>NC_058109.1:33565489-34207534 GCF_914725855.1 Thunnus albacares | reverse complement strand
TCTGTCGGATGTAACGTCTTGCTGGCCACCCATGTGGAGCCCACTTCCTTTTTGGACTTTCTTCAAGGTTGACTGGGCAAATAAAAATGCAATCAAATATTCTGTCAAGGCAAAAGGAGCATCAAGCAAAACAAACAAAAAAAAACTCTAACACCACCTTTAGTTTGGATTAGCTGGAGATGAATTGGATATAAGCGAAATGACAAGCCAGATCTTATTTTTGTAGTTTCGACTATCAAATCTATTAGTGATAAATATTAAAATCACTATTTACTGTAGTTGAACACACACACACACATACACACACACAGTTTTTCCTATGCAATAAGAGATTAGTAATGACATTTCAGGCAGGCTCACTTTCAGTTTTACTCCAAATGCAGAAGTTTGGATCATTTGATAAACTGTCAGCTTAATTACAACCTGTCTGATTGTTTGACTGCACATTTATTGCCCTGTCTAACTTTGTTGTTGTGATGTCACCACATTCCCTTTTATTACAAAAGCGAATTATGGCCAAAACTACAAAAATAAGATCCAAGTTGTAATTAATCGGAATTATCCTTTAACTTTGCCCACAGCTGTTGTTATCAAATACAGCTGAGTGAACAGACTGTAAATATCATTATTATTACATATTATTGTTATTGTTATTGCATAACATGCTGCAACATAATGCACTTTGTAAGGAGATAAATGGCTAGCTAGTATGAACTTTAAAAGGATTCTACCGGACGAAGTCCAGACCTGCCCTGCAGTCTCTGCAGGACGTAATTGCTACCAAGTACTCCAATAGAAACCAGGATACTGTGGCAAATAAGTGCTTGATTCTGGTTTCTTAACATTCTCTGTTGGTAGAGAAATAAGAGATGTTGCTGAGATGTTGAGGAACAAGTGGCAACAATTGGACAGAGAGGATCAGAAACCTGGATACTGTTAGAGTCATGCCATATCCAGAATAAGATCAAAAGCAGGATACTTGTGCGCATGTAAACGCACTCATTAACATGCACAACTAGCTCAAATTTGTTATTTAGGTTTGTTCATGTTACTGATTCAAATTAGCAAGATGCTCTGCCTGTCTAACCCAATTTAGCTTTGTGAAAGTACGCCTTGCAATGTACCGAACAACATGCACCAATTCAGCTGAGCACAGCTTGTTAAGTCAATGAAAGGAAAGGTTGCACAATCCCACAAGCTGTAAGCACTGTGGAGTAGTGTTGTGAAGTGGATGACTGAGGCAGAGGAAAGGAACAAAAGGTGGGAGGAAGAAAACACTGTGAATCATGCTGCACGCAGAGAGAATAGAAGTTCTTCTGTTTGATGGAGTGGTGGAGAAAGAATAGAGAGCAGACACACAGACATTTTGATGGTGCACTGCTTAGCTTAGCATTGCCAGTCAATAGGAAGGCAACAATAGCAATTACCAGAGCAGCAAAATGAAAAAATAATGATTTACCCTTGGATTCCAAACAACTGCCTCCCTGGACAGTTACTTAAGAAGAAACAAGAGAAAAGTGAAGAGAGAAGATAAAAAGAGGAGAGTTTGATATGTATTTGCTGTTCCAAGGCTGCAGGATAAGATTAAATTAAATTGATTTTTTTTTAAGAAGATGGTGATGCAGCCAGATGTTTTTATAAGGGTGTAAACACCTCAATGACACGCCTCAGATCTTTCATTAGAGACATTTCTTATCCAAGTTTCTCTGACCTGAAACTGTCATTTTCAATCATGTTTGTCAAATCCCATGATCCTCCGGGCCCCCTCCCAGTCAGAAGTCAGTGGTGGACGAGACCATCAGCATCTGGCTTGTCTGGAGTCATCACTTTGTGTAACTTTCCTCTTTTCCACGTGAGCGACGGCTCCATCAGCTTTCTCAATTAGAGTTCACCTCAGCGTGACAAATCCCTGCGCTGCGCCATGCTAAGGCAACTTTAATTATGAATGTATTGTTTGGAAATTGCTAGAAGCACATTGAGCAATCTAGAGTTCATCAAATGTAAAGGTTTAGTGTTTTGTCTCATGATGTATGGCTCACATAGGACAAATCATGAGTACAGTAAGATAATAACTTGTGCAGATATAATGTTTATATTTGAAATGAGAAAGTGAGGCTGGCTCCATTAATTAGACACATCCCATGTTCATATTAGGGTCAGAATAACTAATTAACCAACAACTCTTGTATATATTATCTCCTAATAACGAACATATGAGACTATGGCATTTTATATAGCTCACATTCACAATAAATGAAGAGTCAGTGTACCTTGAAGCCTTCACAAGGACATTAGATAAAATATTTGTCTTTCAGGAGCATTATTTGACACTGCATAGCCCCTCTGTGTTAGAGCTTAATTAACACCGTCTTCTGAATCTGTTTTTGATACTTTAAAGAAATACATATTATTAAACAAAAACTTCAGTCTCAGAGGAAATAATTAAAAAGTATTCTTGGAGGGAGATTGAGGAAAAGCCCAGAGGGTGTGTGTGTGTATGTGCCTGTGTGTGTGTGTGTTTGTGTGTGTGGGGGGGGGTCTGTCATAGACGACTTTTTAAAACTTTTTTACAAACTAAAGACCAGTTAATTGGGGACAGCTTGTCCAATTGGGGACAAAAGCCATGTCCCCAATTTGGAAAAAGCAGATTTTTGGGTCAGTGATTAGGGTTAGGCAAGTAATGGTTATGGTAAGTCTCCAGGAAATTAATGTAAGTCTATGTAGTGATCTATGTAGTGACCCAGGACAATGTGTGTGTGTGTGTGTGTGTGTGTGTGTGTGTGTGTGTGTGTGTGAACCTGAAGGAGAAAAAAGAGAAGATGATTAGCTGTTCTCAGCTTCTGTCATTCTGTCATCTTCAGGTCATTGCAAAATAAACATCAGTATCCAGTATTTTAATAATGTGTCGCTATCATTTGGTCTTCTGCAAACGCTGTGGCAAATCCATGTTGGATGATTCTACTCCTATCAGCACAGAGATGCTTCTCTACAGTATGAATATGAGTGATACTATGCAAACAAAATCAGCCTTTATCATAACAGAGCCGCCAGGAACCTTTAGATAGGAAGTTTGTTTCAGTGTACAGACGATATTCTGATTCAGAATATCTCATGTGTGTTTAGCTGCCTTGTTATGCACTTGTTAGTATAAACTGTAGATTGTGTGTAGTGTTTGGGAGTATATTACTATCTTAATTACAATCCCCAGTAATGTTTCAGTAGCATTTTCAATATCATGTAAGAAGCATTTTTTTCTACTAGCAGTGGAACAGCACAACCAAACACTACATGGCTATATTTTATTTTCTCTTGAAGAAAAACAATCCTCAGAAATAATCACATCGTATCCAGCAGTCAGTTCTTGACCAGATTCCTCACTGTCAAATCTCCATCATCAGATTCAGGAAAGAATCGAGGAGCAGCCTGGCATGTTCAGTTCTGATCTGTTTTATGAAACTTCTACTGCAGGTAGAGCTCTTCTAATGATTTAACCCTCCTACCGTGTTTGGGTCAAATTTGACCCATTTCAAGTTAAAATATTTCATAAATATTATCCAGTTAATTGCTGCATGCCATACTATTAAAAAACAATGTTCTCTGTGGGTCAGATTTTACCCTATTTCACATAAATATTTCATAAATATTATCCAGTTAATTGCTGCTTGCCATACTAATAAAAACCAATGTTCTGTGTGGTTCAGATTTTACCCTATTTTTGATGATTTGATGATTTGGTTTGATGAGATTTTCACCAGCAAGGGACATGTAGCCATTGGACCACAAAATAATAAAAATTTAGATTTTGTGGTTATGAATTGATAACAAGTTAATTATGATGTAAAACAGTATATTGGGTAAAAAGAATAGTTTTTTGAGTGTTTTGTGGTGAATTTTAAAAAATGGTCAAATTTGACCCACAAATGCAAAAGGTACCTGCCCCTTACTAGCACAATACAAGGGTGAACAATACTGACATTTAAATGTAAAAGAAAATCTATATCAGCGCCACTCACATGAGGTTTTGCCTTTTCAGTGACATATATCTGAAATGTTCTGGTTTAAAACCTAGACCTTACAGATTCTTACAAATTCGGGTTAGGGGAAGCTCCAGGTTATAGGTGTTAAATTCCTGTCGTGGAAAAGAGATAGTGTGTACTCCATAGTACAGTACACTCCATACAGAAGTGGGACACATTGTTGGACTTTTAGTCTTCCTGACAATAACCTCTGTAGTTCTTCATTAATGTGAAACAGACACCAGCTGAAACCAATGGACAAACATCAGTTTTGTTCATATCTCCACAGCTCACAACAGGCCTCGTGCAAGAAGCAACCGTACAAACAGATTCACCGTCAAATGGTACATACGAATGATTTAAGAGACATTCATCAATTTCCTCGTACTTTGGAATTTTGGCCTCTAACTTCATTTACATACTTGTGTGCAGGTGGCAGTCAAGTTGAAACAAGCTATTTACAAGTTTGTGCAGTTATAAAGGTTTGCTGAATCTGACTTGGAACACTTGTACACAAGTAAGCCTCACAGAAAAATGAGAAGTTTTTGATATAAAGAGGAAAATGTTCTTGCATGAGGCCCATTGTCTTTCAGTCAGATTTCCACACCAGCTTCAACTTCAACATATTAAGATAATACGTTAGAAACTATCTAGGAGGTACAAAAACACAAGAATATTCATTCGGATCAAGGAGATTTCTTTATTTTTAAAGAAGAGAGACTGAAGTGTGTCTCCAAACAAGCAAACAGCTTTTCAAAGCAGTGATGAGGAACGGCTGTGATGAACCGTGATGAACTGCACATTTATAACAGTGACACAGGGACAGTATTTCAAGGAGGGACAAAGAAAGTGAAGACACTACTTGTGTGTCAGGGGATTTTTCAGAAACACGAGGGTTAAGATGTCAATTATTCTTCAGTTTTTAACCTGAGAAATGTGATCTTTCTCATCTCGCAGTTTATCTTTCTTTCCACTAGAGGAAAAGATGAAGGAGCTTCTCACAGGTTTGACACATGCTTGTCTAAATCATACAGGCGTAAGAGCTGACGAGTTCAGGCAGAACAAAGCGCAAGAGTGATTCAGACAAGTGTGACTTCTATCAGATACAGAGGTGTCATGTGAAAATCCAATTGTCGGAATTCAAAGCACGTGTTCTGTGGACAGTTATGTGAAAAATATCGGCTGTGTTTTATTCTGCATACGAGCATGTCAGAGATGTGGCTCTAGCGATGGAGATATTTGTCTGTCTGGGACACTTGAAGAGGACAGAGCCATAATTTATGTTATCAGTAACACCTGTGCTTTTCCTACTGCAACAAGTCAAAATGTCTGCAGTGAAAATCATCATACACACTCAATGGCCAATCCATTAGGTGCACCTGTACAGCTGCTTGTTAATGCAAATATCTGAACAACCAATTGTGTGGCAGCGAGTCAATGCTTAAAAGCATGGAGACATGGTAAAGAGGTTCAGGTGTTGTTGGGATGGGTTCTACTTTGGATCCACCTCCTGATCAGCAACATCCCAGGATTCTCTTATCAAACCTATCATTTATCCTCACTCTTTACTAGCAAAGAGTAGTGTGTGAAACATTTAGGTTGCAACTTCTTATTTTTAGCACACACTGACTGTTGATGATGCTTGTTAAAATGACAGAGGCAGTCAGTGAAGTCAGTCAGTCAGTGTCAGTGGTGGCAGATTAGATCAGCTGTAGTTATTAATGTTAATCCTGTAACGGCTAAAATAAAAAGTTGGTCAATGTACTCTCTGCAGCTGCTGTCTGTATTCACACAAAGATAGTTTATGAGAAGATACATCACTCTGTAATAGCACTGTACCACCGCCAGTGAACTGTGTGTTCCGTCAGTTTAAGAATCTCTCAGTTAAACTTTGATTCATGTGACATTGACATTGTAATCTGATCAGCTTCATAGTTGTGAAACAGCAAGTACAGCAGTCTGCAGCTGTTTACTGAATGTGTCAGATACATATAATTAATATTTCATATATAAGGCTGCGCATCTCATTTTCAGGTTGTACGTACAGATTGAGAACATTAAAGGCACCCTGTGGAGTTCTCCTGTAAATAAATTCAGTTTTTGTTTACATCAGTGTTGCTCACCAAAACTCATTGTGTGTATCCTTTGAGGTCAAGAAACATTTGCAAAGCTGATTTTGCAGGATTTAAGTATTTTAAATCTGAAACCTGATAACATTTGCTAAGAGGTTCGATACTGGAATTTAATTTAATAAAACACTATTAAACCCCATCCCTAGGTGTTGTTTTGACCAAACATCAGAATGGGGAATAAGTTTGACAGTGGAATGATTGTTGGTGTCCAGTCAGGGTGGTTTGAGTGTCTCAGAAATCACTGATCTACTGAGATTTTACTGAGAACGGTGCAAAACACTGTAGCTCCAGCCAGCAGCTCTGGCAAATAACCAGATATTACAACAGTGCCGTGCAGGAGAACATCTTTGAAAGCACTAAACATTGAGTGGATGAGCTACAGCAGCAAGAGACCACAGCAGTTCTTCTTCAAATTTACTTCTGTACTTTTTACCTGGGCAAGCTGCAGGGTCATCACTATCAGTGTCTGTACTCTGAATGTGTCTGTCTTTATTATGTCTGCAGCAGTACATGGATTATAAACAGACATAGGCCCTGTTATGTACTCTTTATTTTACAGAGACCAAACATTCCCCCATGAGCAAGGAAAAACTCCCCTTTAATGGGAAGAAACCTCAAGCAGAACCGGACTCTAGGTGGGAGGCCATCTGCCTTGACCAGTTGAGCTGAAATAGAAAGAGGGAAGAGAGAGAGACATAGAGAAGCACAGCAACAACAACAATAATAATAATGAGCATGGTAGAGTTAGCACCAGGTCACTGAAATGTTGCAACCAGAAGCTAGAAAGCTGTGTGTCTCTCTGAATTCTTCATATTAAAAGTTTGGCTTTCATTGCTGTCATCTCTGAAGTAGTCACAGTAACTTTCTAGAGTTTATAATAATTGCATACATTTTTGCTAACAGCAGCATTAACGTTAGCAATGTCGGTCCCTCTGTGTACATTCTTAGCTCTGATTGGTGTCATATAGAAAAAAATTGAGAAAGACTTTGGAGACAGAACCTTTTTCTTTTTTCATATTTTAGGGCCATTAAGGTATAAAAGTCAACGAAATGTCACAAAAAGATAATGAGCAAAATGTATCAAGACAAAACCCATACAGTAAAAAATAAATCTTTATTGGTTTCCTTCCAATATGTTAAATGTTTTCTCACAGACTGAGTTTTCTCTCTTGCAGAACTCAAATATAGAAAACCCAAACTGTGTGGGGATCGAAGGTGTACTTGAATCTTACTTCCAGAGCCTGCGAAGTGTTCAGCTGTACGGCCCAACCAACTTTGCCCCTGTCATCCAGCAGGTGGCTAGGTGAGACACGTGCACACACACACACACACACATACACACACACACACACACACACAGACAAATGTGTACTATATGTGTTCGAACTCACACAATTATGCATGTGCACACACACAATTTCACACACGCACTCATACATAATGTCTCTCATACATAAAATCTGCAAATTTCCATATGCTTCATATGCATATGTCACCATCATGGGACGCCAGCTGTTTGTGTATGCATATCATGGATACGAATAGAAAATATCTGAGGTGGCAGGAAGCAGGAGGTGTGATAAGCATATCATGGAAACTGTCTGTCATTCAATCCCGTCCATTCCTCTTGTATTTGAGAAACTGCTGTTTACACTTTCTTTAACATTTTCCATATTTAACATGTGTGGGTGTGTATTGCATCGGGTTGGAACAGAATTACATCACCACTTACTCGCCGTATAAAAATCTAATTGGTTGCAGTTATTAACAAGGTGTCTGTACTATAACTGACAGCTGAGGTTGTCTGACTTCAAGTAACAACATAGTAGAGTTTGAACCCTTAAACTTCTGACTAAGGTGCTTGTTAGTGTTCATTAAGATAAATTTATTATATGTGAGGATAAGCCAATTCAGATGTAACTGTCTCATTTGGGGGGAGTCGTGTAAGTTAAATAGACACCTCTACTGAGCTTACATTTGGAGCTGTCTGAGGTGTCTAAGCTCTCTGACATGCATTACAATGTCTTTCAACTAAAGCAAGCATGTGCAAATTTCTTCAGGAAACTTTTTTTTTTCTGTCTACTCCCAACACACACATACACACTCATATAATTTCAGGGGACTACTGTAAATTCTCATACAAAAGCCAGTATTCAAATAAGTGCAAAGTCTTAAATAACAGCCTGGGGCATGGCAGCGCTAATGAATAAAGGATGGTTGCTAATAAATGGTGGCAAAGCGCAGGCATGCCCATTGGGACCAACTTGGGGTTCAGTGTTTGCTCAAGGACACTTTGGCATGCAGACAGGAAGAGCCTCAAGTGAATTTGGGTTTTTTTTTAAACTGCACTAATTAATGTTTTTTTATATCAAAGACTATGAGTAATGTGAATAATGTGTTGTTTGTTGTGACGAACCCACAGAGAATTATCACCTGACTGTGCAGTACCCCTCAGCTCTGCGATGAATTTTAGTGTCTAGAGTTCATTGTTGTGGTTTACCAGCTGCAAATTTACTGTTTTTGGTTCATCATCAACCTTGTTTGAGTTTCAGTTTTCAATTGAAGCTCTAAAAACCCACTGTACATTACCTGCCCTGCACCAAACAGCTGATGGATAAAATCAAAGACTAGCTGATGAACATAGTGGAGCATTTAGCAGCTAAAGATGTAACTATATTTCTCATGTTTCTCTATAGTTCATGGAGACTAAAAGTACAAGACTGAATATTGTATTTTTGTCTTTGAGCATGAAAAAAGCTGAACCAGAGAAGACAGCAACCAGTGCTGCTGTGTCTTACATTTAACAGCATGCATCACACGTTGAGTGCACTTCATTATTTTGATGATGATGATGATCATGATGATTATAGAAGTAAACCATTTATCCCAACACAGTCGTAGTTTTCTGTATTTCAATTCTAGAAGAGAGAAAACTCAGTCTGTGACAAAATTGCAACCTATTGCAAAAAATTATTCTTTTTTGAACATCCAATGTCAGTGCTTCAGTGAACACATGAATAGGAAGGAACAAGCTAACAAACTTTGTCTATCTGCTGAACTCTGCAGCACACATCATCCTGAAAGCTCTTTTAAAAAACAAATTCAATTTCACCAATGAAACTTTGTTCTGGAGTACAGCTGGTGTTAAGTTCTTTGACTTATTTTGGCTGCTTATTACCTGTTATTGTATTTTTAGTCCCCATATGAAGCAACAATATCCTGTCCTAGTTAAGCATGATCGTGGTTGCATAATCAAGTGTAGCTGTGAGCTCCGTCCATTCAGAGAGAAAGCAACGGTCTTTACTGTAAATTGTGACTGTAAATGGCATTTATATAGAAACATAAAGCCAGAATGACTCAGTTAAGTCAATAGCATTTTGTGTTTCATCATAACTGAAACTGTCACTGTTAGTGATTATTGCTATGAACACTTTTTAATGGTGATATATAAATTGTGTAGTGTTAGTCACTATATTGAAAGATCTATCACTCATTTTATAGCAGCTTTCTTGTGTTTTTAATCTTCTTATTGAGGCTGTCCTTTAACAAGCACTCAATCTACCCGAACTCTGTAACTACTAGAATGGCCACAGCGGCCATTCTGACCATTCATACATTATTTGCATGTAATTTCAATAATCAATATCAAATCTAAGAATAAATGGGATCTTAGGACACAATAACTTATAAAAACATCACAAATATGCATTTCGGTGTATAATAAAAACCTTTATGGACACATATGAAACACATAACAGTCAATCTGACTAAGCTAAACTGTGGGAAAATAAACTGATTTGTAAACCAATATTTGTTTTAGTGAGCCAAAGATATCATGCTGTAAAATTATAACGAAAATATCAAGCTATAAAATCATAATGAAAGTATTCTCCTCTAAGCGGGCTCACTTGAACAAGGTATCAGGTTGTTTTGGGGCCAAAACCACACATCAATTTCACTGATGCTTGTGGATCAATTACTCACAGTCAACACAGGTAATCTCTAACCTCCATGTGCAGCTCCCACACACTATGTTGTGACATTTGAAACAAGTGTCCTATGTTTTGTTTCTCCACACTTGGCACTGCCTTCTCCTCTCCTGCCTGCTGCTCCTGCCTGGGTCCTGGCTCTCGCACCATCAGCTGTGTGGCTTTTGCTCTCGTGGTCGGAGCAAAGTTAATTTGCGAGTCGCATTATGAAGTTCTTCCCGTGACATCCTGTCATTGGTGCATTTCTTGAACAGGATTGAAGTATTTATTGCGGCCAGGTCCAGGATATTATAAAACACAGCCACTGGCCATCTACGTGTGGGTGCTTTCTCTGAAGAATTTCCTCACCATTTGATCTAGAACATCTACTCTGACCTTGGTTCTGTTGTAGTATGTGACTGTCTCTGCTTTAGCCTTATGGCCGCTTGTGACGGCAACACCTGTGTGGTGAGTGCTGAGAATGCAGACGTTTTTATTTGCTTTGCATTAATAGACTGTTAGTGCTGCATTGTTACTTTTCAGCACCTCCTTTGCTCCTTTACGCACGGGGAAGCTCCTGTCTGCTCTTATTTACTGTGCCAACCAGGCTGGTTTTCTTGGCCTGTTGTGCCTTGACCAGATCAAGGGAAGTAAAAAAGCTTTTGGTGGTGATGTTCCTCCCCTTCCCCAGGTAAGGCTCAACCATTTTCAACACCATACTGTCTCCTAGTTGCTGACCTGGCCTATGCGTCTTGTCTTTACCCAGATATGGCACACCGTTCACCACATATTTGGTATCGACATCAGCAGCGAGCTAAAACTTTATACCAAATTTATCGGGTTTGCTTGCTATATACTGGATGAAGCTGCAACCTTGCTTTTGTCGGAAAGAGCTGCTCATCCACCGTTATGTTGGCACCAGGCTTGTAGCAAACAATGCTGTTTTGGACAAATCTCTCCTGAACCTCGGTCGCCAGGGCAAACTTATTCTCTTGCAGGTGTGTGTGTCTGGACTCCTTTTTGTCAAAATGCAGGAATCACATGATTTCTTGGAATATGTTTCAGGACATGGTCTCCTTGAAAAATGCATAGCCCCAGTCGGCTGACCAAAAGCTCACCAATCTTCAAGTGTTTCAATTTGGTTTTAGGCTGGAAAGCTTTCGTTCTTCCTTGGTTTTATCTCGAAGCAAAGGCTGGGTTTTAGCATTGCAACAGTGTAAAACAACAACTTAAGCAATGGTTGCTAGGCAATGGTGACACGCATCTTCAAGAGCGAGAAAAGGGAAAGATAATGTCCTCTCTCCTCATCCCTTCTTTCAATCTGGAAATCTAAAAATCCTCGATTTTAAAAATCTGACAGTTCATGAAGCAGCACTCAAAATTGTGTTGAATTTGGGAGGTGGATGGGTTTACCCCTCACTACAGGCCTGGAGTTAAAATAAAATACATTTGCCATTAGGTTGAAATGACTGCTGTCATGAATCCAGCAAAGTTTGATTTCAATGGTCAAGTTGCGCACAGCCAGGTATCGCTTATTACATCCAGGTACAGCCAGGGACAACCAGGGACAACTGGGTACAGCCAGGTACAGCAGTGGATGAGTCGGAGCTCAACTCTGTAGAATACACTACTCTTCCCTCACTCTTTTATCTTCTTTTTGTCGTCCTCTCCAAACCTTCACCTCTTCCTCTGACTTTCTATCCCTTTACACCTTTTCCTCCTCCGCATCCTTGTCTTTCTAATCTTTCCATTTCTTGTAACCTCCCTGCATCTTCGCCTACTCTGCTTCTTCCTCCCTTCTTGCTTTTCACTGCTATCTTCTTAATTAAACTCCCATCCTTCTCTTATTCCTCCTCTCGATCCAGCACTCCCTCTCACTGCTCCTCATACTAGTCCTCATCCACCTCTTCATCCTCCACTTCTTTGTTGTTGTCATCCATGTGGGAGGTTTAGAGTAGTGATGAAGACAAGGAGAGAGGGGGAGGAGGATGATGCATGGTATAATCCATATATAAATAAATATACACGGGCACAACTTACTGTTTGCTTTAATTTAGTGGAACAATTATATTATCACAGCCAATTAAAAACACATTGATTCTTTCCAACAGTTAGTGTGTATTTACATCTATTGTATTGTCTTGCTTCTTTTGTTCATCTTTTGTCTCATCCACTGTCTCTGCTGTTATTGTCTGATGCCATGTTGTGTGTGTGTGTGTGGGCAGACTAGCTGTTTATCTGTGACATTCCATGATTATGTTTTTATTGGGAGTAGTTAATCAGCCTACATGAACACACACATTTGAACACAGAGCCAGCAAAGTGAGACCCTTTTGAGTATGATTTGTCCAGTGGAACTAGACGTTTAGTTGCTGTTGAGCTTTTTGTTGTTGTTGTTGTCTTTGAAGTGTGTGAATCCACAGCCTTTAATTTATGGTACAGATCTTGTAGAAGCCCCTCTGGGAACATCACAGCTTGTTGTGTGTGGCAGCTACATGCTGTGATACACCAGAGGATTAGGGAAGGTTGTGAAAAAACAAACCTTGCCTTAGCAGAAATGTCCCCCTTACAGGGTAAGCAGCGGCCGAAAATGGATGGATGGGTTGTAAAATATTCATAGTTCAATTCAATAGCCTTATCAATTTTTGATATATTCTTGTTGTTTACAGAGTTCAAGCCAAGTCTCTGTATTTTAAAGATGAGTAAAGTTGGTCTAAAGTTGATTTATTAGTTGGATTTATTATTATTGGATTTATGTGACACGAGTGTGAAAACTCAAATGACTAGCCCTGTTGCTCTCCAAATGCTTTATAGATGTAGAATAAATTAGACGCCAATACGTGACTGTGTAGCATGCGACAGTCAATTAATCTACACTTTTTGTACAGGTCGATCATGTGACTCTAGGGACTCTGTGTGCACTCTATGGTTGTAGCACATTTTGACATCCTGATCCAATTTTCTCTTCCCCAATCCCAGTTCTGTAATATTGTGTATCCACTGCTATTGAATCCTGATTTACTGAATACTTTTATTTATCTAAATGTTGATTAAAGGGGACCTATTATGCTTTTCCTTATTTTCAGTCATATATGTAATGTCACAATGTTGGATGTACATGTTAAAAGTGGCTGACATGTTAAACAATGAGGTAAACTTATGTAGCAGTAATCCTTGTGAGAAAAAAGCACCGGCTTCAGACTGCTCTGACTGCTAAGTTTCCAACAGTTTTTTCAACTTTCAGCCTGAGCTGATGTCAGCTCATGACAGATTTCTTTATATGGACATCTGCTCCACACATAGTGCGCAAGTTCACTGCTCCGCTCTGCTAACATTATGACATTTTTCCATTGTTTTGGGGTAGTCACACTGAGCCATGACTCCATTACACAGCAGGGCAAAGTAAAATTAGTTAATGTTGGTTAGGGCAAAGTAGTTGACCTCTTGGAGGTGTGCTGGTCATCTGCAGCTCTTCATCAAACTGATCCACCAAACAAAGAGCTCCAAATATCTCCATATGTTGTTGTGTCGACCATTTTTTAGCGTCCGTAACGAAGCTCTGCTAATTTAGTGAGGAATACATAAACATAATTCTTCACAAAAAAAGCCTGCCATTATGTAGTTATTTAAAAGCTTTTAATTTGATGCAGGAAAGCAGGAAATGTTGTGTTTGCATCGGCGGTGACTTAACACAACTCTGATACATAAAGCTGGCCAGTCAGAACAGAATGGTAAATTTGGCACACCTTATTTTTCACTAGCTTCTTGATTCAAATACTGGAGGTTCCAGTTGAAAACTATTAAGTTTATAATCTTAAATTATTGATATGAAAAGAATAAAAGTATTACTAAAGAATGCAAACCCTGAAATTTAGATCAGCTAGAGAGAGGATGCATCACTCTATTGGAGTTGTTGGATCTACAGAAACACTCAGTCCAGTTGGGATTGTACAGCAGTGTTACTGAGTGGAGGTTCCTCACTCACATAATGATCTCAGGCTGAGCACAGACAACTGATAACATTTGATCAGCTTTATTTTATCCAATGTCTATCCATTAAAACATGCTCGGATCTCTAATTGTGACACTACAAATGACATTGTTATTTTTGTGATGTACTGTAGAGGCTACTTGTGGAGACTCTGAAACTCTACCAACGTGCAAAGTTTTAAAAATTTGAATACGTGTTAGGGTTTAAGGGCCGACAAAGATACTACACTGTAGAGGTCTTCACCAAGATTCAAGTTTGGCTGAGTCCATATTATGTTAAGCCTTATCAAGCAGGGTAGGGCCCCTTTGTATTGCCGCAGGTCCCGGGTCTATATGTGAATGTCATATTGAAGTGGAATTCGCTATCAGCTGAAATCATGTGGCATATCTCCTTCATCAGAGGAGAAAATGTTTTGAGGCGAGATGGAGAGTGAAAACTGTGAAGGTAAAATGATGTTGCTCTTGCTGCTCTTTCCATCAGCCATCTGGTTGTTTGTGTCCTGTCTTGCCTCTATTGTTGTTGTCTCTCTGTTTTGATTGACACTCTTTTTGGATCAGGTTTACTCAGATTGGGAAAATGATGTTAGGTCCAAAATGTTGGGCCCCATGAAGACCTCTACAGCACTGAGACCAGAGGAAGTGTGTTAGGACAGATTAAACTGCTTGTGTTTCCTCCTACTTGTACCTGTACTGGTTTCCGATGCCGGCAGAGAAGACTGTAAGATCATATTCTCTACTGAGAAGACAATATGATGCAAGTTGAAGAAAGGCTCTCCTCTCTCCTCTTTAGCAGTAAAGCTTGACAAATCTATTTTTGAAATATATTTCAAACCTTCAAATATAATTACTTTGAGTTTTTAAAAAATCCTCATCCTGGCCTGATAATGTATGATACATCTGTCTAGTGTTGCAGTGGTGTCATACTCAACAGGTTGAATCCTACGCTGACCTCATTACTTCCTGTGATACTGTGCCAAGTAACATTAGATATAAAAGCAGGTGACATGGATCTGTTCATTAGAATTATGTGTTATGAACATGCATGTCTTCCTAACTTGCTTTGCTTACTCCCATAATGAAAAAGAACACATAAAAGGGGAAAAAAGCGATAGCTCCTAAAGGATAAGTGAATTGACAGACAAGATGATTGCAGCTCTTGCGGACTTTAGTTTGAGAGGTAACAGCACAATTTGTTCCAATGTTCCACTGTTTCACCTGTTGATACATTTCCCCATTATCCTGCAGAGACAGAGAGTGAGAGAGCGGGGGATGAGAAAGGTAGACGTGTATGTGATGAGAGAGAATGGGAAATAGATGGAGAAAACAAGAGGGATGGACATTGAGACAGGCAGGAGGACAGACGGAGAGGATTCCAGCAGACAGGAAGTCAGATAGACAGAGAGAGAGACAATTTGCCATTTTGCCTCCTCTCACCCTCAGGCCAGACTGAGAGTGTGAGCCAATCAAACAGTGAGTCAGACAGCAGGTCTTCCTTCTCCCTGCTGGGATTCTAGCATTACCTGCAAAACACACACGCACACACACACACCATCCAGTGCAGAACAAAAACACTCTATTATACAACACTGTTTTATGTGGACTATTTTATAAGAAGACTGTGCTGGCAGGGAAGGACTCATTGCATGCATTGGCTATTTAGTGTACATCACTATCCATATACTGAACAACCTGCAGAGAACTATCAGAGTACTATATTATACTATATTATTGTATTTAAAGTATTTGCAAATGTATGTGGAGAGTTGTGCAACTGTATCTCAATCTGTGTGTGTGTAATCAGATTTGTGAATGTGTAAAAGTATATCTAAATGCGTACTTTGCAAGATTTGTGGATGTGTACAGAAATCTGCACATGTGTACTCGGGAATCCGTGTGTATGTAATCCGATTTGTAAATGTGCAAAAATCATGTGTATAAAGACAGCCAATTGAGAGGCATGTCTGAGTTGTAACTGATGACTTGTCTGTATTTCCAGCTTTTGGAGCAAAATGCTTTTTTACTACTTTTCAGCCATTAATATCTGGTTACAGATTTGGAGATTTTTTTTTACACGTTTACAAATCGGATTACGTACACATTTGCAGATTCCTGTACACATTCACAAATCTCAGTACACATTTAGAGATACTTTTACACATTCACAAATCTGATTATGCACCCACGGATTGAGATACAGTTACACAACTCTCCACACAAATTTGAAAATAATTTAGCTACAATAATATCCCCATATATCTGGTGGTTGTACAATTACCTGCAGAGCATGCTCAAGCTGATCTGAATGATAACTCATTTGTGAATTAGTAGTTAACATCTTCAGAGTAAAGAACCATTGCAAGGTATGATTCAAAGAAGGAAAAAAGCTCCCTTTAAACATAGGTACAGTAACATTGTGCTCAGACCGACAAGAGTACTGCGTGATCAAAGGCAGCCCGTTCTTTTTGATGGTACTGCATTGTTTCTGCAGGGGTGCTGACACAGAAGTCAGTAAAGTTGAACCTGGCAAAACTTGGCAGCAACATAATGCAGTATCATTCAGTACTGTGTTCACCAATCAACATGCACACATTCCTCATTGCAGAGGTTGATCCACAGTGAACCAATGCGACATTGACTCCCTTAAAATATAAAATGTCTCATCACTATTTACCTTACCTCCCACTTTTTCGTCTGTTCCATTTCTTATTTTGAACACACAGGATTTCAGACGCTGGTCAGTGGTTTTATACTGGCAGCTTTACTCTAAACCTCTTGGTTACACACACAAGATCAGTTAACTTAACCCCTGTGTGTATGTGTTTGTGTCTTTGTGTGTGTTATAATGTTAGATGTGCTGAAGAGGTGACTGACGGCTCCCAGTACTTTGTGCTGCTGATGATCACAGACGGCGTCATCTCAGACATGGCTCAGACCAAAGAGGCTGTGGTCAATGTGAGTATCCACAACACTGCACACAAAACTAAATTATGTGTATGGAAACCACAGGAACTGAAATCGCATGAACTTAAGTTGTAAACTTTAATAAAAAAAAGAACAGTTATAGAAAGCTACATTAAGTAACATTTTTATGCTAAACATTGCAGGGCTATGACAGAGGACTCTCCCAACCCCAGATTTCAATTTATTTGCCCAAACAAAATTTTAGTATGGCAACTAGTAGATAGAAATTTCCTCTTGCAGATGGAACCTTTTATGGTTATCCTTAAAGATCCCCTCCATATATGTTTTAATGACTCCACATGAATGCTAATATTGCTCTGTGTCTGTTGGATCTGTAAACAGGCAACTGTTTGCTAACATGTTAGCCATGACAGCTTTATAAGGTGATAATATGTCAATGTTGTGTTTACAATTTGTTATGCTGCCTCCAAATGGCAAAAAGCAAAAAAAACCTCAACACTGCTGCTTTAAACTATCAGTTGAAGAGCAAAGGATTGACAGGAAATCTCTGGTCAATTCAGTACACAGCAAACTACGCTGAGTAAAACGTCTGAATCAGGAGAGAGGTTCACCAAAAAATTTGGTATATGAGTGCTTTTTCCAAACCTAGATATGATCCAAGAAACCACACCTGAGTCCACATATAAGAGGTGGTGGTCTTGGATCAGATCCAGGTTAATTGTGGTATCAGTTTGTGCCTTGTCAGAACTAAATCTATGCCTGCATAGGCAGAAAATTTGTGTGTGCATTGTCAGACAACAGGAGAGATAAGATGCCACACTGATGTATGAGCAGAGAATAAGATTCATGGTTGATAGAAGAGGTGAGCTTGTTTTCCACTTCTTTACAGTCTGATTGGATGCGTTCAGTCATGCTCATAGAGTTTCACCCACTCATACCTGTATATATTTCTTCGACGGCTGCAAACACCTATGACACTATGACTAGACTATGAAAGCAGACAGTGGATTACAATAACAAAGATTCAGAGGTTTCATTTGTCACATGCATATTCAGTATCTGCAGTGAAATGCAAGGTGACATACTCTTAAGGGCTGTGCTAGAAAGCTAGTGTGCAATAAAGAATAACAATTACAGTAAGAATAAAAATAAGCAATAAACAATTGAAAGGAGGGCATTGAACTATGGACTCTTTGGAAACGGTTTAAATGCATTTTATTCTAATTGGAGCCAAATATACTCTGGCATGTATACATACAGTATGATCATACATGTTATGCACAGTATGTGCTTTTGAGTAGGGGAATAGTAGCCTGCCTCACACCCCTCCTCTCTCCACAGGCAGCAGCCCTGCCCATGTCCATCATCATAGTAGGAGTGGGCCCTGCTGAATTTGATGGTAAGTGTGCGTGTGTGTGCTCGTGCACGTGGTCATGTTGGTCAGGTTAGAGCTGAGGTATACATTTCAGGCATGTCATCTGTTCAGTAAATGCAGTCGAGGAGAGAAGCAGTTTCTTTGTTGTCATCCATGATGCTCCGTTGTGAAAATGATTTATATATACAGGAAGATTGTAAATTTCAGCCCATTTAATGCCTCTCGAAGCTTCCATGGCATACATATGTAAATCCTCTATTTATCCTGCTCACCCACTCCCACTTACATGCCTGTAACATAAGTCAGAAGAGACTGAAAATGTCAGTCACAGTAATGCAAAATAGAAAAACATCTCAGTGGAAAACCCAACCTGTAATTACTGAATAGCAAATAGGTACCAGCTTGAACAGTCCAGATTACATTAAAGTCATATCAGAAAATTAAAATCCAAATGGAAACCACAGTAAGTTGTTTCTTTGTCAATGTTTTTTAATGTCTTGCTCATAGTTTTTTATTACTCAAGAAGAAAATGAGGATATATCAGAAGTGCTCCTTTTTGTCTTAGACGGCTGAAGGGGCGCGTCAGTGTGTGTGTTTGATTGACGACAGCTAGAAAGGCATGTTGGTGTGTGTGTTTGCTTGACAGTAGCTGGAGTGGCGTGTCAATGTGTGTGTTTGATTGACAGTAGCTAGAGTTGCGTGTCGGTGTGTGTGTTTGATTGACGGTAGCTGGAGGGGCGTGTCGGTGTGTGTGTTTGATTGACAGTAGCTGGAGGGGCGTGTCGGTGTGTATGTTTGATTGATGGTAGCTGGAGGGGCGTGTTGTTGTGTGTTTCATTGACAGTAGCTGGAGAGGTGTGTCAGTGTGTGTGTTTGATTGACAGCAGCTGGAGGGGTGTGTCGTGTGTGTGTTTGATTGACAGTAGCTGGAGGGGCGTGTCAGTGTGTATGTTTGATTGACAGTAACTGGAGGGGTGTGTTGTTGTGTATTTGATTGACAGTAGCTGGAGGGGCGTGTCAGTGTGTATGTTTGATTGACAGTAACTGGAGGGGTGTGTTGTTGTGTGTTTGATTGACAGTAGCTGGAGGGGTGTGTTGTTGTGTGTTTGATTGACAGTAGCTGGAGGGGTGTGTCAGTGTGTATGTTTGATTGACGGTAGCTGGAGGGGTGTGTTGTTGTGTGTTTGATTGACAGTAGCTGGAAAGGTGTGTCGGTGTGTATTTGATTGACAGTAGCTGGAGGGGCGTGTCAGTGTGTATGTTTGATTGACGGTAGCTGGAGGGGCGTGTCAGTGTGTATGTTTGATTGACGGTAGCTGGAGGGGCGTGTCAGTGTGTATGTTTGATTGACGGTAGCTGGAGAGGCGTGTTGTTGTGTGTTTGATTGACAGTAGCTGGAGGGGTGTGTTGTTGTGTGTTTGATTGACAGTAGCTGGAAAGGTGTGTCGGTGTGTATTTGATTGACAGTAGCTGGAGGGGCGTGTCAGTGTGTATGTTTGATTGACGGTAGCTGGAGGGGCGTGTCAGTGTGTATGTTTGATTGACGGTAGCTGGAGAGGTGTGTCAGTGTGTATGTTTGATTGACGGTAGCTGGAGAGGTGTGTTGTTGTGTGTTTGATTGACAGTAGCTGGAGAGGTGTGTCAGTGTGTATGTTTGATTGACAGTAACTGGAGGGGCGTGTCAGTGTGTATGTTTGATTGATGGTAGCTGGAAGGGCGTGTTGTTGTGTGTTTGATTGACGGTAGCTGGAGGGGCGTGTTGTTGTGTGTTTGATTGACGGTAGCTGGAGAGGTGTGTCAGTGTGTGTGTTTGATTGACAGCAGCTGGAGGGGTGTGTCATGTGTGTGTTTGATTGACAGTAGCTGGAGGGGCGTGTCAGTGTGTATGTTTGATTGACGGTAGCTGGAGGGGCGTGTCAGTGTGTATGTTTGATTGACGGTAGCTGGAGAGGCGTGTCAGTGTGTATGTTTGATTGACGGTAGCTGGAGGGGCGTGTCAGTGTGTATGTTTGATTGACGGTAGCTGGAGGGGCGTGTCAGTGTGTATGTTTGATTGACAGTAGCTGGAGGGGCGTGTCAGTGTGTATGTTTGATTGACAGTAACTGGAGGGGTGTGTTGTGTGTTTGATTGACAGTAGCTGGAGGGGTGTGTTGTTGTGTGTTTGATTGACAGTAGCTGGAGGGGCGTGTCTGTGTGTATATTTGATCGACAGTAGCTGGAGGGGCGTGTCAGTGTGTATGTTTGATTGACAGTAGCTGGAGGGGTGTGTCGGTGTGTATTTGATTGACAGTAGCTGGAGGGGCGTGTCAGTGTGTATGTTTGATTGACAGTAGCTGGAGGGGCGTGTCAGTGTGTATGTTTGATTGACAGTAGCTGGAGGGGCGTGTCAGTGTGTATGTTTGATTGACGGTAACTGGAGGGGCGTGTCAGTGTGTATGTTTGATTGACGGTAGCTGGAGAGGCGTGTCAGTGTGTATGTTTGATTGACAGTAACTGGAGGGGCGTGTCGGTGTGTGTTTGATTGATGGTAACTGGAGAGGCGTGTCAGTGTGTATGTTTGATTGACAGTAACTGGAGAGGCGTGTCAGTGTGTATGTTTGATTGACAGTAACTGGAGGGGCGTGTCGGTGTGTGTTTGATTGACGGTAGCTAGAGGGGCGTGTCAGTGTGTATGTTTGATTGACAGTAACTGGAGGGTTGTGTCAGTGTGTATGTTTGATTGACGGTAGCTGGAGAGGCGTGTCGGTGTGTGTTTGATTGATGGTAACTGGAGAGGCGTGTCAGTGTGTATGTTTGATTGACAGTAACTGGAGAGGCGTGTCAGTGTGTATGTTTGATTGACAGTAACTGGAGAGGCGTGTCAGTGTGTATGTTTGATTGACAGTAACTGGAGAGGCGTGTCAGTGTGTATGTTTGATTGACAGTAACTGGAGGGGCGTGTCAGTGTGTATGTTTGATTGACAGTAACTGGAGGGGCGTGTCGGTGTGTGTTTGATTGACGGTAGCTGGAGAGGCGTGTCAGTGTGTATGTTTGATTGATGGTAGCTGGAGAGGCGTGTCAGTGTGTATGTTTGATTGATGGTAGCTGGAGAGGCGTGTCAGTGTGTATGTTTGATTGACGGTAGCTGGAGGGGTGTGTCAGTGTGTTTGTTTGATTGACAGTAGCTGGAGGGGTGTGTTGGTGAATGTGTTTGATTGATGACAGATGGCAGGTATCAGAGTGCTGGTGTTACACCATAAAGAACGATGCAAGATTTGATTTGCTGTGTCGAAATAAGGTCTCAATCCATGTAGAAGGAAAACTAACAGTGGACTGTCAAATTAATGCAAAAAACAAAAAATATCAAATATGAATTTCTCCCTTTTGGTTTCTGTTTTTTTCTCTAGGAGAAAGTGGTTTACAGATCTGATACGTATGCTGTAGCAGGAAAAAACAAACAAACATGCTAATTAATTTAAGTTGGACTTTAAAGAGAACTCATGATACATTTTGTAATTTTATAAGGATTTTTTCCTTGTACAAGCAATATTTTAATAACTAATAGCTTAATAACAGTTGATTGAAGTGTTCAATGGTGAGAACATTGACATTTGAATGGAGTTTGTGCTATTGTAAATACAATGGAACTGAATGGACGTCCATAGACTTGTATTATGTAACTTGTAATAACTTAATGAAGGATTATTACCACCATTTCAGGTGCGTTAAGGTTTGGTTGTTACCTACAAATAATGATAATCTCTGCAATTACTTTAGTCACTACAGTGTTATCATAAGCAATAGAAATGATGATAAAATTATGAAAATAAGACCAAAGTTGTTTTAAAGCAGAATTATCCTTTAATGTTACCTTTTCTCTTTTGGAATTACAACACAGCAAAGATGATTTTAGTCTTAATGGACAACATCTGCTTTACTTACTTGGGAATCCTATACAAGCAAGTAAAATGAAAATGCGTGCACATACTGTGTCTATCTGATACTCAAACCTATTTACTAAATCAGTTTCCATGGTGACATGAAAGGCATTGCTTTTTGAAGAGAAAGTCTGGCTTGCTCCTTTTTAGCTTTATATAGAACAAATATTTTAACATGCCCTCTTTCACAGTAATCAGAAGTACTGTTTGTCGTTAAAAGCGAAAAATCACATTTGCAAAGGATGCGCTGCTCCAGAAAGAGACTTTCAGATTTCCTGCGCTGAACAGTGTCTGTGGCAGAGAAATAACCTGATGTGAAAAGAATATTGATTCCCACATGATGGTGTTTAATGATTCCCATGACATTTAAACTTTCAATGAAACTGATTTATTTCACACAGCAGATTTGCAGGGTCAGGACAACCTGTTGTACAAAGTTGAGAGGTTTGTTATAAAATACTTTTAGATGTGTCTGAATTGTGCAGACAGACAAAATGCGTGTTTTCCATCCTCATTTTGATGATAATTTGCCAAACTGTGTTCATTTGTGGCTTCAGCTGTGGCTTTATGGATGTTTTTGTATTTCCCCAAAGCCCCAGACAGTATCTTCTGTGTTTTCCGACCTTTACACCCAACTGCCAACGTGTAGAGAACAGAGAACATTGCTGCAAGAAGAATGTGTAATTAACCACCAGCCAACTTTTGAATGGATTTCTAGGAAGTTTATATGATCTCTTTAGGATGAAGCCTACTGACTTTGTACCATGAGGTTGATGTTTGGCTTTGAGTGAAATATCTACTGTATGAACTTCCATGAAAATTTGTGGTGCTTAGAGAATAAATCCTAATGACTGGTGATTCCCTGACTTCTTCACACAGCTGAATATGTGTACCTGACCTCTAATGGCTTTGATGCCACCGTGAGGCTCACATTTGTGGGTTTCATCTCCACAACTGTGGATTACCATGGAATTTGGTGCAGACATTTATGTTCTCATGGCAAGGCAAGTTTATTTGTATAGCACATTTCAACAACAAAGCAATTCAAAGTGCTTTACATAAAACATAAAAAGCATATTTTATTTTATTCTGCTATTTTATTACATTCCTGATGCTGTAATCAATGTTCTACCCTGAATTAAATTCATACAACTCAATCCTCTTTTGCACCTATTTACAGGTGCAATGTGTAGGATTTAGCCACCTGCCCCAAACATTTATTTTACTGTATTCATCAATTTCTTGCTACTGAATCCAACCCCAATAAGGAGGCTAAAAGAAGATTGTTTCATAGGAACTGATGTCTGGATCTGGATCTCTGATCTCTGGATCCTCCTAGCAGGGCAGTTTGATCTGTGCATGCTGAGACAAGTTTTTCTCCTACAGTGAGCAGCTAAATGAAAAGAGAGACTCTTCATCGTGTGCTAAGTGCTGGAATGCATAGGTGTCTTTCTGGAAGCTAATTAGCAAAATGATTTGAATTAAATTACAGATGAAGAGTGGTAAAGCAGGAAATGATTCTAGCTGAGTGAATGGAGAGGCCTCGCTGGGACCTATTATTCAGTGCGCAGAGCTGAGGCTGAGGGTCAGGGGTGAATGCTTGTGTTTGACAGAGAAAAAGAAATTAGAGAGCTGACGATGGAGCTGAAAGAGGATGACGGGGAGAGGCAGAGAATGGAGAGTAGAGAGTTAGAGAACAAGATGGTACATGTGTGGTGAACTTATTTATAGATTCATCCACCTCAGTAACCAAATGATCCACTGAATTCTGTGTAGAAAGAAGTTCACTTGAATCAAAAGGGAAATAAAAGTGACAAGCTTCACTGCTGTGTTTGTTGAATCATCTTTGATGTTCCTTTTACCCGCCTTCCATCAGTGCCAGTCTGGGCTCAACAAAACATTTTGCAGATTCTGTCATTCAAGTCCATATTTGATACAGAACTTGTTGATGTGTGCCTGATTTACCCTCTGTGATGCTTGAAAAGCTTCAAAAGCAGACACATTGCATACAGAAGAGGATAAATCAAGCGTTCCTCTTGTGATTTGAAATGTATTCAGTCACTGTTACGCCCAGGTCTGCTTCCTGGTTGAGTAGACCTCTTCACATCAGTCACCCCCAGTCAGAGCCAAGCCCCTCAGTGAGCGCCATGTGGGGATCAGCCTTTTGAAATCAAAATTTATTATAACCCATTCTGTTTTACTTGTTTCATCCCCCGTCGCATCTTCTATTTTCTCTGCTCCCTCAAGCCCATGCTGTTAAAAATACATTTCACATATATTTTAGGATAATGTGCAAAAATGGTAGAAAATGTGTTTGAGTATGTGTAGCTTTCATTCAGAAAATGTTGAAAGATAACAGAAGATGAGATTAACTTTTGTTGAGCCCTGTGGGGAAGGTAAGTAGTTGAACTGAGGAATATTAAACATCAGACAACATCAAATTACAGCACACAGATGTATTACTTAGAACTATAAGAGTGAAAAGTATTAGATGTGTGAATAACATCAAGACACTTCTTCTGACAGCATGTATCTGCAGACACAAGTTAATATCAATGTATCAATATGAAATGTAGCACTAAACATATTCTAATGTTTACAGTATGTCACATGTTTATTCTGTGGGATTTAGCAGTGCTATGATCTATTCAAGCTTATTTAAATTACCAATGAGGTATTTTTTTCTTAATCAAGTAATATGTTATTGAAATAAATAAATTACATCACTGGATACAGCTAGTAATATTATATAGCAGCAAATATGGACTATCTGCTGCTGAAAATAGTCATTTGCTAAAAACTACAGTGCTCAGCTGTTTTAGGAAATTACCAAGCCTTTTTCAAAGCTGGATGTGTATATTTGTGACCTGTTTTTAAAGATTAATTTCTTTAATAGGAATGAATGAGCTTGGACCTGAGCGCTATAGACACCAGAAAGTATTTATAAAAGGACTTTTTCTGGTCTTTTCATGGGATTTGATGATAATAAGAATGATACAGAATAACCGCATTACCTTATCCTTTAATGTGATGATCCACAAACTCTTCATATCAATCCAAAACTACTTTTCCTGACACATAAGGAAGGCTGATAATGAGGCAGCTTGTAGTGTGAGAGGTCTAGTATTGGAGTGTAACTGTAAACAGACCATCTCAGACTGGAAGCCTTTGCAGGTGTCTACACAAGTTACATTACATCTGGATCTGTGAGATCTAGATCCAGATGTATCTGCAGCCTATATAGCACATCCAAATGGGACAGCCTTAACTCCAAATGGGCAGTGATTGGTTGTGCTTTGTCTGTAGCTTGTACAGACGCTCCCTCTGCCTTTGGGTTGTGCTCATGCATGTGGGCCCCCCTCTGTCAGGGACTTGTTACAGTGTACTTCACCTTTGTGTAATCTTCCACCTTTTCACTGTTGAATTTATAATTATATTTTATCAATATATCAAATTTCACTATATGAAAAAGCACAGTAAAACATATTGTGTCTTCAGAGGGAGCTGTGTGAATTCTGATAAATGGCCTCAAGTGATGTCACTTGAGTCAGCATCAGTTGGGGCTGAAGACTACAATAATAATAATAATAATAGTAATAATAATAATGATAATAATAATAATAACTTAATTTGTATAGCACCTTTCATACAAAAAATGTAGCTCAAAGTGCTTTACAACAAAAGAAATTACAGGCACCAAATGCTTCACATAAAAAAGATATGAAATGAACATAAAAACATATAAATGTACATAATATGGAAAATTTGATAATGTTAATAGCATAAGATAAATAAAGTGAAAATAGAACACACAGAATGCCTACTTCAGTGGTGGTGTTATGAGACTTAAGTGAAAAAACAGAAAGTATTTTGTCACGTGTACACAATCTGTAAATCAGCTCCTAGGTCTCTGAAGCCATAAGCATAACATAATCTTCCTTTTCCCAACGGACACAGACTCACCACCATCTTGATTAACCGAAATAAGCCTATTTCAGCTTACCCCAGAACATCTTCCCATGAGTTCAACCTCACTGTGAGTCTTATCTGTGTCGGGCGCAACCCAAAGCTACCCCGGAAAAAAGTTTGAAAAGTAAAAAAAAAGTTGGGGTGTGGAGTTAGAAAGAAGTGAGGTTAGCAGACGTCTGTAGCTCCTCATCTCTGCTGGAGGCTAGCAGCTTCATGCTACATTAGCGGCTACTAGCATAACACACCCAAATATCCGGCCAAACTGTCAGTGGCTGAGTTGCATTGTTGGTAATGAAGGCACCAAGGTTTTGACATGAAGGAAGAATGTGTGGAATGAAAAAAAATATCTGTGGTTCTGCTGCACCAATTTTGATCCTTTTTGTCCATCAGGAGTATAACAATGTTATAGGAGTGCAATGTTAACTGTCATCGGAGTGCCCGTTTAATACAAAGAGACAGTCCAGTTTTAATGTACGCCTATTACATAATGGCTACCACTCATCCCCACCATGGTCTCATTTGTTAATGCTGATGATACTAAACTATCACTATTAATCTGAGAACTATAGGCTGATAATTAAAAATCAGTCAATACAGTTCATTGTCTATATCATCTTCTCTCTTCTCATTTTATCATTAACCATCCTTAGTCACTCTATATCGTCTCCAAACCATCTGATGTAGGTTTCCATGGATGTTTGTACTGTACACTTGTGAGTGTGGGAATGGGAATCAGAGCCAGAAGTTTGAATGTTATTTCCATATCAGTGCCTCTGAGAGTGAGTGTGTAGGCATAGTGGAGAGTCTACACACACACAAACACACACACTTGCCATGTGTTATTCAGGGCAGCAGGAGGTTTTCTATCAGGCCCTGTGTCTCAGTGGACTCCCCCCACATGTCAGGGTTTATCCATGACACCTGAATCCAGCATCACTTCATCACATTTTTTCACTTTTTTTTTTTACCACCTTCTCCCTCCATTTTTTTTTATATTCTATATCTTTCCCCCCTCTTCTCTGTCCAGCCTCTTTTGATCTCCCTCTGTCCCCTCTTTCACCATCTCCTCTCTTACACAGGCATGTCAATTTATTCTTTCCCCCACTTCTCCTCTTTTCCCCTGCTGCTCCAAACCACCATCTGTCATCTCTGTGTGCCATGTGGAGCCTCACCAGTCTCCTATCAGCATCCCTTCCTAAGCATCCTTTCCTTTGCTTTGCTTTCCTTTCCTGTCCTGTCCTGCCCTGTCATTTCTTTTCCTTTCCTTTACTTTCCTTTCCTTTCCTGTCCTGTCCTGTCCTGTCCTGTCCTGTCCTGTCCTTCCCTTCCCTTCCCTTCCCTTCCCTTCCCTTCCCTTCCCTTCCCTTCCCTTCCCTTCACTTCCTTTCCCTTCCCTTCCTTTTCCTTTTCCTTTTCCTTTCCATTCAAATATGAACATGGTCCTTCTTGGGAAGGCCACAGATTGTCCTGTCCTGTACAGATTGTCCTGTACTGATTTGCTTTGTTGACAAGACTGATGCAGAACTCTGATGTTTTGCTGCTCCTGTAGGATCTTTATCTTCCCTTCCTTCCTGTGGCCTTTTTAAGCACTAATGAGACTGGTTTAGAGAATAAGTTATTGTGTCTCCCTCCACTTGGAGAGCAGCAGAGAACAGCTGTGGTACTGAAGGACGACAAGCCTGTCTTTGGTCTGAACTTTTTGTTGGACTGCTGTGGGCTTGTAAGCAGCTGTACTTGTATGTTCTCCGGTCTTTTTTTGTCGATGTTGTTTTTCATGGACATTGTGTAGAGGCTTGACTATGAAGAGGAATGTCTATTATTCATGTTGATTACTTTTTTTGTTAAAAAGCTGCGTGGACATGTAGCCCATTTGGCCCTTTGGTCTGACACAAATTCAGCCTTGTGCAATAATAAAAATGGAGACCTTGTAGCATCTATAAGTGAGGATGGTCATGGTGGCTGAAGTTTCCTCTGTTTTCCTGTGAGACATAATTAATTTTGTTTACACTGGAAGTGAGTCCACTTAGCCACACAGATAAAGTTTTTGTGTTGTTGATTTATAATGAATTCCACTAATGATAAATAGATGGTATAGAATATGAACCAAACTAACAGTGGACTGGTAGATGGCTAGATGATTACAATAACATACAATATAGGTCAGTATAGTCAGTTGTCTATGCACAAAAATACCATTTAAAATGTTTTTAAATGTATATTTATTTAGTATCACTTTATAGGCAGGAACATCCACTCTGTAAGTGCCCAATAAATGCTGTAATGGTGTATCTAAATTGTTCATGTAGTATTACATGTAAGATGTAAATCATGTCTCCAACCAAGACTTTAGTCCAGTTGTTTGTTGTCTGCAGCTATGGAGGAGCTGGACGGGGATGAGGTCAGAGTGTCCTCCAGGGGACGCTTTGCTGAGAGAGACATCGTCCAGGTATGTATTCTACATACACCTTGCTCTTTAATTCTCATTAGTCACAGATTTGATGTTTATCAGTGTGACCATTAAAAATCTGCATGGAGTTGATTTTGTTAATGGTTATTAATACACGGTAAAATGTGCCAAAAGCTGGGTGAACATTGCTATAGACAGCCCAGTATTCATGTTAAATTAGTGTTATATTTTTTCCCCACTGGCCCACTTGGCCAGTAGATGAGATTTTTACTGGTTTACTGGTATTTTAACTGGCCCTGCGGCCAAAAAATGAAAATAACTTTTTTCCATAATTTTGGTGATGTATTCATTGTGTACATAATATGTAAAACAGTGAAGTTACCTTTAGATTTGGTTGTTTTTCTTTAGTTATGGATATGTAATGTTGATATATTACACAAATATCCACACAAATATAAAATTAGGTAGATATTGGATCAGTAAATGAATGGTGTATAAATGTAGGTTTCTTCATTCTTTCTGTAAAGCCAGAGAGTATGGCGTCTATATGAAGAAGAAAAGAGAATTTATGATAATAACATTTCAGTGAGTGTGGATGACCTTGATAATAAAGAGAGATAAAGAGATAAAGTGTCAAGAAGTGAGACAATGCTGAGAGACCTGCAGGATGTTCTCGTTGAGATAGAACAGTGAGAGAAAGAACATGATGACATTTGTTTGTGTGCGTGTGTTCACTCCAAGCTCCTTCTGTCTGTTTCTGCCACCTGTCTGCTACAGACATGGAGTTGAACTGTAATGAATGAATGAAAAGGAGAAATGCAGAGGAGGAAAACCAAACACAAACTAAGAGCATCTCCACAGTAAATCATCTGTTGAGTGTTTGATGGTTATTTATTTGTTCTATTGAACATAACTGCTGTGAAACAATCAGAAAATAACTTTTTATTTTTCTCATTCACTGCTTTGTTCTCTCTACCGCCACTTCCTCCACTCACTCTCTTTTAAAATGAGTCGGGAAGCCGACAGCAAAGCTTTACTTTTAACGTTATCAAACAAAGAGAAATGTCCTCCCCTCGTCCTAAACTGTATACATGATTCTGATAGGCCAATCAACTTGCCCTGCATAAACTTTTACTGGCCTCAGGCCATCAGTTATGTCAGACCCTAACCTGTGATATCATAAATTTACTGAGCCCTCTAAGAGGTGACACCCTTCTCTAACCCTGACCGAACATACATTTAAGCTGCCTTTAAATCCTACTCTCAACCAAGTAAAGAGCAGAACTGCTGTGGCTGGCCCCACTGGCTTTATAGACAGTTTCATCTTAATGCCATGGCCCACTCAGTAGTCATGTCATCATCTCTACTTATCTAGCTCCAATAGCCTCACAAATCAGAAAACCTTTCCACAACATTCTCTGACCTAACGCAATTTTAAAGTGTTCTTGAATCCAATCCTCACCTAAGCAAAGAGCAGATTCTCAGCAGCATGACCCGGCTTTACATCTATATCGTTTCTGCTCAGGCTAAACTGCAGTGACTAGACCAACTAGCTTGCTAGGCAGCTTCATGTCAGTGCCATTCCCCACTCAGTTGTCCAAAGAAAAAGGAAAGGCTGTCCGCACACTGAAACGTTGTGATCTCCAAGGTCTTCGAAAGGCGAACATCCATGTGAACAAAAACCAGCTTTTTAATAACACGTACATGTAGACGATGGCTGCGTCGCCAGCGTCATTGTTCACACATTTGCTTGCATACTTTGTGCATACCTGGAGGATTACAAAGTATGTCCACTAGGGGGCAGGTTAGAAGTTAATCATCTCTGGCTGACACCGGAGTATCCTCCTTGAGAAGTTCTGCTTTTGTGCAACATAATCAGAAACAAAATATTCAGAGGTTATTATATTGTTGAGATTGAGATCAGGACAGAAAAAGCAGCAGGGGAAACATACAACATAGGCATGAAATCAACATTTTGGCAGGTATGACTGTGGAGTCATCATATAAATGTGGGTAGTTGTGGCCAAGCTCCATGAGTATCTCTTCAAATCTTTCATTGTTGTGTTGATCCAAGTCTGCTACTGATCTTACTTTATGATACTGTCCACACCAGTCATACGCTGAATTGTATCTTGCAGATGCAAAGCATTCATTTCTGATGATGTGCAAAACTAACACTCATAGGAACACAGGGTTTGTGAGGTACCCATGATGCACAGGTGGAAGCTTAGATAAAAGCAAGCATATCAGTGGCCTTAAGCACCTTCTGTAGATCGCCATACAGTGATCTATACACATGCAGCGATGTAGATTGTGCAAGTGTAAAAGCTGAACTGAACTCATTTCCAATTAAGCCATTGCTGCTATTACTTACTGCATATCAACAACTAAACCTGTTTCATAAATGCCAAATTTATGCAAATCTCTACGTTCTCATCATAATCCAGTTTTCTTTGTACCTTCCCCTCCAGTTTGTTCCTTTCCGGGACTACATAGACCGATCAGGGAATCAGGTATTGAGCATGGCGCGGCTGGCCAAGGACGTCCTGGCGGAGATCCCCGACCAGCTTCTGTCCTTTATGAAGAGCCGAGGGATCGAACCTCGGCCCCCCCTGCCCGCCACCTCCAACTCCCCCTTAATGGGCACCACCAACACAACCACTACTGCTGCCCTTAAGGAACGCAACGTGCATGCCTGAAATGAGGGCAGCGACTGGTGCAGTACGGCAGTCGCATATTTGAGCAAAGGAAGATGCGTGTTTGTGTCTGTGTGTGTACGTGTGTGTGTGTTGCATGGTTTCAGGGTTGATTGACAGGAACCGAGTCAGGATTTTGAAAACTTAAAGATTGTTTCCACAGTAAACTAAAAGGGACACCAGAAGAAAATACATTCCTTTAAAAGTGTTAATGGTGAGGATTCCTCCAACAGACTGGAAGTGTAGAAAAATACACTTTGGATCCTTTTAATGTTTCTGGCTCTGACTTTTGTCAGCAATTATCACTACGCACCCTCTGCAGGTATAACACACCACTCTGAAATGACACACAAACTGCATTTAAATCGAAGGCTTCATATGTGGTTTACCACTTTTTCTTCAGTCATTAATTCTAACATTTCGAATGACTAACTAAAGCCACTAAGGACTTTTTTTGCCACAGCTTCTCATGCAGAAGTCGAGTCTGTTGCTCCCTCCATCCCATTTCAGTTTCTGTGACACTGTTCCTGCTGTTGATAAAGAGTGTCTGCTGAAATAGAGTAATATATCCTGAAGTAGCTGGGCAATTTGATTTCTATCAGTTTAAAGAAGGACGGCACTGAGGCTGATGTCCTTTCCTTGTTTGTTTATTCTCAGGGTATTTTAAAGGTTCGACAGTAACGCAGGGATCTGAAAATAGAGAAGCAGAAATGAAATCCTGTCCAGGGCGTGGCATCTGACTGACAAGGGACACCAGTCCTTTTTTTATTGCTTCATGAAAATGTATGCTGTATATTACTGTGTGCTGAACATGAAATTCAAATATGTTTTCTCATAAAGGCTGGTGAACACTCTACATTTCAAGGTCAACATTCAGAGACGGAGTGCCTGCGAGTCTTTACTAATCCCACTTGGACATGAAGGGAGGCGCTTGCAAGCACCTCCCGAAAACAGGAAATGCAAGGCTCTGAAATTTGGGTCGGGATGGAGAACATATTGAAATATCCTCCACTCCAGCGCCTTCACTTCCTACAGACACTGTACAATTTAACAATATCAGGAGGTACATATTATTTCAGCCCCGGTTGCAAAGCTGAACATAACAATGTCTGTGTGCTCTGCTGTCCCCCTCTTCCTCTAAATTGTAACTCTCTGTGCTGGGGCTATCATTTGGAATGAATCATTCATGAGGTGGGTGCCTCTCGTTCTCGAGCTGTCTGAAGCATGTACCTGTTTAAAATGAATAGAGCTGGTCACTGTGCAGGCCAGAATAGTTCATATGTAGCAGAGAATGTGTGAAAGCGTAAGGGTCACTTTAACTTTTCTTCATTTTTTTACTGGAAAAGACACAGAGAAAGAGAGAGTAAAGTTTTGGTATGTTATTCTCTGTCAAAGTCTCTCAGGCTGTTGTCAGGGAGTTGTAATGTGCTGATTTCTTTTTGAAATGTATGCACAGTTTTCCCTCATCAGTTCTGGAGTTTGATATATAGCTGCATATTTCCTGTGGTTATCAGCCAGGACTCATCAGATACAGTGTAAAGAGGCTGATTTGCAATGATTTTTTTCCCCCCTCAGACATATCCTTTCCCCCCCCCGATCTCATTTATTTTGACTCTGTTGTGTTCACGAGTGATTCACGCAAAAGTGAGTTTGTGCTTGACTAGGAACCTGTTGTGCTCTCTTTCTCTCACGTACAATCCTAACATATACTGTGCAATTTGGTTCAAACTTTGCATCTCTGACCTCTGACACTTGTTTTATGTTTAGAAAACAACGGTTTCTAAAGGGGAGTGCTTCAGCCTGACAGCAACACAAATTCAATCCAGTTTCATAAAGTTGGAAAGGTTTCAAAAACCAATAATTATAATAATCATAATGAATGGATTCATCAGGATTTGTCTGGATTATTAAACATGTGTCATATTGTATCAGAAAGGAAATGGATATGTGGCCTTATTTCTGTCATAATCCTATAAGTATGTTCGAGGGAGGACTGTTTTTATATGACAACACAAGATATCCGTGTTATTTTGCATGCTAATTTGGCTGATATGCTGCCAATGATTGTACTTGTTCAGAAAAGTTATCTGTATCTTTATTCATATCTGAAAATGACTTCAATCAACATTCCTACGTGTTAACTTGTGTACTGTGCAGCAGTGTTCTTTCTACTTCTACTGTTATTGTGTACAGTATACTTGAAGGAACTGCCAATATAATGATCCAAAACATATAGGAGATACATAAATAGTAGGGTAGATTTGTATCACAGTGTTTAAAAACATGCATGCATGTGCGTGTTATGATTAACAAGTACACCAACCCAAAGTCACATAACTTATTGGATATTTTTGTATGAAGCATGTTGAGCTTTCTATACAGTGTGTACAGTATTAGATAACTACACTGACAAACAACATACTGCTCAGTATTTCTCCCCAGTCTAGTGTGTTCCTTACAGACTACATGTAGGTAAAATGTAAATACATCTAAAGTGATGTACAGAATATTTTGTGACCAGTCTTCCTTCCATTTTGTTCCTCTCTGATACTCTGAATGTGTCTCTGTTATTTTTGTCTCCATTTGTGTTGTTCAGAATTTATTTTTGAGTTTGTCAATGTTTTCTAGCTTTTGCTTAGGAACAAAATAAAGATATTATTGAAGGCTCATCATTAGTCTGTACCTAGCTGGTTAGTCGGTTACTATTTATCGTAACTATTGGGTTACTTATAAGGGACAGTTCAAAAATGATTGAGGGTGGAGGGGAGGTCAGAAAAGGGGCAGCGATATGTATTTTTTTCTTTTGATGGAGAGAGTGTAGTCTTTTTTTGGGGAGAGCAGAGAAGGGTTTTATAATTTTCAGTCACCCCAATTTCATATTTTAGCCTTCCCTTGCAGGATTAATTTAAAAAAAAGGGATAAAATACTTGCAAATTATGGCTTTAGTGTGTGCAATGGGTCATAAAAGTACTCTTTGCCATATGCAGAGGACAAAAATCCTGTCTGTGTTCTAGGGCTAATTTTTTCCCCCTCATTTTTACTTTTATCTCCACCATAATAGAAAGTAGAAGAAAGGTTATGTTTCATATAAAGTAGACCTATGCCATAATTCAAGTTCAGCCTTTTACTTAGTATCTCTTCATTAAAAATAGATAGTGGCTGGAATATTCATCATTTTGTTGTGTTTGCCAAAAATTTGGAAATTGCAAATTCTATTTGTAATGTCTGTCTACAATTACACTAATATACATATTAATGTTTAAATTAGATTACACCACCTTAAATTCGATATTCTTTGTCTCTTTTGGTTAATAGTGGTGAAATGATGCCGGGGAGGGCCTTGCTTTTTTAACAAGGTGAATTGATTATTCCCACCCCCCTCCAATAATTTTTGTACAGTACCTTAGTGTCAATAACAAGTAATATAAAGTTTTCAAACTCTGTAATGTTATATCTCTGAGTAGAGTGAACTGATTTTACTAGATAGTTGTTGTTTTTTTAATTACATATCCTTTATTTTATTTTCGAATACTTGCTATTTTCTGCCATCAAAACATCACTATGAAAAGTTAAATTGTAATATCAAAGGCAGTCATAAATGCATTGTCTAAACTCTGAATGTTCCGCGCTCTTTAAATATTGGTTAATAACAAAGAAGTCTATATGAAGTTTCTAAGGATTAATATTTGATGTATTATAGTACTACACTGCCACTCAGTGGAAGATTGAAAAAACACAATGTCATACTAGAAATACAATGCAGCTTAACAAGAGTTTTGGTTTCGCATTGCAAATTATAAAATAAATTATTATTAGTTAAATGGATCCTTAAAAAATATCGCAATTTTACTTAATTAAAGAAAAACCCACCCGGATCCACTGCTATTAAATCCACTCCACAGTTTCCCAAAACTAAAGGCTACTACTGCTGCTTTTAGGTACTCCTCGTACCTCCTACTCCCTCCTATTCTTCCTAGCTCCTAAATTCGAAGCTACATAGGCCTTCATATGCACAGCCTTTCTAAAAAAAAATCATTTTACAAAATATTGTAGCTGTCGTCATGTTGAAGTAGTTATACTACTTTTTGTTGAAATGGCAAAGTGGAGCAGAGAATGTGTTTTTGGACATGACTGATGTTCAAATGTACCTCAGTTCCTGCATTAGCTTTAGCGTGGTGTGTATGCTCTTACTATCCTAAACATCAAACATAGGTAGTCGATAAATGATAAATGGTTTCAAACGACTTGGGCATTTTAGAAATAATCGACGTTATTTGAAACAAGAAAGTTAGACCCTCCGACATTTTCTTGCTGGCCATGAAGGCAGCAGCTGGCCTGCTGTAAACTGTGTGACGGCTCCGTGGATCCGCTCCGTCTACCAGGGCGGGCCTTTTCTCTGTCGCTGCTACAGGGATACCAAGATGGAAATCCAGGGGCTTTCTGATGCCCAAAACATTCACTCGCAACATGGCGCCCTACACTGTACCACTTCGTCTCCACTTCGATCAGCAACAGGGTCGATACCTCGGTTTATTTCCACCGAAAATGAAGCGGATAGACTACTGGAGTCGCCTGAACCTCAAAGGGACAACAACAACAACACCAGGCCGAGGACATCTCCGTTTCGCCTACTGGCGGAAAATGGTAGCGGGGCGGACTGCTCGACTGTCAGCAAACCGCAACCAACCGATAAGAAACATTTGCTGGACGACAGACCCAGTCCTGCACTTCGTAACGTGAACACAGAGAAAGAAAATGAGCTAAACGCACTGTTTGCTCCGCAGGAGTTTGTTAGGACTGCCTGGAAGTACGGGGTAGAAAGCGGGGATACTGTAATGCAAATGGCGCTGCCTCTGTTTGAAGGGGAAGAGGAACCGATGCCGCAGCGGCAGCAAACGTTTCCAGTTTTACGGCAGCAGCGTGAGGACGGCGCCTCCAAGCAGCCTTCACTGGCCAGCCACAGCGCTGCTGCGCCGGGGAGCTCCAACACCGCACACAGGGCGGACAGAAACACCCAGGAACTGTATGTTGTTTTTAATGTCGTACAAGATGATGGCAACGGGGAGGCAAACAAACACCGAGCGGATGTATCATGTAAGGATGGCGATAAAATGAAAGGTAAAACGCCAGAGTGCTCTAAAGCAAGTTCCTGTGGCCCCATGGAGGTTGGAAACAGCAGTAACGTTATTCTGCGTGAATCTAATGACAACTTGAACTGTCTTGAAGCTCAGGCCTTGAAAAAAACTGAGCATGTTTATAATTTACTAAACGACAATTGTACCGCGGTTAATGCTAAACAGACGGACTATTATCACACTGTCGAAGACGTTGTTTTGACAAACAAATATGGCGATAAGATCTGTGGCCAGATTTGTACCGAAAACAATGAAGGCAAACTGGCCCGGGAGCTGTCGTCGCAGTCCCGTATTGACGAGAGCAGTGCCTTGATTTCAGGGAACTCGAGCATTGTGGAAGCCATGGACACTTCTGACTTCATTTCAGACCCAGTGGGGCTGCAGGACAGTGTAAACCCGGTCACGGCCTCCACAAGTCCGCCTGCTAGCGAAACATTTTCCGGTACTATCACGATAAACAACCAAAGCATCATAGTGACCATAGAGAACGGGATACTGACTCTTGCTGCCCCGCCAGAGGGCTATGTTCACAAAGAGGATGACATGGTCAGCTTGAAGGAGCATCTAGGTATGAAAGACCATGAGGATATTGTTCTTCTCAACTATGACAGTGGCACTAAATCCATCGGGAAGATCAGCACGTTGGCAGTGTCCAGCTCCAGCCAGCAGGAAGAACCCAGGCCCGGGGTGTCTGTGAGTGACTCTGAGCTGGCTCTGGTGGATGACTGTTCCCTGTCTGAGCTGGGCACCTCTCTGGACTCCTGTCCCATCGTCAAGCAGGAGGCAGGGGTGCTGTGTGCTGTAACAGAGGCTGATCTGGTCACACCATCCCCTAAAGCCACTGTCACAGACTGTGACAACGAGGACTTCCAGTCTGTCCAGCTATTCAGGTCCAAGAAAGAGACTGTAGCCTCTTTTGGCTGTCCAGAAGCCGGCTGCTCCTTTACTTTTGACACCCGACAGAAACTCAAGGTTCACCTCCTGAACCATGCAGAGGACCCACGCCCCTACCAGTGCACTGTGGAGGGCTGCGGCTGGGCTTTTGCCACCTCCTACAAGCTTAAGCGGCATCTTCAGTCCCATGACAAGCAGCGGCCACACACCTGTCAGTTTGAAGGCTGCGGACGACGTTTCACCACGGTCTACAACCTGAAGGCTCATGTCAAAGTCCATGAGCAGGATAATGCCTTCATCTGTGAGATCTGCAGCGAGAGGTTTCGCAGTGCTACACGACTCACCAATCACCAGAGGGTCCACTTTGAGCCCCAGAGGCCCCACAAGTGTGAATTCCCAGGTAACGCACCACAGCTGGACTTCTGAGTTTTAATTAGGGCTGCACCTAACGGTTATTGATTTAATCTGCTATTTCTCAATGTTGCAGTTTATTCTTGTTCCATTTTTTTTTTTGCATGTGCTGTCGGGTGACCTCAAAGATTGACCTATTTAAGCTAAACAAGCAAGGTTTGCAAATTGTCAGCTGCAAACTGTAGCTAGCAGTAAACAAACACTCACTTCACTACCCAGATACCACAAAGTCTCACCAGGAAACGGAACACAGCAGTCATGTTTACCAAATACATCAGACCAAGATGAGCGCTCAGTAGCTGCTGCTGGGGAGCTGATTTTGCTTTCACGTCGAAGCCTTTTCCAGAATGTCATTTAATTTCAAAGTGAATCTTTAAAATGCATCGTTACAGTAAGTTTAGGATATATAAATGTGACCGTTTAGGTGTTAGTGTATTCCTGGACTTTACAGTGTAGGGCTGCAAATAAGGATTATTTTCATGATTGACCAGTCTGTCAGTTATTTTCGTGATTCATTAATTAGTTGTTTGGTCTATAAAATATTGGAAAAAGGTGAAAAATGTTGATGACTGTTTCCCAAAGCCCAAGATGACATCTTCAAATGTCTTGTTTTGTCCACAACAGTCCACAACCCAAATATTTATTTAGCTAACTGTCATAGAAGACTAAAGAAACCAGAAAATATTCACATTTAAGAAGCTGGAATCTGAGGATTTTGACTTTTTTTTTCTTTAAAAAATGACTGAAAACAATTAATAAATTATCAAAATAGCGGACAGTTAATCGAATAGATTACAGCTAATCGATGAATTGTTGCAGCTCTATTACAGTGTACTATCCTCTCTCTCTGTTCAGGCTGTGAGAAAACATTCATCACCTTCAGTGCCCTCTTCTCCCACAATCGCACTCACTTCAGAGAAACTGGCCACTTCACCTGCACCTACCCAGGCTGCGACAAGACGTACGACAAGGCCTGTCGCCTCAAGATTCATTTGAGAAGTCACACCGGTAAGCTGACGCTAGATTAGAAAGTCAGAAGTGCTCCGACTTCCTCTACATGGTTCAGAAGGGGAGGCCCTGATGGTCTCCTAACAGGACCTAAAGGCACAGAGTCAGTGAACTGTGGCTTATAAATTTCAGTGTGATTATTCAGGCATTAGAGATGTTTGAGGCTGTTTCCTCAAAGAATAAGTCATTCCATAATCACATGATGTTGTGAATGTGTTGCCCTCAGCTGAAGAGAGCAGCTGCACACTTACAAAACATTGCAAAACGAGTCACTAGAAACTCTGAACATGTCACTGAACCATCTGGAGTAGGTTACACCAGTTCTATGACAGGCAGCTTTGTGATGCAGAAAGTCTGGGTTAAGACCACAGTTATCTGGATACTAATCTTTCTTTGTGATGCAGTAATCTGTGCACTAGTAAATAAACCTTTATTCTCTGTTTCCAGGTGAGAGGCCGTTTGTCTGTGACTCCGAGGGCTGTGGTTGGTCCTTTACTAGTATGTCAAAGCTGCTCCGACACAAACGGTAAGTGTTTTTATAAAAGATGCTTTCACCTCAGTGTGACTGAAGTGGTAACTCTAATAGCTAAAGTCAATTAGTGTCAATAACAAAAAAAGGAGCAGAACTACCCTGGAATGAGACTTTTTCCCCCTTTTGTCAGATTTTGTTCTTCATACTATAGGTTCTGTGTTTGTCATGGATGGAAGAAGTTTTGTAAAACAGAGCTTCATCATGCACATCAGTCAGCTGAGCTTTAAGGCCCAAATGCACTGAAAGCGATAATTGATGCACCTCATTTGACACGGATCATATGATGCTCCTACGGTGCACTGCAGGCATCAGATTTGAAATGCCAACACCACAGAGCCAACACAGATTTGTCCTGTTCTTTGTATTTGCTGCTGCATTAATTGGAAAGGAAAGGAGAAATACAGAGGAGGAAAATGAAACTAAGAGCATCTGTCTCCTCAGTAAATCATCTGAGTGTTTGGTGGATATTTATTTGTACTTTATAATGTAACCACTGTGTGTGAAAATCAGAAAATAAGGTTTTATTTCACTGATTCACCACTCCCTCTCCTCACTCAACCACCACCACGCTTTGTCTCTCTCTCGCGCGCGCGCGCGCTTTCAGACTCATGCTATCTCTCTCTTTTTTGGCTGCATAAAAAAAACAGCTTTGATCACAGTCCTCATTTGACACGCCAAAATGGAAACAAGGAGTAGCAGCATCAAGGCAGTTTGTCACGCCTCCTAACGCTTTTGGGTGTACTTCAAAACGTGTGCATCAGACGCTTTCAGTGCGTTCCGGCCTTTAGATTAGCATCGCTGTTTATTAGGTTTTGATGCAGCACCTTTGTGCTGTTCAGTAACATTCCTGTTACATGTCTGTGTTTGTTTTTTTCACTTTGCCAGTGCAGTTTGTCTTTGCTGAGGCAAATAATTTGCCTCTGAACACCAGTATGTTGTCAGGATTTTACAGTATTTGGTTCCCTTTGCCAAATCAAGGGGGTTTTCAGTAGGGATTTACTTGAATCAGAGGTTCTTTTTCCCCATGTTGTCTCTCTGTTCTAGTCCACCTGTTGTACCTTTTTAATCATGTTTGGGTCTGTTAAAAGAGCTCTTCACCTCACCACATCCTTCTTCTCTATGTTTGTTTAATAGGAAACATGATGATGATCGCCGTTTCGTCTGCACAGAGGAAGGTTGTGGGAAGTCATTCACCCGGGCAGAGCATCTCAAGGGTCACAGTATCACCCATCTGGGCACCAAACCCTTCCAGTGCCATGCAGAAGGTAGGTGCAGGTACCAACAGCTAAATACAGGAGTTGCCGGGAGGTCAGTGGTTTGGTGTGACCGTGGTCATTTTATGTTTGTATGTTTTGGTTGTTCGTGAGGTCATGTGATGTGAGCACACAAAACCAAATTCCTATCAACTCTGTTGAGATGGCAATAAAGTATTGAATGTTGTTGGCAGCATGGCTCTAGGGATGGTAGTGTCGGTCTATATGACCAACACTTTGGTCCAGACTGAAAGCAAAAGGGAGATACACCTCATCAAAGTTTAACAAAAGATATTCATTTAAACAAATTAACCAAATATTTACAACATGGGGTGTGGACATCAGTAGGTCAGTGTGAGGTTGGTAATGCATGAATGGAGAGTGTGTGGGTGTGGGTGCAGGTGTTGTCAGGTGCATAAAATCTAAGTAAATAATTAAAGCAACATAACTAAACCCAGATCGAAACAGGTAAGGGGAGGGGAGGCAGAGAGCTGCCCACAGCAGCAGCCGTAAGCAGTCAGAGGAGAGTGATACAGCCTGCTAGCTGTAGTCAGGCTTTACACCAACTGGGAACACTGGTGCCAGGTGTTCCCGTTTGGGGTAACGAGCCACCTGTGGAGCAGAACAGACAGGTGAATAAGCAGTAAACCCCAAGATGACAGGGGTCATCACAATCTCAACAACTGGAAAGGATTGCCATTAAATTTGGCACAGATATCCGTGGACATGTTTATTTATAACCGCCGTGAAAAAATCAGAAAATAACGTTTTATTCCTGCCATTCACCAGCTTTCCCGCTACCACTGCTCGCTCTCCTCATCCACTCTCTAGCTCGCTCAGCCACTGCTTCTCTTGCTCTCTCTCTCTCGTCTTTTTTTAAAACGAGTTAGGAAGCCAACGGCGAAGCCTAACTTTACTTTTAACGTTATCAACCGAAGAGAAATGTCCTCCCCTCTTCCTAGTAATGTTTTTGTCCTCCCTCATAGCAGGATTACAGCTCTACTCAGTCTGATTGCCAGCGGTAATATTTAAATGTCAATTAGATGGTAATCTGCATGAGAAATAAAGAAAACAACTGGTTATAATAATATATAGTGATCACTTTAAGCAGTTTCCACTGTACCTACCAAACACCTGCATGTTAACATTATCATTGTGTGCATGTTAGCAGATGCAGATGTTAGCATTTAGCTGAAAGTCCAGCCTCACCAACATGGCTGTAGAGTCATAGCCTTGTGGAATCATGTGATAGTATTTGATCGATGAATTAAAATGACTGTTGACTACAGTACACTTCAACAATCAGTTAAACACATTGTTATAACTCAGTTGCATCGTTAAATGTCCTGACTGGTATCATAAGACTTGACATTTGTCTTTTGTTTGTTGTTCAGGTTGTAATGCCAAGTTCTCAGCTCGCAGCAGCCTGTACATCCACTCCAAGAAACATAAGCAGGACGCCAGCACCCTGAGGACCCGCTGTCCCGTGGCCAACTGCTCCAAGCACTTCTCCTCCCGCAGCAGCCTTAAGAGCCACATGCTCAAACACCACCACCTCAGTCCTGGTTAGTAACTATCACACATGATCGAAACCATAATACATGACTCATACTAGAGGCTAAAAGTTTGGATATCTCATCAATTTTGAAAACAATATTACTGTTTATGATGGTTTAATATGGCACACAATCAACAGTTCATATTATACTACTACTACTACTACTACTACTACTACTACTACTACTACTACTAATAATAATAATAATAATAATAATAGTAATAATGATGATGATAATAATAATAATAATAATAATAATAATAATAATAATAATGATGATGATGATAAACTTTATTTGTATAGCACCTTTCATATAAAAAAGACAAGAAAAAAGACATAAAATGAACATAAAAACATGTTAAAAAACATTCAAGTAACATGAGATGGAAAATAAAACCTACTTGATGATAATAATAAAAATAAGATAAAATAAAGTGGAAATGGAATACATAGAATGCATAACATAAGATGGAAGATACAACCCACTGAATAATAATAGTAATAAAATGAAAACAAAATTAAAAAATAGAATACACGGAATATCTAAAATCAAGGGTTTGTAGGTCAAAGGCAGGTTTTTAGCTTTCTTTTTAAAATATTTAGCGAGCTGGTTTCCCTGATATCTATCACTAGTGTGTTCCATAGTTTTGAGGCGTAATTGACAAAGGCTGCATCCCTGATTTTCTTTCGGCTGTTGCAGGGAAGCTCCAATAAACCAGCAGCAGATGATCGCACTGTTCTTGAAGGCAAATAGTTAATAATAATAATAAAAGCAAAAAAAAAAAGAAGCATTTAGATCATTGAACTTCATTCTTATATTTGAAGGTAAATTAAAAATGTGTATGAAATTGAAATGATAATTCTCCTCCATCCCAGATGTTCTGAGTCAGATGGAGACCACACCCACTCTGACCCCCAGCAGCGAGCTCATCAGCTCCACCCCAACAACAGTTGCTGGGCCTGGTATTGCCGGAGGGGACCAGCTGACTAACTTGGACCTGAGTTCTCTTTTCTCCAGCGTGCCCGGAGGCACCGCGCCCACCGCTGGTATCGGAGTGGGAATTCCCGTGGGCGGGAGCAGCTCTAATGGCACTTTCACCATGGACCTGTCCCTGGTGAGCTCAGGCATCCTTACCATCGACCCCTCCTCAGTTGGCACTGCACTCAGCGCCAGCACCAACACCACGTTGGCCAAGGCTGTGGACCCTCTCATCCTCGCAGCCAGTGCTGATATGGGTCCCCACCACGGTCTGGAGGGAACGGTGGGTGACGTCCTGCCACCACAGGGCACCCTCAATCTGGATGATGTGCAGACTGTCACCCCTGAGGCCCTGGGAACACTCACGGCTCTCACCATGCAGGGCCCCGGTGCCTCTGTGGACCCCACCCTGCAGCACCCACTTAGCTCCTCCAGTGCTCTGAGCGTGGAGCCCACAGCCTCCCTGGCCGTGGCCCCTGTCGCCGAGCTGCTAGCCTCACCCTCTAAGGTGGTGGAGGTGGGTGGCCAGGGAGGAGCAGGGCCTCTGCTGGGCTGTGTGGAGGTGCTGGGACCTCAGGAGGGAGCAAAAGTCCTCACACAGTTTGTTTTCCCCGGTCACAGCAGCAGCTTCAGTCCACAGAAAGACCCGGAGCTCAGCGCAGTGTCACCAAGCAGCTTCCTGGTGAGCAGAGCTGCCGTCATGCAGCACAGTTTAAGATAAATGAGAGCGATATTAGTTTAATAGTTTGTTTTCATGTAATTATTAGATTCTAAGGTAAAAACAAAGGTATTACCCATAAAAAGCCAGTGTAACAGCAGTAGTTTTGAGTGTGCTGTGATGATGTGTGTTTTGTGTGTCAGGAGAGTGGAGGCTCAGCCAGGACTGACTACAGAGCCATCCAGCTGGCCAAGAAAAAGAAGCAGATAGGCCCCTCAGCCTCCTCTGGTAACACACACACACACACGCACATTCACCATCTTCAAGCTTGTATTCGATGTTCATCATTCTGGATTCAGGATACAGAGACTGCAGACTAAAGTGACTGTTCTCTGATGTTCTCTTTGATTAAATCCAGGGGGTTCAGGATCGAGTCAGAGAAAAACTAAAGGAGTGAAGTCTTCCTCTGCTTCAGCACCGCTGGCTTCCTCTGGTGCTCGTTATGGTGAGGGAGCTGCAGCAGCCAATGGGGGCCTGACTCTGCGCGACCCCGTCACCGGGGCCCAGTATGTCCAGATTCAGCTGCTGCAGGTGAGATACAGTTCATTACCCAACCACACTGGTGGATATCTACGAAAGATTTGCATCCCAAACAGTCAGTCCTTGTTTGCTGAAGGGACACACTGAGGATTTGTGCAGGTGAAACAGAAGAAAAGCAGCCCTGCTGAAAACTGTTTGCATGTTCGATCTCATGCAGATCTGTATTTTATGGTGTTCCTGTTAAGAGGTGCAAATTGTGGGAGGAGGGAATGGTATTTCAAACAAACATCCGCTACACCAAATTTATCAGCACAGACACACCACTGCAGCCGAGGACACTACGTCTGTGAAAGCAGGTGTACAATCTGCAGGAAACTGTTTCATCAGACACAGAAAGGGAGGAACTAAAGCAGGTCTCAAGAATGAATGAGAGAGACACACAGAGAAAGAAGTGGGGGTGGGGGTAGTGGGGATTCAGACTGAAAACAGCCCAGCATTTAAACAGCATAGGGTGCTGCACTGGTGGGGGCGTGTTGTTTAAGGTACCATTGAAATAAAAAAAAAAAAAAAAAATGAAAAGTGATCTGTTTTTATAGTTTAGACTTTATTGAACAAAATAACCATAACTGTTTGATCATGGTCTCAGATTTATGCCATCCATCCATACATATGCAATACCAGGTGTTGCTCAGCAGATGTCGCCATTTAGACAAATGCATCAAAACAGTGAACTATTTTCAACACATGCTTAAATTGATCCAGTGCTTGCAGAAGGCTTCATTTCCCCCCCATTACTAATGGTTAATAATCTGTTGCTGATCTTTTTATTGAACTGACATCAGGCTATTATATTTCTTCACGTATAGTTCTCCTCTTCCAGAATGAATGCACATGTGCACACAAAAGTATTTTCTCCCAAGTATTTTAAGTTCAGCTACAGAAAATGCTTTTGTATTTCATTCCTTTCCACATACGCACAGCAAGAGTTTGTAGCGTCTGTAGTTTTAGTTAAAACCCTGCTAAAATAAAATATTTGATGACTAGTTTGCAACAGGTTTAGTAAATATCCCCCCATTGTGTGTAGCAGTGATGTAGCTGGACTATGTTGCCACCTTTCATTAAAGTGAGTCTTCAGCCTTCAGTGTCATTTTACAAAGGGGACATTACCAACTGCATAGCCTGGTCCTAATGAGGCAAATGTCATTTTTGAGGTCCTGGTCAAGGTCAGGGGGGTAAGGTTAGGGTTAGGCATGAATTGGTTAGGGTTTAGGTCAGCCTGTCCACAATGAATGGAAATTAATGCAATGTCCTAACAAGGATAGCTGCATAAACTTGTGTGTGTGTGTGTGTGTGTGTGTGCAGGACGACCCAGCCAGTGATGGAGACCTGGCCTTCCAGCTGAGCTCTCAGCCCTCCAGCTCCCACTCCCAGCTCACTGTCGACCTGCCTGTCAACATTTTACAAGTAAATACATTTTTCAATGACAATTTCTGATGTGTTGTATTTATGGTAACGCTGCCTGCAACTATAGTGACACAACTCCATGTAGTGATGCAGTGAGGTTATATTTTACAATAAATCAAACATGACCACATCTAGAATCTGAAAGCTGATGTGAGCAGATGTATTTGTCACTTTTCCATGTAATGTCAATGCAGAGTTCAGTCCACTTTGATATGAGAGAACTGATCTCTGATGCTGTTTCCTCACAGGAACCTTCAGTGATGACAGAGGACGACAACGGCTCCGACAACTCGCAGTTCACAGGAAGCACAATCAACCTCCAGGACTTGGAATGACCCCCCCACAGTGCTGCGGGGTCAGTGATGGGCCTCACTGGCTCTGTCCTCGTCACTGTCCACAGTTTACATCAATAAACATGCGCTGAGATGTTTGACTCCATTAAGCGGTTGCCTCGACTTTACCCAGGACTTTGAAAGCCTTTCTGGACATGTGGTTAATATGGATTGGGAGGAGGGTGGGGGGGGGGGGGTCAGGGTTCTGGGATGGACATGATCCCATTGATAATGCACCTTGAGACAAGGAGATGAGGATTTTTTGTTTTGAAGAATATCATGTGTTTATTTCTAAAGTCCTGTTTGTACCAAAATCAAACCTGAGAGCACTCACATGTCAAAGAGACTCCAGCCTTGCACACACGTGAGAGGCTCCTCATGTTCCTCTGTGTCCTCTGGGTGTCTATTCCATGGTGCCACATTGCCACTCGTGCACACACAGTGGGCTGTCTACGCTCCAGTTGCCTTACAGACACCTCACACTGTGCACACCTCCACCGGCAGGTTATCTGCTTTATTTGTTGCAATTTTGATTTCTTACATTTTGTTAGATTTATTTTTCTATGGCAGCAGTAAGTTCATGTTGAAAACATGCCTGTCCATGTGTTTATATATTCATATATATGTGTAATGGGTTACTACCTTCTTAAAATAATTTCATCTGTTTATTTATTATTTAGCTGAGGGTTTACAGAATGGCAGAGCCAAACACAAATGAATTAAAGCACAATCAGAACAGTTTGTCTCAGAGACTTTTATTTCTCATTTCTTCATTTGTCTTAATTTTGGTCAGTTAAATATTTGAGGATCATAATAGAAGAGAAAAGTTTGAATAAAGTAAGAGGAAAAGAAGAGAAGCCAGCAATTTGGCCACTCAATCAGTAGAATCCTTACTTGGTCACCAGTGGGTCAATCTCCCAAAACACTCTGATACTACATTTCCCATAATGCAATTAGCTCCTTTTCCTGCCTTGCTTGGCAACACAAACAACTTTCATTCTCCACACTCCCAGTTTGTAACACAGGCTTTTTTTCGTCATGAATGTACAGGCCAAACCAATACAACTGATGACATCAGGGTTGGATGTTTAGAAAGTTCCTCCAGCTCTGTCACAAGTCTGCAATAAACCTGCAATAACTGCTCCGTAAATACAGCTTTGCAAGCTGTTTATATGTATTTTCCTCGGTAACATTGGCGGTAGCAGGTGCTGACAGGCTAAATTAACAGTGGGTCAGTGGCATTTGCAGCAGTCCAGACAGAGGAGCTGCTAACCAGCCTGAGAAAACAATAACGGTGGTCCCAAAAACAAGTAGAACTACAACTGTGGGTCCGTGTAATGTATATCATTTAATTTTACATGTAAAAAATATAGTTCAAGCGACCATCTCGCCATTCTTGCACAGGTTTTACTTGACAGCTTCCCACCCTGAAGCGTTAGCTGTCAAAATCAACACTTGCATTGTTTCACACGAGCATGGATGCCTGGCCAATCCTAGCACTTGAATGCTACGCAGGGCATGTCTTGCCAAGAAAAGCAGTTGCATCCATAATAACGTGTCACTGCCTGATCTGAGTAGGGTAAATGCTAACCTAACCTAACCCTCTACGTTAGGGTTAGGTTAAGGTTAGCGTACATATTTCGTGAGAGTTTCACAAATCGTCCCTCTGGCCCATCCAATCTAGCACCAACCTCTGAGTAGCATGGATGTATAAGAACAGGATACAGCATCAGAGGTGGGGCCCCTTCATTCCTATGAAAGTTGCTCAGGTGTATAAACCCCAAAAAGTTTGATTTCTTTCGCATAGCATCTGCATCTGGGGGGTCCATAGAGGAAAGCAATAGCGATCTCCACCGGCCAAGCTGGCTACTTCCGGTTTAGCCCTCCATCTAACTTAAATGGGGATAAAATGATTCAATTGTGTGGCTCTTCTAAACTTTCCAAATGTGATTGAACCGAATGGATCAAATTCTGATAGTGAAACAAATCATTTCATGGGGGTTTTGATGCTCAAAAAAAGCATCCACTGGTTTACAGACATCTCTTTCACAATGTAAGTCTATGGGGAAAAGTCTTTTTGGGGCCGATAGCGTCATGTGACGTTGTAATTACACGGTATGGCAGCTGTGTCAAATTGGCTTCAAAGCCCGGTACTGTTCCTAGGGGCTTGCCATGGATGTATTGTAAGAGCTGGATACCCCAGCTCTTACAATCAATCCCCATAGACCCCCATGTTAAAATTCCCAACTTTACAGCAGATATAAACATGTTTACAGCCTGGTACAAAGAACGGTTTTGGTTTCTATAGCTAATTTCCCCTTTCATGACAACTGTATGGGGGTGAATTTTTTTTATAACTCACCCATTTAAATTTTATTAAGCCGTAAAGTTATGCACAATGAAGGACATGGCTGCTTTGAGTGACAGGTCCGCCAGCCGCTAGGTGGCTTGTTTCAGCCATTCGGCCGCCTCTTTGCCTATTTTTGATTGGCTGGGAGTTAGGCCGCCTCCCAAGATGGCGATGGCCAGAGCGGCTCACTTTGAGCTTCAAAACCGCTCTTCAGAAACCAACGGGTGACGTCCATATTTTTATATGAGGTGGAGTGGGGGACAGAGGAGGACGGGTGCCTGCTGACCTCCGCAGGGCGGGATCTCTTACTTTGGACTTAATGTATTTCATTTTCATGCTAATCTGTGATTGGCCATGACACGTAAAATGACGCTCTAAGGGAGGATGTCCTTCCTCACCAATCAATAACCAGAATGCAATATTGACATGAAGTTGGTCCAATGATAGTTTCCAGATTTCATCTTCAATTCTCTCCACTGTTAGGCAGAGTAGCAGCAGTAGATAGCTCCTTGCATTAGCCAATGCGACAACCTGAAGGACTCTTTCTAAATCCATGGAAGGACTATTAAGGACTATTGTTAAGCTAATGGGAGAAATTATCTGGATTGTGCGGTGCAGCAGCAGCAAGACGCTGCCGGGGAGGCTGGAAAGAGAAGCAACCGGAGAAACAACCGGGAGAGTTAGCTTGTTTGTTATTGTTGCTACTGGTATCAGACTGGTTAATCAGCAGCCACAAAGGTCTGTTAACTAACATACAAGATGACCAACAGCTACAGATGGACGTTATGACATGAATACTTCATCTCCATGAAAGAAAGAAGACGACGTCAGATAACGTGAGTCAGATATAGCTTCTCTCTCTCTGTGTCTCTTTGGTCGCTAATTTCATCTCTGATGGTTAAATGTCTCTGTGGCTTTTTTTGTGTTTTTTATCTCCTTAACAAGAATGCAGCAGAGATCATATAATTTGTTGTGGGTAACGTTAGTTTGCTTGTTGAAGTCACAGTGAGCTGTCTGGACTCATTCATTTGTTTTTAATTGAGTGGTTGTTAAGTCACCTGTTGATGTTGTATGATTAGTGTGCAGGAGGTCTGGCTGCTTGCTTCTGACAGTTTCTTTAGTTCGTTTTTAAGTTGAGCCGTATATTGAGTAATAAGCTTAAAGTAACTAGAATAACAAGTGATAACTAGTGGTGTAACGGATTGTAGTTGATCCGTGATCCGTACGGATCGCCCCCCCCACGGTTCGGCAGGTTTATGAACTGCGGATTAGTTGCAAACATTTAATGTGTCATTTAAGACAAAGTCAACAAATTGCTGTAAGTACAAGTCATGGGCAGACAGCGTGTCGCTAACAGGGATCTTGAAGAGCAACGATCAAACCAGCATCTAAGGGGTCCGATGTGACATTTGAGTTATGTTTACCTGCTGTTTAATGTGCTGCAGCTGAGCAGTTAATTAGCATCTAGCTGCTAACTGACGTCAGCGGTGAATGTTTGTTATCATCAAGTTTTGATGATGTGGACAGAGGCTGTGTCATTCACTGTTTAAAAGAGGAAGGTATCATGCCTCATGTTGCAATAACTGAGCATTAAATATTTTATTTTATTTTATTTTATTTTATTTTATTAACATTGGACATCTTAAATGTTATTTTCATTTAAGACCATGGGCAAAAGTTCCTTGCTGTTTCTGGCTGTCAGTGTGTTACAGAATTACTGGGAAACAAAGTTGTCCCCCCCCCTTTTCTTTTCGCTGATCCTAATTATGATCTGATCCGTGACTCAAATCCGTGATACAATCCGAACCGTGAGTTTTATGTTCATGGTAATACCCCTAGTGTTAACATGTCAGCTTTGCAGACGATATTTTGTATATCGTACACATAGATAAGAGTGGGTAAGTCATGTATTTGATACATGCATTAATACTTTCTGATGTGAACCTACACTTTTAGATCTGTGAATGTTTTTAGTGTTTAATCTTTCTTGTATTCAGCACTGATCTGTACCTGTATCACATTATAAGCTTTGTGCTACTTTATATATTTCTGTATACTAAGAATCATGTGATATGTTGTCTGTTTTTGATGAGAACATAAATTTGTTGTCACAAGAGAACAGTACTAAAAATTTGAATTTCATTATATTAGTAAAATGACACATTTGAACCATTCCATGGCTAAAATGAGCACTTCTTTGTTTAGAGACATTATGTATATGCTAAATGTCTTTAAAGAAGCAGCCTTTTCACCAGTCAGTTTTTGTTTTTGAAAGCAAATTGTTTTATTGGCATATAAAATTGCCCCCCACCCTTCCGATTTTATCAGGTGGGGGACAATGATATAGTTTGATGCGGTTTGTTGTAAGATTACATGTTGGTTTTCCTCCTGTCCTCCCCAATTTTTTGAGTCACCCCAACACTTAGTCTGTTTTTAAATAGCCAGTGGAATTCTGTTGAAAATGTTAGCAGAGTTTTTTGGTGATTATTTCTCTTTGCACAAATGCCAGCATTAACATGTGGCTCTCCAGAGCAGCAGGGTTGAAACTTGGCATGAGCTTTCTTCAACCCTAATGGAGAAAAGACTGCTGTTTTAGCTCTATTTCTTACCATAAACTTACTGTAAAGTTAATGAAGAATTGCTGAGGAGACACTGACCAGTTATTGTTTAACATCATTTTAAGCTTGCAGTTGAATTAAGATAGGCCTACTGTGACATCTCATATATTAACAGAGGATATAGCATTATAAATACTCCTGACAAGTATACCTTTATATATTTAGAGTGTGATCACTGTTATATCACACCGGTAGTCTTGTTAGTGCTACTGTATCTCAGTGCACTCTGCAGTCCAAAATGAAAGGAGTATGCAGTCATTCTCCATGTTACAGTACTGTTCTTACACCAGCAGATGGCGTCCAAGTCATATAGAGCATCCCTAGTGGCTTCCATACAGAGGGCAGCAGTCAGCTAACATGAGGCTTAAGATGTACTATTAGCATGTATTGACACTTAACAATTAACAAACTCAGTTCTTAAGTGATACAGACACTTCATTTTAGGAATATTATTACATCATTTGTTCTCCTTGTTGCTTGTTGAGTGGCAGCCAGCCACCTACCTTTTTGACCTCTTCACCCCTCTGCATGCACTGGAGTACAAACCCATTCAAACCCATTCACCCATTCAAATATCTAATCATTTACATGGTTTTTATTTTCAGATATAGTGAATCTGTGAGACAGATGCTTGTTTTATGACCATATAGATGACAATGAAAAGAACATTTATGGAGATAGATTTGTTCAGACTGCTGTGAACTGGAATTCTTGTGTTACTAATTTTGTGTGTGTGAATGTGAACCACACGCCCAAAACCACCTGTGATGTCATCTGGACTGTCCCCATAGATAATGAATGGAAGACTGATATTGTACAGTCACACAGGGTTTACTTCTCTAAAGGTTTTAATATAGGAGTTTTTATTCTAAGAAAGTCATGTCAGAATACAATTTCTCTCCAGCTGTTCTTCCTGTTCATTGCTAAGTAGCAGATTTTAGTACAATAAAACAAAAAAACTGAGGTATTTAAACCCTAGTTTCCTGGTTTTGGACTTCTAGAGGAAGTTGATAGATGCTTGACTACATCAAATTGTTTTGTTTTGTTTTTGTCTTATTAGAAATGATGGCAACCTTCAGGTCTTTTTTTAAAAATTTTATCCTCTCTTTTTCCGGAGCACCCAGTTCACAATCCCATATCCACATATACACACCTAAGAACTGTCTGGTTCAACCACTGTCTGATTTGATGGTCACTGAGTAGCTTGACTGGAGTACTTGGGGGTTAATGAGGAATTCAAGAGAAGTCAATTTTATTTATACCCTGTATCGCAAATCAGAAATTTCTCTTAAGGGGCTTTACAATCTGCACAGCAATACAACATACTCTATCCTAGACCCTCCATTCGGATAAGGAACCCCATCCCCTTAAAAAACCTTTTTAAAAAATGGAGGAAAACTTTCTATATTGTCAGTAAAATGACAATATTGAATATCAGGATGGCAAAAGTTATATTATAGTTATAGTTGAACTGAAAACATGTATGAAGTATTTGATCAGGAGGACACTGAGCAATTTCCAGATGCGACCAAACATATAGGACCTGATCCCCAAAGAAGGGGCAAGCACTGCTGTTTCACTTTCCTTTGTGACTGGTTCTCCAACCTTTAGGACACCATCACCCCCTGATGATACTGGCCCACTTGAGAATTGAATGGTACTAAAGGTGAGTGTGTCTGTGGGTGCACCAGAGGGAATTTTCTGAAGATAAGACTACATCTCCTTGGTCAGAAGTGACACCAGGATTTCCACACAGCTTAGTCTTTATGGCTGTATTTCATCTTTTTTATCTCTTGGCCCATTTCTAGATATATCTATGTTGACACAGAGTGAGGAAAGAGCACTCTTTCTCTGCCTGGCTGTACCCTTCCCCTCTCTTATTTGACCAAAGACAAATCTTTGGCTTGTGACAAAATGTCGACCGTTTGAAGTTTAAGATAAGTGTTTGAACTCGGCACTGAACCAATCAGTAAATTACATCATACAGTATGTTGCGTTGCTATTTACAAAGACCTACTGTATCTTACTGAGGCATTAAGAAATTTATGAACCTCTGTTGGTGAGCAGCAGGAATTGCAGCATTGCTGAAAGGTCTGTGAACAAGCTAAAAGAGGCCAGAGGCTGACAAAACTACTGAAGTCAAATCTACACAGTATAGCTAATTGAGCTATATCCTAGAACCTTGTAGCTCCTACAGAGATCCAACAGGAACATTGAGTAAAGCAGCATGGGCTTCTGCTGTTGTGGTGATGTATTAATCATGACAGGGCTGTACACTAGCTCAGCAACATTATTGTCAAGTGTACAGTATTTGGTGCACCTGTATGATTTGTTAGTCAACAATTGTTTAAGATGCTAGTACCTTCCTCACCAAATGTGTTATCTCCTCACAAGCTACATTAATCTCAGGTGTTGTGTATGTTGGGATTCTGCACCTCAGGAGGATACCAGTTCTTCTGGCTTGTTGTCTCCACCATATATCACAGTAAAAAGGCAAGAAAACCGATGTTTTGATTGGTATTTTTCTCATATTAGAATATGAGCATAATATGGCCCTTCTGACTAATGGTTCATGCCTATTTCTTCAGGAGGTGATCCAAGATTTGCAGAGTTTAGTTTGGTTGGTTTGGTTAGCTAGTAAGTTGCCCTGTATCATCCATGTGTGTTTCCTTTAGTTTGGACTCAGAAGCCAAATTGAAGTTTATTGGAACATATAGGTGGAAATCACAAATCACTTTGCTGATTCAAATCAGTTTAGTTCAAATATTCATAGTCACTGACTGTGTAGTTTGGTCACTTTTTCCCCAAAACTTAGCAGCCGTATCATTGTTCAAATGTACAGCAGCACATACATCAGTAAGTGAACTCATCCCCATTCATATGGCCCAACGACCAGCGCTGACTGACTGTCTTCAGTTCAGTAGTACGTTCAGTCTGTCACTAATTCAAGCTGTCACGTCCAGTTCAGTACAAAACCAGCCTATACAAGCACTGCGCATAATTTTAATAGCTCAGCAGCCTATTATTTGCAACAGAGTTATCAAATTACGCTTGCTTAAAAAGTGACAACAAGCCATAATATACAGTATATGCATGTTTCCAAAGGACAACAAACAACCTAATTTTCATTGGAGTATGTTGGGTCCACCTGAAATAATAATTTCGTCTTCACCCACACCCTCTCACAGGTGTTTTTGCAGCATTACTCTCTTGGATTGGTTGCTATCCTGTGGGAGCATGTATATACATGTATCTGAGAGCTTGTTGTCATGTTATGTGAAATACCTGACAAAACTCCCTGGACTCAAACATAGCTGTTCATTCTCCTGGAATTTCTACAGTTTATCGTAAGTGTCAACAGTGTGCTGAAACTCATTTTTGTTACTGTGACTCATCACTTCTTCTCCTACTTATCTGTCTGTTTAAAGGTGTGCAAAGATCTTCTTTTACTTGGAGATACTGAAATCCCTAATCTTAGTGGAAAGAATGTAACTTCTTGCACTGCCATGCAACTTGGTCTTACACCAAAATATTTAAAAATGTCTTTAATAAAAGAAGGAAAAAGTGTGATTGAAGGTCTTTTTAAAAAAAAAAAGCTATGTACAGTCGGTTGTGATCAAAAAAGGTCAAGTTGCTCTGCGTCCACCTGGTGTTCCTGAAGAAAAAAGTACTATTTTATAGTCTGGGCTCTTCTACATTTGTCATTGGGTAAATATATGAAATGATGACAAATCCTCTGTCATGAAATCTCCCATGCTGCATCTATTTAGAATAAATCACCTTGCTTATTTTCATTTACAGTCAGATGTCTTTTCCAGCACTGATGTGGCCTCCTCAGGCTTGTAGCATCTCTGGAGGGGAACAGTAACCAGATTTCAACATCTACCATCTGAAAATTAGAGCCTGTACACATCCCTGAGGAGACAGAGACCGAGAGGAAAGAAGTAGGGCAAAGGCAAGCGACTAATCCTCGAATCAGCAACGATTCCATCCTTCCAGACCGAGCCAGTAATCTGTGGGCACAGGCAGAGCCACCCTGCAGGGACGGTCTCATGGCTTCTGGCTCCAGCTGTTTGATGGCTGGATTAAGAGGTCAAGTGGGATCAGTCAGACATGCCGCTCTGCCTGTCGCATAACGTGGTAGGCCTAATAACATCCAGTTACTGTAATGCAGTCTGTATAGGCCCCCCGTGCAGAGCCTGGTCAAGCCCTTTACTTTCTACTTCACTGGAGACACTGTGGGGTCAGAGGGGTGAGACAGGAAGTAGCTGTATGAGGAGGGGACAATGCTAAGAGATTTATTTTAATTTTAAGGATGGTTTGTGATATACTATATTTATCTTATTGTTAACAAATTCCATGAAAAGACCAAAACCAACAATGAATCCACTAACAAGCCTGATACATCTTATTCCTCTGTGTCATAGAACTCAGTTGTTGTCCAAAAACTATTAAAAACACATCAATGAGATGCAACGATGCAGTGGGCGACATGTTCCTTCATTACCATGAACACACACTTTGTAATTTATTTTGACTCAATCCCACAAACATCGTCCTGCTGCCACAAATACTCACTAGAGAACCAAATGTGTATTCATCTGTAGCTGGAAATAGTTCCCACCAAATGCACTATTTCCTCCTGTTTGAGTAACATTTGCTAAAAACTACAGCGCCCAGCTGTTTTATGAAATTACTGAGCCTTTTTAAAAAATAAAACAATATATTTTTGAGGCTTTTAAAAACATGAGTGTCACAGACAGGGTGGAGAATTCAGAAAGTATTGAGATGGACCACATTGTTGATTTTGGTCTTTTCATAAGATTTGTTGAGAAAAATAAAATATATAATAACACCAGCCTAACTTGAAGGGCATCATTTGTGTCATTGCCTTGAACCACATTTGACTGATCAGAGGAAGGGGAACTGCAACACTGGTAGTTTTTTGGTTAAAATGGTTTTACATCTTCATATGTTGTAAGCAAATCTCAAAGGACTGAGGTACCCCAGCACCCTCTGAGCATACTGTCCAAGAACAGAAAGACTTTGTAGGAAAATATGATTGAGTTTGTTAGATAGTAGAAGTGAAATTGTGGTGAGCAGTAGAACAATTAGATTCCACAACTAGTTTCAGTTTTTAGATATAATCTTACTACATTTAAAATTAGAGCTAAATATGTATGAGTTTTTTTTGTTAGTGGGTAAACAGTGGTAGATGGATATAGATCCTTTACTTCAAGCTGCATTAATCAAAATGTTTATATTCATAGTGCATCAAATGACCTGACTCCGCAGTTCCTTCGGCTCTACGGACTGTTTTAATGTCTTTCAGCATGTTTTGGTTGTCAGCCACACAACTTCGGTTCATTTTCACTGCTCATCAACCTTGTTTCCAGCAGCAGCAAGCAGCCGTTTTCAGCAAAAAGAGCCCTAATGAACTCACTGTACACTACCTGCTCAGCACCAAACAACAGACAGACACAGTTAGCGACTACCTAGTGAACATAGTGGAGCATTTAGCAGCTAAAGAGACTTTTTTTTTTTTTGAGGAGTTGGTGGACACCAACCAAAACAGAGGCAGGGACTCCGAATGAATAACAATATTGCTTCATGTCTACGGAATGTGTAATTAGGCAACTGTTTTCTAACATGTTTGCTAACATAATAAGTTAAAAATATGTCAATGTTGTGTTTACAGCTTGTTTTGCTGGACCTGTGTGGCCAAAAAAGAAATGAATGCCTCTATAATTAGCAACGCCAATGAAAAAATAGTTCCTCATTCAAAATCTTATTTAAGTTACTGTGTTAAAGTATCAGCTAAATAGAAGTATTCAAAGTAAAGTTGCTCATAATGCAGAATTCTGTGTTATATTATTATAATGTATATTTCATGTAATAGATTATTGACACCGATGTATGTATAAACATTTAAGCAGCATTTTAAAGTTGAATTGGTGGAGATGGAGCTATACTATTTATAATTATTTTGTATAGTGTTGCATATTTTAATATAACAATGCATCATATCTAAGTAGCTGAATCTGAAAAGTAAAGCTGAAAGATTGATGTTGAAGTGGTGTAAAAATATTTCCTTCTGAAATACCAATTCTAAATTAAATTGTATTTATGTATTGTACTACTACTGTAAATGTACCACTGTCGACAAAGGAAAAAAGAAATAAAAGAAATATTAGTTCCACTTGTCTTGCTGTCTTGTATGTATATGGTTTATTGTACTCCATTGAAAACTCTAACATGTTTCAGCACTTATCTCCATGTGTACGACTACTCACTGTAAGTTAAAGTCTTAAAGTAGCTGGTTACTGTAAGTGTTTATTTACCCCAATCACCACTTGCCACTCTCCCTTTAACAGGAAAAGAAGAACAAAGGCCTATCAGGACAGATAGACCCCCTCTAATCACTACCACCATCATCACAAAGAGAAAAGAATTAAAAACATGCCGTTGCTGTCAGAGTCTATTTTCAGCTCCTTCCTCCAGGCTGTAAAATGTGGAAATGTGGGGTAGAAAAAGTCTGCCACCTCCGTAGTCAATTATGTGGATACACCTAATTGCAGCTGCCATTCCCAGAATAACTCTCTCTCTCTCTCTCTCAGTGATCATGTGTCTTTCAGAACCTTGAACTGACTGAACTGACTTATGTTAAAGAACAACCTAATGCTTTTGAAACACTTCCTGTCAAGCTTGACTGGTTTGCCCGCATTGTTTCTGAGAGAGTGAGTTCCTCTCTGTGTGAGGAAGTATTGATGTTGCTATGAGGCCAGTTACTGATAGGCAACAGTGACCCATACTTACCCCTGACAGGCCTCTGATAGACCACCTGACAGCTAGTAACTGAGCTGATGTTGCTGTCATTGTCTTCATGCTAAGCTGTAAGTAGCAAGATAAATAAATGCCAGATAAACTAATGAGGTTCATTACATGTTTATAATTAGATGCATTTCGTTTGTTGTTGATCTTCCTGTTGCATTCGAGCACAACTCATCCGGTGATATAGTGATAAATAAATATGACGCAAAATTCCAGCTGATGACTACTTTTTGTATACGGTGTTCTTGTTGCTGTCATATGTACAGTATGTTTCTCCTATGTTTTTTATGCTGCACAAGAATTGCCCTCCGGGGACAATAAAGATTTGCTGAATTGAATTGATCTGGTTAAAATAATTTATACAGAAAATGCAGCAACTGATACTGTTTTCCACTGTCTTGGTAAGAACATGCAAAGTAATTTTTCATGATGTACAGATTGTGTAATTGGTGACAGTTTTCAACCAGAGACTTTGAATCAATCGGTATCACTTTAATTCCCACAATTTAGCGTTTATGAGCAATATATAACCATTAATAAATGATTTATAACACACTTAAATGTAATTGATATAAGTAAGTAATTTCTCAAAGAACTAGAGGTTGTGATATAGCACAACAAGCTAGTGATGCTCTGTAAACGCAACTGTGTTCCTCCATCTGCCTTACACAGAACTACTCTCCGGAGACTGAAGATGTAATCGCTGTTATTAGTGTTTGGAGCCGTTTCTAAGCAGACTACAGTAACCACTGTGTTTGGGGTGAAGGAACATGTCACCCAGTGCAGCGGTGTGGCTCACTGACATATTTTTTTTATATAGTTTTTGGATGGAGATCTACGGCACAGAGCAATAAGATATATCAGACTTTGGATACACACACAATACTTGTTAGTAGATCAGTTCATTGTTAGTTTAGCTCTGCACATGAGATTTGAGTTGAACTGACAATAATAAAAATAGAGAAAATTGCCAGCCTTATCCTTTAATGTCAAATAAACTATACGAGAAAAGAAAATGTTCAGTAGTCATTTAAACTGCATTCAGAGACATGAAAGCCACAATGTTTTACATTATTTAAATAGAGGAAGTGAATAAGTCCCATCTTGGTGTTTCCTCTCACTGAAGAAGATACTCCATTGCAATCATTTTCACCTGTCAAATGAATACAACTCAAACCTGACTTGGTATTGCCCGAAATACAAATCAACTCTGCTTAAATCGGTCAAATCAATCTAATAATTCAGTAGAAACATACACGATTCTGATCTTATGTAATGTTTTAGGCTGTATAGGCCTGATTAATGTTTAAAACAGTTGTTAAACTGTATTTCTGCTGATGAAAAGATGACAGCTTCACTGACCCGCGTCTAATTCACCCCTCTGATTATTATTGACTATGTTGCCAGTTTACAACTCTGCTTCCTTCCTTCACTGAGGTGTCCCACATGTTGTTCCACGCAGCAGAACCCCTGACTGACAGACCGGACGACCCGCCTCCAGCCCACCACAACCGACCAATGAGGCTGCAGAGCGGGGACGAGCCTTCAGCGGCAGCCTTTTATTCCTCACTACAGTAACCCACACACTGGCAGTCATGTGACGGTCATATAGTACAACTCAGTCAGCGCTCAGTCCAGTCTGAACCAACGCTGCTGCTGCTGCTGCTGCACGGCGAGTCTCAAGGGCAAATCCTGACAGACAGACAGCCACGTCCGATGCAACGGATAAAAAAAATACTCCCCGCGCTTTTTGCATTGGGATTATAGGCTATTTGCTTTGAGTGAACAAGGTAAGACTGGAGGATTTTTTATTTTCTGTGTTGGTGTGTTCACGGGTGCAGCGTGCGCGTGTATCCGGTTGGTGCCATATGCTGCAGCAGGCTGGACGAAAACATGTTTACGTTGAGAGCGGAGACGCGCGTCTACTCATGCGTTATGCACCGCCAGGAAAACAGTCCTGGGTGTTATTATGAGGGTTTGGATTTTGGTGTGCCGCAGTTTAACTACAGAATATAAATGAATGAATTTTGGACTCCGTGTTCGCAGCTGCGCATGTGACAGGATTTACAAGTTTTCTGATCCACGCTGCCTGCACAAATCTGATGGTGTGCGATTATTATTATTATTATTATTATGATCATTATTATTATTATGCAAATAAAGTATGAAATCGTGTTGAGCTGTGATTAGACATGTAAGGCGCTGGCTGTATGTGAATGCACAACTTAGTCATTAAGAGATAACACTGTAGTGTTCCTGTTCATGAACATGTGAAATGAATCAAAATGTGCCCCGCAGAATAAAGCATTAAATGCTGCATTGTAGCCTGCACCGCTGTATTGTGTGATCGTAAATCTGATGACTGATATGTAAAACGTTCATCTTCCCAACTTCAGAGGCAGCGATGTGACTGATTTACTGCTCTTAATTGTCCCGTAAACAAGCAGGGCAGGTGATTTACGCAGCGGTGGAGCGCACGCTGCTCCCGCCTGCCCCATGCGGTGTTTTCTGATAATATTGTTGACAGTTTTTTTGCTCTGGCCGGGTTTACTCTCGGTCACTCTGACCATGCAGGGGGCCCTGGAAAGGGTGGAAGGATGGAGGCGGGAGGGGGGATGAGGAGGGAGTGAGTACAGGACCGACGCGCCCTGTTCCAGGAAAATAACGTATTTATAGTATTGTCCTATAGTAGGACAATATAAAAATATTATAAAGTGGAACTATATACTCCCAAGGTTGTTAAACCTCATGAAAGGCAACTATAGACATTAGTCATTAACTTAAAGCCTGATACTAAAATAGACTACCATAAAAAGTGATGAGGTTATTAAATAGTTTTATATTCCTATAGAATCAATGGAGATGAAAAAAACATGCAGTAAAACAATAAAAAAGAAGCCATAAAGAAATGATAAAAATCACAGAAATAGCATAGGAGATAAAAACTAAGTAAATTAAACCAAAAAAAAAATGCAAGAGTATGAAATTAAAAAATCCAAATTAATTGATTTGATATTTTATTTCTGAAGGTTGTTTTTCAGTAAGATGTCATTGCTGCACCGCAGACATAAAACAGTCTATACAGAGTCCCTATAAATACTGTGTTTTAGTGATACTATATAAGTACAGTAATGACTTCTAATATTGCACTGATTCTTTTTTAGGGAATTATTTTTGTACAGAATTTAGTGCATATATTATTTACATGTGTTTTACAAAAAATGTACAAATGTAAACAAGGTTTTGAAGTGAAAAAACTATACACTTGCATTTTGGATATTTTCTACCCATAATGATTGTGTGATTCTGCACAGCTAAATAGTATACAATATAAAGTAAGGCAGTTACCAGGGGTCGCAGGATAAATCTGAAGGGGTCACAAGATGATTAGCAAGACAGAAAATAAGACACATTAAATTAAGCCACTTACTAGATTTATTTCTGAGCTTTCAGATGCATCTCATTATGCATGGCACTCCAATTCTTAAGGTCAAGAATGAACTTTCAAGCTCAAATTATGCTTTTTTTCAAATCTTTGCTTTTTTGACATATACGAGAGTCTTTATGAGAAGGGAACATCACTGGTTGAAGTGTTCATATCTCATACAGACGTCTGTATGATGTGATAAGGGGTCTGAGTAGGAAATGCTTAGGTGTAAAGGGTCAAGCAAAGAGGTTACAAAGCAGCCCTCCTACAGCATTTTAGAATTAGCATACACAGAATGACTAGCATCTCATATAGGTTGATGGATAGATTAAAGGATATGATACATTATACATTTCTCAACAAGTATGTAATCACCTAACACTTCCTTTCAAAGTCAGGCTGTGTCCTTTTGAATTGAAACAGTAGGTCCATGAGGGATTAAGATTAATGGACTTCTCACTCTCTCTGTTTATTTCCATTTAGACATACTGTATCCTGGCTGGAGACCTTGGACTGTAAGATTGTTTTCCTGACACTTACTTTTTCTACCCCGGGAGAGAACACCAGGTGTTTCACTATCTCACCCCAGTGAGAGGACTGGCCTTGGTGACCTGGGTTTATTTGGCCTAACTTTCCCAGCAAGAAGGAATCATTTTCTTACAAATCTTCCTAAACACAAACTCTAAGTCCAACAAGAGACAGCAGTTTGGCACTAGCCAGGGATGGTGGATAACTCCCCAGTGAGTGAGGAGACTTTTCTTCCTTACAGTGGCTCTCCACCAGCCTACCGGCTGTCTGACATGGTAACAGACCTGAACTCCTACCAGGTGATGCCGTCACCGTTTTCGGAGGACGATCTTAGTGAGTCGTCCAGCCCTCGTTCCTGCTCCAGCCCGGACTCCCAGGTGCTCAGCTCCAGCTACGGCAGCAACTCTAGTGCTGAGAGCCAGGACAGCATCCTGGACCACCTGCTGTCCCAGGCCTCTTTAGGCAGTGCTGCAGTAGGATCTGTAGCACCTATACCATTATCTTCTTTCCTCTGGGACTCAAGGAGAGATGAGCCCGCTAAACGTGAACCTATAAAGGAGGAAAATTTTGACTTCCTCGCCTGGTCCAATGCGGAAGCAGAGGAACAACTTGGAGGGTCCTTCCAACCCACACTGGAAGAGATTGAAGAATTCCTGGAGGAGAATATGGAGGTGGTGACGATGAAGCAGGAAATCCGAGAGAGTTGCCCAGGGTTGGGAGTGGGACTGGAGGAGACTCTTGGTCTAGAAGTTGGCCTGGAGTGGTGCAGGGATACATCCCCTGAGCCTAAGCTGGAGCCAGAGGCCAAGTACTCAGATCAAACTGTCCCCACCGCCTGCACTGCTGGCCTGGCCTCTGCTGCCTCCCACGAGACCAAAACCACATCAGTTAACCCCACACATGAATCCAGCACAGTAGACAAGAAGGCATCAGCCAACAAACCTTCATCAGCAGACAGTGACACTAATGGTGGTGGGATGCCGGTCATCCTACAGATTCAGCCTCTTCAGATCAAGCAGGAGCCCACTGCGGTGCCTCTTACCCCAGTAGCCCAGCCCCCCCAACCTGCCCCAGCCTCAGACATCAAAATTGCGCAGTTACTGGTCAACATCCAAGGTCAGACGTTTGCCCTGGTGCCCCACATCCTGCCCTCCCCCACCCTGAACATGTCTTCGAAGTTTGTACGTATTGCTCCCGTCCCCATTGCAGCCAAGCCTCTTGGGCTCGGGGACAGCTCAGTCAGTCAGGGATCAGGGATTCTTGTCGGAGATCAGAAGTTCCAGAAGAACCCAGTGGCGGATCTTATCAAAATGCACAAATGCACTTTTCCTGGCTGCACCAAGATGTACACCAAGAGCAGCCACCTGAAGGCCCATTTGAGGAGGCACACAGGGGAAAAGCCTTTCGCCTGCAACTGGCAGGGCTGTGGATGGAGGTAGGTACTGGATTGGAGTGTGAACTGAATGAATGAATGTGTTTTCTAGCACATTTACAGTCCATTGGCTGACAACATCAAACATTCACCGTACAGAGTGAATGATCTCTGCTCATGCAAAATCACTGTAATTGCACAGTGCAGCTTTTTATGTTTATGCGTTTGTTATCTTACCAGATTAGACTCAGAGATTGAGTCATATTTATGACTGGTTATATAAAGCCTGTTTATTCACAGGACTGAGCAATAACAGCAGACTCTAGTGTGCATCTGCATGATTTAAAAGGGCTTAACCCCCATTTGTTAGTGTGGCCTATTTGGAAGCAGCAGTAATTGTATGTCAAAGGGAAATGTCCATGTGCTGTGCATGGTGTCATGTTGCTCAATGGAACCAAGTATGGTGCAGATTTTAACTGACATTTGAACTGACCTGTCACTTTGGGGGGTCATCTATTAGCACTGGCTAGTGGGACTTAGAGGGTCTGGAGAGCCAAACCCCCCACACCCTCCCACAGCTCCAAGCAAGTAAAAATGAGATAACAGCTACAGCATGAATTTCATTACTGGTAGTATGTTTAATTATTCTGGAAGCAAAGCATTACTGGGTTACTGTTGTTGGAATACCAGAAATATGCTTCAGCAACAAGACAGGAAGCCCACAGTTATTCAAGGATTCATAATAGAAAAGCCAGGCAAAAACCATCACCCTGTTTACTTTTTGCTAAGACCTGGAGCTGAAGAACCCTTAATGACTCATACTGCCTCCAATGTGTTAATTGGAATGATGTGAGGTGGTGGCAATATAAATGGGTTCGCTTGCACAATCACACTTCTTGTCAGGTAGTGAAATATCTGGGATATGCAAGAATAGCTGGGGTGTCTCTTTTTGCAGATGTAAACTAAATTTGGGACTGAGCATGTGGGCTGGAGTCACATGGGCACAACATGGGCACCTCCTGTTGAGTCTCGACAGCTGTGCAGTTGCTGGGGCAGTATGTGTGTATGCGTGTGTGTGTGTGTGTGTGTGTGTGTGTGTATTTGAGTATGCTAGGTATAAAGAAGCAAGATCTAATTCGGAACCTGCTGTGTGTAACAGAGAAAGACACAGAGCAAAAATTTGGATGTCTTCATCAACGAGGCAATTTCTTTGCTCATTAAAGTGAAGCATCTTTTTACATTAATCAGTCTGACAGTGTGTGTTTATTTGTGTGTGATGGAGTGTGACCTGAGCACAGAGTTGCCCAGATTTTAGCTGGCTGTTCTCCTGAGGACATCAGGTCAGCCAGTGAGACTGATACAAATTGTTCAGAGCATGCAACCACTGACTTCCTCAGCCATGTTCCAGCAGTTTCCAGCCTATGGGTTCTCAGATAAAGGCAATGAAAGGACTTGGAGAGGATTTTGTGTGTTGTAGTCATCTTAGTCGAATACAATTTTTTTTTTTAAAAGAAGTGAATGTACAGCCCTACATTTTTATTAGCATTACTGTTAACCACCACTTACTACTAACATCAAGTTAGAACACATAAGAACTAACAGGTAATTTGTTGGAGTTAATTGAAATGCAGTCCACATGACTTAATCCTAAATTCTGCTGCCTCACTTGAGTGACAAGCTAGCAGGTGACTTTAGATAAGTTGTCGTGTAAATGTTACTTTATGGAATAGAATCCACAATGCTTCTCAGTTGGTTTGTGCCATGATTATCTGTTCAGTGCAGTTCGCTAGTTTCACTAGCAGTGGGTCTGATGAATAGTGCAAGACAAAGTTTTTTTGAGATTATACACTGAATTTTTGATTCAAACATTTCAGATTTAATTTTCAGATTGAATATTTATTTTTTTCCACTGGTAGTTCGAATTTCAAATTCAAACTGACAGTGTTACTGCAGACTGACTGGTGGATGTCAGCTAGTAACAGAGAAGGAGAGGAAGTTAGCTAGCTTCACAACATGGCCAAACGCAAGCACAACATGGAATATATTAAACTTGTCTGAGTAAGCCTGCATTAGTTCTAATAGCTATTGTCTATATGTAGTTGGCTGATAGTTGGGACACTTCCAAGGTTTGGGTAGGCATGAAACTCTCCTGGCTGATTCATCACTGCAAAGGATGACCAACTGTATTAGAAACAATGAGTATGTACATAAAAATTGTGAAGACAGAAGTCAACTACGACTCCCAAGCACAGTTTCAGTAAAAGCTTGTCTACACAGGCCTGATAGCTCACTTTGCACTTGTGCTATACGCACATAGGCACAAGCCTAAAGTGTATTTGTATGCTTCAAGTCTACATTCATACATGTAACTACAGTGATAGTTAAGGAGGTGACCTACATGCTGTACTGTGCCTGAACACATCCTGTATAGATGAAGACAGAGTACTGGAACTGATGCTGCTTCTCTGCTGCTGTTGACAAGCTGAAGCTATAGCTAACAGTTCACTTTCACAGTTTGGGTCAAATTTAGATGAATTTTGCAACCACAATGCTGTGTTATGTAATCAATTTCAATGACAAAGTTCTAAATTTGCTAAAAATTTGATTTGCGCTTCTGACTGGCTTCTTCTCTACAGTAGTCACCAACCAACTAATGCAAGAAACACAATTACTCAGTGACCAAATTGACATACAGTTTTTCAAATTTTTGGCCATACCACCAGTTTAAAATGGATAGAAAGGTATAATTAAACGAACCAGGACATTTTATGTTTTTGTTTTAAGGAACATTATTTAAAGAAAACTGTCAAATGGGACTTTTTGTGGACTCAGTGGTCCCTCCCACTTTGCAAGGTTATGCTTTTTATTTTATTGCACTTTATTTTTATTTTTCTTCTTACTTGATGAAATGAAATTGAATGACAGTTCAGCTATCCAGTGTTTGACCCTTGACTTACTGTGAACATTAATATTAGACCATTAGGGCCATTGCTCCGAACACTCCACACACACTCACTATATCTACTTGTTACTCTACTGTGTACCAGTGGCAAGTACTGACACGGTGGGTGTGTTTTTCATGTTCCTTGCATCTGTGCATATGGTATGCTTACCTTTACTTATGCATTAATACGTTAGTCTAAAACTATCCCAACCAGAGGGCCGTTATGTTATGTAATTTGCCCTCTACCTGCCACAGCTTGCAGAGATCAGTCTTGGAGGAGCCGGGTCTTTAAACATTCAATCATTTATAAACTGTGCTTTAGCATGCACATACTGAGAGATCAACAATAACCCTGAAAAGCTTTGTGTTGGTCTGTTTGACTTTAGTACCAAACTGGCAACCTGCCACCAGTCATGTACTGTATTTGTAATGCTGCACAAGTGTGTGCTAATACATGAGGAGAGCAGCAGAAATGTGTGCTGTAGTAATCCAGGCTGTGTTCCGACTAACAAAGAGCTCTTGTCTGTACACAAAAGGCAGGATCTAGTTTGGATGGAAGTTGTGTGTTTGTGTGGTCTGTCATAGGCTACTTTTGAGGACAAATTTCAGACTTAGGAGTAGTTAATTGGGGACGGCTTGGGGAAAGCCATGTCCCCAATTGGGAAAAAGCTGATTTTTTGGGCAGTGGTTAAGATTAGGGTTAGGTTAAGGTTAAAGTTAAGGGCAGGGTTAGGGCTAGGGTTAGGGTTATGCAAGTAATGGTGATGGTTAGGGTTAGGGTAAGTTTCCAGGAAAAGAATGCAAGTCTATGCAATGTCCCCAAAAGTGACCATGGTCTGAAACATGTGTGTATGTGTGTGTGTGTGTGTCTGTGTGTGTGTTTAACCCACTGTATGTGATGGGGTTAATGAGGGGGCTGACCAAAGGAAAAAAAAAGTTGGGAAAAGTGTGAGAGAAGCAGCAGAATAGAGTAAGGAGCAGAGACTAACTCAGTTTTTTGTTGTTTTTTTTTTAAAGACAAGAGAAGAAAAAATGTTGGTGGTGGGATAGGGGTGTCGAGAGAGGCAGATAGAGTGGGAGAAAAAGGCCTGTTTCAGTTTTGCACACAATCACTTAAAGGGAGCAGCAGTGAGGAAGTGGAGCGAACAAAGACAAAGTGTTGAATAGTTACCATGACTGTGGGCTAGGAACGTCCAGGCTGCCACGCTGCATGAAAGAGAAGAGAGGGATCAGTCAAGGTTCCTCACATAGACTAGGAGGAACAGGGAGGGAACGGCTGGATATAAAGATGCACAGAGTGTGGTACTGTATATTTAAATATATAATAATGTCAATCAAGATGCAACAAAATTTACAGTGCAAAGAGAGTCTCTTCCAGGTAGATTAATCTCCCAAAATCTTTTCAGGTTCTTAGTGGATTGTTTTGGCCAACTTAGCCTTTGATATTGTAAGAGCATAGTGGCTCTGATGCTCCATGCTAACACTAAGTACTCTGTTGAGTGCTAACAGGACACTAGCATCTCCCATCTAATTGCTGGTAACCAGTGGAATTGTACTTATATGGCATAAAGATCCAAAAACTGAATTATTGTAACTTAACACAGTCATGGCTGTATTTAACTTGCTGGGGCCCCTGGGGGAAAAATTTGCTTTTGCTCCCATTAAACCCCATCCCCCCACAAACTTATTCTGGAATGTGCACCGTGTGTGCAGCACAATATAAACTAAAATAATGAAGGTGTTAAAACTACATTTTGACACAGGGACCCTTTACTAATGATTAAAAACCAAGTAAACCTGCAACTCTGGGGCCATTTTTTCTTATTCATTCAGCAGCATTCATTCTTGTTCTGTGAGGTGATTTTTAGTTTTAAAGCTCTATATGTTAGCACAGTAGAGGCATCCTGGTGAGATGGTAAGAATCTGCAGTTGCAATCTGATACCTACAGTGGCCTTGAAAGCTCAACACACTGCAACTTAGGAAAACAGATGGAATTAGATAAAACACGAGCAAATGAAGAAAAACGTCTTCATCAATTTGACAACACATGCACAGTATTTAGGAAAAAAATGCTTCAACGAGAGAAAACACAACCAAAGAATATTTCTGTATTTGTTTCCAGAAACATGATGCTGTAAACATTTCTGTATTTGGTATGCACTGAGCTTTCAGGGCCACTGTAGTTACTCCTGTAGCAGTTGTGATGATGTTGGGTTAGACAGCAATGTTTTGCAGGTGCTGGCAAATCATAGTGGCTCACGAAAGAGAATTGGGATGTTAAGACCACTGATTTCATCATTGCTGATTATTTTAAATGACCAGTTAAAAGTTAACATTATGATCAGGATTGCCTCTACCAAGGTTAGTCATGTAAATGTATCACTTCCTACGCTGCACCAAAATTTTGCGCCAACATACTATACTACATTTCTGAAGGGAAGCTAAATATTTCTTTACATCTTGCTGTTGCCTTTGGAGCACAGAGTTTTAAACAGTCTCCCATCCACTAATCCTAAGGGAGCAAGGAAAGTAGTCCCTGATTCAAAACAATCATATCTTGTGTCAGTTTGACTAACAATCTACAACAACATGGCAGACTTTAGCTCTAGATGTTAGCTTCTTGTTGTGTTGATCAATGAGACAATTTTCTTTCTTTATTCTTTTCAATTTCAATCACACAAGCACATGCTGAAACGTTGAGATGCCAAGTTCCCTTGGATGCTTCAAAGGGAGCATGATATCGTCAGGCCCAGGCAGTGTTACTCAACTCTTTCAGGCTGTTGGAGGAATGAAGTTGAGAACTCCAACTGTGCCCACACACGAGGGGAATGCTTAACTGGAAAAAAGAAACTTAAATACACTCCAAACTTACACTCATGCTGGATGCAGTGCAACCTTTTCTTTCAAGGTCAGAAGAAGGTCTGCACAGGGTTGACTGTTTTTCATTCCTGCACCAACATTCATTCCTGTCAACCAAAGCCAACACTGGTTTTTAATGAAAATCAGTGTGCAATGTAGCATTTATGGATGTTTTTTGATCTGAAGAAATGCAAACCGGTTATTCAACTGTTTCATAAAAACAGTTTTAGCTAACATGATATGAAAACAAATCCCTTTAACAGAGAGAAAACAGCTTCAAATTGATGCAGTAGATAATGCAGTGGAAAAGTAGACAAAACATTATACATCCTGTAACTGCCTCTGATAGTTTATGTCATTTCACATAGCGACAGATCCAAACCAGACTTCAGAATGGCGGCGATAGTGTTACTGTTTAAAGAATGAAACCACCTATGTATCCATGCTTCATATATAACAGTTATCTGTTGATCAGATATGACTGCACACAGTTTACTGGAAAACATTGCATTATGTACAACATTTAGTTAAGATATTGGCCTCTTTCATTTTCAAGTATGAAATTTCACATTAGAGTAAATATACCCTGCGCCTACGACCACAGGTGTTGATTCTCGGGTGCTTGAGAGCTCTGGCACCCACAGGGCTGTCATACTGTGAGGTGACCATATCGGGAGAATATAGCATTTTTAGGAGTTTTTAAGAGTTTAAACTGAGCTAAACCTGTGTTCATCCCTACATTACACCTTCTTGGTGTCCTGACAGACTTCTTTAGGTTTTGACCACTCAGTACTTTCTGATAGTGCATTGATATAAAAGTGCAGAATTCTGCATCACCCTGTGAACTGCACAGGTGCCGGAGGAAGGCTATTGTTGCAAGATTTTTTCTTCTGTTGGGTTGTACTCCATCTTTCTTTATACCAGTGACCAGCAATATTTTTTCTTCTAAATTTAATTATTGCAAGCAGCATGAGCTTTCCTTATGGTTTCTTATGATGCTTTGTACAGCGTCCCATAGCGTTTTGTCTGTATTGCTCTGTTGTGCCAGGAAGGTTTGGACAAGATCCAGACAGTCTCTCCAGCAATAACTAATGCAGTTTTCAAATTCATATTTAAAGGGTTACATTGGCATGAGTATAATCAGATAGAGTATTGCCAAAGCATTGTATGAATACTGACATTAATTAACAGTGCATTTCAGTGAAGGAAAAATGGAAAAAAAAAAAAGAATATGCACATAGTCCTTCATATACAGGACAAATCAAAAGTTGGGAAACACTTCAACGAGAAAGTGTCCAAACTTTTGACTGGTATTGCATGTAATAATAAACAATTAAAAAAATTGAACACACACTGTTTCAATCATAACTGTAACAGCGGGTCTTTTTTAAAGTATTAATGAAAATTAGACAAAGTTTGCAAAAAAATTACAAAAAGAACTAATAAATAAATAAACATATGTGTTTATTGCATGTGTGTGTGAGTTACCAATGAATTCAAATAATAAGAATGATGAGGATAGAGCCATTACATGAACACTTTTTTCATATTAAAATGAAAAGAAATGTGAAGCTCAATGTAGAACCAGCAGGTCGGTCTGATTCCCTCATGTTGTGGCTGGCAGAGACAAACTGTCCTACCACAACTTATAGTTTACTTACAATTACAATTTGTAGTTTTTCATCATCTGTTCCTGGACAGAAAAACTGATTTTGTTTTAGCATTTTTTTACAAGTGGAGACTTGCTGTCAAAGTGTTAACTGTGATCACTAAAGTACCCAGAAAGTGACTCAACCAATCCAATTACACAAGTCGCTGTGTAAACTTAATCTACTTGTTTCAAAGGATTTTTTACTAGCAGGTATGGGCTAGATTTTGGGTGTTATTGGAATGGTTTTATTGGCAGCGTCTCCCTGTGTAAACTGCTGTCAGATGTTGCAAGTAACTTCATCATGTCTATTACTGCAGCAGCATTACTTTAGCTTCTAGCTGTAAGCTTGATGGAGTGTACAGCGGGTTTTTTCCTGCTGCTTAATCACAGGGTGCGATTGTATCGATTCATCATCCTGTCAGGTCAGCAGAGCAACATCTGGGATGCAGAGCCTGACTGGGGACAGTCAGTTTCAGAGAAGTAGGTTGCTGGAAGAAGCCCCGGAGCTGTCATCCCCGTGGCTCTAGCCAAGTAGCGTTTGCCTCGCATGCTAACCCTCTGCGATGTTTTGCTTTTCCAAATGAGTTACAGGCAAATGAGTTGTAGCATCAATATGTGAGGAAATTTTGCTCATGATAGATAATTACACTGTTGAATCTGTTGGGCTCCATGGAAACATTTCTGGCCTCAGCAGCCATTGTATACATGTTGGGAATAACAGGCAGGTTGCCAGAACTGAGTACAAAATAACAATGAAAAAGCAGTGGAAAAATCAAGGTTTTCGTCCCTGATTGCATCATGTGGTATAGGCACTTGTCAAGTTTGATGCTCGTTAACACACACATAGAAATGTTTACTTTAAAGATGAATGTTGTCATTTGTTTGTTCCGAGGACCCAAGACAAACAGTTTCCTCATGAACAGAACAACAGTTTCTGGTTTTACACAAGTGGAGTATGCTGACCAAACCCCTAAATTAGGGCTTTTCATTCACTTTCTCCAGAGGTGGGACAAAGCCTTTTTTTCAAGTCACAAGTAAGTCACGAATCTTGGCTATGAAGTCCAGTCCCAAATCAAGTCCAACAAGTCCCAAGTCAGTCTAACAAGTCCTGTGTCTCCTCTTCACCTGACAAAGAAATCTCTGATCTTACTTTTTGCCATTGCTGTTCCTCCTCTGTAGTATTTTCTGTCATTCATGCCTGAAACTGATAAGGTGCTGGTGTGTGCTTTCCCTCCTGCTTGTGGTTGGTTGCTGTCAAACTGAGTATTGACCTTATGTAGTATTGACCTTATGCGTTTCAGCAACAAGGAAGTGCTCTGACTCAGTTTGACTCAGTTGACTTTTAACTTCCTGTCTATTCCGGAAACGTGGGTTGTGTATGTGGCCATCTGCTGCTTGTGACTTCTGCTTGCAAAAGCTACTGCCAAAACACAAAGAAAGCTAGTTGAGCTAATTGTAAGATAACATTAGTTAATGTTGTACGTAACTTCGTGCCAAAGATGGTCTTTTTAGTCTGATGTCTGTGGCGGATGTGGTCATGTCAAGCCATATGACCTCAAATATGTAGACATGTGTTCCCAACTTTGAGAAATGTACAGCAGGCTGTATGAACTGATCTGGAGTCTCATTTATAAAACAGTGCGTAGGATCCATACTAAAAGTTTATGTGTGCACAAAAGCCGAAATTGGCGTGCGCCAAAAAATAATCAGATTTATGAAACCGTGTGTACGCATGAGTGCACGTATTTTTCCCTAAATCACAGCCTGCCTGGAAATGTAAATGATCAATGCAAAAGTATTCAAGAATATTGATGTACATGTGTTTCTTTCGCTGGACCAATCAGTGTCTATCTTGAGACGCCTGACCAATCAGTGTCAAAAGTCCGCGTATCGGGCCCCTAGCTCGTCACTTGCGCTCGGGCAGCCACAGAGGAAGGACTGCAACAGCCATGAAGACTTTTACTGTTTTATTTCCCCACTTTCGAACTTCTTAAAGTTATGTGTGTAACCCAAAACAACCATATACAACTTCCTGTGGATCGTACAGTCAGACATCTCTGGTTAAGTTTCTTACCCTGCAGTGGGCAAGTTCCCAGTTAACCAGTTTTAAGTGGTTTTTACTCAATATCTAAGACACAATAAACACTGCATTCATTTATATTTACTCCAAAATTCAGCAAACAGGTGTTTCTCTAATTTTGACAGTCCATATGTGAGTGCTGGTGGTGAAGATGTGTCGGTGAGGTGAGTGGAGAAGGCAGAGTGTTTGTGGCAGCCACCACAGTGCCTCCAATACAGTCATGTTTCACTGCAGCGATTTTACACACAAAAACTATATGAACACTAAAATCATACCCGCTAATGTCTGCACAGTATTAGAATATATTATTAAAAATCTGCTGCAATTATTTTTAAGTTACGTTTGTTTAAGTTATTTGATGTCACTTTGGATTTCTACAACCGATGATGATATATTCATCAGTTACTTAACATGGCTGAGGTGAAAAGCAATCAGTGTAGTCACGCTTAATATTGGGGAAAGGCAAACCAGACTTTCCTGAATCCTGCCACCTGCCACATCCTGATATCATCCTGACATTATTCATTTCAGCAGCTGCTGTGCACACCTCAACTGACCCTCTCCTCTGTGCTCCAGATGAGACAGCGCTGATGAAATGTTGAGTGGACTTTGATTTAAGATTTGAGTTGGCTTATATCTTTTCAAATTGAAAGGTGCTCATGGAATAGTTATGGCTCACTATAAGCGCAAGTACAGATAACACTGCTGGTTTGAATGTTTATGATGATGTGCTTCTATAATTAACTTTTGATATGAAATGACATCAAATGTGTGAGACGAATCATTATACAATCTGACTTCACTTTACCACCTCACCATCTGTGTTGCCAGTTTCCCCTGTCTCCAAAATGTTGTACATTTGTGCACATTCTCTCGTTGAGTTTGTTTTCATAGATCACAACTGTTGTTTAGGAAGTGGCGCACACCTCTTTAAAGCCCCATTTTGTGAGTATGCAACAGTTATAATTGAGACAGAAATGTAAAACATATCTCTTCTTTCTCCTCCCAGGTTCTCCCGGTCAGATGAGCTGTCGCGACACCGGCGGTCCCACTCAGGGGTCAAGCCCTACCAGTGTCCCGTATGTGAGAAGAAGTTTGCCCGCAGTGACCACCTTTCAAAACACATCAAAGTCCACCGTTTTCCTAGAAGCAGCCGGACAGTTCGCTCAGCAAACTGACGCCCCACTCAGATCACTGGGAATGCTGGGATCACTCTCATACAGACATAGGCCAAGGGAGCAAGGTGTGAGTTTGTGCATACAAGTGTGTGTGCAAATATTTGTGCCATCATCAAGTCAATATGAATATGTGAGTGGAAGCACGCCTTGCTTTTTGTTTCAGCAGTCTGTGATTGTTCTAATTTATTGTACAGAAGTAAACCAACACAGTTACCATCTTGTCTGTAATCAGCTAAAGGTTGTTGTTGCTGTTGGTGCTTTTGTATGTTGTACTCCTTATGTTTGTTCTGCCCTTATCTCCGCAGAAGATAAGATAAACTTATTTTCATTCAGTCTGTGATTGCTTTGGTAATAGCCTTGTGTGTCCATTCTACCGAGAGAACAACAACTGCCTTTTAGCTTCCTGAAAACTGCCAATGTCTTGGACATTCCTCATTTTATGCAAAGTTAAGGAAGTCAGGTTGAAGTTCATTTGGATCTCCACTTGCTACTACTGGAGTAGTAGTTACTCTTCCTGGGGTCAACAGAGGTTTCTCCCATGTGGTTCCTCTGATAGCTTTGTCCTAGTTTTTGCAGCATTGCACCACAGGTCATTGACAGAATGGATGAACAACACCTTTGTCAGCTTGGTGTTGATGCACAGGGAGAGAATATTATACTATGTGGACATGAACTACTGATGGCATAATCTCGATAAGCTACCGGGACTCCTCTTACATTTTACAGCAACTTTGTAAACTTGCTGAGACGCAAGGAGGAGGAGAAAGACAGAGCAACTCAAGAAATGCAAAAGTGAACCAGTGATTGTTAAATCAGCCTTCTGTTCAGTGTTAAATGTTCTCTTTGTTGTTGTTTTATTAAGCTAAGTCATGTGTACCTACTTGCTCGTCTTCTATTTGTATCACTTTTCTGGCCTTACTGTACCACAAAATCCTTACCAGAGAGCCAAATGGTTTTGGAAATCATGCTTTTCAGTGATCCATATTTTAATGGGATGTTAAGTGACTGTTTCAAGTCAAATAATCAAAATATGGCCCATGTCCATCAGTGCACAGCCACAAAATAGAATGTCTCAGTCTGCTATTACTATTTGAGCTGTTATATTGCTGAGAACTTGACACAAAAGCTGCCTCAACTCTGCTTTATCTGTTATTGGAAACACCCTGAGAAGCCTTTGGTCTCAACTGCCGATTATGATACGTTGTGGTGACATCAATGGACACACTACACACTATGGTGCTGAACTACCAGGAGGATGAGCTTCTGGGTAATGTAGTCACAACATCCCTTTTGAGGCCATGCCACAGGTGTTGTCACTTTCTAAAGCCCTAATTGCTCAGTCATTGATTGCTCTGTTTATCACCCCGCTGTGAATATGTAGGGGTAGCAATGCCGTCCATGCGTCATTCATGTATGTAGAATGACAAGCAGGGGTACACAACATTGTACATCATTCCTTTTATTCAATTTTTGAATTTTTAATGCTTGTGTGAACACAGGTGTTTTATCGCATCCTATGAATGTATGTAAATATGCAGGAGTGTACATCGCTGCAACCAGGAAACACACAGAGACTATTCTGATACCATATCTTAAAAAAACAAATCAGTGGTTGTGAAGATTTCTAGTGCAAACCCTAAATGTGTACATAACTTAACGTTTCAGTACATATGAATATATTATATATATTTTTTCTTTGTTCTATCCAAGATGCATTTACAAATAAAATTTAAAAGAACCAATCATGTCTGTGTTGTCTTGAGTTCCACTATTCTGTATTTAATACTTTCAGACCAAGAGGATATTGAATGCTACTGCTACTCTCACTTGACATACTCTCCTCACTGCAACCAATGATTAACACACCCTTTGCATTATCCAGTTCAGGAATGTGATTGTCATGTGCATTAAAATGCCACCAGTGTGTTTCCATACAATGAAAAACTTTCTCCCTGAACAGCATAATCATTCACACATATTCTTACAAACATGATCAGCAATATACATAATAAATATAAAAAATCAATAAATAAACAAGAAATAACAAACAAGGTCATGCCAGTAATGAATAAGTAGTCATGACCAAATAGAACAGACTGCACAGAGGGTTAGTGGCTACTTGCCCCTGTGGCTTACTGCCTGTAGACAAGTCTTATTGCCTGATGATAAAAGCTGTCTTTAAAAGTGTTGTGTGCCTTGATGCTGCGGTAGTGTTAAGTAGATGGTAGCAACGAAAATAAATGTTAGCCTGTTTATTTCTGCAAGTGATTGGACACTGCAGCTGATCAGACTGCTCCAACATTCAACACAACACCATAGTTTGATGCAGATTCAACTCAGGTAGTGTAGGGTTTTAGATTTAGTTTTAGACTGTAGGTCAGCTTCATTCATCATTTGTCCATTTAATCTGTACCATGGATAATAGTATCGTCAGAGGGAGCAGCAGAGTCTGTTGTCTTTCTACAATAAACACATTTGAATTATCTGTTGACATAATTTGCATTCAGTCATGTGATGCTGAAAATCCCTGTGCATCAGTTAGATAGTATATATTTTGATGTGACATATTTACATGGTGTTCTTTCCCCTGAAAACTAATAATAACCTGGATTATAGGATAATGTGTTTAGAAACAGAATATCTATAAATGTATATGCAATTAATTAATTAATTAAAAACATTGCCAACAGTTAAATGTCTCATATGTATTTAGTGTTACAGTATAAATATAGAATACAGTTTTTAATACATGTGTGGATTTTTGTGCAGCAGTTCATTTAAAGATGAAATATGCAGAGACTAATATTTCATGTTCGGCCTTGTTATGTGGGAGGATATGAATTATGAAAGAAATAAAAACTAATGGTGCTGGAAGTAGTAATTGTGCACCCTCATTATTATTCAGACAGAACATTCATGTGGCAATACAAACTCCAAGGAATCAAAAAACACTGCAGAGCAGACAGAGCTGACTGACAGCTGATCCATCTATGCTGCCGCCTTCAGAAATGGACATTGCTTCATATGACAGTTCAGAGGAAGGGTTGTCTCATTTCACTAAAACATGTTTTCTTGAGCCTTCTCTCGTCTTTTCCTGCATCTCTCCTCAAGTCTTCAGTGGGAGGGACTAAAGGAAAGGTAAGTAGGATAAGGAAATTGAGATGCACCCAAAATTAGTATTTTCTCTCTGAAATCTCTGTTATTGGCAGCTTGGTGTATCTTTGTGGGGAGTGACAATGTCAGAGCCTATAGAGGCCAAATATCAACTTAACAATATCAGCTGTATATATTCTACATTCACATAATAATCCATTCAGTGTGAGTTGCCTGACTGAAATGTATTTGTTGCCTGAGCATGAAAGTTCATTATCACTTGGCTTTAGAAATAGCAGTTTGACAAGCAGATTCTATTCACTGATGAAGACTGTGTGATATGGTTCAAAGGTCTAAGCTACTGAGTGGATTAAGCTGTGAATTTTTCTGTCAAAGTATTCGGTCCTGCTATTATAAGTTTACCTTATTTTGAGTAAATAAGAGTTAGCTTGCTAGCAAGATATCATTAATTAACAAAAACAAAATCACTGCTCAATAAATAATTTCAGAGCTTCCTATCTCTGAAAGAGAATCTATTCTGATTCTGAAATGGGCCTGTGGTGTCTGATTGATCATGTTCCTTACAGTATAAATTCATTAACAAAGACCATGCCATTGGAACAGTATAAAAAGTAGATTTATTTGGATTGTCGAGAGGGTTCAGGATTGGATGAGGATAGTGTATGGTGGGCTGGATGGGGGTCGAGGAGAGGGATGAAGGGGGTCAATTGCTGGGGGATGACCGGGGACCAAATGGAATCACAAAGAGGCTGGAGCGTCTAGGAACCCGGGGGTCGAGACTCAGGGTGGGGGACATGTCTTGATGAGCTTTCTGCTTCGTCATCCCCCAAAGTTAACTTCACTGGACTAAGTGAGAACAGGCTCTTTGAATGTCACTGAGGTAGATATGGAATCTTGGGAAGACTAGCAGTCAAGAATTTTATTTATTTAATTTTAACAGGTGGTCTGGGATTTCTTATTTAGAAGCGGTGGAATCGGCTCCAGTGTGGAAGAATTGGCCAGAGTACGGTTAGGAATGTGGGCTGACTTTGTCGATGTGGGGAGACAGGTTGCCTGTGCGGAGAGTTTGGTTGTGGGCCAGGAAGTGTGAAGTGAGGGGCGAACGTTTGGCATAAGATGTGGTTCGGACTTACAGATAACATGCCGAAGTGTGCGTGAAACAAGGCTAGGTATGTAACGGGTATAGGATGGACCCAATAGCAGCACAAACGACACTGGTATAAACTTTGCAGTCTTTATTTCACATGATGTCAAGGCAATATTAGCACGGTCGGAGAAACACAGTTCTAATGAGTATGACTCCACCGGAAATTGAACCCCGATCTTCCACTCCCACAGCGGACAAAGACCAGGGAACAGGCAGGCAGAACTCAGAGTCAGGGACAGAAGGCTGGTGGGTTTACCGGGGCAGAGATGAGGAGCGATGGTCGAAGACAAACTGATCAGGAACCAGGAAGTCAGGCCAGTGAAGAAAGCAAGATGACTTAGCATAGTAGCGTAGACAATCTGACAAGGAGGGAGTGGGCCGAGGCAGCTTATATACTGGCTTGATTGCAGATGATGAGCAGGTGGGAGCGCCAGGTGAAGGTGGTTGAACTAATGAGGGGTGTGGCAGAGCAGAGAGTGAGACTGAATGATTGGATAATTCCCACAGCAACAGGTGAGGGGGAGAGCAGACTCTGACAAGGTATGGTGCCCCTTAGGACAGTTTTATGGAGACATTTGTTGGGCTGGCGTAGACGTGTATTGTGGAAGATTTAATCTTGAGAATGGAACGGGTGACGGTGGTGAAGCAGGAGAGGGTCAGGAGAGGGTCAAGACCCAGAAGTGAGTGGCCGTCCGGAGCGGTGGTGGAAGTGGAGGCAGAGAGGAGCAGGAAGAATCTGGCTTTGTTGTCAGTTCGGGGAAACGGGATTTGTATCCGGAGTTCAGCCTGGCCTTCAGTCAGGACTGAAGAAGTCTGGGCTCTGTTGCAGTAGGCGGCGTTGCGACATCATCGATGTGCAACGTGCGTTGACCCGGCGGCGGGAAATAAACCCGGAGGAGTGGGAGGATTTGAGCTGCTGGCGAGAGAGTTGATGGAAGTAGAGTCTGCATAGAGTTGGAAAGTTTGTCTTTATCATCGTTTCGTAGGAGTGGGACAACCGTCTCCTTGAGAGCTCGCCGGAGGTGAGCAAACATCCGGTTGAAGATGTTAATCGCTTGGAAAAGAGCCATGTCCGAGTGGACCATTGCGTGGATGCGTGTGGAGCATCTGGATACCAGCTGATCGGAAAAGTAGCGCCTGGAGGAGAAGGGTTCCATGTGGATGTGGTGGTGAAGGAGATATCACGTTGGTACTGCTGGATCTAGTCGTGGGCGGTATGCTGCCGAGGAACATGGATCACGGAACCAGGCGGGAGGTAAGCGTTTGCGATGCAAGCGTGTCGTAGGTCGTGTGAGAACTGAAACGAACGGGAGAGAAAGGGGTTAGACACGATTATATAGGTATGCACGGATGATTGAATTAGTGAGAGAGAGGGACGTGGTCTTGTTCCTGAACCTTTGTTATAATAATAACTCCATTACATGATGATTGTCCTGATATTAATGTGACTTCATATATGGTGAAATGAAAAGCACATCCTGACCTCTGCATAAGATCAACTCAAATTTAGACAAAAGATGTGTCTGCCATGGCTTTTGATGAGTACTGCACTGCTTAGCTGCTATAACTGCCTGCCCAAAGTCCCTACAGGTGGCCAGCAAAGGTTAGCCAGTATAATTACAGCTAATAACCAGTATAGTTACAGCATATTGGCCTCCTTTTAGGTTCACATCAGTTTACATGATTTCACTGTGACCTCCAGCCCGGTTGAACCTCCGCGGACACATATGTGAGGACTAGACTTTCACCGCGTCTGAAGTTGCATGTACAAAAAGTTGCTGACTCATCGTCCATAGGGATACTGTCAAAGTATTGCAGTTGATGAAGGGGATGATGGGTTCTGGTTCAGAGATCTGGTCTGGAGATTGTATTGATGTGTAGTATGTAGAAGGCAAACATCCACATGTGGGTGTATGTATTACTTTGGGGAGAGGGGTTATTGAGAGCACAGAGAGCTGGGAGGTGGGGGAAGTGACAGTTAATTTATTCCATATGATCCATCCCACTGTGAACGCATTTACCTTGACAACTGCTCACAGACATAAACATAATGTACAGGAGGCCGCACCTGGTTTGGGTCATTGTTACATTTTCCTGCGTAAAATACACATTACACATAGCAGGCACTGTTGTCATTAACCTTTATATAATCAAGAAAGCTTGATTTTCTTAGTGGAATATGCCTGTTCAGCTTTATTTCATACATTCTTACTGAAAGCTGCCTGGTAAAACTACAGGCTTTTGGTGGCTACTGAGTAGCTGAAGATTAGCAAATGTTACTTGAAACATTGCAGTCAAGTAAGTGATCATGCAAGACTGTCCTCCCAAGAACAACTAAGGCATCAGTTGTTTCAGAAATAGACCAAAAATGCCATGCCTTCTAGCAGATCTAATAATTATGATTCTTGTTCACAGGGAGCAAAGTAGTGTGACCCCTAACCATGTTGTATTTGTGTCTAAACCTAACAAAACCTTAACCATTGTGTTAAAAAAAATTAGAAAGTAATTTTAGTTTTGAAACAGCAATGTTGTCAGGTCAGTAGTGACCAGATCAAAAAACACTTATGTGTCGTTCTGGAGGGCATGGACCAACAACATATTTTCTCATTTACTTTGTAGGATTTGTGGGATCATGCATGACACAATGTCCCAGAATAAGAAAATAATAAATGAGGTAGAGTGATCCCATCATTGAGGCTGTTATTTATTTGTGTTCATAAGACAAAAATGTAGCTTCAAGCCTCACTCAGCTTCAAGCCCATCCATTCCCACAAAATCTATAACATCTGTGCACTATAGTTTTTCACAAACATTACCCAAACAGGAGTCAAACAGTGCATTTCTTGGGGACTATTTTCAGCTGCGGATTGATACACATTTGGTTCCATAGTGAGTATTTGCAGAAGCAGAGTAGTGTGTTAGGGATCGAGCTGGCAGGCATGGGGAGACACAGGTGGATTTTCAAAAAAAGAGGGTTCTATTTACCCAAAAAAGAAAACAATATACAAATATGAAACAAAATAAAACATAACATAACAAAACATAAAACAAAAGTTCTGGGCCCATAAATGAGGTCACGAAACAGAACTAAACTCAGGCAATGACAATTTAACATGAACTGATTAGAACTGAACAGACCTAACACACTCATCAGACCACTGTAAAAATAAAGGGGTAAGAAAAACATGAGTCACTGAAGTACAATTACAACAACACAGTACAATTTAAAGCATTAAGAGTCAACAAAAAAATACCAAAAAACTAATTTAGTCTAAAGAAATAAACAAAAACTAGGAATCACATTTCCCCCCATTATGTGAAGGGAGCTCGGTATAGTCTGATTGGCCACTTCCTGTATTTAACAGCTCTGCATTTTTGCTCAGGCCTGACAACACGTCGCTCCAGCAGTGGCAACCAGCAGCAGCACTCTCAGCACTGGTAACTCAAAAGAAATAGATTTTTAAAACAAATTAAGACAAACTAAAGTTTGGACTGTACAAAACTTAACTAAATGTGAATGATACAGATATGTGATGTGCATGAGGTCAAAAGGTACAAATAAACAAAATTAAAGACAAACTATAGAGAAAACTGGATGTGTAAGTGCAGGAGGGCCACTGACATCCAGATCAGTTGTGTGGTGGCAGGTGCGGCCATCACATGTTGTACGTAGGGTTAACTTGAAATAACCTACAGTGGCTGTGTTCATGGTAATGAAGGAGCATGTAACCAGTGTGGCTCAGTACTTGTTAGCAGGATCAGTTAATTGATGATCTGAGTGTTTCCATTTCCATAAAATTTCAAGAAATTTAGCCGATGTAGCAATTAATAAATAAAAATCAAATTAATAATGTTTTAAAGCTGAACAATATTTTCTTATGCTTCTTAGATATGATGTAACAGCTGTACTAGATACAGACAGCTTAGATAGGCTTCACCAGTGGTTCTCAAAGTGGGGTCCAGGAACCCCCAGGCATCCTTGAGGGGGTTCCAGGAGGTCCCAGGAAAAAGGGGAATCATTTATTTTCACCATAATTCCATCCATAAGTAACACAATGACAGAATGTGTGACTATTTTGGTCATGGGTTTCATACACTTTCTGTAATAAAAAAACATCTAAAAGCAAAAATCTTATCAGATAGGGGTCTGTGGTCTAATTTGTGTCAGTTTAGGGGTCCTTGACGTGAAAAAGTTTGAGAACCACTGGGCTACACTGTGGCCTATTCTAGCATCACATCTCATCATCTCAACAATGCAAGCTAATGTACATCATACTTTGCCTCAAAACTTCAAATACATCTGTCAGGGGAAAAATTTTGTACTATCACAGACACACACATGGTAGAATCAAACATTATGTGAAACCCTGAATTAAGAAGCCAACACATTTGACATTACAGCAGCAACAATAGCAGTGAGAATAGCTCAAGGCTAATGCTAACGTTTAACAACACTGAGCTGTCTGGATGTGTTTACTGGGGGCATTTTAAGTCAGATTAAATTATGTTACAAGACAAGGTTTTACTTAATTTATTTGCCAGTTGTATGTGTCTTAGTACCTGTCTGTTAGACCTCAGAAATTAACATTGAAACATGTTTTTCTTGCCATAATCATTCCTCCTGTTCATACTGACTGATTAGAAGATCCCCTCATAATGCACTTTAAATATAAGAGATGGGGGACAAACTCTACTACAGTCCTCCTTCTGTGCAAAAATGTATTTAAAAGTTTATCTGAAGCTAATGTGAAGCTTCAGTATCTAAATGAGTCAAATCAAGTAGATATCTTTCAACATTACAGTCTTTTTAGTGCCAAAGTCCCTCTTTTTGTTACTATTCTTCCACTGCAACTCAACAGGGAAACACTGTCCGAGGAAACACAAAGAGGGAACTTGATGCTAAAAAGACTGTAAATGTGTCAGATATCCACTTGATATGACTAACTCAGACTGATGAAGCCTCATGTAAGCTTCACATCAACTTTTAAATGCATTTTGCACAAAATGACTGTGTGAACACATTGAGGATTTTGGCTCCCACCACTTACATTGAAAACATATTTAAAAGGGATCTTTTAATGGCCAGTATGAACAGGAGGAATGATTACAGCGAGGAAAACCAGTTCATATGGAAACCTGACTGTTGTTTTAAGACACACTTGAAAAATTGTGAACTCGTCCTCTACATTGAAATTCTGTTATATTCCTCTCCTGTGTTGGCCACAAAATACATAAACAAACCAATCACGTGCTTGTTCTGTTGTGTCCCAAAGACACCAATGTTTTAGTGACCCCATTTAGAATCACTGTGTTCTATAACATCAAGTTCCGTGCACAGGAAACTGTGTATTATACTTACACATGCAGTATCTTATCAGTGTTCCCACTGGCTTTATGGTGTTAAGAGAGGCTCAAGATTACACGCTGATGGCTGGACAGGAGGTGCTTTATATCTGAATTGAGTTCAGTGAGCCAGGACTGAGCAGATTGTCGGGGCTGATTAATTGGGTTTGGGGTCTGCAGTAAGCTGTGGATGTCAGGAGCTGTGTAGAATCTCTGTTATCTATCATTTATGTAGACATGATGATAGATACAGCATGGGGTGATGAGTGTGTGCTCTGCATTATGTATGTCCAAGGGAAGACTGTTTATCTTGGACCTGTGTGTGTGCGTGACTGAATATGTGTGTGTGCCCACATGTTCTACTTCTATCTACAGTATTTGCTTGCCAAGCAAATTGAGGCACCTCAGCCTGCACAGGCACACCAGTCTTCCACAGGGAAAACACTTTTCCTGTTAGAAGGGAAACAGCGAGACAATGTGCTGCTCATACTCCTCCCTACTCATTTGCTTTGAACACATCGCCTCATGCACATCTGCATAATGCATCCACAGTTTATGGAAACTACAACTCCTTAACTGACCACTGTGCAGGAGCAGGAAATGATAAAAGGTTGCTTCCAGATTTGTGGAGCAAATGCAAAACAAAAGCTTTGGGAAATGAATATATTCAGTACTGTATAAATAGGATAGAGGGACCATGGGCCTTAGATCTGAAAATATGCATGTAAGCTGTATTAATAAATCATACCAAAGGCAATATTTCTGTAAACCAGCTGCAAAATGGCTCAACAATTGTACGATATAAATTAGCAATAGAGAGAAGCCAAATTCTGGATGAAATAGTAGGGAACCTGCACTTTTCCATCAAAACATCATGAATTTAAGGGTGTGGTTAGCTTATTGTAGCATACATATTGGAAGCAGGGGGAGGGAGGGAGGCTGGCTCTCTCTTTAGTGAAAAAATATGCCTCCTAAAAGGTCAAAAACTCACTTGTTAACATGTTGTCTCATTTGTTTAATACATATGCACAGAAATGTAAAAACAACAATTTGTTCCAAACTGTACACAGAACTCCCCCAACAACCACAAATTGTCATTTTTAAGTTTTTTTGTGAAGAGATTAAACAAACAATATACATTAATAACATGTTAATTAGTGAGCTTTGAAGATGTTGGTAGGTGAGCCAAGCTAGCTGTTTCCAGTCTTTATGCTAGGCACATACTTTCCAAAATGTTGATATAATTCTTTAAGTAAATATTCATCCCAGACCCTGGTTCATCTTATATTGCTAAGTTTTAAAGAGGTTTTTTTTTTTTTTATATATAACTGAAATATTAGCGCTAGCAGTGTGTATGTTTACTTACTCTGTGCCAGCAGTATCTTTATTGTGGCTGAGTAATTTGCATTATTCTTCATTTGGTATTTAAAATACAGACATGGTTGCAAAGAGGGTAGAAGTTGCTTATCAAACATGAGCAAATACTCTTCTGTTCATTATTTTGCACAATGAACTGTAGTGACTATTTTTTCTACCTGCTAATCCAGGGAACACTTTTTTAGACACAAAAATAATGTATAATATTTAGCTCACAAACAACTTTTAGAAGACCTTGTGGGAAAAGTAAAAGTAAAAATGTTAAAAAGTCATTGTGTTGTATGACTGCCATAATGTTTAAGGCAAGTCCAAGGTAGCTCCTACATGCATGCAGATGTTCCCTCCTGGATTGTACTCTGCTATATATCAGCACTTAACACAATGTACAGTACAGTATGTTGGCTCCACTAGAGACATGTCCAAATTCATTGTATGGATAATTGTCACATAGGTTCAAGAAAAAAAACAAACTTTAAATGTGAACAATGTTCTCATCTGCACCTTGTCTCTGCATTGTCTCTTTTTGTTGTGTTTCTGTGAAGATTTGGCAGCTCTACCAGGCGGTCATCAGGATATCCTCTTCAGAGAGCCAAGGCCTGAGAACACATCTGTGGGCCATTATATACCACGTGGTTGGTTGTGTATGTGTGTGTGTGTGTGTGTGTGTGTGACTGTAAGACTTCCCCCTAACTACCAGTAAGACAAGTTTGAAACAAAGCTAACAGTATTCTCCATCTCTTGCTCTCATTACACCTCTTTATAAATGTACTTTGTGTTAGATTATAGCAACATGTAAGAGGAAATCATTTATAACACAGGGCGAGGAATTTCCCACAACAGCTTAACTTTCTGTTGTAAATGTCATAAAGCTGCTATTCAGCAAAGCCTTCTGACTTTAATTCAAAACTCATGGGATCATCAGTCAAACAATCTATCGTTATGTAAGTGTAGCATTTAAACATGTACAAATAATAAATGCATTGTTTTTGATTCATTATTACTATTATTATTATTACAGTGAACAAATGAGGCTGTGACTGAGATGTTTGTCAGGATTTAGTGGAAAATCTTGCAGATTGCTTTATAGCACAAAACCGCAAGACATGTCTTGCAGCAGATGTAAGAACAGTTTTATCTTCTCTCATCTAAACATTTGCCCATTGCAATTTAACAGATCTAGTAAGTGACTTTTTTAACTCTTATTTTTATTGAGTCAAAAGCCAGCTTTAATGTGAAACGTTCACTAGTGCTGCAGATTCAACTGAGAATCAACAGCGAACTCACTTTCAAGCCTTTTCTATCTCTGTAGTTCATTGGAGTGTATAGCTGACTCTTCACAGCTCTTGCTAAACCCCCCATATAGAAATGTAACTAGCTGTTCCTGGAATGCGAGACCTCCAACACCAGTTATATGTTTCAGCCAAGGGCGTAGGTTTGGTTTCAGAAAGGGGGCCACAATGAAGTTATGAAATATGCTATTTCTGCTTTAAGATTACTAGTGATACTACACTATATACTATAGCTAGTAGTATAGTACTGATATTTGCATTTTTCTACAAAGAGCACAGGACTTTACTGCCTTACTGCATGATTGATGCTCAGTTCTAGCATCTTTTTAGTAGAATATAACCTGGTATTAAATATCCATCCATCCATTTTCTATATTGCTTATCCTCTAGAAGGTCACGGGAGAGCTGAAGCCAAACCCAGCTGACACTGGACACTCACACCTATAGGCAATTTAGAGTCATCTATTAACCTAAACGATAGTATTAAAAGATATAGCCCATGAGATACTGCACCACTCGCTGCTGCTTGTTAAGTTTCTTGCTGTATAATAATTGAAGAGGACTCAGATCAGCATAATAACATTTTTATCAACTTTCATCTGGATTTTCCTGGCTGGACAGTGAGAGGACACTGTTTAGAGATATTTTAAGAAGATAAATAAACTTGAAACTATAAAACAAAGAGGGACAGGTTTTGAAATGTGTCCTGCCCTCATCCCCAGTGGAAATTATGTCCTTGTGTTCAGCGGCTGGTGAAGAAAGTCAAACATCTCCTAAGCTTTTTCTCAGGAGTTGGTGGAGACCAAACTAATGAATACTAGACTCAACAAAAAGAGAGTAGGTTTCCTTGTTTTTGTTCATTGTCTTGAAGAGAGTTGTGAGACTGTTACCTACCACAGACCTAAATGAAAGAAAGAAAAAACAGCTAAATGAGTCACCAGATCTCAATCCAACTGAGCAGCTTTGAGAGATTTTAGATGTTAGACAGCGCTCTCCACCACCATCATCACAACACCAAATGATGGAATATCTTCTGGAGGAATGCTGTTCATACCTCCAGCAGAGCTCAGAGACTTGACGATGGTATCTTGAGTTTCACCTATCAACATTTCTTGTCAGTGACATTTTATCATTCCACTGCCAAAGTATCTGTTCAGCTGTGATATCCAATGAAACAGCAGCCTAGTTTAGTTAACACATTTTATTTTAATCGTAGATTATTAGATAGATAATATTATCAATCATATAGTCCAGTTGATCTACTCATCCACTTCTATTATGAATGCTTTTACGTACTTGGTCTTTCAAGTAAGGAAAATTGTGTGTCTTTATTTGTATGAATAGTTTGTATTTTAATTCAGGGCAAAGGTAGATTGTAGTATGTTCTAATTGCATCATAAAGTTGTTATAAAATTCATAGCTGCATGACATCAAAACACTGTATGTAAAAGATGGAAAATAAGGTTACAACCACTGACAATGTGCCATTATTTGAAAACATAGAGAGAAAAATAATGAGGTGTAAAGTTTTTGCCAGCGTCATCACTGAGGTATATTTGTATCCTATTTTCACTGAAATGATCCTATATTAACTGATATCAATATTTTGTGGCAGAAAAAAGTACATAACTCAACATTAAAGTTATATGGTTTTAGCCCACCAGGTATGTGTACCCTTTTTAAAAACCTCCTGGCATCAGTGCTTGGTAGGCTGAAAAAAAACAGCTGCCTTCTGGCCAGCTAGTCTGAGTAAGATCCTATTTACAGCGGTTTACTGTTGAAATCTTCTCTTCCTGTGTGGTTTCAGGAGGAGAGAATATGGCCTCCAATGGCAGCCTCTGCACACGACGAGACAGAGAATAACAGTGAAAATAGACACTGCAGACGTCTCAGTGGACACACAATTGCTAAAGAGTAGAGGCTGCATATCTGCGTAGGAGGAGTCTGGATATAGAGAAAGAGAAAAAGGAGTAGAAAGTTAAAGCAAGAGAAATATGTTAAAAGATAAAAATAAGAACTGAAAAAAGTAGTGAACATACAGAGATGAGAGCAGGGTGTCAGGAAAAGAGAAGAGATGGATAGACTAAGAACTTTTAGGAATAAATCTTTGTGGTTAAAAAACAAATGGAAAAAGCACAGACTCATTTCATATATTGCTTAAGAGTACAGTAATATCACAGAGGCCAACTCTGTGACACAGTTATTAAAAATAAATGTCCAGTGTTGAAATGCTTCTTAACTCCTCAGATATTTTGGAATAAATCCTATTGGGTTTCTTGTTAGGGAGGTCAACTGTCCAATGTGGTTTAGTGGTTATAATTTTTGATGGTAACCAGGAATCCCACTTTGAACTGCTATTTGGAAGCAGACTCAGAAAACATTTGTTTCTGGTGGACTAGAAAGACTGTCCCTTAAATAGAATTAGATTGTTGGATCCAAACAACAGCTTCTTTTCCTGCTGGACGGCCTTCAGGCCAAGATGTGCCCCAAACTAAACAACAAAAGAGTTAATCCAAAGTAATCCAAGACATATTCGGATCTGATATTCCTACCTGCAGGACTACATTATTTGTCAGTGACTTTAAGAGTGTTTTTTGATCTGCCATTAATATGGATAAGGTTTGGTAAGGTTTAGTTGGAAAAACTACTTGGTTCAATTTAGGCAACAATGGTTCAAAGACACCACTGATAGGAAACAGGATATGAACAGCGATCCCTGGTGTCAAAGTCACACATTTTGTATACTGTCACTGTCCTGTGAAAATATAAGCTGAGAAAAGCAGCTATGCTTTCAGCTTTGGGACAATGCGTTTTCCATATAATCCAAATAGTTCGAAATTGTTTATTTAGCTTAAGAAGCATGAGAATGAGAAACACTTGGTCCTTCAGTTTTCCAGAAAAATCCAAAATTACGTAAACATAGGTCTTATTGAATCCCACAAAAAATCTTACTCCCAAAGTCCACTTACTAGCTTTTTCTGTAGCTTTTAACCACATCTCACAGTGTTCTGCAGCAAATGTAAATGCGTGTGGTGTTTACAGTATATTTTAGTGATTTGTTTTCTTCACTGTATTCACTGCTCTGTTGATTATATAACAGCAATCAGAAGAAGAAGCAATCTTTTTTTTATATATATGATGATCTTTGTAAATAAGTCTGGTTCATAGTTTAAAGATGACAAAAAGCCAACTACATATATATATATGTGTATGTATGTATGTATGTATATATATATATATATATATATATATATATATATATATATATATATATATATATATATATATATATACCTGAGGCTCCCCTTCACTAATACAAGCATTTGGCAGACTCAGGCTTTCTGCTTACATTGCAATTATACATCTGCTTCCCTGGGACCAGTCTGAGGACTGAGGAGGAGCTGTGTGCCTCAGGTATATACATTAAAATCACTTTGAAAACACAGCTTTTAAAAGAAGATGGTAATATATTGTATATGGAGCTTCTGAAAAGGTTACAAATGCAAAATGAAAAATTGTATTTTTCCATGTGCCAGGTTTACATCGTTGTGTTTTTAATAAATCTATTAAAGGTACAAAATAATAGTTACATGTCAGTACAGCCACCACCTGCACTATGTGTGGGCCTGATCGTCTATGATATAATGTATCTGAGCATTTGTGGCAAGCCAAGGTTAGCAGGTCAGGTGAACTGAGCCCTCTGATATCACACTGACTGTTATGTAATGAAGCTTCAAATAAAGGAGCTCTGAGGGGACAATTGCACAACATGGTGACACTGAATTTAGCATGCTGTGAAATATTGACATGCAGTGTCAGCTGTCTGTGTAGGGATTTCTCAAGGGTGAAGGTGTGTATGTGTGTGTGTGTGTGTATGTATGTGTGTTTGCATGAGTCAGACTTTTGATATCCCTGCTGGCTGGATTGAATTGACCTCTATACAACCCCCTTCAACAACTTAAACTCTATTGCAATCTAAACTACTAATCAGTTTTCAGAAACGTCTGTTTTCTTACTCTTTATTGTTCGTTAATACAATACAGATACAGAAGCAATTTGGGGTTTAGTATCTTGCTCAAGGACACTTTGACATGTGGAAAGGAGGACTGAACTGCTGATCTTCCAATTAGTGGACGACCCACTCTACCCCTGAACCACAGCCACCCCCGAAAGAAAAGCTTGAGAAAAAGCTCAAACGTCATACATATACATACATCCTTCAGTTAATTTAATAATACTGATGTTTAAAAAAGCATTTAACAGACTTCACAGAGAGATAGAAAGAGGTCGTACAGACAAAAAAGTGAAGTGAAAGTGGAACTTCATGTTACTAGTGTTGTGTAATTTATCTATCAGTGAAAAATATGGAACAACATTCTTTCACAAGCACATTCATTCGATTTATGGTGTAATAAATAACACCAATAATGACTGCATTTGTTTATTATATTAATTAATAGTAGATGTTTTTTGATGTTAAACAGATTCCATGTGTTCAGCTACTTTTTGTGTAGCTTGCTTTTAATAAACTGTAAATACTTTGAGTGAAGAGCAGCTTGTAGCCTAACCAGCTACAGTTTCAGGGCAGTTTCCCAGCACTGGCCTCTGGTTGAGAATGTATTGTTTTTTTCTTGGTGCTTCAGTGAACACAACAGGCAGTGTTCTTGGGTGGGAAGCTGATAATCACATCTCTGTCGTTAACTGGTGACTTCTATAAAATCTTACAATCAACCCTAAAGTGGAAGTTGGTGCAAGTAAATAGGAGAAATGTGCTCCCAAGTTCCACAAGTTTGTCATATATAGTACGTTTGTGAATACACACAGTTGCATTTATCAGTGCTGCAAGTTTGGAGGTCATCCTTTTACAGACAGAATCCAATGAGAAAGATGCCATTGTGATTCAGTTCTTAAAGAGCAACTTGCAGCTTGGCAACCCCAATAATCTTATGTGTGGCAAAATGATATAGAAACAGGATTTTCAAAAAAAATATATCTAAACATAGCACAAGCATGAGGAGGAGGTGCCAGGCTGTTGTGGCTGTGTATGGTTCTTCCACACGCTACTGAGGCTCCTGTTCGTTAAATGAATAAATTGTTAAATTGCCAATATGTCTTGTGTCTTCAAACTTCAATCATCCAATCCACCAAACACCAAACAAGAGTCAATGGCAGAATAAGCTGTTTGGTATTGGCAGAGAAGATTTGGCAAATTTTTCATGAGCGCAACCCACATACTCAGCTCTGCTGCTCATCCCACAAATGCATGTTCCTTACAAATGTGGCACCATTTAAAAGGGAACTAAACAAGCTTTCCAACGGTATAAGATTTATTGCCAAGAAGCATTTTTACAACAACGAAATAATCTACCAACCATAAATTTCCTTACTTTTTGTGCTATGTTTATATATCTGCTACAGTGACATCTAGAGTCAATTTTATATGATTGTTTTCACTTCCGCCTCAAAGATATTAGACATGACATCACATAAGGGAGAGTGGTTAAGCTAGGTCCAGTTTACAAGAAGAAATCTGGATCTCAGCACTAATTTTGACACTGCTGAGCTTGAAAATGTATATTCATATAAATATGTCAGACTACAAACACATAATTTTGATTCTGCTAAGTAACCAAAGGATCAGAAATAACATTGAAGAGAAATTATGGCCATTGGCCAGAAATTCAGTTACGGTGTGAGAACCAGGCAGATGTGCTGCTAGCAGCACATAACCCAGTGTTGTTTCACTTCACAATGTTAATGTCTGCTATCACCTATCAGGCAGTACGAGCATTAGTAGTGATTGTCTACTGGCAAGATACTTATCCACAACAGAAACTAAGGCGCAAAGATCAGCTTTTCTGGTCTGTTTTATGTCACAGTGTCTGTTTTAACAACTCACTATATTTACAGTGCTACCACACAGCAGACAGAGAGAGAGAGACGGAGAGAGAGAGAGAGATGTTTCTTATCTTTTTAATGGGATGATAGAGGACATTACAAAGGGTTTCAGTGGCCTCATTTAGGTGACAATTAACAAAAGTTATCAAAGTATTTAGATGTATTAAAATGTTTTATGCAGTTAAGAACAGCTTCATAATTATCAATTAGATGCTGCATTACTGGCCTGCAGCTAATACTAATAAAAACCTATATAAATCAAAACTATTGGTGCTAATATTCTCCAACTGCATTAAGTAAACTAAAGCACATTATGTAATACAGATATAAACAATGGTTATTCCCACCACTAAAAATCAAAACACTAAGTTAGAAGTTACTCTCACCATCAAGTGTTTTAACACATAGAGTAGCAGCATGTAACCACTAACCTATAAAACACTGGTATGAAATATACTATTTATATATATATATATCTATTTATGACTAGAATCGGGTAAAACATACATACAAACATACTGAATGTAAGTTTTTAAATGATGTATCTCAAACATATGTGGTCAAAAGAAAAATACCAATTTACCCTTTAAAACAACTAGAAAGCACAGAGTGGATACAACAAAGCTGCACAATGCTTAATGAGTTATTTCAAAATGTTTCAATCTGCGTCTGACTCTACATCAAAAAACACACACAGATAGACAATCATGGGACAGTTTTTTTTTTTTAATTTAATAGCCATGAGTAAATAGTCAAAATGTTCAAAACTACCCCATCACTCAATCATTGGCCCATGATCTATTTTTTTCCCCAAATTTTATATAAATCTTTTACCGGATTTCAAATATAAATAGATAAACATAAAATAGTTGAGTCAGTCTGAAACTAAAATGTAACCTCATGGTAAATATGAGTATGAACTGTAGAATTCATCTGACTTGTAACAATGTCAAACTGCAAACGCATAGCCACGACATCCGTGCTGAGTTTCACACTGAAGTCTGTGTCAAACCGTGAAGACTGAGCAGGTTTACAGGTTGGCAGGATTTGGAGAAGGACCTGGACTAGTCCTCTGTCAGAGATTCCATCAGGGCTGATGCATATGCTGGGGGAGATAAAAATATTTAGATCACTTTCAGCAATATATTATTTAATACATGCACTGATCAAATGATGAATTATATTAAATGACTGACTGAAACTGCTAACTACAATGGCGTCTCCTTGATGGGACGAACTACCCATGATCCTTTGCTGAACCCTGTGTAGTGAAGTGCAGAACATACCTCACCTTCACTGGTGCTAGTTACCTCTCAGCTACCTTTATGGGTGTGATGCAGCGCTGCCAGGAGAAGCCTGTAGAAGAAGCAGATGATGCAGCTCATAAGTTGTAGATATATTGTAAAACCTAATTTTTCATGTGCTGTGTAGAGTGTTGAGGCCCTGTCACCCTGTCACTAAAATGTACATTTTGGACCTTGTCAGAAAGGAATATATTAATACACTCAGTTGCCAGTTTATTAGTTACACCAAGCCAAAGCTAATGCAGTCTCATCCAACAGCCCTGCAATAAATCTTACATTCATGAAGGCTCTAATGTTTAGTTTTTATTGAAACTGTTCAGCAGTGAAGTCTGTCCCTTCACCTGCATGAAAACTAGCTGCTGCTTTTCCTGCTAGGAGAGTGAACTTCAGGCCCTGCCAGGCTGGAATTTGTGCAGCCTGCACAAACACAATTATTCACAATGACAAAAAATGATATAATGCAAAACTAGTGAAAAAAAATCCGAAGTCACTAAATGACGACTGCTCAGACTCGTTAGTACCACACAGTGTACTGCAGCTGGGATGGGAAAGCAACTCCCTTCTGTGACGTAGTATGACGAGTTGTTGAAAATAAGGGGCGCTGCTCAGAATTCAAACTTTTCAGTCTTAATTTCTGCCTTTATGTCTCGTTAAACTAATAAAATCACACATTAACCTTTCACAGGACAATTTCCATGATACATAAACTATAAATCCAGTAAAAAAAAAAATCAACCTGTATGTGTGTGTGTGTGTGTGTGTGTGCATGTGTGTATGTTTGTTTTGGGGGAGTTGGAAGAGGGGTTTAATGCTGCAAAACAGCAACATATGTTTCTGATAGGAAAGCTCCTGCTTTAAATGAACCCCTTGTCCACATAAGAACTCAGTGAACAGAACAACAGTTTATGTCTTCAATTACATTTTTTAAAAAATACATCAAGGGCCAAAATGATGATAAAGATTTCCATATGAGGAATGTGCATTAGGAACATACTGCACGTATGTTCTTTTGGGAGGATACAGGCTGAAATATTGCTTGGATACATTTCCAGTCATTCTAATCAGCCAAAGGTTATGCAATAACACAATGAAACAGTGTTTGATGAAAAAGTAAAGTTTGATCATGAAACAATGCCTCATGATGACAAATATGAGCCAGAGAGACATTACACTTAAGTATAAATGATTACATAGAAACCAGTGTTTTGGCACTATGTTTATTCAAGCTGTAAACCAATGAAAGCAGAAATGTATGCTGATTTTCCTTTAATGATGTGCCTGGAATGAAAAAAAAAAGTATTTAAAACAACAATGATTAACTTTCAGCAGAACCATTAGAGTGCTATTTATCAAGCAGATATCAGAATTGTATTTAAAATCTCTAATTGAGCCTGTTTTCACTGCTCAGTTCCAAGTCATTAAACTTGCAGTCATTGGAAAGATCAGTGCCCCCTGATGATATAAAGGCTGTTTCAGCTTTTATATGGTGATATCCTTAAAATACAAAAACGTTTGTTACGAACTGTTAAAATGAATGATATTGAAAAATAGTGGCAGTTTGGACACACATGCCTAGCTTATTTACTGGATTTCTGTGTGATCAAGTGGCGGCTCTGCTCAGAAGAAGGGAAATACAGCACTTCTCCCAATATTATTCTAGTCTTAATTCTTGTTCACTGCAGTGCTTACATCCATGAAGTCAGCTGAACCACTGTTTACAATGGTTCAACATATTGTACTCTCACACCGCATGCAGAGACATAAAAGCAGTGTGTGTTTGCTTCAATCATGTTAAAGAGAAAAAACAGTCAGGGGAAATGTATTAGATTGGTTTTCATCATACGTGTCTTTGTTTTATACAATTGTAGATGTAGCCCATTAATATACAGCTGCATTATACCTTGCACACTAACAAACAGGGGCACTCCTAGGGGGTGGGGACTCTGAATGAATGGGGGGCCCAGAGCAGGATATTGGGCCCTGAGACATGTCAGAGATTATAGATATTTACTGTCAGATGCAACTTAGACTGCAAACCCTCATCACTAAGTGCAAAGAGCATATCAGCAGTGTTGGAATAAGTATTCAGGCCCTTATATGTACTTGAGTAAAAGTAGAAATACCACAATGTAAAAACATGTAATTACAAGTAATTGTTCTGAATTACAATTACTTGAAAATGTTCACAGGTTTAGTTAGACACTTTTATCGCGGTATAGACCATTCAAAGCAAGTGGTTATACAGTTAAATTTGGCGGAGGAGGCTCTTTGAGGGAGCTCTCAAAGAATCTGAGCAGTAACAGGAATTTTGCTGGCAGAAAAAACCTATAATAAATGCAACAGTTACTTTCCTCCACTGGTTATCAGCGTGTAAACACACACACATGTTGCAACACTCTGTATGCCACACTCGAGGCTCTCCTCAGCGAACCTCGTGCCGCTGACCTGCTCGCAGCTGATGACGATAGCAGCTGTGCGCTCTGGTCAATATTTGTGCAGGCAGACGGTGTTCCAGAGGGTCCCCTCAGGACCCCAAGTCTCACTGTTTATCGATAACTATGGCCAAAACAAACACAGGTAAACAGCTGATGACGACAGTAGAGATGATACCAGCCTGTCTATCAGTAATCCTTCAAAAATTGGCAGCTGTTGTTCGGAACAACGTCTCGTCAACCTGTCAATGTTTAATATCTCAAATTTTGATTTGCTGCTGAGCTTCGCCAACTTGAAAGGTTAAAGTAGTCTGCGCACATGACTTCCTACAGGCAAGTATTATGAGAGGATTACACTCTCCAACAATATGACAAGAACAAGAAATCATTATTTTCACCTGTTCCCCATGTTACAATTTGGAAATTTTCCTATTTATACTGACAACACAACTTTAGTTTTACTGTCTATGTGATTTTGGTCAGGGATAGGCTTTTAGTCAAGGTCAAACAATATTACATTTAACTATAAATCAAAATGTGTAGAGAACATGAGCTTGGTGTTGAACCTGGATCAGTTACTTAGCCAGAGTTAACGGGAACTTGTGTGTGTCAGTCCAGCCACCTCTCTGAACTATTTCGATGTCAAACTACTACCAGTTTCTAGTCATGTCTCCTCCTATTTATCTCTTCCTGGCAAAGAAACATATTATTTTTCTTTCACATTTTGAGCTCAAAGCATTGTATTTCCATTTTAAAGCTGTGTGCTCAGATGTTTGATGAAAGAAATCAAAGTTTTCAACTTTTACAGCAAGCTTTTGAATGTCAGAACTATAAAATATATTAGTGACGGGCATGTTCTCCCAGAATACTTCATCCTCTGATAGGCAGACCTCCATGCAGGAGTGCAGTCTTTGCATTTTTCTTTATCACACCTCCTCCTCCCTAAACACATGCTCAGTGATCTCAGTGCTCTGGCCTCCCTGCTGCTCACACCTGGCTGGAAGCCTGAACCTCTCTGATTCCTTCTCCACAAGGTCAGTATTAACAAACACAGTACAACCAACAGTCCCTAGCCTTACAGAGTAATTAGACATGAACACTATATTATACAGAGCCCCAGCTGGTAAGAACAGTGTGAGATATGTCACCCTGAGATACTACTTCCTATTTTTAAGGACCCTCAGAGATCATTTAGAGTGTTCCCAGTAGGTTAAAATTTGTTAAAGAAGTAGTTTTTTATCAAAAATTTTATTATAATGAAATTATATTATAAGTTTATTATCATGAAAATCTTTTTGTCATGGCACCCTCAGCCACTCAACCCCCAATATAACACAAAGAAGTTTATTGGTTTTAACAATTTCATATTATACTATATCATATTATGCTATATATAGTATATTGATATTAAGTTCAATAATATAGACTCATTCTCAGTCACTCAGGAGAAGAGCCAACAGGTGCTGTGCAGATTTATTCACTGTTTATATTAAATATAAACAGTAAATACTAATAAATAAGTTAATATGTTAAATGTATTTATTTCATTTTCTTAAAGTAAAATGAGCTTATATTGAAGATGTACAAGGAAAAACAAACAAGCAAAACCGCCAAAAAAGGTTTTAGGCAATTTAATAGGACATGTTAGCTGCTGTTGACGTGGAGAGAGAACAACCTGCAGGTCTGACTCCACTGACAGGACGTCTCTTGTCTTGTTTTCATGCTTATCAGAGATGAGAAAGCCACATAACACAGATGTGAATTTGGGAATGTGTAAAGGTCTACCACAGTGACCTGTGATCCTCAACAAGCAGCCAAAACCAGTCCGTTAAGCCGAGTAGAAGTTTTGTCAGTCAACTCAGATTCAGTCGTCTCTGTGTTGAGAGCTGAGATGTTTTAGCTTTTCTTTGAGCTGTTTTTTTTGTCTCAAATCTTTCCTTCTTTTCCATCACTGCTTTGACGCCAGCGTTGCCAGATGGGAAATATTAAAGTATCATACCAGAGGCTTAAAAATATCATATTTTGAGGAAAATTATCACGAGTCATAACCCAGAGAGCAAATAGGTGTAAATGTGTAATTTCAGAAAACACATATTTATTGAGACGAACGACTTTTTGACACGCCTACATATGTAGCCCATTGTTTAAAAAACATAAAAATTGCTTACATAGTTATATGATGCATGGAAGAGGGTAGCCTTTCAAATAAAAAGGTTGCAACATTGAAAACAAAAGAATAGTTGTTCAATAAATAAATAACTCATTTTCTTTGTTTTTTTCATATGGATGCAGCAATAAGCTTCTCTATCTCTCATGAAAACTCTTGCATAGGCTGGAAAGACGTCACATGACAAGAGATGTGTAAACACAGAAATAGGATCCATATTTTAATATCCTGATCGTGTCAGTAAATGAATTAAAATGAGATTGGCTAGGCTGATTACAAATACTAATACCAAGTGTCACAATTTGGGACTTTTGGCATTATTGATCGTACATCGTACAGAGGGCAAAATTATCGTACATATATGATAATTATCTGGCATCGCTGTTTGACGCTCACTTTTTGTCTGACTGTTGAATTCCTGCACACCTGAGCTGGAAAGTGCCTTGTGTTACTATGACAACCAGCAACAGTGAGTTGAGTTGAGCATGTCAGGTACAACTAACAGCTACCCGCAAGTGGTATCTTTTATGTTGCAAGTGGTCTGTGTGAGAGGGATTTTTGCACTCTGTGGGTTTTATGATTACATCAACCTTTGCATGAACACAGGTGTCTAGAAGCAGCAGCTCACCATTCTCTTCCTGTTCACACATGAACTCTTTGTAAAAATGTGTTTTGTCCATGAAATAGGTGGTGTTAACATACAACTCTAGAAGTTTGATGATCTAATCCAATTTATGGGTCGCTTCTGTCTTGCCAGCTGAGGTCCTTTGATAGCTGTTGTGATAAAGTTGTAATAAACTGTTTTGTTACAACGAAATTGTAATAAACCACCATTTTTCTTTAAGACTTTTGAAGACATAGTAAATGAAAGTTCTAATCCTATGTTTGTGTTAATATTTCATTTATCTCCTGTTACCTGCAATGTGTTAAAAAAAGATATTAGTGAGTATTTTATATCAAAATCCCTCCAAAATATCTCTTTTCTCTCCCTGTGTTTTCATATGTTTGATGATTAATCTTGAACACAGGGGCAGATACATAAATGTATTTAATCAAATGTGATTTGGGGTGACTTACTACCCACCCATCATAGAAAACCACAGGGAGACTGTCAGACCACTATGACCTGCAAGGCAAGAGTCATGTGACTGATGAACACAGCCAAAGGGTGTCAGTAGAATACTTTGACAGCTTTGCTAGCTTACTTGTACTTTCCACAGCAAAGAAAACAAGACAAAGTCAAAACCTAGTAAATGTCTTTACTGTGTATGAAATGCTAGAGGGCTTTTAATTTGTATGTCGCCTGGTTACCATCAGACATGGACATCACAGCCTTTTTAAGATGTTTGTTTTATGTAAGTTTAGGTTTATTTATTTGTATAGCACTTTTCATACAGTAGTTGTAAGTCAAGGTTCTGTACACATAAGGAAAACATTAAAACATACGTACAATGCATTATACCAAATAAAAACTCATAAAACTTCACGTTTATAATAGCTCACACAGCCAATAACCACTAAACATGCTAGCAGATAAACTTGCTAGCTGTAGTGCAAGTTTAGTTAGCTCCGTCAGTCATGTGACCATTGCCTTACAGGTTGTATTGGTCTGTCAAGAGTCTCCTTTAAACCTTGACTATTAGCTGGATAGTCAGCAGAGCAATATCTTTGTAGAAGGTGTTTGTTTGTACTTCAACTGAAAAAACTTTTTTTTACGTGTCCGCACAATGTGGTTGAAGTCTAATTTATTCATTTAGATTTTTTCCTTCTCCTTCTGATCTAACAACATGGGTGATGGAGGTGTTGATGGAAGCCAACAGTCCTCAACAGCTCCATATTTCGCTGTATTGACTAAGCCATGTCCAATTTTGAGTGATCCAATCAAATCTATAGGATTTGATTAAAATCCATCTCGTAACTAAACCCTGGCCCTATTCCATGTCACTCTGAATGTATGAAATAACAGTCCGGAAATTAGTGTGTCTTTAGTTCAGTATGTATTTCAAAGTTAAAATGGTGAGACAGAGACATACATGAGGAATGTCTCATTGGATAAAAGGCTGTACTTGCAATGCACACTTTGATCTCCTCACAGTATAAGCAGTTGTCAGGCTCATGCTGGACATCATAATCATTTGGGCGTTTCATGGGCTGTAGCTTCACGTGGATGTTTTGATAATCTGAGAATGAAAATATGTTGGATATTGCTGCAGTAAGGGTGTGTTCACACCCAGCAAGTTTAGAGCAGCTTTCCCAGACTCTGGATTGTTTCCTCCTTTAGTTTGATTTGTTTGGCAAGATGCAAACACTATCATTTAAACCAGACATCATTTTTAACTTCAGGACAAGTTTATGGTGTATTCAGAGTGAGAATCTAATCCAAACCAAATACGGGAATCAGCCCCAAAAGACAATGGTTTATATGTTGACATCTGATAGCAGCAGTTCCTCATGCTTGGAAGGACAACTATAAAAAACAACCTGCAGTCTGGCCTAGAGCTTGTATTCAGCTAGTATTTCCTGTGTTCTCCACCAGTTTAACACCAGAGAAAATACATGGAGCAAAAATCTAAGAGAAGCCTGTCATGCTTTGCTAAAATTACAGGGCATGAAATTGAATTTGTTTTGCATCATCACTGCAATGCACACAACACCTCCGTCATGTTCAAGTGGGGGATGTAACACATTTTCTATCCTTCAACAAATGACACTAGAGCTTTACAGGACCGTGGTTCACACTGTGAAACTCTATGCCAGCCAAAGTATGTACAGTATCTGTCATCCATGAGAGCAGCTGCTCTATCTAGGGATACCGTCTAGTACACATGTTGATGTTGCAGATATAAGAAAGCATGCATATACAATATGAATATTTCAGTCCCCCCTGAGAGAGTGTAGTAAACACATTACATAACACTGCATCAACAGGCTCTTATTTCAGTGGTGGTGATAAATACTCTTTTACATTACTAGCTTTAGAGGCTGTCATGTGTTAACAGGCCATGAACTAACCATTGACAGCAGCGAGGCAGAAGGCCGTCTGCTTTATATCCAAACACAGGACACATATTTTAAAGCACAGAACATGTTTGTTAATTAAGCGCAGTTCATTAGGCCCAACTGAAGCGCTGTTACTGCTAATTCAAGACTCAATACTTTATTGCTTAGGTAATTGCTTAAGCCTTAATTGTTAGGAATTTGCCTCTGTGTGCTCATGACAGAACAACAAAAAAACATGGCATAATGGTCAAGACACATAATAAAAACACATGACACATAACCCACACCTCATAGAACATTACATACCTTCTTTAAAATAGAGCAGCAGTCAGGGCTTTGCTTTCACATTTTTAGAAAATTAGTGTTGCACATTAGTCATAAAGGTGTAAATAAGCAATTGTTTGCTATCAAGTCCGCCATATCAATTAAGTAAGGTGATAATAGGTCAATTTTGTGTTACAGCTTTCTGCTGCTCTCAAGTGAAGAAAAAATGAGTTAATGCAGGTTTGAATCAGTGAGTAATGTTAGCTAACGTTACCAGTTCTTGGAAGGATAAAAGTAACAGATTTGTGGACTTAATTCATCTACAATGTCAGAGAAAATAAGACAAGAAACAGCAACACAAGTGGTACAATATGCAACAACAGCTGGGAAAACAGGCAGGCTGGCACATCAACATTTGTAAAAACCTAAGCTAACGTTAACGTAACTTTATCAAGGGCTGTCAATGTCATGTTAATGTTATTTTCAGTTGGCTATCTTTCGTGTTTGTAAGTGTGTGATTAATGTAGGCTGTCAACATAATGTTTTATGTCATATATTACGCTATGTAATATTACAGCATCAACTGATGTTTTAACTGCTCATCATCTCAAGCTAAACCCAGAGAGTGAACAGTGTTTTAGTGAAAAAATGAGTGAATACAGCTTCTCCTGCACAGTGACAATAACTGTATTTATTGAGGAGAGTCAGTCTATTTCTGCAGAGAAGGACAAGGGCACTGTGTGTGTGTGTGTGTGTGTGTGTGTGTGAACTATTACAGTCTGGTATTGACAGGCAAAAGCAGCGACTTTTCCGCTAACCTTGCAAGAGAAGAAGAACAGTACAACACCTGTAACCATGGTAACAACACACAACAAAAATGGAGACAGCTGAATAGATGGGAGAAGGGATAAAAGTTTCCAACAAAAATTAGGAGAGTTCACTCCTACTGTTGACTAAAACAATAATCAAATGACTAAAAGGTGACTAAAACTAATATACATTTTCTGCTACTTTCTTTAAGACAAACTAAATCAAAATCATTAACACTGTCTATCTCACTGTCATAGCCATGTACAAATATGACATCTTTGAGTTTTATTTTCAATTATTTATCAGAATATTTTCATTTTTATTGCTTTAATTGCTTTCCTTTTTTCCTTACATTTTCTTTCCTTTCCCCCATGACCTGTTACATGTTTGAGCCATATACTGTCTATATTATGAATGGCAGTAAAAAAAAATTCTTAACATTTTTCTGCTGATTTAAATGGTCAAAATAATTGTGCCTTGGCAAAGTATAGACTTTATACTACTTGTAATAGATTAATAGATACTTAGATTTTTTTAATTTAGCTTTGAATGTTATGGATCCTTGTGAAATAAGTTTTCCACACAGGAGGCTGTTGGACTTCAATCGGTGTTGGCGTTTCTCTTTGAAAGAGGCACTGTGTACTTTGAGTAAAGGCTGAGTGTATGTGCATGTGTAAATTTTTCCCTTGTAGCTCTCCTTAGTCCCTCAGGGTTATTCCTAGAACCAGGTTTGTTTTAAGCACACAGAGCTCAGAGCCAAGTTACGGGCCTGTACACACACGCACACACACAAACACACACACCAAGGCAGGAAATTATCCCCCCCCCCTTTTCCTTACATAACTGGTGGTGTGGGTTACAGCACAAATTGTTAACAAATCTGCCAAAGCACCGCAGATCAATTTAAGGATTAGTGGGGTACAGCATTAAAAAAATGTTAGAACTACTACTACTACTACTACGACAACTGCTACTATAATAATAATGATAATAATAATAATAATAATAATAATACAGTGGAAACCACTTATAGTGATCACTTCCATCTGGCTCAAATTGATCATTATAAGCGGATGATTATCATAACTGATTTTTTTCTTTCTCATAATTTCTAATGCGGATTACCATCTAATTGACATTTGTATATTTATTACATGAATATAAAGTAATGAAACACGCAACTTCGCTATTTACTGAATTTTATTGACTGTTTCAAAATACAGAACAGCTGTTTCAAATGCTTGTTGTTTCGCTGCTGCATCTCGTAGGCTCGTTTTTGGCAGTTTGTCATACGCTTCAAGGAGACTAAGTTTTTCATTGAGAGAAAATTACTTTTTCCTTTTTCCCGTCATGATTTCAATGTTTACGTGTCACCCGCCTCAGGTCACTAGCTGGCAGCAGAGGGGTTATGCGTTGTGCATAAGTGCTATAAAAAGTTGAACCAGAATCAACTTTTGGAGAAATGCAACCTGTAACGCTGTCCAACCCTGTCATGAGGGAGGACAAAAACATTACTAGGAAGAGGAAAGGACATTTGTCTTCGTTTGATAACGTTAAAAGTAAAGTTAGGCTTCGCTGACGGCTTCCTAACTCGTTTTAAAAAAGATGAGAGAGAGAGAGAGAGAAGCAGTGGTCGAGCAAGCTAGAGAGTGGATGAGGAGAGTGAGCAGTGGTAGTGGGAAAGCCGGTGAATGTGAGGAATAAAATGTTATTTTCTGATTGTTTCAGGGCGGTTACAAATAAACACCCCCACCCTGCACCTCCACACAAACCAGCAGAGGTGCGCTGCAATGCCTGATAATGATGCTGCAGCTGCTAAGTACATATACGTGTATCATGGGAGCAAGGTGAAAAGAAAATAGAATTACAGTGGTTTAAAATGTTTTTTTCCATATGTTTTCATGTATGAAAAGACCCAAAATGAACACTGTAAGTGGACTACTTGATTACTATAAGCAAATTATTTATATATTTAAACATCATTTGTATTGGAATGATTGTCCCAAGCTTTTTGATCTATATAAGCAGTTGATCACTGTAATCATGATCACTATAAGCGGTTTTCACTGTAATAATGGTAATAATAATAATGATTAATGTGGAGGACATATATATCATAAATCATGATCATAATTAGGACAAACAAATGGCTTATTTGCATAATGAAGTCTGCATAGTATAGCTCCAAGTGCAGTGACCTTTATACAGTCTGACCAGAGATGAGGCATTGAAAGCGTCAGCGGTGCTGGAAGCACTGGGATCTGATTACTGCTTGTGTCTGTGCTCCAGGATATCATGGTACGTTTACTTGCTGTTGACCGAGCTATACAATTTCACTGCAGTGCGTTCTGACACTGTAAAGGCACACTGGCTATCATATTCAGTGTGCCTACATGGAAATAGAGACAAATGGAAAAAAAGTCACCTACTGCTTTTGGAACAATCGCTTCTCTCTTCAGGACAAGCTACTTATTAAGCAGAGAAAGTGGCATACTGGGATCTTCTACTGTTCTTTATTGAGTGTTTCAAGTGATTCTTACACGTCTTTTGATTTCTGATCTCCCCACAGTGCTCACTGACACGGAACCAGAACCTTGTTTTATATCCCAGAGTGCCCTATTTTTCCCCTAACCCACTTAATGTGTTGCTTGTCAGTGCTGGAAACCCAGACAGCCCAGTCGGACAGTAGCAGAGAGTTTCATATACCATGAAAAAAGTCTATCAGAGTATGAAAGCTTGTTACTGGGACTGTACCCCTGAAAGGGCACCATATGGCACCCTGTTAATCAATGATGTAAGTATATTTTACTTTTATATTTTTGTCATTTGGCAGATGCTTTTATCTAAAGCAAAGATTTTTATTTGTATCTTTTAGATGTTAGTGGTGTCCTCGATCGCCCTGACCCCAGAATTATGATCCACTGTCTTGGAAAGTAAGCAGACCTCTCAGATCACTGATTTTCACTTTTATATGTTTCTGTGCTGTGTAGCCTGGTTTCAGGCCCATAAATTACAGCAAAAGTCACACTGCAGTCATTCAAATAATCTGGTGTTTTGCTTGTTGAAGGCTTTTTTCCAGGTTGGAAAAACAACCAAGCCAAGCAGAGTTTTGAAGGTAGGCTTAAGAATAGATGAATTGTCCTGTGCCACAGCTTGAAAAATGGCCACAGAGGAAAATTGATGCAGCAGAATGTTGTAAAATGACTTGCAGAAATAACAACTCTTGAATCTGCAAATTTCTTCAATCTATCTGAAAAATGTTCTGGCATATTTCAACCTGGCTAATTTCCCATAAATATGGCCAATGTAACTCTATGAAGCATGCTAACTTTGCACCGCCTCCGCTATAGAGATTTGGGGGAAACAAGGACTCACCTAAAGCAATGTTTTTTGGGGCAAACTATACTATGCCTGGAATGGCCATTATGGCTAGCTGCATATAACAGGTTTAAATATGGTGGAATTTTTTTCAACTGCCCATACTGTACCAACAGCTGTGACAGCTTTCCTGTCAGCTGACACTTACTACTGACAGGTTAGGGCAAAATAATAATCCCTCTCAAACATAAACTGGCCAACGTGAAAATGATGTCTGACTGAATAATGAAGTGAAGCAAAATGGCAATTCAGTCTGAGCATCAGGCCACATAACATTTGCTCACAGTGTTGCTAACTCAGCAACTTTCTCACTAGATTTGGTTACTTTTAAGACCCCGTTAGCAACTATTTTCCAAAGAATTGCCTAGCGACAAATCAAGCAACTTTTTGGGCAAACACTACCTCCTCCTTGTAAAGGACTCACCACTATTTCTCAGTGGATGAGTGCTATTGTGGTTGTGGCTCTGTGGACTGACTGTTCAGTGGATGGGACAGAGCAGCAGCATCTTCAGTTGACCAAGCAACAACCAGACAGAGACGTGAATGAGCTGTTATGAGTGCAGAGCTGTGTGCTATATGAATTATAGGTACACACAGCTTATTTCAGTGTATTTTTTCCAGTTTGGCTTCATTTTCTTTACTTTCATTTTTTAAAATCTTTAATATATGTGGTTACGTCATGACGTCACTGATGACGTGACGTCATCTAGCAACTTTTCGAGCAGGCTTTAGCTACTTTCCACTGAAAATAGTTGGCAGCACTGTTTGCTTATTCTCATTCATAGTCATTCTGTTGAGTACTTTGGTCATGTTTGAAAGACTGACAAATGACAATCAAACAGGTTAGAAAATATTTAGCTATTTCTCAGTTATTGTTGCCAAGGGCTGTGTACTATTATTATGACAACCAGAGGCTGTGTTATCTGAAAGCCCTCTAGACCCATCTTCCATCAAGGTGTGTCTTCCATGATAATGTGGTGATAAAGAGAGTTCACACTCAGGATAGATGACCTTCACATGGTGCTGATGCTATTGTTCTTCATTGTCATTCTTTCAAGTAGGCCTCTTGGTAACTAATTTGCAACTCAATTTTTCATACTTATAGCATTTGTAGAATCAAAAGTACAGTTTTCTACAGCCAAAATGTACCTTTGAACAAAACGCTACACATTGGGAGGTGAAAATCAGAGGAGTTTGAATGCTCAAAGTGTCAAAGTATCTTCCGCACCTTCTTTCTGCACAAGTGCCTCACAACCAACAAGAGTCACTTGTGCAGTGACAAGAATGTGATCCCTTACTGGCTTCCCATCAACAAACAGTAATAATTGTGTTTGGTGGAGCACTGCTGACCAGAAATAAACTCTGACCTCTGTGGCTTTCGACATGTGCCTAATCTGACAGCACCCCACATAGTGTGCTATTTTGGTTACTGCAGATGCAATGAAAATTCTATTTATAGTTTACATTTTAAAATTGGTTTGGCTAATGTAACACACAAGAGAAATGTGATTTGTACAAAACATTCATGGCAGATTCTTTAGGAGATAAATGCCAACAATGCATCACATTACCAAAATGCGATTCAGTGCTAAATAGTCCTCTTTAACAGTTATCCAACTGAATGGTAGAACACTACTGTATCAGACTGAATTGGTACACTTTTGAAACGTCTTTATTAGTGGATCAAATGGTTCACATCTGCTCTCATGAAGGCCCATTATGTGCCTGTTCTGATCTGTGAAAAATGAAGTTTACTATAAAACTGTTCCTCTATTTTTGAGTGTGTTATCTGGCTGCCAAATTCCCAGGCCCAGTGGACCAGGAATATTTGGCATGAGGATTGTTGTGACAGGGTCGGCGTTTGAAGGATGAACACTGACACAGTGAGTGGGAGCAAAGCAGGAATCGGACAATGGGCCTTTATTCTTGGGACAGTTCTTTCTCAGCCTGCCTGAGGTGGTGGCGTAATCCAGTGTACAAAGCGAGAGCCCCATTCTGTCCCATCAGCACGACAGCGAGGGTCTTAATGAGATCTCATGGGAGGTGTAGTGTTTTTATTAATGTGATGGCATGTCAGGCTGCAGAGATATGCTGTCAGCCAAGGTTGGCTCTTGTATGTTCTGACTTTGTACTTCTGATGTAAGGGAGATAGAAGGATATGAGGTGAACATTATTCAAGAAAAGTGAATGAACCGTCTGGGGATCCTCTCCAGTTTGAGAGATGTGTCTGTGTGAATGTGTTTGTATGCATGGATGAACTCTGACATCTGCTGACATTCTTGTCTGTAGCCCTGATGTCAGAATGAGGGACTAAAATAATTTAATTCCAGAAAAAGTTAGATGAAAATAGCTAAGCGAGGCACTAAAGGTGCCGCCTCCATTGTTTTCAGTGTAAACATGATGGCAGCCATGCCGCTGAGGTCGGCAGCAACGGCAAGGAGAGGTGGGGGGCAGCTTTTGCTCTCATGGACACACATAACTCTTTGCCGTTTCTGTCACGATGGTTCAACTTTTTCAACTTGCCACCGTGACTCGCTGTGTGACCATGCCAACCACACAGAAACTACAGCGAGGGAAATGCATTTGGGAAATGATACAGGAGCTGATTTTACTGGTCTCTGAGTTTCCTGAATGATATATGTAGACTACCTCCTCACCAGCAGAGATCAGACATTAATGAAGAGAAATGGTATTTAAAGTCTGATTATCCCTTTTGAGACAATAAACAACATTTTTGATACTAGTTAGCGAAACATACTATGCATTGCTCCCCATTTTCTCTATTTTAAGTCACAACCTGCTCTATTTAGCAGTGTGTTGAGACTGTACTAGGTGTGGATAGCAACAGCCTGTGGTGTAGCCTACAGGCTGGAAGGATCGGAGGTGATGGCCATCGACAACAACTTGCTGTCTGAAAGGATCCTAAAACTGAGTGTCAAATAATGGAAGATGTAAATAGTTACATGTAAATAATGATTCAGTCCAAAATAATATCATAGGCTAGAAGTTGGGGCTGGTTTATTGGCCACTGTCAGTGGTTAATCGGGGATAGTGTTGAGGTGAGCAAGAGAGATGGAAAGGCAGGGACACACACAGGAAATTCCCAGGTTGGAGAATGTTCTGATACAAATGGAGGAAAAAATAGTAGCATCAGAGGCTGTTTTCAAAGAGCTCCCATCCACCTCACTGCAAGACTTTAGATTTTTAGTTTAGTTTTCTTAGATATTCATTTTGTAGATTTTTATCCATTTTGATTAAAATGCAAACAATACAAATAAAAGATGACACTTTATATTTCTCAGTATTACTGTGGACATTAATTAAACCATTGTTACCAGCTGCTGAGTACCATTGATATGGCCAGCAGAGGGAGTGTTACGACATTTGAAAGCTCTTTGTGTCTCGAGATCACCTTCCATCAGAACATTGAAGGTGTAAGACAAAGCGTGTCTTCCATGATGATGTGATAATAGAAAGTTCACTGTCAGGACAGCTGTAATCGTGTGTGATCCTACATTACACTGTGCGAGAAGCCTGGCAGCTATACTTACAAACAGACCGGCACATTGTGCTGATGCTATTGTTCTCCGTTCTAGTTCTTTCCAGCTGGCCTCTTGGGAAAAGTGTGCTGTCGTACAGCTGGCCCCCTTTTTCTTGGGTCAATATTTTACTGTCATAAAACCAAACAGTGGTTTTGCCAGGCAGGAGAAGGTGGAGCGAGGGGGAATAAGAGTTTAAAGACATGCAAAGAGAAAAGAGAAGAAAGAAAGAAGAAAATCCAGATAAAGAAGAAATATTTAAGCTGCACTGTATAAGGTGTTATGAATGGAGCAGAGTGGAGTGAATCCGATAGGAAACAAGAATTTCACAGCAGCATACAGAATGTATTTTGGAATGCATTTTGGTAAGGAATGGAAAACTCCATTCCTCCTATGTGCTGGAGGAATGGAGTTTTCCAAGATGCTATACTTTTTCAAGTCATGAAAAAATGACATCACTTGGCCTAGTTGTGTGAGGGTCAACTTTCTGTTGTAAGATGTGATAAACTCTGTCTTTTGTGTGACTAAATTGTGACTGATACCTGAGGTTTACTTCTTTGTTCTACCTTTCCTGTCCTCAGGTCTTAAATTAGAGAGGGGATAGATTACGCTACACAATACCTCAGTGTGAAGAATGAAAGCTCAAATTGCAACTTCAGTGTTTCATTTGGCTGGCCTTAGCTCCTTCACTCAAACATAACTTGGTCTTACTCTCCAAACTCTCTTTCTGAGAAATGTTTATCAGCAGTGTGTTTACCTTTCTGGAATAACCTGATTTCACAAGTGTCTTGTAAATAAGAATTTGATTTATCTTTGGCATGTAATGACAGTGATGGTGAGGCATCCTGGAAACATTTGACTCTTGAGATGTTGCATCTTGAAAATTTTTGATTGCCTCATCCACTATTTTCCTCCCTCAGGAGAATGTTGTCATGTGTTATCACCTATTTAATTATCATCTTTGCCACTTCAAAACCTATTCATAATAAAAACTTTTTCATAAGGTTTTGCATAAGCATCATATATCTGCAGTGTTGACTGCAATTTTCTGTAAAATTGCTTAACTTATGCTGTACACTGGGTAACACAGCATTAGTGTCACCAGATTGTTAAACAAACACAATGCCTCACTGGATAATGGAGCAGTGACCAAATGGCCATTCAGTCTGAATATCTGAGTACCTAAACTGAGATAGTGAAGCATATAATGATAATGCACGTTCATTCATCCAGTCTGTGACCTCCTGTTGGCAGTGGGTTTTTTTTTCATGGGGCTGCAAAGGTCCTTTCACCCCTGCTGCTCTGAAAGTTCCACGCCATCCACACCCGTTCATGGTTGGTTTGGTCAAAACAGAGCCCCAAATGGAAACCAGACACTGCCACATATACACACTCGTAGAAATCTGGGACATGTTTACAATGGTTGCCACATGTCTGATGGAGCATCAAGAAGATTTTCCTCATGAATGTAAATGTATAGACACTGCTTTGTTTTCCAATATGGGAGACAAACATACTTTCACACACACACACGCACGCACACACACACACTCACGCACACACACAAACACAAACATCCATCCATATTTATGTGCATAGATTTGAATGGGCACACGTGTACATATTCAAACACTCAACAGCGTACACTCAAACAAAACAAATCTGGAAGCCCTAAACGAATTTCGTTTTGTGTGTGTGTGCATGCTAATGTGCACATTCATGCACTGAGAGCACACATACACACACACACACACACACACACACACACACACACACACACTGACAAAAACCACACACAAAAGAGAAGGAAGGAAGAGAAGTAGGGCATGAAATCTGCCTGTGTGAAAATGAATTTATTAATATTTCAAAATAAAAGCAGGTCACTGTGCAGCAGTGTACTGCTACTGGGAAACATCTCATTAATGAACTTCATAGATCTTTCTGTATGCTTCCATGTGACTCTGCTTATGTAAAAAATACTGGACACTAGGAGTTAATGTCAAATACTAATTAACAGTAAGTATTAATAATTAAATGCGAGCAGTTGTTAGTAGGATAGTTTCATAATTCATTTTCTCTGGTGGTTCCCTCCCTTGGCATCATAATCTGATATTTATGCTGATACAAAGTTTTTGGTGTTTTGGAGGTTATAATGTTTCTGCCTTGTGATATATTTTTAAATTGTGAACTGTAAAAGCAATCAGGATATTGTGACTGTGGCTGAGAGTGTTCAAAGCCAAGCCATTAAGGGCTGTCATTGCCAGAGTCCTGGCCTTGTGCAGTAGTGATTTTGTAACATCTGATATTCACTGTGGGGCAAAATAGGACACAACTGAAGCTAAAGGACAACTCCATCTACATTTTTTTCCGGGTTGTTCAAATGGAAACGTCCACTCAGCCATTAGCAAAAAGCAGTGACGTGGGGTAGAGCGCTGATGAAAATAATGGACCTGCCCTTTAAAGGGTTGGTTCATCCAAATAATAATAAGGGAAAATTATACTCCTTCTAGTGGTACATTTGAGTGTGTAGACTATAGATTTTGTACTTCCTGTCAGATCCAAAGAAGTTAAGACAGGAAGTGATGTTTTCTGTTGTTTTTCAGATCAAGATCAAGATCGCATCAAATTCATGAAGCCTAAACAATCCAATGCCATCCTTTTGTGTTTGTCTATTGAATGTATAGCAGCTAATTACAGCTTTCATACTTATTTCTTCTTACTTGATGATTACTTGATGATAGGTCGATGATATATATATGCACTTCATACTAGATGATAGATTATAATACTTACCGTGGTTAACCAGTGAAGTTTTACCTGTATATTACCCTGGTATCTGAAATGGAAGAATACATTTTACTTACCAACTTACATTTTTACTTGTTACTTACCTGCTTACCTGTAAATGACCTTATACCTGATGTAATATTGTGTTTGTATTTTCAATTTCACACTTTGCCATATAAAAGCCTGCCAGCTACAGCACTCAACTGTTCCTTGGAGGAAACAGTATGGTCAAGAGTTTAGCTGATCTGCTTCTGTTGGGGTTCGTTAGGCAGATGTTTTTTTGTTACTGCATACTGATAATTACAGTAATCCACAACGGCATGCTTCAGAGACTTCTGCCGGCCGAGCGGGCTAACTTCCAAACTTGAACAGGGATAAAATAAGTTAATAGTGTGGCTCTTCTGGAGTTTAATGTTAAATTTTTGTTATTGCATTATGGTGTTCATAAAATTCAAAAGCCCATGGAGATAATCCCTTAATTTCCTGACTTTTATTGTGAAACATAACACAAACATTTCAATTTAACTTGTGTGAAGTACGACCAGTCACGTCCAGGATACGCCCAGTGTCACATAAAAACGAAACAAATCTGAGGTGTTCTGGATATAAACATTAATAGCCAGTTTACAACACAAACGATCAAACGATTCATAACGATCAGATTCAGCTGCAAGCAAAATCCAAAGTCAAAAAATAGGATATTGCCTAGATATTAACATCATTGCAGCTTACCTTGATAAATGAAACAGTGCAATTACAGGTGGTCACTATCCTCCTCCTCATTGTTAAATAGCTTCTCTTCATCTTCCTCATCCTGGGCTACTTGGCACCTGTTCTCCTGGCCCTGCTGTCAGAGCTGGGTAAGAGCCTCCCATCCAGCAGTGCAGGGCTGTCCCTGCCTGAAGCAGGGGATGAGGTTGTCTTTACTCCCATCAGACACCAGGAGTTTAACAGTATCCACCATTGTTTTTTCCTTTGTTTTTTTTCTCGGCCTGTATTTGGGGCTGGCCTTTATTTGTTCATGTTGACCACGCCCCCGGCCATTATCAGAGACCCAGCTTTTAATTGACTACTGGCCACTATTAGAGGAAATACAGTATATTTTAGAAATGACATTTGAAAAACTCAACAGTGTGTCTTTCCAGATCTCTCAGTTACTCAGGATAATCCAAGCACCTCGTTGTCAACCACATTCATTGGAAGTACTTTCTATAGAAGAAATAGTCCCTGTTGACATAGACGTTTGAGTGCAGAGCCACAGCTCAGCTTTCTCAGGAGTTTGCAGTCTGTGTGGTCACATCTCTCCCTCCAACATTTCAGCATCTATTGTGTTTTTTTCCCTCAGTGACTTTTCTACACATTGCAGCAGAAATAAGCAAGGAAAATTGTTTACTGACGGATGTGAGTAAATCAGAGTTCCTGTGGGATTTTTGGGGTTGACTGTTGACAGTTGTATTCATAGTCCCCAGTAAACCTTGATGATGTGCTTTTTGTCAAGAAAGCTCTGTGCTTTGGTGGAAGTCAGTCTTTTTGCAGAGTTTTCTAGTCTTTGTTGGTTAGTGGTCGTCATGTCTCAACAGACAGAACATTAATATTCTGCTAAATGACCCGATTACATTCAAAAACTCACTGCTTCCAGCTTCTCAAATGTGACTATTTGCTGTGCTGCATGAGCTACATGCAGCCTTCAGCAGGTATCACAATATGTTCATCTCAAATAATAATTTTAAAAAATTAAACGACCACAATCTTTCACTACAAGACTTTCACATTCTACAGTTTAAAACACAAGATGATGTGAGGGTGGCTAAGACAGGCTGCCTTTGTGAGGCCATTGAGTCAAGAGCCAAGAGAAACCTGTGAAAGGCGATTAAACTTGCTCTCCCACTTGGATTGATGTGATCAAGATGAGGGACACAAAAGAGTGCACACTTGGTAACTTCATGGTTAGGCTATGGTTAATGTTTATAGTTGGAAAAAGCCAACATTAACATTAAATCTGAGACAGCACATTAACTCAAGTCTCCTGCATGAAATTCAGACGTGCTATTCACTCATACATCTCCTCAACCTCCACACCCTTATGGTTCACTACACTACATGAGGGGCACACTACTTCCTGTTCTGGCATTTGACATCTGGCCTTCCTGCGTTGGCATTTGAAATAATCAGCTCTATAATCAGAATTAAAGCGCTTCGGGAGACTGGACTGCAGTTTTTACCAAGCTTAATTTCTCCAAGATGATAAACAACTCAGGATTGTACTTCTTTTTTTCTAGAGATCCAAGAGTGAACAATGACAATGACAACCTTACCCAACCTTAGCCTGATCTGCAATTCATTCAGCAGTTCAAATAGGTCTAGTGTTATGCTTACTGTAGGTTCAACCAATTATATCTTTGTAGCCAGAATTGAGACTTGTCAACTTCCTGCATAGCTTGCTAGCTATGTAGCTATGAAGCTACGTACATCCATGTAACTATGTAGCTACAGCCATGAAAAATCGTGATAGTGACAGCCCAGAAAAATGGCAACAAGCGTGGATAAGATTGACACTACTGTACTGCTTGTTGTAAGTCAATTTACAGAAATAACAAGTCTAAGATGACTTTGATTGTCATGAAAAACGTTAAAACAGCCAATGGCAACCGCTATCACAGATTCCATGTCAACCGAAAGTGACACTGAAAGTGACACTCTCTACTGATTGTTTAGGGGGGGAAAAAAACAAAATATTCAGCCCCTTCAAACAAGAAATTGGCTAACTGCAGTTGTCTAAATTTTGTCTGAGCTCACAGTTTCAGACTTTGAAAACTCCTGGGCTACCCCAATCTGGCAATGTTGTAGAATCATATGCAAAAGTACGTAAAAGAAAACTTTGTTTAAAACTTGAATTTTTAATCACAAAACTATTCTTGATCTTATTATGATTTGAGAACACAGCAACAATCACTGGAACAGAATCCATTGTGTCACTCTCAGCAAAACTGCTGCTTCTGCAAATATCTGCAATAAAATTGGTGAGTAAAATGTGATCATGATCAAGACAAATGTGGTCAAAACTATCAAAATAAAGCTTGAGGTTGTAAAAAATTAATCTTTTTAAGTGCAGCATTATTCCATGATTATCCACTGTACATTGTTAGGCTTACTGTTGTGTTATGATGTGGTGGATGTAATGCAGTGTATATGTAGTGTGTATGTGTGTGTGTGTGTGTGTGTGTGTGTGTGTGTGTGTGTGTGTATGCATGTGTGTGTGTGCAACTTAATTCACTTTCAGACTAGATGACTGGGGACGGCTTGTGCAATTGGGTACAAAAGCCATGTCCCCACTTGGTAAAACGCGGATTTCTGGGTCAGTGATTAAAGCCCCTCTCTAGTGTTTTTTGGCATTTTTCAGATATTTCATATTTTTCTGAGTCATTTCCTGACAATGTTGATTAGCCACACTGTTTGCCAAATAGGTTTTGACATATAACTTAATTTTGCACTCAATGTTAAAAAATTTAAGCTGTTGCTAAAACAACGCTAGAACAATGATGTATGACTATAGTAGAAGGCTGCAGTCATACATCATCCTCATAAAATCCCTTTGTTTTAGTGAGTGTCACATAGGCTACCGATACAGTGTCAGGCGCCTGTGTTTCAAACTAAATACTTGCTGCAGACATGCTGCAATAACAGATTAATGCTTAAAATATAAATAATTTATTTCAACTAAACACTCCAACCAAAATCAGCACAGAAAATCACATTTATTTTGGTTAAAGCAGAAAAGTCAGTAAATCAGTCTGCATTTGATCTATAAAGTGGGTGATTTTTACAGTATCTATTGTCCACAGCTGCTTTATACTGTATGAAAAGCTTCTCCTTCAGTTTATTAAATCCCTGCAGCATCTGGGAAGTGCTGTGTCAGGGCACAGTGTTGTTATGCACGGCCATTGTGCTAAACTGTGTTTACCATCTGATGACACCAGGCTGCTACAGTATAACCACACACACCTCTACACACATCAGGCTTGTTGGTTATATGTCAATATTCTGCTTTTTATGAAGGAGATGTTGGGTTAGCAGCTCATAAACCTCTTTTACAACTATCTTTCTAGCAGAAGTAACGTCTCATGTTTTATCCTTGCAACACATTGCAGTGCAAATGCTGTTGTGTAACATTAATTACTAAACTATGTGACTGTGTATGAGGTGAGATGCATTACAGTTATTGCTGAAATAGCATTGGTCCAATATAATCATTTAAACAGCTTCACCAAATCAATTTCTTTATTTTTGTATTTCTATCGTTATAGTAACTTATTGACGAAAAAAAACACTCCATCTGTTTTTGGCTGCAGATTTGTGATGTGTGTTCATGTTGTGATGCTCTGAACCATCCAGACATTTCCTGAAGAAAAGCTGTCCGTTTGTTGAACTGTGGTTATCACATTTAACTGTGATTGGCTCAGCTGTTTCAGAGCTATGCGGCTAGTGATGTGACTGGCTGAGAGAGTATTTAATAATCACCACACCCGCTTTTGCATGTTGCGCTGCTGCACATACATGAACCCCAATAGCAGGTGCGCGTGGAGACGCCCACACAGTCCATGCAACTCTGCGCTTGGCATTTATTATTCAAATTTCAACTGAGGGTGCAAAATATTAAACTGATCGTGTAATGCATGGTTTTTGCATTCTCGTAGAACCGAGCCTGGCCAATGAGGAGGAAAATTTACAGACATTTACTATAAAATAAAGCAGGATGTCATTGCTTAAGATAGATGATCCATCAATAAAGCAGCCATCATCTGATTTCACCTATGGATCTCACATATCTTCGTTACTGACAACATACTCTATAGAGCTAATGCTGTAGTAAGGTGATGGTTTAGGCTATAATATCACTACCATTCTGACGCATCACCAGTGCTAGAATGGTTGCTAGGGATGTGCAGAGCCCAGTATTTGTATTTGTATCTGTATTTGTTGAGGCAGCAAAATTATTTGTATTTGTATTAGAATTAAAGTGGAAAGAGGCTTAAAAATCCTGTTTTTGATTTTTATTACGCTTTTAATTTTAGAAAATTAAAGTGTTACAATAAGTGTTCATGAATAAATAACCTTATGAAGAAGGTCCCCACACCGGGTCTTGAACTGGAATCTCCCAGATCATAGACAACTGCGCTGACTACTGCGCTAAAACTTTACTCATCACCTCATTGCAGACAGACCTCTACCTATTTATACACCCATAACACAGAGACAGCACACCGTGTAACGTGTATGGAGGAACTTCAAAGGCGATTATTGCTTTGCACTTTTCATTTATTGCCTGTTTTTTACATCATATCTTTGTGAAAAGAAGAAAGGGAACAACAGGTTATGGAGAGTCCCTTGAGAGCACTTTGCATGTCAGTAGCTCAGCTTTATCTCTGGCGAACACCCTAAACTCTGGGACTGATGTCCAAATTAGGAAATGCGCATCATGTGGCAGGTGGATGTGACTCCCCTCATTGAGACCTGCTGATAGATGTAACAGCGGCGCAGAGGAGAGAGACTGAGATAGCGATGTAACCGACCTGCACGCTGGTATTTGACATGTGTTTTTCTTCTTCCTGAAAACAAATAATTTTCAAAAAATTTGTATGAAACAAATATTCGTAAAAAAAAAAAAAACCCACTATTTGTGCTTTGCCGAATAACGTATTTGCATTTAGGCACACCCCTAATGGTTGCCATGGTAATGGATCATGTCTGACTATTAATCACATCCCCATTCTCTGTTTGAGAAAGAACGTTAACTGTTAAACAGGAAGTAACACTGGCTGGAGTAGGGCTTTAAGGTAAGGGTTAGGGTAAGTCTCCAAGAAATGAATGTAAGTCTATGTAAATGCTCCAAAAGTGACTTAAATAAACCCATGTGTGTGTGTGTGTGTGTGAGACTCCAGCTGAGATTATAGGATTTGTTTACACACTCACACTAAGCTATAAACACTTTCATCTCTCCTCTCTTCTGTCAAATGGCAAACTGCTCAACAACTTTGGCAAACAAAAGGTTCTCTCTAGTTACACTGTGTGTCAGAAAGTGTGTAAGTGTGACTCATTTGTGATCCAGCTATGTGTATGGAGTGGTGCTGAGTGTTGCTTCACATTCTGGCAGTGCTGTTTTGGAGCTTTGGTTGTTTATCATGATGTGTTTTGCTGAGGCACTTTATGGTGCGAATCTGTTTGTGTGTGAGGTGGCGAGGTGCCTCAAGGCTCTGCTTGTGGTCACGCTCAATTTGTATTGGTGAGTTACTGCCCAACAATATTCCAAACTGGTCTCCCTGAAGGAAATGGCCGATTTCCTGGAAAACAAAGCTGTTGTACTGGTTGTATATTTATGTATGAAGAACACTCACACTGAGCTTAAGCTGTCATTGAAGTCATTTTATGCATTGATATTGATGTGAGCCATGTTAACATCAAATGCATAAACAAAACCAGATAGATCATATTGCACACAGATTTATACCATTTTGTGGAGATGTCGGGAACACACACTATAGGACTTCTTTATACATCTTTTATCTACCGTGGTTTTGACCACATTCTGATTTCTGCCCTGGAAAACTAAGATACATACTACTTACTCCCCACCTTATACCTGTACATTCCATTAAAAATGCACATATTGTCCACTGCTATGTGATGTCAAGGTTAAAGGGGAAGTAAAGAAGCTGTTTATATACACACATTACAACATAAAACTGATTCTGTCCCAAATTTGGACATTATGACTGATCAGATAGATGGTCTGTGCCAGTTGTAGGGTTGGCTTCTGACAGTTGGCTCTGTTTTGGATCTGATTCAAGGTTGAAATAGCTAGATTTGCTGCAGCAGGTGCTAATGAATCTTTTATTTTTATCTGTCCACTATCTTTTTTTATTAGCAAAGAGAACGTTCCAAACATTCATTTAGCTGGCATTAGCAGGATTCTAAAGTGATGACTTTTGGTACAGTCTTGTGCAAGAAGTGGTGTCTGTGAAGGTTGAATTGAAGGCATTTTTGCCTGTATTTTACTGTTGGAAGTGCAGAGAGACAGGAAACACGGATAGAGAGAACGGTATGACATTCAACAACAGTCCATGGCCGGAATTGAACTCTGATGTTGTTACCGGGGCGCCCTGAGGACTGAATTTTGATTGAGAACCTATCTGTTTTTCAGATCTTACCACCTGGATGATCAAGAATCAAAGACCAACCTACACAGACATGTCAGGATTTGTGCTCTCACAGGATTTGGAGGGGCTGTTTAGATAAAACTGCTAGAAGTTTTATCATTGTCTACCTGTCTTTCAGTGTGTTTGAATGTAATTTACTGGAGACATACTGAAGATTTTGGTGTTTGTTTTCTCATCACTTACTGAATAGGTTAAGCAGTTGTGCTCCAGACCTCTACCTTGACAAGAATAAGAATAAGAAAATTCTAAATTATATACCTTTCAGTTGTTGCATGGAAATTGTGAGTTTTAAATGTACTCCACATTATCACTCATGACAGCCTGAATGTGTATCGCTCTCCAGTCTACAGCAGCACATATTTCCCATGAAGAAGAATGCAAGAAAAGACATAAACATATGTAGGCTTGGAGACTAAAGATAGGATTCCGATGTCTGCTTCCTGTGAAGGATCCAGGCGTCACGGCTAAAACATCACAGAGGCTGTTTTGGGAGGTCACCTCTTCATCACATTCTCCATGTCAGCCCACACCATGGCCTGGTAGATAGGGTGCCGTGTTGTTTATGGCTGAGCACTGGATTCCTCTGAGTGTGTGGGGAGAGAGCGAGAGATAGAAAGAGGAAGAGAGACGGCATGTGTTAGTCATGTGCCTGTGTGTTTGCTATGTACTGTATGTGCCTGTGTGTGAGTCATATGCGAGCATTTTGTATGCGTACGCTCCTGCGTGTATTTTGATTCGGCTGCTACAAAGAGAGGAGTGACACATCTGAACATGGCCAAGGTGAGATTCCTGTTTGGTGGTGCGATGCCTGACAGCTGATGCACGTGTCACAATGGGAGGGACACATGGTTTATATTCATACACAGCAATACAGTCTTGACCTATTAGGAGTCTTGGGGATACACTCTGGATCATCCATCTGTCCCTCTCTCTGCCTCTGATGCCACTGGCCAGGTTTTGATGACACTTTGGGTAATAGTGCATACAACTGCACTATTACCCAACTGTCCCTCCTTCAAGCACAATGTCCAAAATGCCACTTTACTTTGAGGATACTTCACTCACATATGGTAATGTGAGGTCTGGAATGTGGCTAGTGAAATAATGCTTATCATTGTTCTGTTGTGACATTTTCAAACTTACACTTTACCTGATACACTCTTGGCACAAAGGATGCCCGCTTCATTAGGGGGCAACATCTGTTCTTTTGAGAAATAGAACATAAAACATAAGAATTATCACCCAACTCTGCAGGTTCCCTTTGCTCTATTCAGCTGCTTTTTAACAGCTAAAATTGTAATTAATTACTGATCATTACTCATTTTAAAAGTAATTACATTATTTTAGTCATTACTCAGCAGCAAAAGTAACACGTTACATTACTCATTACTTTACTCTTGTTACTCAACCGTCAGCTCCATCAAAGTTTCCTGTAAACTAATCAGCATCCTCCACACACACATGCTGCATCTTTTGTATTCAACAAAAGTAGAAATAGAAAATAAGACAGTGTTAGCATAGCCTCAGTGACTGCAGAAGTCCCGACTTCAGCTGCACGACTTACACACCCTCCAACTCTGAACTAAACTAGCATTAGGAGACTCCTGAAAGTACGTGTACCGGTGGCTAACATTAGCAAGCTGGCTAAGAACACACAACATATGAATAAGACAACTTTGGAATTACTGCAAGTTGCATTTCTCCTCCTCCGGAGCATCTGTCACGCTAACCCCCAAGTGTAAAAGTAATGGAGCGTTACTGGGATTAGTAACTATAATATAATTACTGAATTTCAAATTGTAATCCTTTACACTTCTTGTTACTGAAAAAAGTAATTCAATTACCATAATTCATTACTGCCCAACACCGCTTGTTACCCTGCAGTGCCCCCTGCTATGGGCAGAGGGGAGGAGGGGCCCCCTTTCAATCCAAACCTCAGTTAGCTACACTGTCCCTCACAACATGCTTAAAATAGCTCCAGTCTGGACTGGGCAACACAAAGAGGTTTTCTTTGGAGGCCCTGTCCCATTTGCATGCAATATAAAAAGAATGATTGCTTCTAAAACAAACTGTGATACAGCAAGAGTTGAGAAAATTATGTGCCAAAGAAACTGACACAATACGTACAAGTAAAGAGGAAATGGCCTTTGCTTTTCCCAGACATATAAGTCAAATATTGCACAGCAACCCTCTGACACATTTTACATCTGAAAATTCTGCTTTCATTCAGTTCTGCTGCAATTATGCAGAGATGGGCAGATAGGATCTTTTTACCTCCAGAGTCTATGACTTCTTTGAAATTGTCTCCTTGCAATGAATACTGATCAGCCCATAACTGACATGAGACTTCCAAAGCACAGCAGTCTTGATCAACACCTAGCTGCTTCACCAATGACCTGCTATCTAAATGGTAATGTCCATTCATGCATACCATATAAGCATCTGCAGGATGCCACATTAAACTCATCTGCGTCTCCTGGTGTGTGTGTTTCTCCCTCTGATGACTTTCTGACATGTCAGAATGTCTCTGCTTTTGTCTGTCATGGCCTAGTTTTGTTCCTGAAGAGAGAAAGGACAGTGTCGGCTGTTAGTTCAAAGACTTAAGATGACATACAGTAGGTCTACATTGTCTTGACAGCTGACCTCTAGTGGTCGTGTGAATAATGACTGTTGTCTCTCAGAAACAAAGTAGAATAAAGCATTCTGTTGTTATATTGTGGTAAAATCTCTCAGGGAGGAGGACGGTTGGATAGTTGGGTGCACAAAGTGTCTTACTTTGACAACTCACATCCTGTCAATGTTGGTTTTGTTTAACCATAATTACATCTTTCCATGATATTAACCAAATAGTTTTAGTTGCCTAAACTTAAACCTGCAGTAAATGTACTTGGGTGCAGCACAATAAACTTTTTCACTGAGAACAGCTGCCTGCTGCTGCTTTTGGTTGATGAGAGCAGTGAGACTGAACAAAAACAGTAAAGTTGTGAACCATAAATCCAAAACAATGAGCTGAGAGACTCTATGTTCTGTAAATTTCCTGTTTGAGTGCTCTTGTTTCTCTGTCTATATTTGAGAGAAATTATTTTCATATAGCCAAACAAATGATTTAATTTTAAACTGAAATTGTATGAAGCACTAACGTTGTTCTGTCAGTGACACTGACTAACAGCTGGACAACAGTGCCGACAAGAGCCATAGAACTGAGCTTGAACTGCAGCCCACATTAGTTTTCTAACAAATGTCTCTTATCATGTGTTGCACCTCAGCTTGCTAAATGAACTACCAAACGAATATCCACATGGAAAAGCATGCAGCGCTAACATTAGTTGGCAAGCTACTGTAGGTAGTTAATTAGCTAGTCAGCTGTTGCACGTTTAAAACCTAAAAGCGTCAACATCAGTTAGTTTGAATGCTAAATGTGATAGTCCTTAATCCTCACTGCCGCTAACAAAACACTGTCTTTTCTTAGCTTTGTAAGCTATTTTTACACTGGCGTACCTGTTGGCTCAGATGTCAGTCAGATACATGTACTGGCCTTCCTGCTCAGGAACATTTCTGATAAACCTCCAAAGACCTTCTATTCTTCCTTTGAATAATAGAAAACACAAAATATTTTAAATACAGTTTTAAAAAAAATACTTCAACAATGATTTTTCACTGCGAAAAGGGATGACTTTTTGGGCTTAAAGGTGGTTGGTCAGAAAATGTTTATATAAACAGTTACTCTAAGGGGTGTAGGTGACATTTTTGAGAGCAGTGACAAATGATATTCTCTTGTATGACTTGCTGTTTTCACATATTGATAATAGTGAAAGATATACACCTAATTTTCAGCTTTTTAAACAGTTTTGAATTGATATCAGAACATATTTTGCAGCATCACAAAGTTCACTGAATGCACACATACACTTACACACACAGTACAGGGTGACATTGGTAGCTGTAGATATAAGGCATTGTTGGGCTTTCACAAATCAGTCACCAAGCACACACACACACACACACACACACACACACACACACACACACAAACACACACACATTACTACCATATGCCTCTTCTTATTCTACGTGCCTTTCACATTCCTGTGCTTGAAAATATGTTTGCAGCTCATATAAAAGACCAAAATAGAGGTTGCCGGGTGAATGTTGATCATGCTGAAATGTGTTTATGTGTGTATTTGTGTGTGTCTCTGAGAGACTTGTCATTGTTGTTGTCATTCCCTCCACTTCACACACACAAGGACATTTGGAGAGCAAAACAGCCTCAACATGTGATGTTAGGAAATCCAGGTCACTGAAATACAACATTGGGAAAGAGAGAGGGAGAGGAATGGCAGGGGTTGGAGGGGGAGAGAGGGACTATTGCACAGCATATTCATATGCCAGTCTACATCTGTGTGTTTGTGTGCATGTGGTGTGTGTGTGTGTGTGTGTGTGTGTGAGCTGAGTGAAGTGTGTAAAGAAAGCACATAATCCTGTGTCTTCTTTCCAGGAAGATGTGCAGGAAAGCTCTCTGCTGGGAAAGAGGGACCCCCCTAGCTTTAGAAACGAGCGTGTGATAATGGGGCTCTGGTTATGTAACAGAAAGAAGAGAATGTGTGTATGTGTGTGTGTGTGTGTGTGTGTGTGTGTGTGTGTGTGGTGGGGGTTGGGGTTGTATGGAGACTCGAGGGGAACAAGCAGGGGTTTCTTCTCCACAGTGCGTGAAGGAATGCTCATAAATCCATAGCCATTAGAGTCCAGCCCTGTTAACACACTGTAAAATGCTGCCTTATACTTCCATATGTTATCATCATTTCATCATATCACCTCTGGCTATTAATTACATTTTCATTATTCATAATTTACACTGAGCCACCCAAAGTTCTACCCTGACAAAGCCTTAAATCTATAGCAACTTGTAAAAATTTTCCTGTTTTGAGAAAAATCTGCAGGTGGAGCTACAGACTGTTTCACTTTATTTTTCTATTTTTTCTAATCTCTTGATGATGAATAGCAAATATTACATAATTTCTATACTAAACACTAAGAACTTTCATACACAATTAAAGCCACTATGTGTAGATTTTTCAAATATCTGACTTTAGCACCCCCAGTGGTAGTGTGAAAGAAGAACGCTGTGGCAGACAGCAGTGCATATCTTTCCCCCGTCACACCACAGATCAAGCCCACACTGAGATGAAAGGACACAACGCAACACCTAGACTGCACCAATTATTTGCGAGATTGTCTGTTATTTTTCAAACAACAATATATGCCTTCAGAATTAACTAAATTAATTAAAGGATACATTCACATTAAAATTCTACAAATAGTGGATTTACATAGCACTGCCATATGGGGAAGGTCGAAATAAAATATGGTGCAAAATATACTGTATGTCAACTTGCCAGGAAAAGCTTAAAAGTACCCTGTGGACTTATTGACCACTAGTAGCATTAAGATGAATATTTTTGTGAGTAGGTCCCCCTTTTCTTGGTATCTTGTGCAAGTACACAAAAAATGGCCATGACATGATACAAAGCCCACGGTAGCAGCAACACGCCAAGAAATGTAGCAAATCTTCAACAAAGGTAGTGAAGAAGTAAAGTGCTGGCAAGTAAACAAGTTTCAAGGTTTAACTTGGATTGCACAATGGAATGCATGTTATCTATGTAAGTTCCAAATTCTTTCAACAATCAGCTTTGCAAATGTTTCATGAGGAAAGAAATGCATTCAGTGTGCTTGTCAGGCCTCGAGGATACACACAATGAGCCCTATTTTATGGAGGTGCATCGCAATGTGAACACACAGCACCATACATCTGCAGCCAGATGCAGATGCATTTAAGGAATAAAATATAAAACATATATTTCATTAAAAGTAAAGTCGAGAAGAAGGCTATGATGTACAGGATTGGTGAGTCCTGGCAATCTTATGTCTCACATGTAAAAAAAAATGTCTCTTGTTGATAAAATCACCACATTAGCATAAGAGTCACGTTGCCTGGTAAGATGTAGTAGGACATCTACTTTCAGCACAATTTCTAAGTCCTGATTTTCATCAAAATACAAGCAATTTGCTTCACACTGCTTCATCTAAATGAGCCTCCCGTCTGTGCATTGTGAGTTGAGTTATACCACACAGGTGGGCAAAGTGAACGAAATAGGGCCCAATGAGTTTTGGTGAGAAAGACTGAATGTAAACTTTTATTTACAAAAAAAACCACACAGGGTACCGTTAACATAATCAAATTATGTTTCCATGAGAGTCGACAGGGGTTCACATGACGAAAATGTAATCTTCTGCCCATGTCTGCAAAGATTGCAGATCAAACTTGACAGCACCCAGTGTAGTATAAACGTAACCAAGTGTGGGTCCACTCTCCACCCTGCTGTCCATGTCTGTACATATTTTGGAATATATTAGGGCCTTTAGGAGAACATTTAGCCAAGCGTTCAGACTAAGGGGTTGCGTGGTGGAGGTTAATGTTGCCTCAGGTACTGGTGAGACGATGAAATATAATCCAGGAAGATTGTTTGAGTAATCCATGTGTTTGAAGGATTTTCAGATGCCAGAGCAGCAGGATAAAGATATTTACAAGGCCTTTGATTAGCTGGTGAATTGACCTTTGCAAAGTAAAATGATACAATGTCAATGCTGAGACAGAACCTGGTCGCTGTTTGGTGTGTATATGATGATGGTTTGTCAGGTTCAAAGTTCAGCAAGTTCAGACTCTGCACAGCTCACCTCTTGCAAGCGCAAGATCACTTCAAGAAAGAAAAACACACCACATACACAATAATTGCAGAAGCACACACAAGAACAATTTTTCCAAGATGATGTGAATGCCACTTTATACCTGCCAAACAGATCCTGCGGCTGAACCCACGATGGATGGTTTACATTGAGCTGCTGTCAGTACAACTTAGAGAGCTGCTTTGTTCAGCCGGGAAGATTTTCTCCAGGAGACACAGACTGAGTGAGAGAAATCAAAAGAGTGTGTGTGTGTGTGTGTGTTTGTGTGTACCTGTAATGTGAGTGGGAGTGGGTCTGGAGGCCTAGACCTTTCTAATAGTAACCAGCTGTGGTCAGACAGTGCACTGTTATCGTATCCAAGGCTCACTACAACTTCTCAAAGTACAGTAGTTATGGTATTTATGTCAGAAATTATGATGCAAGTTAAAGCTGCCACCGCATTAATTTTAACCATACTGTAAATAAAGGAGTGACTGGTAGCCTCTACTGAGCAGTCAGGTCAGTTTTAGTATGAATTATCTGGATTATGTAATGGCACAAGTCAAGGTGCTATTCATCAGAGCAAACATAGGTAAAGCTTTCAGAGTTTCTCGCAACAGCAGCTGAAATAAAACTCTCATCATGCTGGTCCTCTTCAGTTAAAGTCACTGGAAACCCGAATCCACAAGAATCCTCTAACTATGTAATTTAGGGTCTTATGTACATAGTAAGCATCTAAAAAGTATTAGAAATTACTTTCAATCCAAATTCAAAATACTGTCATTTAAGTTTTTGTGAACTTTCCTGATACTGGGTTTGAATTGGGCTTGTTTATGTTCAGACATTTATTACATAAATGCTGCAATAAATTCTATGAACCAATCATAAACGACGTGACATGCTGTGGTAACAGTATTGTATCATTTCTGGTTGCTGGAGTTTCTGTGTTATTGGCAGCGTTTGTGCATCACACCCCAGTTAATTTTGCTATATTTTTAGTTACTGCGGCTAATTACCCTCTTAGCGCTCTCCTTCTGTTAGCGACTTTTCCACAAATCACACAGTTGTTCTCATTCTTTTCAGATCTGAGAGTTACTTCAGCTTAGCAGTTAGCGATGGCTTCCATCTCTCCCTCTTGCTCTCCTGCTCTGCTCGGTGTGTCTTATGTTTAGTTGTTCCTCTGCCTCCTTTAGTGATAATGGTACATGTAATAGTGTATTTACCGCATTGGAGGTGAGGCTCAGTGAGTTAGAAGAGCGGCTCCGCACCATGGAAACCCAGTCGTTAGCTGCTGCAGTTAGCCAGCACCCAGGAGCCGGTGCAGGTGTCAATCAAAACATGATCTGCCACACCTACACAGTCTTGAGAAATGGTCTAAATGGCACAATGAGCTGTTTTTGAACTAGTTTTTCTAATAGTTATGAACATTTTTGTTCACTCAGATTTTTGTGGATGTTTCATGAGACACTCAACTTTAATATCATATATGCATTTTTGCTATGTAAAGCCATATTTCCAGAGGCTTTAAAATAAAAATGGCAGGGAGGACAGGAGGGAAAGGTTTGTTGGCAGGAGTTAAACTGGGAGCTCTCATGTTTGGAGGCTGGGAGTATCAGAAACAATTGTAGTTTCCACCAGTGCTTGAGCTGGAATAAAATAATACATGAACCATGCACAAGAATTATTAATTTGAGGTACAAATTACTACTCTGTAATATAAAATACTAATAGTAATACATGTTCACCAGTGATTTAAAAAAAATGGTCCCTGCTAGGATCTGAGCAGATCATTTGTGGACAGAGAATTTTGTAGGTGTGAGCAGAAATCAGATGTATTCACAAGCAGCTTTTGCACTGAACTAGCCCATAATTAGACTCTCCTCACAACAGCTGCACATTTTTTCTCATCTTGTGACTTGTTTCAGCAGGAAATTGGCCTATTTTGGCCAACACTTAAATAACTACACAATACAAATAACTACATCATGTGTACCTTAGAAAGAGGCCATACAGAGTCAACAGTAACAGTACTCAGTTGGACAGAAATCTAACGTGCTTATTCTCAGTATTTGTGCATACTGGCCCAATTCAAGCAATAGTTTCTAGGGTTGGGCGGTATCACAGTATCAAGGTATATTATAAGGATATTTACCCTTTTTTTTTAAAGTTTTTTTTTTTACAAATACGTCCTATAACTTATATCCCAGTGAAATGTTAAGAAGACATTAAGGTATGAAGAAATAGATACTGCCCAAGCCTGGTAGACACTTTGTAATCATATAGCTTAATTACCTAATCTTAGCCTTATAAGCCTTAAACAAAACAAAAATATGTACACACACTCTTACAGAATTGGAAGGCAGAGCTGTAAAATTCTTTTTGAAGAAAGGGTCTGTCTAACTCCAACAAAACTTTCAATATCTCATCAGGGTACTTAGGCCCTGACTGATGAGGTCATTTAGAGGGTTAAGTCCACACTAAAAATATCCATGTCCCAGTCATCACAATATTGTTTTTCAGTTTTTGCCAATTTAAAGGTTTTTTTAGTGATTCTAAATTCTGCTTCCTGCATTAGCTTGTCCAGTCTTTGCCATGGAGCAAATTAGACTTTGTCCTCTTCTGTTTCTACTGTTTTCTTCTTCTAAAACTACAATTATTCTCTGTAGGCAAAAAGAACTGAAAGGCTAAAACTCACTGAGAGGCAGCTGGATATGCGTCATAATCTAAACACATGCTGTTGTTTTCAATTCACATTTTTTCATTGAGCAGTCATGTTGGCAGTGTTTAATGGCACATCAGAACACCTGTCCATTCTGAAAATAGTTTTATTTTGAGACAGAGCAGCCAGATCTGAGCTGCTGTTCCTCCAAAGTAAACAGACCTGATCACAGACCTGAGACTGATGATAGGCCAGCAATTCTGTTTCCTTTTTAGAAGATTTTGATGCATCAACTCAGTCTGTGATGCACTCATGCGCTTGAATTTGACTTCAAGAACATTGTGACATTGAGTCAGTGTCAAAGCTGTACTGATCAGTTACCACCTGACTCCACAGTTCCCCTCGGCTCTACAGAGCATTTTAGGGCATTTTCACATATACAGTTCATTTGCTTTGGTTTGGATGAGTGGATGAGTAGCCACTTTGTTGCATTTTCCGTTTGGTTTGGTTTGGCAAAATTTCAAGTGAACCAAAATGTATCAACAAATACCACATGGGAGCTGTCACACCAGATAGGCTACAACATTTGTAAAGGACTTTATTTTCCTTCTTGTCTTTGTGAAACAGAATATAAAACTAATGTATGAACCATAGCACTCAGGAATACGAAGGTGTAATTGTTCCATACAGGAGGGTGGATTAGTAAAATGGTCTTTGAACATATTTTCTATCAGCAATAAAATGCACTACTGTTATTATTGAAATAAAGAGCATCTCTCTCTCCTCTCTCTCTCTCTCTCTCTCTCTCTCTCTCCACACCTCCGTGGTGCTGAAAGACGCACAGCAGCTACTTTTCAACTGTTTTCTTATTATTCATATTCTTAAATAAATGATGTATCTGCTGTGTCTGACCATGAAAAGTATTTATGTTTTTCATTTTTTTCTGAATTTGCTTACATGGAATATTACATTCAAGAGATATAGCAGTTAATAAGTAGTGTGGTGGGGTTTTATTAATGACCACACAAGGTGAGGCTATTGGTGTTATGCTTCAATATGGCACACACATTCTTATGGAGAACGTGTGTACCAAGTTTAATTTTATTAAAAACAACATAATTGTAGAAATATCATGTTATAATATTACATTTGCACCCCGTGTGGGTAGAATTGTGTCAAATGTTACACACTTGTGCAGCGTGGCTGTATGTACAACATTGCCAAATTCAGTTGCAATCTAACAATCTAACATTACTAAAGAGTAATGGCCAATTAAGTGCATCAGGCCATGCCTTCAACATTTTGGTAACCAATTACAGACAAACGGTGAGTGATGCCCAAAAACAAACTCTTAAAGTTTATTTGGGGTCATCTAAATACAGTATGTACCAAGTTTGGTGAAGATTAGATGAAATAAAAAAAATGTGTTTACCAAAAAATCTAAAATGGCGGAAGATTTTTCCAGGCGCAAATGGGAGTGGCCTTTATCATTCAAATCGGCATCATCCAAGGAACACACTGTGCAAATACAGTGGAAACTGCTTATAGTGATCACATCCGTCCAGGTCAAATTGATCACTATAAGTGGATGATTATTATAACCGATTTTTTTTCTTTTTCTTTATTTCTTATGCGGATTACCATCTAATTGACATTTGTATCTTTATTACATGAACATAAAGTAATGAAACAGGCAACTTCGCTATATACTGAATTTTATTGACTGTTTCAGAATACAGAACAGCTGTTTCAAATGCTTGTTGTTTCACTGCATCTCGTTCGCTCGTTTCTGGCAGTTTGTCATAAGCTTCACGGAGACTAAGTTTTTCATGGAGAGAAAATGACTTTCTTTTTCCTGTCATGATTTAAATGAGCACCAAGCAACTGCTTCAGGTAGCCAGCTGACAGGCTGATGGCTTATGTGTTTAGATTGCGGGGGAGGGGGCTGCAGGGGTGCCACAGTGAGAAAGTTGAACCAGAATCAACTTTTGGAGAAACGCAACCTGTAACGCTGTACAACCCTGCCATGAGGGAGGACAAAAACATTACTAGGAAGAGGGGAGGACATTTCTCTTTGTTTGATACCGTTCAAAGTAAAGTTAGGCTTTGCCATCAGCTTCGCGACTCATTTTAAAAATGACGAGAGAGAGAGAGAGAGCGAGAAGTAGTGGTCGAGCAAGCTAGAGAGTGGATGAGGAGAGCAAGGAGTGGTAGCAAGTAGGGCTGTAGTCTGCTGGTTGACTGGTCGATCAGTTGGTCAATATGCTCTCGTCCAACTAAATTCTCATTGGTCGAATAATCTCCGTATTATTTTCATAAAGAGAACAGTGCTACATCAATAGCTTTCCAGGATGAATCCATTATTTCCTGCAGCAGGAGGGACAGACTAACAAATTACCTGTGAAAACGGGTATTCAAAACACCCCCGTTGTTTTCATAACTTTGAAGTCGCCCAACCTGATGGAGACTGCTGGATCTCACTGTACTTAACATTTACTGAACGTATTGAACGTTTACTGAATCTGTGTTTCTCCATAATGACACAACGAGAACCCCCGCCAGGCCAAAAAAAATATTTTTTACTATTTGATATCCGAATGAATATCCATTCATTTGGAAATCGATAGCGCTTGGGAGTCTCTATGCAGCGCTGTTCCGGCATGTGAGTCAACCTTGTCTTTGCCTGGGAAACTATTGGTAGCGTGGCTCCGTTAAGGAGTATGCGTAGCGAGCGGGAAAGAGCGAGTGGCAGAGAAGTGACGGTGGATGCGAGCGGGGCAGAGGAAAAGGTTAGTAGTAAGTTGTCAGTCTGGCAGTAAATGTACCGAACAGACTACAGCGTGTCAGTTAATAAATGCTAAAAAGTCACGTCTGTTGTTTCTCCAAATGCTGGAAAAGTAAAGGGGGTTAGCTCCAAAGTTAACAACAATGGGTTAGCATAACCTGAAGACACAAAACAAAGAAATATAGAACAGAGAAATGTGTGGCTGCAGAGTTTACTGTGCACTCTGTCCTGTTACACCCCCCCCCCCAATCCCCTAATCGATTAGTTGAAGATTATGTACGATTTTAGTCGACCAAGATTTTCTTTGGTTGACTACAGCCCAAGTGGCAAGAAAGCCGGTGAATGAGAGGAAGAAAACATTATTTTCTGATTGTTTCACAGCGGTTACAAATAAACACCCCCACCCTGCACCTCCACACAAACCTGTGGAGGTACGCTGCTGCACTGATAATGGTGCTGTAGCTACTGAATACACATCATACGTGTACTATGGGAGTAAGGTAAAAAGAAAATAGAATTACCATAGTTTTAAACATTTTCCTGTCAGAGTCTGCTCTCCCCCTCACCTGTTGCTGTGGGAATTATCCAATCATTCAGTCTCACTCTCTGCTCTGCCACACCCCTCATTAGTTCAACCACCTTCACCTGGCGCTCCCACCTGCTCATCATCTGCAATCAAGCCAGTATATAAGCTGCCTCAGCCCACTCCCTCCTTGTCAGATTGTCTACGCTACTATGCTAAGTCATCTTGCTTTCTTCACTGGACTGCCTTCCTGGTTTCTGATCAGCTTGTCCTCGACCATCGCTCCTCGTCTCTGCCCCGGTAAACCCACCAGCCTTCTGTCCCTGACTCTGAGTTCTGCCTGCCTGTTCCCTGGTCTTTGTCCGCTGTGGGAGTGGAAGATCGGGGTTCAATTTCCGGTGGAGTCATACTCATTAGAACTGTGTTTCTCCGACCGTGCTAATATTGCCTTGACATCGTGTGAAATAAAGACTGCAAAGGTTATACCAGTGTCATTTGTGCTGCTATTGGGTCCATCCTATACCCGTTACATTTTCCCATATGTTTTCACATATGAAAAGACCCAAAATGAACACTTTAAGTGGACTACTTATTTACCATAAGCAAATAATTTAAACAGCATTTGTATATGAATCATTCTGTCCCAAGCTTCTTGATTTATATAAGCTGTTGATCACTGTAACCGTGATTACTATAAACGGTTTCCGCTATTTTGTTTTGCTATATCTCAGTTCATGAGTTATTAGCTAAAATGTAAAACACTTAATAACTGACTACATGGTCGTGCTCTTGGTCCCGTATTTTAATATGTTAAGCATTTCCACATGGGACACCTGTCCATGAAGTATGAATACTTTAGCACTTTTAGTTTTTGTTTAGTTTAGATTTAGATTAGAAATTGAAAAACGTACAGAAAAATAATAAATAAAACTTTGAAGAACAATAGTGTGAATGCTTGTCAGTATTTTTATAACCTTATTTTTATAAAACAACCCAACTAAAGGTCCACTTTTTGGCTTTTTCTGGCATTTTCAAGCATATCACATGGTCTTCACCAGTGGATGAAGTTTTCTCAGTACTGTTGTTACTGAGATGGATAATGTGATGAGTAGCTGCTCTGTATCTCCATGGTAACTGAGCAAATCTAGAAAGTGGACCTTGACTTGACATTGTTTTGTCAGACCAAGGTCAAGAATGAACTTTGATGCTTCATTTAAACCTTCACTGTGATGAATTATGTTTCATTACTGTGTATTTATTGGTTTCATTTGATTTATGCTGAAATGTTATGTTACCATGCAGGTAAAACATTCTGAAGTGAATGAAGTCCTCTTGTGGAGAGGACAACTCAAAAGATACACACAGCAATGGATTTAGAAAAAGTGGGGGAAAATTTAAATAAGCTGTTGTTTTTTTCTATTATAATCCACAATTAACGAGTCCCAAATGTGTTTTTTATTATTTGTCAGTATCCTCACCTATGGTGCGACTTTGTACTCTTTTTTCCTTACATTGTCCTCTCTGTCTCTCTCTTTCTCTTTCTTTCACACACAAGCTTCTCCCCTCTGCTAAGTCTGTCATTACACAGAGGAACTAACCATGGCCTCCTACAACCCTCTCAGTTTACACAGGGCACAGGGAGAACTTGGGATCTTTTTTTAAAGGGAAAGAAAAACAACAATTAGACGCTGTTTGACAGCCACCAGCGATGGTGTTTGCTGTGAAGAAAATGAGATGCCAGCTCCAACTCAGCCAAGTATGAGCTTATATGATTTTGATAACATTATGTAACGTCAGTATGGTTCAAATGCACACAAGCAAAGAAGACGGGACAGAAGATGTGGTCACCCATTCTATACCACTGAGTTTGCCTGAGAGATACATGAAACCATGAGCATGGACTAATCCTTCAACTGTGATAAAGTACCTTTTGCCTCAAAACCTGTCCCTTTCAAACAACTGGGAACAATGTGGAATAATAAGTGACATTGATCTAAGTGAATAATTACTGAAACTATCTAGCAGAGTTTCAGGAGCAGGACTACACCTCAGCATTCCTATAAATACCCACCTAACCCTCTCCTCTTTTGCGCTCATATTCTGCGCCAGAACCCAGACATTGCCTCACAACATTGCCTCGATCACGCTCAGAAAAGTGAGCTCCTCCTTCATCCTACAGGCAACATTATCCATCCACTCAACTCACCTTGAGTATGACGAGACGAGACGAAATCAGGATGACCATGTCCAAAGTTTCCATCAGCTCATGCCAGCAGGCCCGGTTAAAGAAGCCAAAAACTGCTCATCCGCCTCTGTGCCTGAGGCACCACTTTCTGTAACCCAAAAGCTGCCCAGGAAGTTTGAGTCCAGCAAGCCTCAACACAATATCTTCCATGGTCCATATCCCACCTGGTTCATCTCTCCTCAACATAAGAGACAACTATAATTCACCTGAAAAATCCTCCATGTCTCCAAGCCCACCTCCCTCATCAGAAAAGAGAGGACGAGGCAATTCAAGGACAGTCCACTGCCATCGTCACCGTTCTCTGACACCATCACCCCCAAGGACAACTCAAGCTTCCTGCCATCATCCTAACTACTCCAGCTTCACAGCACATAGCTGCTCACAGCGTCACCATGCTCCAGTGAGGACCCCTGATAACCAGCCATCATCTTCAGCAATTCAATGAGGGCACACATACTGGGGCACACTCGACAATGAAATTTAGTGATGCATCTCCACTGCCCGTACAGCCCTATTATGCTCCCTATGTGGTACCCCGTCTCATCCAGCCTCTTCCTGCTCCATTCCTGCCCACGCTAAGTGACGTCAAACCCAAATAAGAGATTCAGCTTTCTCTCGCTTGTTGTCAGCGGCCCCACTAGCACCCATACTCCCAAAGCCAGCATTGTCAGCCCCATCTGTTATCTTCCCTGTAACTAACAGCATGGATAAAAAGGGCAGGCCCATCATGTACCAAGTAGGTCGCACCATAGGCAATAACTTCAACAATGCCAAGTGCAACATGTCTCAATGCCGCTTCCTCCACGTCTGCTCCTTCTGCAGTGGAGGCCATACCCGCCCTCTGTGCCCTCACTACCCCACTTTGCAGAAGCTAAGTAAGCATCTGTCAGTGCCCGTTAACATTCCAGCCTTAGCAGCAGCACTTTGATACCGCTTTGATGCTTTTGTTCCTCATCAAGGGATTTAAAGATGGTTTCCAACCTGGCATTTACACACAACCATCCATCTCTCTTCAATGCAAAACTGTCAGTCGACTGCCTGCTCACCAAGGAGTTCAAAGAAGGCTTCATGATCGGCTCATTTGCTCATCCTGCATTTCCCAACTTCTGCATCAGCCCCCTTGGTATTGCAACCAGGAAATACTCCAGGAAGAAATGCATTATCATCGATCTTTCAGTACCCCACTGCAGTACCATCTCCAGCATTAATAGCTTGATTCACTACGCTGCCATCAACCATGTCATTGCCCTTATCAAACTCGCCGGGAAAGGGATGTGGCTCTAAAAAGCGGACATCACCAACGCCTTCAAAGTAATTCCTATCCACCCTGACTTCTGGCAATTCTTTGGTGTCTGCTGGCGAAGTGCATATTACTTCACCGTTAGGCTCACCTTTTGTTGCAAAAGCAGCCTAAACTCTTCGACATCCTGTTGGAATCCCTCTGCTGGATCCTGTCTAACAACCATAAGATTCCATTCCTTATCCATCTCTTGGAAAATTTCCTCATCATTTCTCCTCCCTCTTCACCACCCACTTCCGGTCTGGTCAATCTGACTTCAGTTTTCTCTGACTTCAGGGTTCCACTGACTGCAGAGAAAACAGTGGGCCCCTCCACATCCCTTGAGTTCCTTGGAATCACTCTTGACACAAATCTGTTTCAGGCTTCACTCCCGGTTGAAAAGCTCAACCATATCAGCCTTCTGATCTCCAACTTCCTCCCCCAGCCCCATGCTGCACCAAACACCAGCTTCTCTCCCTCCTAGACCACCTCAACTTTGCCCTACACATCATTCCCCAAGGGTGAGCCTTTATATCTCACCTGCTATCAATGCTTCTTACATCCCATCACTCTTGAACTCCATCTCCCTTGACAGTTCAAGCCATGCCAAACTCCATCAGTGGCCCAACCTTTTCACTAACTGGAATGGGATCACCTTCTAGGACAACCAACTGACTCCACACTGACCCACACAACATCCCTCTGTACACAGCAGAATAGCCCCTGGAGCTCACAAGTGAATGCCAGGTTGCTTCCTGCACTCTTTTTGAAATCTACCCCATAATAGCCACAGCCATTCTGCAATTGCTGACTTTTTCCTGTTTCTCATTCCATAAGTTCAGAAGTTTGGCCCCTCATGGAGATACCCCCGATTGTTGACTCCCAGAACTGCATCAACAGCCTCCCAACTGCAACTGCAAACAGCTTGGAAGAGTTTCTGTTACTTTCACGACCAGTAAAAGATAACTTTGTCACCATTGGATCTCATCACCATGACCTGTTTCGTTACCTACACCCATTCCATGATGGCCATCAAAACACAACCTTAGTGGCATCAGCTTCTTCTCTAAAGTCCTAACTGGCAGTCCGGGCCTGGCCTCCAGCCATCCACAGATAACTTCACTCCTCAGAGGACTTCTACACAAAGAGCCCACTCAAAATCCTTGCTGCCGTCCAATTACTGCCATCTTTCTGTCAGTCTGCATCCACACTATCCGCTCTGGATACAGCATTCCTCAGATTGCTCAAACTTTAGAAGCCATGTTCTTACTTGCATTTTTTGGTTTCCCCAGATGCTACAAATTCTCCACCTCAAACCCTTCACTTCGACCCACGATCTCCACGTCTGCATTTCAGACTTGTCTTATTTCTCCGATGACACCATGGTAAAGTGAACTAAAACAAATCAATCAGGTCAGTCTACACCCATCTTTTACTTCATAGTCCAATCATCGCTGAACCCTTTAGAGACCATTTCAGATTACTTGCAATTCCAGAAATCCCAGGAGCATAACATTGACAGATCTTCTCTTCATCTCTGAATCCTAACAACTGGCTACTCAATTCTGGTTCCACCAGCACTTTTGCCACGTACTTTCCTTGTCTGGCATTCCTCCTGTTCATTACTCAAGATACTCCTTCAGGATTGGAGCATCCACCTCAGCCTCCCGCAGTGGCATCCCAGAACACTTGATACAACTCAGGGGCGTATGGTCCTCCCAAGCATATCACCACTCTATCTGTTCAGATCTCAAAGATCTCAGATCCCCTCAATCTTGTCTTAAGTAGCTGAAGGTTTTGGGGATCTGTCATGCTGACACCATGTCACCCCGCAACACAGACAGCAAGTGGAAGAACTACCAGCAAGTTTCAAGCCTTGCACACCAACCATTAATAAATTGTTTAAACACCTTGTGTTGATGGTGTGGTTCTTGCTAGTGAACTGAAGGTATCTAGCAGAGTTTCAGGAGCAGGACCACACCTCAACTGCGCCTCTTCTGGCAATCCTATAAATACCCACCTAAATCTCTCCTCCTCTTTCACTCTCATATTCTGTGCCCCTCTCGTCTGCCCTGTTTCTCTCTTCCTATTTCTTCCTCTCCTTCCCCCTCTGCTTCCTAGGGTCCTGAGGGGGGTCCATCATGCCTACGGCAGATTACTGACTGAAGCCTCAAAGACAAGACAATGAAGACAGCAAGGGGAAGAACACTCACACACCAATCATTTTTCATTAATGAATTGCTCATTAATAAATAGTTGATGGCTCTTATTGATGGTTTGGTCCTTGCTAGTGAATTATATAATCAAGGTTAGAGGGGACATTAGTGATGATTTTCTTCACTAAAGTGAGGAGTTTTAATATAGCCTTAAAACAGATTTATTGTTATAATTATTCTTTTCCTCCGTATTCTACAGTGGCTGAGAGATGCACTACAAATAAATAAAACATGAGCAAATCACCAATTTGACTTCACATACATGGCATCAAGTATGTGTTGTTAAACATCGAGCCAGGAGTGTTCCACCAGAATAATTTTAGATTTTTACAATTCTTAATTTTAATGAAATCATTTTGAAAAACTTTTAAATGTATTAATAAGATTTTTAATTGTGTATTCATAAACCCAAATAGAAAAAAAATAAACAGCTAGTTAAATTAACCTGTTGAAATTCTATTTCTTTCAGTCAGTTCATAATAAGAAATTGAATTTAAAAATGGATTTGCAAAATTGTTTTACCATTTACAGGGGAAACTCTAAATGTTAGACGTAATACTTCTTTAATTGGCTGGTTTGCCTTTGTATAGCTTGCAGCATTATCATTTCCATGTGAAAGCTGACTTCTCTAGCTGTAGTAGTGGGGGGGTCGTTAGAAGAGAGGGTCTAAGTTGCTTTTACACTACATGGTACTGGCTTGGCTCAACTCTACGACAGTATATTGCTGCCACACCAGGAAAAGAAAAACAGATCAGTATCATGTTATAACATGAAAAGTTTACTGTTATAACAAGATGTTTTTCAAGTTTTCAAGTTTCAAGTTCTCAAGTCAAGATATTCACGTTATTACGACATAAAAATCACGTTATAACAAGAAAATTTTCTTGATATAACACTATACAATTTATCTTGTTATAACGTTAACATAAAACGTTTCACATTATAACAAGATAAATTGGTCTAGGGCTGAGGTGGACTCCCTGTGATATACTCCGTTTGTAAACTGGCACTTGGCCTTTTGCAATGAAGCTACAACACAGTTTGATCCTACACTTTCTCCATCTACTATGGCCTTTTATGCACAAAATGGTCAGCTTTTCAGTGCTGGTATGTGGAGAGGGGCACACATCATGCCCTCTATCTCATATGTTAATTTTCCTCCAGCTGTTAGATAGAGAAGTGTGGCTCTATCTACGGTTAAAAAATGCTGCGGCCATTTTGCCCTGACATGAAGACTATGGAGAGAGATCTGTCTTTGCTCACTCCCTGGTTAAGTGCTCATGACCTGTCATGTGCTCCTTGGCACCGCAGTGGGATTTACCCCTGGTGATATGTGCTCTGGGGGGACCCCCTTTCGAACCACTAACGCAAATCTGGGGGAATACGAGTATTTGTGCCCACTCTACGAGGACTTCACAGTTCTCAGAGGAATGGCACACACATCACTGTAGAGAGCTGATACACACGCTGCAAGCTGTTATATGCTTAGGCTCTCCTCTAACTTATTTATTTGAGGTTTTGGGACCATCCCTGCCTGTTCTTCCAACATAAATTCGCTGCGTGTGAAGTGTGTACTTGTGATTGCTGTGTGCACTTGCACGCCATGTGATATCTTCCTGGCTCAGTGAGTTATTTTTCCCCCTCGTCCCTGTTCTGCCTGCATTTTGGGACTTTTACAGTGCGTAATTATCGTCCATGCTCTCTCATAGCAGCAGGTGTGTTACATGAGTGGAGTGTAATGCTTTCACTCTGACCATTCAGACAGGGCCTGGAGCAGAAGAGGGCAGTGGTGCAGATTACGTTATTTTATTTTTATTGTGCACTGCGTGCTTATGGTGGTTGTGAACTGGTGTGTGTTAGGTCTTGTGGACTCGTGGCTGAATAATAATGCCCCTCCAGCTGATCAATGAGAAATGACACTACTTCCATAGGGTCGGACTCATTCGTTCTTCTTTACGGTCCCATGCATTTTAAGATCCTTTTTGGTATATGCATACTTATAATAATATCATCCACCATACTCAGCAACTGCAGAATCTTGCCATGTCTCAACCCAAGCATGAAGTAGAACTTAAAACCATTTGTGTAAATGAACCATATTCCTCAATTTATCTGCTCTCTGAGCGACTTTCATAAGGCCCCGACTCCAACACTGTATCCAGTTCTCTTTATACATCCATGGTTTGGACTCTGAATATATAATATAACTCTGAATATTGAGAAAATCAAATCAGCTTTCTTTCAGCTTCTGGGGGAATCTGATGTCCAGTCAATTACAAATATTGTAATTCCATGTTTTATATATTGAGGTCTAAACTGTGTCGACAGATGATTGGTTTAAATATCATAACATTATGAAATTAAGACTGTGTAGTGTGTAAGTATACTGTACAGGCCCGGCATAAAATATAACGGTGTGCTGTGACTAATTCTCAAACAGTTTCACGACATTTCCCCCATTGCATCCGCTTGCCGAGCACGATCGCCATTTTGCATTGACTACCCTACAGAGAGACAGACAGACACTGCAACTGGACTGCTCACATGTGCCACCTGGTGTTTGTCGGCGCACACAGCAGCTACTCCTGGATAAATTATTTCACCCCCCTTCAATGCCGCCGTTGCATTACCGCGATATTACCACAGTAATCATGTCAGTTGAAATGAGTGATATCTGTACATGCATGCCAAACAAATACAATACAGAAAAAAAATATCCATTAAGCTAGCAATTTCTGCTCTGATTTCCAGTCCACAGTATTTATCTGACTCTCATTTGGTTGATATTGTTTTTGTAAAACAGAATATTCTCTGATGGCATATTTTCTACCAAATCTGCGTCTTTCATGCCACTCCAGAGAAGACTTAGTGAATGAGGGCCTGTGGGCCTGTGCGTGCGTGTGTGTGTGTATTGTATATGTGTATGTGTTATGGTATTTGGGGTATTAAATTGGTTCTTTTGACATGTCAATCCCATGACGTGTTTAGACTGGCGGCCAGGGGTGGTTTTGGCCATATTATGTGTGACGCCCAGTAACATGTGTGCATGTATGTAGGTATGTACAATATACTGTATGTTGTTATTATTATTTGTCTCAATAAAAAAAAGCTGATTTAGAGTTTTTGTGGTTGTTTTTTTCTGTCCATCTGACAAAGTTACAAGTTATATGCCTATTACTTTTTAACTAGTGCCACCATGGGCGTCAAACTTCCTGTTTGTCCACTACTCTGGTTTATGACCAAACACCTGCAGAACTAATGACATTCCCATCAGCCTCAGCTGTACTTTGTGTTTAGTTCTAATTAGCAAATGTTACCAGGCTACCATGCTAAACTAAGATGGTGAACATAGTAAACATTAATATATCAGCGCAACATCAGCAATGTCATCGCAAGCATGTTAGAATGCTGAAATTACAATTTAGATCAAAGTACTGCTAAGTATGTCCTCACAGAGCCGCTACAATGGCTGTAGACTCTTAGTCTCGTTTTTAATCTGATGGATACATTTTAAGGCCAACCTATCTACCTGTTTTCACATAAATGTGGTAAAAGTGTAATGCTTTCATTTTTGATAGTGTTACTTCCATAACTTCTACATGCTCGCGTTTAGTAAATATAAACAACACAAAGTTTGACTGTTTAGTAGGCATGTGCAGAGAGCCCAGTATTTTTATTTGTATCTGTATTTGTTGAGGCAGCAAAATTATTTGTATTTGTATTCGAATTAAAATGGAAAGAGGCTTAAAAATCCTGTTTTTGTTTTTATTACACTTTTAATTTTAGAAAATTAAAGTGTTACAATAAGCGTTCATGAATAAACTACCTGGAGAGTCCCTTGAGAGCACTTTGCTTCTGTCAGTAGCTCAGCTTTATCTCTGGGAAACACCCCCAACTCTGGGAGTGATGTCCAAATTAGGAAATGTGCATCATGTAGCAGGTGGATGTGACCCCTCATTGAGACCTGCAGATAGATGCAATACCTGCACGCTGGTATTTGATGTTTTTTTTTTCTTCCTGAAAAGAAATAATTTTAAAAATATTTGTATGAAACAAATATTTCTAAAAAAAAACCCCACTACTTGTGCTTTGCCAAATAACATATTTGTATTCAGGCATACCTCTACTGTTTAGCGCATAAAGATGGGGATGCAAATCCTTTATGAATATCCCCCCACATTGATTAAGGAGATCTCAAAATGGTTTAGTTTCCAAAATGGAAAGTGGTCAAAGTAAATAATATACACACTCCTGTATTTCAGACCGGACATTAATAATCATAGAACAACTCTTAAATATTGTAAAAGTGAATTGTTCCTAATCTCTAATCCCTTCCTCTCTGTTCTTTTGAGGGTGGCTGAGTCCACTGTGTCAGCTTCCAGAGTAGCTCCATAACATCTCATAAATATCTTCTCTCAAAACATACTGTCTGGATTCATAATACGTCCACAGTCATGCAGGATCTGTAAAAATGCTGCGGAAAGCACACGCCTACATACACTGAAGACAATGTGCCAGAGACTACGTCAGCATGAGCCTGTGGTTTGAGACAACAGACTGTAGAAATTCGCTCAATGCAACTCCAGTCATGGTCAAGGTTTAATTCAGTCACTCCTGTTATATTTGATTTAGAGAATCAAAGTAAACTTACACTTTGTTTCGTGGGACAGAGGAGAGAAACACTGACAGTGTAAAACAACACGCAGGCTGCTCCGCCACAGCCTCAATTTACAGTGTCAGTGTAAACAATGGACTTTAGGTGATTCATGAGTAACGATAATTGTACTCATATGGCCTCAAAAGTTATTCAGAAACATTCCTCACATAACTGCCAGGCCTCAATGACACACAGCCTCTTCCATGCCAGATGTTTAGGCAGAGAAACAAAATCACACTAAAAGTAATCTTTATCCACATTTTTTTTTTGCCATGCAGTGAAAAAATATATACTGTACTACAATATACAGTATCTCTACCCAGTGTACCACCACCCACCATATTTACTGCTGTAAAAAGTTAAAAAAAAAAAAAAAAAATAGCACTTCATTGTATGTGTACTGTGTATCCTTTCATGCTTATTCCTCTGTGCCATAGAGCTCAATTGTTGACCAAAAACTTCAATCAACACATCAATGAGTCACACTGTTGCACTGAACACCATGAACACACACACTAGTTTATTTTGACTCAATCCCACACACACACTGTCCTGCTGCCAGAAATACACACTAGAACATAAAATGTGTGTTAATATGCCACTGAAAATAGTCCCCAACAAATGCACTATTTCCTTCTGTTTGAGTAACATTTGCTAAAAACTATTAAAACTGTTTTAGGGAAATTAATGAACCTTTTTTTAAAAATGAAACTATGTATTTGTGGGCCATTTTTAAAGATTTAGGTCTTCAGTATACCAGCAGGCTTGGGGCTGAGAGCCACATAAAGGATACGGAAAACAGAAAGTACTGAGACAGATTTACACATTGTTGATTTTGATCTTGGGATCTGTTGATAGTAAAAAACATCAAGAACAAGAACGGCTAGTCTTATTCTTGATGTGATTGGCTTTCTACAGTGTCAATGACAAAGCATTATTGTAGGTTTTTCAAATCCACGAGAAAACAATTATATCCTTTAAATAAGCATGATACTTGGTAGTTGCTAAAATATCACTACAAGCCGTTGAAGCTGTGAAGACTTTCTGGTAGTAACATTTCAGAAAAAATTGCCTGCAGCTAGTCTAGTCTAAAAAGTCAGATCAACAACCTTCTCCAGTCAGATAGGCAACTCTTGAACATATTACAAAACACTGTGGGCTGACCTCTCTGATAGTCAAAAGGCTATGTAAGATTAGCATGTGGTATACAGGTGATTTACTAAGGAGACAGATGCTCTTTTGGACACGCGACACATTTAATATTCATAAACTTTGAGTAAACAAGTGAACAGCGAGCCACTTAGTCTGAGTGCAGCAGGGGATGTGTGATATAAACACTGTTACATCACAGCGGGGAGGGGCTTCTGGGCTCTGCTGAGTGGGAAGTGGGTAGCTCCCAGTCTGAAAAGTGAAGCTGATGTGGAAGTGCCTTAAACCTGCACTCTCTCTAATGGCCAGCAAGGGGCGACTCCACTTGATGCAAAAAGAAGTCTAATTGTATGGAAGTCTATGAGAAAATGACCCTACTTCTTATTACCTCAGTAAACACTTTTCTAATGAGTTTATGGTCTCTTTCGCTAGTGTCAAGTCTTCAATACAGCATGATGTTCATTTTGTAAATTATGCTCCCATTTAGAGTAAAGAGCAGGGTTTGCTTTAGGGTATGGCTATCTTGTGATTGATAAGTCACTACCACAGTGACAACGTTGATAATGTAATATAGGTGATGCTGCTGCTATTTCACAGTGTGTTTCCAGCTCAGGAAAGTTAATTGTAACATTTTGGTAGCCTAAAAAAAGTCTTTTTCAGCATTTGGTTGTACTAAAAGACCCTCTAAGGAGTCGTCTGTTCAGTTTTTGCGGTGAGTACATTTAGTTTTAATGGCTTTAGGTCCGTTTTTCACTGGCAGGAAATTAGCATTAGCATTACCACAGTCAACCATAGACTGTAAATGCACTGTGCTAACCAAGCTAGCAGCTAGTGCTAGGGTCAGTGCCACCCTCTCGTCTAAATATGGTCACTTCTGGCTCCAAAAATCAAAGATGCCAATGGTCAGTTTGCTAAACTTGAAGATTCAAAATGGCAGTCCACAAGCCAATGGCTAATGTCACAGTGACTATGTCCATATTTTTTTTACAGTCTATGAGTGGGACAAAGGCTAATGCCCCGCTCAGTTAAATTGCCCAAGAGGAAAGAAAGAGTGCACACAGGAGAAAAAAACAGGCGGAGGCTGTAGAACTAGCCAATAGGAGCGCAGACAGGTTTGACTGGCAGCAGAATCAACCAATGGAAGGCTGTAAACTGCTTCTATGGTTAAACCTCTGTTTAGTCACACTAGCAAAGTTTCTGTCTGGATTAAAACCATTTAATTTATTAATTCCTTATTATTTTAATTGATACGTTTATCAGTTGATACATACATATGCAGTTCTCGAGAAATAATAAGCAATCGGCCTGTTCTGAACAGGCACGTTTTGAATGAGCACCGCACTAGTAAATACAATTTGCCAATAACCGAAACCCTAAAACTTAACCTTAAACTAACAGAAAGTCTTGACTTTGGAGTAATTTTTGGTCTTGTTTGGACATATAATAACATATTACATACACACACACACACACACACACCGACAAAAATACTGTAGTCATAGTGAACATTCACAGCAGTGCAGCAGAAAACAAGGACATTGAAAGTGAAAGGAATAACAAGGTTATGTAACACAGTGAAAGAGGTGCAGGCTGAAGGAGCGGAGGAGGGAGGCTGGCTGCTGCCCTGAGAGAAGAACAAGGGCATAACACTTAAAAGAGAGGGGGTGAGGGTTGTTAAACTCAGAGTCAGGGTCAGAGGTTGAAGACTGTTGGACTGAGGCTGTGGGGTATAAACAGTCTCACTGGTCAACATTCACATGGTGACCTCTCAGGGTCAGAAGCCATAAGGGAGCAATAGATCGGGGCAGGTAATGGCTGGAAGTATTTCAGTTACACTGTCCTTTTCATAAAGCAAGAGTTCCTTGGTGAACTTTACATATACAGTATGTGAACTGTTGAGATATAGCCTGAGACACACAATTGTTAGAGGAAATTCATAATGAAAATTGGAAATTTTAAGTCACCCTCCACTCAAAAATGTGTTTTTCTTCTTGTTCATTCATGTGAATGTCTTCTGAAAGTGGAAAGTTTCTTTTATATATATTTTTTGTCCCCTCCATAATTAGAACACATTGCTAGCTGTGAGCATGTATAATACCAACCATCTGGTAGAAAAATGTAAAAAAAAAAAAAATCCCAATTGACTGCACCACAAAACAAAGAAAAACTTAAAATGATGATCCAAAGAAGACCTCTGGATATATCTTTTTCTTTCTTCGTGATTTCTTTCTTTGTGATATTGACGAGATTTCCATGGTTTCCAAATAGTGTTGCTTTACTTCATTTGAAGGTATTCCTACCCCACAGTGTTTAAAGAAGTTGTTTTTAAGCACATAGATGTTGTTGATGCATCACTGTTTTGTGCTCTGTGTTATATCACAGCAGTGTGTATCCATATTTTATACAATTTTTAAAAAGTTTCATTTTCTTTTGCACACATATTGAATTTTTGTTATGTTTAAATGTGTCTCTCTCTTGTACAGTGGCATGTACTATGTAAGTGGGTACTGCAGTCAGTGAGGTACAGCGTTAAATATTTGGGTCAGATGTACTAAGGACGTTCTTCAGAGATGTAGCCAGGATCATGTCTGTGGAGAAACAGAATCGTTCTGTGTAATGATAAAATCTGGCAGAAGCTAATGTGTGACCTTTAACTCATTTGAGAGAATACATTAAAAGCGCTCCAGAAGCACAGCATTATTTACAGTAAAGTCAAAGAAGTTTCTGTGAAACTGGCTCAAAAGCCAAATATGTTAATTCATCCTTACCACATTTTAGAGGCAAACAACTTCTCCCCTCTAGTAAATCAAAGCAGACAGCACTTAGAGAGCATACCACAGCCAAGGCCACACGATCCTTTCATTTTAATAACTGAAAGTATAGAGTCATTTTAAATCTGGATCTGAATAATATAGTGACAGACAATTGTGCAGACTGGTTAATGGTTTCCATAATTTCTGAAAATACCTAATTTCTGTCTAGTATTTTAATGGATGAGTGTGTAGGATTTAGTAGCATCTAGCAGTGAGGTTGCAGATTGTAACCAACTGAAAACCCCCCCTCCCCTTACAAGAATGTAGGAGAACCTACAGTGGCCGCGAAAAACACAAAAGGTCCTCTGTAGAGCCAGTATTTGGTTTGTCTGTTCTGGGCTACTGTAGAAACATGGTGGTGCAACATGGCAGGCTCCATGGAAGAGGACCCGCTCCCTATATAGATATAAAGGGCTCATTCTAAGCTAACGAAAACACAACGATTCTCATTGTCATGGGATTATACACTGACTAAAATATACTTATGAATGTTATATTCCATTTCTGCCAAGTCCATTCTGCTAAATGCCACGAAATTCTACACACTGCACCTTTAAGGCTTTCCACATGATTCAGTGCATTTACATGAATTTAAGTAACTCAGTTACAGTCAGCTTTCTGCAGTAAGAGTCATGTAAACAAGAAATCTGGCTTCTATAATGACAACTTTTGGTTTGGGTTTCTAATCAGCTTTTTACAATCATGCATGTGCAGGAAAAACACTTCAGACCAAGCGTGTCATCATAAGTTTTGGCTCCATTCTGTATCCTCTGCACATGCACATGTATCTGTATACGTATACACAAGTTGATTACTCGCATGTCTACAAAAGTGAAACACATTCTGTTTAAATCACACCATCACAGTTGTTAAATATAAACCAGTGCATTACTGATGTTGTTAATTAGACACATCTGGATGGGTGGTTTTCAGTGTAATGGTGGAGGATAATCTGAGTTTCACTCAGTTACGTGTCTTTTGAAAGACTTGTGTGTTAGTCACACACAATTGTGGCAATTCTGAAAAAAGCATTGTCTCTGGCACATGGAGCTTATCGCTCCATATACTGAGTGTGCTCTGTGTTTTACTGTACATCAAACAGCTACTGGTCAAAGAGTTTATACTGAAAACACAAGGAAATAATTACAACAAACTGATATACAAATTGGAAGCTGACATATGTGTGAGGCAACTGGTTAATTCAAATTGTGCCAGGCAGAGTACATACAATAAGCCGCCCTGCTGATGCTGGTGTGGCAGTTTACCTCAGAGTCTATGAGTACAGGTGCCTTCATTTCCCAGACACAGGTCTGTTGACACCGCTCTGCTAACTTATTGTGCTATGTATCACAAAGTCTTGACTTTGTACTAAACTCCGAGAAATGTACAGTGTCTGATCAATAGGAGCATGAAAAAAAAGGCAATCATTTACTGTAAAGAGAACTGCTTACTCGCGAATGTGCGGTGGAGCCGTTTCTTAAGTAAACTAAAGTAACCACGCTCTTTGGGGACAAAAGAACATGTCACCCAGTGCGGCAGTGTGACTCACTGACGCGTTTTTAATATTTTTTAGAAGCCACAGCCTTTAACCTTAAAAGATTATATCATTTTTGAAAAATATATAATTAGCCTAAATTGCCCCCTTCCATCCTCCAATCCACTAGGTTACTCTATTTCTATAATAGGTATAATTGATAATAATTTTATTTTTATTAAATCAAAAAGAGCTCTTTTATTCATTAGAAACAGGAACTAGCACATAGATAAGTGATTTGTGTGTCAGAATAATTTGACCAGCAGCATGAAAGAAAATAGGCAATACGCTGGATATTTAGAGGAGACACTACTGAGCTATTTAGTCATATGCATAGGATATGAATATATATGTATAAATGAAAGGTTCATTCTTCTCAACTGAGTTTGAAGTTTTTCTTCATTTTATTCTGGTGCAAGCAGCAACAGCACCTACAAATGTGAATTTGATTACAGAAACATTGCACGCATCGCTGTTATGTTGTTAATTATTCATGACAGTTTGGCAGTGCTGCAAAAGGCAAACTACACATGGCACAGCAGTTTTCAATATTTATGAGTCATCGAGTCATCTCTTGTCTCCTCAGCTTTTTGCCTTCAAGTCTCAAGTCACAGACAGCTCCTCAATTGGAGACAGCTCCAATTGGGGGTCTCACAGTCCCGAAATTGTCAATAGGCAGTTGCAGGAAGTGGTACCAACCATCGTCACTTCCCCCTACTCCTTCGAGTAGATTTGTCCATCCATGAAATGTCAGAGGTCAAGCATGAAATAATCAAATGAAACCAAGATAGAGAGAGCGGAGTTTAAATCAAAATACAAATGAAATGCATAAAGGTCTAGAAAAGCAAAAAGGTGGAGCGGAAAAAGTCTGACAGAAAAATTTAAAAAATCTTGAGGCTGATGCTGCAACACATTTAACACATTTATTGTTCAAAAATAACATTACCGATGCCAGTGCTAGTGCCACGCAAAATCCTGCTCGCTGCAGTGATGACATTAACAGTCCACTTGCGTCAAATGAAGAGGAGCAAAGAAGAGGACATGAGAAGGAAAGAGTCTGGACAGATGAGCAGCAGGCTGATTCCAGTGGGGAGCAGGGACAAGAAGAGGAGGCCGCTGCCGAGGACAAGTGAAAGGTGCATGACAACCTCCCAGCAGGTGATGCTGTTAATGTTAGGGAAGGACATAAAATAGCATGTCCTGAGGTAGGACATGCTTAAGGCCACTGCTGTTTTTTTAAATGATGCCAAGGTGAGAGTGTATTTATGGCTCGACTGATTATCACTCTGGGTCATAATAACAGCATTACATTTTGTCATAGACTACATTAATGACATATGATTATGTCATATTCGTTTTTTTTTTGTGTGAAGTTACAAATTGTAACATAAATGCGCAGAGAGTTGGGTCGCCCATATCAATTGTCAAACAAATAAAATCCTAAGTGGGCCTCTTGGGGTGCTCTGTTTCTTAGCTATTTATTTATTCATTACATTATTTTATGAAACACGTTAATTACACCTATTGTCAGGGTGCCAACTTGATATCTATTGCCTAGCCGATATGCCATAAATAGCCTGATATTGCTTTATGCAACTCATAAGTGTGTATGTTGGGGAATAATAGAGCTGGTCCAGATGAAAATTTCCAGGGCCAAATTTTGTTTCCAGTCTGATCCTGATTCCTCTTGTTCATACTGACCATTAGGAGATACCTGCATAATGCACTTACAATGTAACTGATGGGGACAAAATCCACAAGCCTCCTTTTGTGCAAAAATGTATTTAAAAGTTTATCTGAAGGTAATATGAATCTTCAGCATCCAAATGAGTCAAATCAAGTAGATATCTTTCAACATTACAGTCTTTTTAGTGCCAAAGTCTCTCTTTTTGTTACTATACTTCCACTGCAGCTCAACAGGGAAACACTGTCTGAGGAAACACAAAGAGGGAATTTGATGCTAAAAAGACGGTTAATTAGAGATGTGCGGAGAGCCAAGTATTATTATTTATATTTGTTGAGGCAGCAAAATGATTTATATATGTATTTGTATTCGAATAAAAGTGGAAATGGATGTAAAAATACAGCTTTTGTTTTATTACACTTTTAATTTTAGGATATTAAAGTGTTAAAGTGTAACCTTAAGAAGGAGGTCCTCACACTGGGTCTCAACTGTGCAGACAAATCTCTACTTATTTATACACCCATAACACAGAGACAGCACAGCTTGTAACATGTAGAGAAGAACTTCAAAGGCGATTATTTCTTTGCACTTTTCATTTATTGCCCATTTTTTACAACCTAACTTTGTGGAAAGGAGAAGTGGAACAACAGGTTATAGAGAGTCTCTTGAAAGCACTTTGCTTGTGTTAGTAGCTCAGCTGTATCTCTGGGGAACACCCACAACTCTGGGAGTGATGTCCAAATAAGGAAATGTGCGTCGTGTAGCAGGTGGACATGATCCCCCTTGTTGAGACCTGTTGATAGACGTAACAACGGAGTAGAGGAAAGATACTGAGATAGCGATGTACCTGATCTACGCACTGGTAGTTGACATGTTTTGGGTTTTTTTCTTCCCAAAAACAAATAATTTATATTTGCATGAAATAATTATTTGTAAAAAACTAGGGCTTGAGAATGCTGACCATGTAATTGCAACATCACCAGTTTGAGTCTAGCCAAGAACCATTGTTGCATGTCATCCTTTCTCTCCCCACATTTAGAGTCAGCTTTCTACTGTATGTTGTTTAATAAAGGTAAGGAATACTTAGAACAAGACTGCTACCTAATAGGCAAAAAACTAACATGCAAGACTGAAAACATAACTTCCTTAGAGGTAATGAAATCTTCATTGCTCACTCTGCCATCATCACATTCCCCCCTTCATGAGGCCCAGCAGGACATTGGTGCCACTATATTCTGAGGTGCAAAGCCTCCGTTTCCCAGGTTGCCTGGTGCCACGTCTTTAAATGTCCCCGCAGATTAATCAATCACTCAGCAGAAAGGAGCTCTTTTTCCTCAGAGTTCACTCCAGGACTCGGACCATCATGGTAAAGATGTTTGTGTTCTCCTCTTGAGGCCTCAGACTGACTCCCTGAAGGAGGCCACAGGTCAAATGGAGGGAGAAATGCACCAGTGAAAATGAGCGGGACTACAATCCCATGATCACACTTAGTTTTAATGGGAAACAAATTGTGCAGACAGGTGGAATGAGTAGGAAATGCCACATAAGGCTGAAATGTGTTGGTTTAGTGCCTCGAAGTGGTGCTGGGGAATGTGACTCTGATTTATGAGCGCCATTTAATTTGTGTGTTCCCGCTGCAGTTCCTTCAGAGTCTCTGTGTGTGTTTGTATATCCATAAAAGATCATTTCGAGCTGGAAAAACCGGAACAGAGTCCAGATACTAATACATTCTGTGTTAAGACTGTGATACAGGCCATTCAATTCTGCTGTGTTACTGTGTATCCCAGCCCCTGTGAGAACGCCAACAAAAGAATTTGTTTTCCTCAGGGGGAGGTTTTTGCTCAACTTGTTGTATGTAGCAGGGAATTAAAACTGGGCCTGGGAGGTTTTTCATCTCCCGTTAGACATTAGACAGACACATGTTGAGGTTTCCAGGCTATAAAATTGAGACAGGGAGAGAAAATAAGGCAAGCATTCCACATGCTTTATGCAAAGTTTTGCCTCTCTATCATTGTTATGATTACCATTTGTGCTGCTTTCCTGGAAGGGAGGGCATTTTAATGGAATGGTATTTCAAGAATATTCTGTGCAGAGATGGGATGCACACCAGTGTCTAAATATGACATTTGCACACATGAACACACACACATACACACACACACATACCTTAAATGTCCTCAGTCTATTTCAAAAGAGCTCTTGGATAGGCCACAAGTATCAAAGTAAACAGACGTAAACAGCACAGTACAAAAAGCAATTTGGCCCAGTGCATTTCGCCTGTGTGTGTATATGTGCAGCTGTGGGCGTTTTGAGAGTAAACGTCCATTTTCTTCGCAAACCTACAAACATATATAGGTCTGAGGAAATAAGAGGCAGTAACTGTGTGTTTACATTCAAAGTTTGACAAATGAGGTCTGAAATTAGGGAGTAATATAAATAAATGTTGTATTTGTGTATGCCCTGCATGCTGTGTGCTGAGTGGACAGTTTATTTCCTGTATCATTCACAGCCACTAAAATAGGTGCATAATGTAGCTGTACGTTGAAGACCTTTAGTATACTTTGGTCCTTTTACCCCCTCATGCTTAAAGGGGCCATATTATGCTTTTTCTGGTTTTCTGTTCAAAAGTTAAAAAACTTGAGGTTAATGTATGTAGAAATGCTCCCTGCAAGTCAAAACCCAGGACTTCCATCTGCCTAAATGCTTAATTTGCAATGGTTCTTTGTACCTTGCTGACGAGCTGACGTTGGTTCATTGCGCATTTCTATAAATGACCGTCCGTTCCATAGCCTTGGTTGCTAAGGTTGTTGCGAAGGTTTTTCCGTGTGTTGTTTGCATTGTCCAGTCTCATATTTCAGAACGGATTCCCGCTTGAACATTTTCCGACTTTTACCAGTTAACAGGATAGCCTGAAAATTTTGAATATGACTGTATGATCTCCATCAAGGGTGGCAGAGAGGTCAGTGGATCCGTCACAAATGTCAAAATGTCATCTGCATAGAGCAGTAGTTTATGTTCTTTATTCCCTCCCTCAACACCTTTAAAGGGATAGTTCTGATTTTTTGAAGTTGGGTTGTATGAGGTACTTATCCATAGTCAGTGTATTACCTGCAGTAGATTTGGGTCGGCACGTCCCCAGCAGGCAGGAGTAACATCACAGAAGCTATGCACTGTACTGCTGTGGACGGGGCCAGCAGCGAAATGTATTTGAGCCACCTAAAAAAGGCCCACCTAACAAAATCAACATCAGTTTAAGTTTACACTATATTTGGAAAATTTTCACCACTTTACCATACCGCCAGACAGCCTTTTCCTTTGGCACTACATTTTCTCAACCAATGAACTTCTGTATTCCTACACATACCACAGCTTATCTGAGGTGTAATACACTGCACTCCTGATATACCTCACATAGAATTGGAGTAATAATATCTATGTATTCTTTATAATACTCTGTGGGAAATCCATCATAACCAAACAATTTCAGATTTGTTATAAGTGACACAGCCTTTCTTATCTCTGCCTCAGACTTAGCTCTCTACCTGATCAGGGTAGAACAGAACAAAAAACAGTCCAATAGAACAACCAAAACATAAAAATAAACAAAAATATTCCTGGCTGCAGTCACCATAAACAAATTAAAGAGTTATTGAAACAGTTTAGTTGTGCTGTAGTGGGTTGGTCATTATTTGGCATTGGTGGAAAATGACTCTTTGAATTTTGAACTTCCTATCAGAGTTAATACTGAGTCCCTTGGTCCAGATCCTCCAGACACAGTCCAACATTGTTCCATTAGTCCCATATACTTCCTTCAAGCCCACCAACCTCACATTGTTTTGTTTACTTTGGTTTTCAAGACTTGAATTCTCTCCCACATAGCATCCACTTGCTTGCTCTTACCCCACTCTCACTCAAAAGTTGCTCTGAAGTTTCCTCCAGGCAGGCATGGTGAACTTCTCCCAAGCCTCTCCCACATAACCGCCACTGTAGCCTTCAGCTCCGCAGTCTTTTCTTTAATAGTTGATACATCTGTTGCAACACTCTGCAGCATGGTATTCATTTCATTGATTTCAATAAACAACTTTTCCAAAGTTGGAGACGGCTGTGTGGGGTCTCTTGAGAGTTGTCTCTGCAGCGTTGCCATCTTCATATGTGGGACTATTCCTTGCTGCCATGTGGCTGGTATTTTTGAAGTTCTTCGGGGTCAACAATGCCATTAGTTCACAAGGTCAAAACTTGTCAGAACCATGCCCAGTTTATATTGAGAGTGGTGACAGATTGCCACAAAAAGAGTCTCTTATGGTAATGCTTTAGAATACAGCCTGCAACATACAGTGTAATTACTCCGTAGTTATGGTGTAATCTTTTGTACTAAGGGTGTACCAGTACAGTATGTACCAATACATATATGTAGGTACAGGGGAACAAGATGTGACCTTATGGAGTAAGGGGGTAACATTTTAGGAACTTACAAATTACTTATACTGTAGTTATTGTTTGACTACTAGGTACCTATTCTATTATTATAGAGTATGTATGAACTACTGAGCAATAATATGGCTTTGCAGTTGTTTGGCCAACAGTTTGATTCTTATGGCTTCTTACCAAGTGGGAGACATCATAACTGTCAGAAATCCAGATATCTCACACTATATTTACAGTCAAGAGAGTAAAACTAACAGTTTTTCTCTATAGGGTCAACATATGGCCACGGTGCAGCAGCTTCTTTCCTCTCATCTCAACCTCAACCCTATCATCTTCATCAGGAGTGGAAAGGAAGATGAAAGAGACGAATGAAGAAGCAATTCAAGAAAAAACAAAGAAATCAAGAATTAAATGCTATTTTTTCCTCAAAAGTTTTTTAAAATTTATTTTAAAGAAGAATTATGTTCAATTAAGTATTAAGTTAGGGATGTAAGATTTTGCATACCCATTCAACTTTGATGACGCTGATATGAAAGGTTATAAGTTATTACCAACAAACAGGTAATATTGATGCAATATAGGCATAGTAGATAGCTCCTTGTGTTAGCTAATGCAGAAGTTAGCTTGTTGTGGCAGTCTGAAGGACTTTACACATCCATGGAAGGACTGTTAAGGACTGTTGTTAAGCTAATGGGAAAACGGATCTGGACTGTACGGCGCAGCAGTGGCAGGACGCCGCCGGAGAGGGTGGAGAGAGAAGTAACCAGAGAAACAACCAGGAGAGTTAGCTGTTAGTTGTTTGTCATTGTTGCTAATAATATTAGACTGGTTAACCAGCAGCCACAAAGTTCTGTTAATTAACAAACAAGATGACCAACTGCCATAAATAGATGTTATGACATGGATACTTCATCTTCATGACAAAAAGAAGAAGATGTCAGATAACATGAGTCAGATACAGCTTCTCTCTCTCTGTCTCTTTGGTCGCTAATTTCTTCTCTGATGGTTAAATGTCTCTGTGTTTGTTGTGTGCATTTATCTCCTTAACAAGAATGCAGCAGAGACTATATAATGTGCAGTAGGTAGTTTGCTTGTTAAAGTTACAGTGAGCTGTCTGGACTCACTCATTCATTTGGAATTGATCCCGTTTTTAACTGAGTGGTTGTTCAGTCACCTGTTGATGTTGTGTGATTTGTGAATGAGTGTTCAGGAGGTCTAGCTGCACAAAAAAATATTGGTAGACAATCCAGCAACACCTGTCCATATCGTCTGTACCCAAATCTACGCCCATGCAACACACTTATTACAGGTCGGTGTAATGCTATTTTGAAAACCTTATAAACCAACCTGGTGTAAAAATGAATGTCCTCGTCTGAACCTGCCAAGCATTATATACCAAAACGGGTTCACAACTGTAGCATTTCCAGTTGATTTTGAAGCTCCTTTATCCTCCGATGCAAGGCTTCATTTTCGTTGGCCATCTCATTTGCCATGACTGCCATCGCTATAGTCATGCAGTAATCATGATCAGCTGTCGCTGTTGTTGAACGAGCCACCAAACAAACATTCGCTGGTGAAAAGTGCACTGCTAACGTCAGTTAGCAGCTACGTAGCTAATTAGCTGCTTAGCTGCAGCACATCAAACAGTGTATAAACATAGCTGCAGATGTCACTACAGACCCATTAAATGCTAGTTTGGTTGTTGCTCTTCAAAATCCCTGTTAGCGACGCGCTGTCTGTCTATGACTTGTACTTACAGTAGTTTGTTTACTTTATTTTAAATGAGATATTAAATTTTGCAATTAATCCATGGTTCACGTGTGCTGAACCGTGGGGGGCAATCCGTACGGATCATGGCTCAACTATGATCAGTTGCACCCCTACTAGCTAGCTCTTTCTGCTCAAACCGGAAGTACTCATACGTACATTCACATCCCAGAAGTTGATAGACGCCATCTTGTGCACAGAGCCTATTTCACTCTGAGCAACAAATGTTTTCATGGCAATCCATCTGGTAGCTCTTGCCATTTCAGTCTAGATCAAAACATTGGAATAACAGAGAGACAGACAAGCATTACCAAAATTGGACTACAACCACATTTGGGCACTTTTGGGGGAGGGTTTAGATAAGTTTAAGTTTAGATCATTTTTAGAGCAGCCAGTGTTTGTTTCTTTTTTCTGTTTTTTTTCTTCTGCAACTTCAGGGGGGAATTCCACAACAAACTTAACATCACACACATTTGTTATACTATGGCCATACACACACACACACACACACACATATATATATATATATATATATATATGCTCTCTATAGTCATTATGGCTGAAATATTAGACAACAGATGCCTTGTTACACCTAAGCATGGCAATTAAGAAACACTATGGTTAATTCATGCCTAGCAGTTTAACAAAACAGTTGGTTCAAGAATTATTTTATCACATTATTGTTGAGTAGTATTGTCCAACACAACAGAAAGTAATTTAAACATGTTACAGGTAGCACAGAACAACGCAGCTCACATGGCACTTCACTGCACAGATAGAACAAGGATGGCTACAATAAATAACTTTTTTGTCTTAGTTAAGTGTAAAGAACAGGGTGCATTAATCTTTACTTCATTTTATACAAAATACCATCACAGCTAAATCATTCTTTTCAGACAGACATCATTATTTTACAAGGCTGAGGGTGATTTTTTTTTTTGACCCAATGTAAAACTGGTTTAAGAATAGTAGTAAAGAGAGAATAGTAAAACAGGCTCTTATAAAATGTTAGATTGTTTATTTATACGAGAAATGTAGGAAGCAAATATAGTACTGGTTTTGCTCCTAAAGATGCAATATTGATAGATACTGACCCAGTGAATATAAGTCCAATATTCACTCCCCCTTTAGCTCTGTTTGCACTCCACAAATATCTGGTTCTTTAGCTGCTAAATGCTCCACTATGTCCACCAGCTAGTTGCTAACTGTCTGTCTGCTGTCTGGTGCTGAGCAGATACTGAACAGTGCACTTATCAGATATTTTTCACTGGAAACAGCTGCCTGATGTGCCTGGTGATGAGAGCATTGAGTCTGAGCTAAAACATTAAAGTTGTGGTTTGTAAAACCAAAAACTGAAAAACTGAATGGAAGGACGCTTGGTTGCAGGTATGCTGCTTTTTGGGTGAACCCCTCACCTCCAACACATCCAGGTAAATGTCACATTATTCTGTCATGCAGTCTGTGCCATCTTTATGTCACAGGTTCTGATTACGTAACAGCACAACATGGATCCCACTTTCCTATGAACTCTATCTTTTAACCTGTGACACATGTTTTAGTGTCCTCCTGGCCTCTCATAGCCATGAAATGAAAATCTTTTTACAGGTGTAGTGCTCATCTCCATATTTCCATTCAAGTTGTTTTGACAGGTGTAATCCTGACATGATGGAAATTCAACATGTGAAAAGACTCACGGGCAGAGTTTGTCTAGGACCCCTACTTAACCTTAATCTCAGAGCGGGAGTTTTTCCTGGTTACATCATTTGATCTTGGGTCAGGGAAGCATCAGCATGGGAGCTACAAAAGATGAAAACCCCCACTTTGTGGTCACCGAAAATATTAGACCTCCACTAATCTGAAGCAGTGTGATCACTTCAGAAAAATAAAATCCTATGAGTTATATCTCCATCTCCTATTTCAGAATCATTCATCATATACAGAGCTTCATTCACTCTTTTAGCTTACATCTGGCCTCATATCACATAACCGCAGCTCGGAACATAAAAACACTACATATTGAGATAGAGTGATGATTTGCCAGATTATCACCATCCCCAGCTCACCCTTTCCCCAACCCTGTGTTTGGAGAAAATCCAATCCCTTTCTAACAGATGTTTGTTAAATCAATTCAAAGAAAATTGCAAGAGGTCTGCGTATGGCCTGCTAGAAGTGGACTTGGATCAAAGGAAGAAGCCGTGTGTGTTTGTATCAGCTCTCCATCTGTGATGGATGAGGTGAGTCAGCCCAGCTCAGCGCAACATAAAAACTTTTTCTTCAAAAAGCCTGACATCCTTAAATGAAAGGCTGTCTGTAAAATAAGCCATAATATCCACTCACGTACACAGAGTATTAGTCTGTGGGTCTCGCTTCTCTTACGTAATGTTGGCTGGACTTTGGTGGGATATAATAAGTGATGTATTATGAGATCACTCTCCTGTTCTTAGAGTCCATAGTTTGCATCGGAAATTCATATTCAGGTGAAAACTAGGAAAATCTCAAAACAATGAATTAAACATTGATTTGGATGAAAAGTTAAAGATCAGCTTAGTGGAACAGTCCAGCCAGCCGACTGCAGAGTCCTGACCAAAGTCAGCCAAGAGATCTTGAAAACAAGAGGCCAGGCCTTTGGCTTAATGATAGTTTTGGTTAGTTCTCTCTTTAATGCCTCATTGATAATTGCAATGTCGCCCTGCCTGCAGATTAAATGCTATTAAACTTAAAGTCTTTTTCCTTCTTTGTGGGTTTTGTTAGAGAAAATGCAGGACGCTAAAGATAAATTTCAGCTTGATAAACAGCTTTCTGCTTGGTAATGTGAATATAGTGCAACAAAATTTCCAGAGTGGATCTCTATGGTGCCCCTGAGAGCAAGTACTAGCCGAATGAGGACAAAAGCTGTCATCAGAAAAACACAAAGCTGGATCAGTTTTAATAGTGTTCTGTGCAAGTTGTAGAGTTTGTGCATTTGATTGTGTTTTCTGTTTTTGCAGCACATTTCTGTATTCTTCTGTGGTTTCTCACTTTGCAGCATTACTTTCTAAATGCTGCTGTTTGTGTTGTCGAATTGATGAAGATGCTTTTTTAATTTGCTTGTGTTTTGTTTTTTCACATGTGTCAGGTTCAGCATGTTCAGGGCCACTGTAGATTTGAGTCCTGAAGTTGAACTTTAAACAAGATGAATGCACACACCTTGGCCAAATGAGCCACAGGGGAAGCACATCAGTTTGGCTTTAACAGAAAGTGTTTATTCCTGACAGATGGTTTAGTTATTAAATGACAGCAGCATACTGTTTAGTGTTTGACCCAAACCAGTAAAATCTTCAGTAAATCTGTCAATCATCTGTGTCCAAGGTGGATGGATACACACTAAACTTGCATAGCACACATACATTGAGCTTAAGTCCCCCTCCACTCAAAAATGTTTTCTTCTTGTTGTAACTGAATGTTTGAGCTTCACTGTGCAGAATGATGTATGTGCAGAGTTTGACACTAGAAGACTGTTTTCACATTAATCTGCTGAAAGTAGAAAGTTTCTCTGTGCTCACTGAAAATGATTTTAAAGGGCCTATTAGCATGATTTGTGACATCACAACTAGTTTGGAAGCCAATTCTGGTCTAATATTCAACTTATACACGTGTGATGTGGAAACTTGAAGCCTCCAGCAAAGATAGTGTGAGAACAGACTTTACATTTAAGTAGGAGACATCTTGTGTCCAGTTGTTCAACTTCTGAACTGAAATATATTTGCATATTCATAGATTCTGGAATTTTCAATGAGGGAGAAGTAGTAGACGTTATTTAAAGGATGTTACACTGTGTCCTAACAGCAAGTGAGCATCCGACTATCATGTTGCATCGCATAACTTCGGATGCTCTCTGTCCACATTGAATCTGTTAAATATGCACTTCTGTTACGTTGTGTAAACAAACCACACACCTATCAGCTTTGCACTCAAGATCAGACTGGAGATGTAACCACTCAAGTAAAAGATTGTGTACTCGCTATCCTACCTTTGTACTTTTTAAACAGAAAACATACATTTTATATTGTGATATTTAGCTCTTTCCTTACTGGAAATGACATAGTAGTGGTAAGTTTGTATGAATAGCAAAGTTGTCTCTATTTTTCAGGCATCAAACAGTTTTGTTTGTGGGTGTGGTGTTGATGCATGACCAATGACTTTTTGTCGTCTTTAACTAACAATGGCAAATAGTTAAGAAAAGCTGTGGTACAGTGTGCATTACCTAATAAAAGCCATTTTTATTCATTTGCTTAAGAACTGAGTGCAGTGCATTGCAGTGAGAGAGCAGACTTTAAATCTGAAAGGTGTTGAAACTGTCACAGTGTCATGGTTTATGGATAAATTACCTTACGTTATACAGCCAGACCAGTGAGTGGAATTTAGTGTTATTTGGGGGAAAATATTGTGTTCCTACACTGTAATCATATAATAATCTCCTTTCCTTTTGTTTCAACTGCAGTTTAATGTTTCCATAAGAATTTGGGAGTTTGCTGTAAATGGTAGATTTTCCCCCCAGTTTGACTTGTTGTATTGGAAACAGGTCTGTGACTTTCTTTGATGTAATGTGAATTTATGTGAAACTTGAGAATAATGTTTAAATCAACTTCTGTAAAAACTCTTCTGAGCAGGCCGCCTAGAAAAGGGTGTATATGTAAAACATACTTATCGCTGTTTTTATACATAAATCAAACAATAGTATAGTAATTTTGAATATTTACAACAACCCCTTCTCTAGACATTTATTTTCACTTGCAAAACACACATGCACACACACACACATGCACACACACACATACAAATAAGGGTTGTCAACAGAGACTTCACAAATGTTAAGCTATTAAAAGGCATTTTGTAAAGAAGCTCGATCCCATCTGGATGTTTTACACACTTGTGATTACTTGAATCAGTCTTACGAGGCAAACATATTGGATGCCTTTTTGGAAATCAGATGCACATTTTCCCATTTGTTTGTAATGAGCTTAAAGTGTACTGCACAGTGCTTATGTGCCCCATGGATCACACTTTTTATCTGCTTAGTGTGCCTTTTATTGAGCAAAGTGAGCACCTCAGTTGAAAATTGGTTAGCACTGAAATGCCTTCCATCACTGAAAAGAGAGTCAAGCCTTTCTTCAATCATGGCTTTTGTAAGTTGGAAAAAATTAAAAGTTGTTGCTGCATTCCAGCCTGCTTCAAGTTTTTTTTTTCTTTTTAGTCAGCTAATGTCATTAGTTAAGCTAGCTTAGTGACTGACCACAGTTGTGGTTGCCTAGCAACACCCAAAGGATGCCTCCGGAGCTTCTGCCAGTGCCATGGATGTATTAAGGGAGCTGGATACGATGTGGCACAGTGAGTTTTGTTGCCAATTTGTTCCAGTGGCCAACCGCAGTACTTCAACTAACAGATCCCCTGCAGAGGAGCAGACACAACACAACACAAGGTCAGTTACTCTTCTTATTATCCCTACATTTGTTATTCATTTAGATTTAAAGGAACGGTTTCACTTTTTGGGAAAAACACGTATTAACTTTTTTGTCAAGAGTTAGATGAGAAGATGTCCATTAAGTCCTATGGATCTGTAGGAGTCAGAGGGTGATTTTCTTAGCATAAAAACTGGAAGCAAAGGGAAACAGTTAGGCTTGCTTTGGTTACAAAATATGGCTACACTCACCAAGTAACACCTTGTACCTGATTTGTTTAATCCGAACACGAACAGACACATAAAAATGTTAAATTAAGCTGCTTCGTTCTCACAGCCTCCATCTCTGAACTAAACCATCTGATCCTGAATGTAGCCTTACTAGTGACTGATGTTAGCAAGCCAGCTAAGAAGATACAACGTGAACATAAGACAACTTTGGAGTTACCTGGAGTCCCATTTCTGCTCTTTTGGTGGCCACTAACCACGTCCTCACATCTCCAGCCCCCACACCAAGCTAGCACGTAGCGGACCAGTCTGTCACTAAATGCACGGACACCAAACAGATGTCAACCCTCCATCAAACTACCGGTAAGATACCAAAGACAGGTACTGAGATTAGTAACTGTAATGTAATTACTGAAGTTCAACCTGTAATTCCTTATACTACCAGTTACTGAAAAAAGAAATCACATTACTGTAATGCGTTACAGTAAGTAACACTACTGCCCAACACTGTATGAGAGTGGTATTGTTCTTCTCATCTAACTCTGCAAGACAGAGAATAACTATATTTTACGAAATGTTGAACCATTCCTTTAATATTTATAAAACTTTGTGAGAATAACATTTCTTGTGTGTGCGTTGTCATCTCAGTGTAAGCTCTACAATACGGGCCCAGACCAAGATACACTAATAAGTCTTTTCCAAGGAACTTAACATCACACAAGTTAAGGTGCAGCCATTGTCACAGGTTCTGTTTTTGTTTCCACTGTACTCACCCAGCTTTGAGCATGAGTTCCTCAACCTACATTTCGGCACTGCTCAAGAAGTGGAACTAAATCCAAATTCCAGGTACTCTCAGGGGAAAGAAATGCAACAGCTCATTTGTCACATGGTAAACACAGCATTTAATAACAGGAAATGTATTTCGATAAGCACTGCAAGGAAGTTTGTTTCAATATACAAGTGATATGCTAATTCAGAATATCCAACATGTGTGTTTGATTGCCTTGTTTATTTGTAAGTGTAAACAGTAGATTGAGTGCATAGTTGCATTGTGGAATATATTACAAGTTAAATTACATTTCCCACAAACATTTGGGAAAGAGATATTCTCAGAATCTTGTAACGTTTCTTGTAATGAGTTATTTTTTCCACTAAGTAGCAACCAAACACTTCATAGCTATACTATGGTTGTAGCGTCCTGAAGGATGCACCCAGCTCTGGAGAAAAAACTAGTTTGAAAGAAGGGGTGACATCTTGGAACACAGTAACCAGTTTTTATAATAAATCCATGGTTTATGCAGGTTCTCAAAATAAATCACTTTGCAGCCAAGACACAGTGTCTTGGCTGCACTCAGCCCCATGTCACACACCATTTAAGTTTGTACAGCAAACACAGAGGGTGTTATTCTTCCGACAGTGTAATCATTACGCTACAGTACATATGAATTGGTATGTAAAGTCTTTTGAGAGATTAATGGACATTTTATGGCTTTTGTCAGAGCTGTAAACATATGGCCCCATTAACTTACATAGTTAGTGAGAAGGTTAAGCTGGAGCTGGGGGGCACTCACATCCACCCACAGAAAGTCAAGTTTTTACCCATCACATTTTTAGATTAGAAAAATGTTCCTGCCAGTAATGATCCCCAGTAGTCAAGTCTGGATAAAAATATTGTACACTGGTCAAACCTTTCTCAAAGTAGATGTACAATACACATATGTATATGCATATGGACAGACCTGTGGCTTTTCTGTTACACACAAACAAACATACTATACAGTCACATATTTGGCTTAAATGCACAGATGCCTTTTCAGGAAACAGATGGAGGTTTGTTATGCAACTCCAAGATCAACCCAATGTTTGTTTGAGCCTGAGCGGTGGAATCGTCACTGCTACCACTGATATCAAACCCTACGGGGCCGTCCTCCACCAGACTGGACTCTCTGTCCCAGCAGAGAACCACTCTCCTGTTCCCCCTTTATTCATCCAGTCAGCCCTGCAACTGGGGACCGCTTACCCAACATAACCTGTGACCAGGATGAATCGTTCCTTTAAAAACTACAACTAAATTGGGTTTACGTTGGTCTGTGGTGATGTTGCACATTGGAGACAGACAGGCCGGCTTGTCAAAGTCTGTTTGGTAGAAAACACTGTGTGTTCTGTCTGCTGTGTGTATGGGATAGTGTGTCGGCCTGTGTATGTTTCACCATGGAAACCTTAGGTATGATGTCATGTCTTGTCGCAGGACATTTGTCAGGGAAAGGCTGTTTTTAATGTGTGATTGACAGGGCTGAGATGAGAACTGTGTGTCTGCAGAGTGTCTTAGCTGTTGCATTTTGCCAAGGCTGGAAACAACACGTTTAAGAGTAACAGCATTTTATTTCAGTTAAGTTGGTGCTATTGGTGTTCAGATGCCCTTCTTTCCATCTCCTTCTCTCCATTCTCTTTTATTCTTGTGTCTGTACAGCCTAGCTGGAAGGATAAGAAATGGTTTTCCCCCTTCAGAAGAATCCATTAGCATTCATTCTTCTATGAAACATCACCTCCACAGATAATCTATTGCTGAACATACATCATTTTGATATGTCTGAGCTCAGTGCTGTCCAAGCGGCAACCTCTGGGGCTGTAAAATGAAGCCATAGTGGAAGTGCCAAAAACTGCAGTTCCTTGAATGGCCACTTGAGGCTGGCTCCAAAAGCGAATCATTCCCCATAGATCCCCATGTTAAAATACCCAACTTTACAGCAGAAATAAACATGTTTACAGCCTAGTACAAAAAACGGTTTTGCTTTCTATAGCTAATTTCCCCTTTCATGACAACTGTACGGGGGGTGAATTTTTTTATAACTCACCTGTTTAAAATTTTATTAAGCCATAAAGTTATGCATAACGAAGGACATGGCTGCTTTGAGTGACAGGTCTGCCAGCTGCTAGGTGGCTTGTTTCAGCCATTCGACCCGCCTCTTTGCTCATTTTTGATTGGCTGGGAGTTAGACAGTGTCACACACTGCCAAGATTGCGACGGCCGGCGTGGCTCACTTTGAGCTTCAAAACCACTCTTCAGAAAACAACGGGAGATGTCATGGTAACTATGTCCATATTTTTATACAGGCTATGGTGCTGTCACATTATGTTGTGTTTCCTGTCAGTCTCCTGAAATCTGTCAAAAACATGTAGCCTTGTATACTTCAATTTCATATATTCTTATTCCAGGTATGTTAGCTAGAACAGCTAGCAGCCAGTTCATTTTAAGATAGAATTGACACTGGAAATCTACTCTTGTATTTGAATAGTTTTTGTGAATTTGTACTATTTTGACATTTCACTTGTATTTAGTTATAAATGGAAAAATGTCTGCAAGCTAGTCTAGGCAATCAAATCTATTTAAACTGTCAATACTCTGTGCACTCTTTGCTGAGCAAGAGCCACTGCTTCATTCACACCAAGCTTCTCGAAATCTCAATCTCAATCTCAAAATTGTTCTGCTCTTTATGTATTCAAATCAGCACCATTTCCATCCTGTTTTCCACCTGTAGACTTTGATTTAGAGGGAAATTGTATCTTGTCACTTCCCAGTATCTGTCTGAGCAGGCTTAAAAGATAACTCCAGTTTATCACATCTCAGGTTTTATTTTCGTAGTTTGAACCATTATTCCATACAGATATTGATAATAATGATATATTATTTCTTACCAAGTAAATTGCTGTTATCTTAGAAAGCTTCAACATCGCTAAAAAGAAGACTGAAAGGGCGAGAAACATGAGCTGTCAGCCGACCAGACAAGTGCTAAACAAACCGCCATCTTTCCAAAAATTATTTGTGAAGGAAAGCAAACGTGAACTGAGACAAAGGTGAGGTAAACATTCATCACAGTTAACAATTTGAAATGCTATTTTGCCCTGTTGGACTACGTTGTAGCAATAAAGCTTTGCTCCCATATCTCAGGAATTAAATTAATCGTTATTAGTGGTTATTATTACTGATATGTGTGGTGGCCAGTATTACACAAATAAGGTTGAAGTTGTAATACACCAGAATTATCCTGTAAGCCTGCACAGACAGAGTTTGGGGAGTGACAGTAACAACCCTTAAAATCAGAGCATATAGAAGAAAATTGGTGACTAAAAGTACATAAATAAGACTCAAATTGTATTAAAATGAAAAAAATATCCTTTATGCTGCAGAGAGGAAGGTCAGAGCATGGATGTCAAACATTAACTGTACTGCTCTTTATCTATTTACATTATGAATGAACTGTGTTATGAGAGGCTGACTGAACTCACATGTAGTACTTTGCTATACAATCTACTGCAGAGTAATATGAGTGATATTAGGACTTGAGTGTCCTTTCTTTATGATCAGAGATTGAATAGTGACGTGAATGTCTTAGTATTATTTTTAACATTCAAACCCTGTAAGAATATACTATGTCCAGTATCAAGGACTGAAGTCCCTTATTCATTGTAGATTGCTTGAGAGAGAACTTAGCATTTACTTTACATTTGTAGTTTTCTTTTGTATTTGAGTTGAAACTTACTCTGACCCCTCACAACAGTGGAAAGGCTAATACACAGTAATCACCATGAACCTCAGCTTCTCCACAGACCTGACCATCTGCAAATATCACCTTATGATTATTACTTAATTTCCTATAACCTCCTGTGTGCCAAGCTGCTGTTAATGATTGAGAAAAGTCCAAGGTGGACTTGGTGGGACTGTGACAAACAGGTAAAATCACAGTGGGTGGGGGGGGGGGGTACAAATGCTTGAAGCAGGCAAAATGTCCGACAGTTGGCACAGGAGCCAGGAGAAGGAAAAGCACTGAGGCTTTAAATGCAAACATATGTGGAACAATGCATGCTGATACACCACAGATGTGTGCATATGTGTGTGTGTGCGCATCTTGAATGAGCCTTAATGCATGAGAGGAAACTCGAAGGACAAAATGTCAGTGATACAGTGCAGTGTCTTGGATCCTGGTGAACTTCTTACAGGCCAGAATGCAATTTTGGATTTTCATTGTTGTGCGCTGCTGCTTGTGAGTGATTACAGGCTTGATTGAAATGAACACGGGCCCCTGGCTTCGTCTCAGCTTGAGGTCCGCTGACATCTGAGCACTGGCCATTTTAAACATTCACATAAAGCCTCCAATGTACCAAAAATGCACTGAGTCATTATCTTAAATGCAGCAAACACTTTAAACATGGGCTCAAGGCTACAGATATAGCAGATCTGTGGTACGAACATACACACACGAGCATGGTCTGCTCACACAACTGCATAATCAGGTTATGCAAGAGAGAGATTTCCAAAGTTATACATCCAATTCAAACCACTTTGTGGATTATTGTGAGAGTTCCACAGTTTGGACAGAAATGTGGTATCTGGAGAACAAAAAAACAGAACATTTTGTTTTGTGATTAGTCACTGATCCTTTAATTGCAACAATTTAAAGTTTCTTACTTCCTGCCACATTCAGTGTGTATCATCTTCACTATGTACTGAAATTATATGCTTTGGGAATTATTATGTAGGCTTTTGCTGCTATCTGGCTGGATGATTGGAGTATCTGTATATCTAGCTTGATAGCTTAACAACGGAAAGACTAACTGTAATAGAACTTGCCATTCTCTCTAGAGTCCACTGAATACACAGAGCCCAAACTGATATCAACCCCCCATCAAACTACCAGTAAGACAGCAAAATCAATCCCTAAACTGTTGAAGTAACAGCGCATCACTGGAATTTCTAACTCTAAAATGCTGGATCATATTCAGTTTTTTATGCTGAACAATTATGAAAGATTATGTTTATGGCAAATATAATATGATTAAGGTATGGTTAAGATTGGGAAACTAAAACAGGGTTAGGGAGAGATCATGATCACAGATATGGACATAAGTAATTCTTAGAGATACTGGGGTGGTGATGTGCCAGCATATTCAGCATCAGCTGGCCTTTTTTGATGCTCAGCCCAGAAAGACTTATGCATACAAGACATGCAGCAGCTTTACATCCTGTACCCCCAGACATATTGTCAACTTAATATGTATGTCCTACCATGGTCCAAACAACATCATGGTCTGAGCTGAACAGATACAAGCTGTTTTAACAAAATATTACATTGTCCTACACATTTAGATTGATAAACTATACAATTACCAGACGAACAAGATGGATGCTAGCTTCCATACAGAAACACAAAAATGATACAATATGTCATTAGACAAAACATAAGATTTGAGATAATTTAATTAAGTCACATTCACTCATAGCTCTTTAGTTTCATCCAGATGCTCTTTGCTTCAGCTTCCATTGCACTAACTCCTGAATGCCAAACAGCAACAGATAAACTTCATTTGGAGGCTCTTAAATGTTTTCATGATCATGCTCATAGATCATGCATATTACTTTGGGCTAACCTAATGGAAACTGCTGGGTCTAACTGTACTCAACATTTACTGAGCGTTTACTGAGCGTTTACTGAATCAGTGTTTCGCCTATAATTATAACAACAAGAACCCCTGCCAGGCCAAAAAAATATTTTTTAATGCCAAAAATAACGGCAAATATCCATTCATTTGGAAATCAATAGCGTTTGGGGGTCTCTGTGCAGCGCTGTTCTGTAACGTAAGTCAACCTCTATGTCATTACCTGGGAAACTCTTGGTAGCGTAGCTCCATTCAGGAATAGGGCATTGTGTAATATGTTTGCGTAGCGGGTGGGAAAGTGCAAGAAAGCAGAAAAGTGATGGTGAACGTGAGCGGAGCACAGGAAAAGGTTAGTCTGGCAGTTGTCAGTTTGGCAGCAAATGTACAGTTCAGACTACAATGTGTCAGTTAATGAATGCTGCGACTTCTCAAGACCAAGAAAAGTAACGTCTGTTATTCCCCCAAGTACTGGAAAAGTAAAGGGAGTTAGCTCCAAAATTAGCAACAATGGGTTAGCCTAATCTTGCTAGACAGAGAAATAGAGAACGGATAAATGTGCGGCTGCTGAGTTCACTCTGTCCCGTAACATCCAACAATTTTTTCCCCCCTGCAACTAATCGATTAGTTGAAGATTATGTACAATTTCAGTTGACCAAGATTTTCTTTGGTTGGCAGCCCTAACATTAACAGTCATCAACACTTTCATAGTAATAGTGCTGAATAGAATTTAAAATCCTTCTCCTAACTTACAAAGCCCTTAATAGTCAGGCACTATCATATCTTGAAGAGCTCATAATACTGTATTATCCCACTAGAACACTGCGCTCCCAGTATGCAGGCTTACTGGTGGTCCCTACAGTCTTTAAAAGTAGAAAAGTAGAATGGGAGGCAGAGCCTTCAGCTATCAGGCTCCTCTTCTATGGAACCATCTACCAGATTCAGTCTGGGGTGCAAACACCCTCTCTATGTTTAAGAGTAGGCTTAAAACTTTCCTTTTTGATAAAGCTTATAGTTAGGGCCGACCAGGCTCACCTTGGACCAGCCCCTAGTTATGCTGCTATAGGTCTAGACTGCTGGGGGACTTCCCATGATGCACTGAGCTCCTCTCTCCTCCTCCTCCTCTCCATCTGTATGCATTCATGTAACATCAATGCATGTCACTAACTTTGCTTCTTCCCTGGAGTTTTTTGTGCTTTCTCATCTCACAGGAAACCCTGGATTCTGGGCCGAGCCTTCGTGGTCCTTCACGGTCCTGATGGCATCCTTCCCTGTCTATTGATGCTTATGCTTGTTGTTGTTGTTGTGATTGTTGCTCTCCTGTCCCCCCTCCCCCTTTCCCTCTCTCTTTCTCTCTCTCTCAACCCAACCGGTCAAAGCAGATGGCCGCCCACCAAGAGCCGGGGTCTGCTTGAGGTTTCTACCCGTTAAAGGGGAGTTTTTCCTTACTGCTGTCGCCAAGTGCTTGCTCATGGGGGTATTGTTGGATCTCTGTAAATTAAAGAGTACGGTCTTGACCTGCTCAATGTGAAAAGTGCCTTGAGATGACTTCTGTTGTGATATGGCGCTATATAAATAAAAATTGATTGATTGATTGATAGTAATATTATTATTATAAAAAATAGTATTCACTATGTAGTGAAAATGGAATGAAAAATGTCTTACCTTACCTTGTTTTATCTCTGACTGACTTTACTGTAGCATGCTGGCTCAGTGGCTTCTGATTAATAAGACTAAAGTGAGGAAGGCAAGATCAAGAAAAAAGCAAAGGGTTTGATCTTGGATGTGTGACAAATTAAACTTTTGCCAGTTATCTCCTGTCAACTCTGTCTGCATGCTTCTTTGAAGAATGTTCACATTTTCACTATAAATCATAAATCATGACGTAACCTGCATAGTTTGGTTGCAACCATCTTTAAATGGATTCACAGACTTTCTACTGAAGCAGAGACGAGCATTGAATGAGTCTCCCTGATGACACATCAGACTGGGAGAGGCAAGTGGGTCAGACTGAACAGAGCACAGGTAACTTGTAGCAGAGCCGCACTCAATGCACAGCTTAAATATGTGAAATAGGAAGCCGTGGCAGTGAAAGCCTGCTCAGTATTCACATCCACATGATGCAGCATACCTCCAGCACATGGCTGCCCAGGCTGAGGTGCCATAAATCCACCGGGCTACTTTCATCTGAGAGCAGAGCTAAATTGACAACAAATGTCCCTCTCTGCCTTGGCCTCCTCGAAGTTCTGACAAAGTACTTCCAGAGGAAGGCTGCAAATGGCTTCATGTCCTAAAGGCTCATATTTATGTGTAGGGATGTTAAATGAACTTGCGCCTGCTTGGACCCACCAGTCCCTGTTTCACTCTTCATGCTGGACTGTGCAGGCTGAGCGGTTGAGGGTTTGAATCCCTGCCCAGCAACTAATGTTCTGGTGTTGATTTACAGCTCAGCCCTGCATACTTCTCTCAAACAAACACACAGGTAACCCACGTCTGCACAATGTACTGTATTCTTCCCCACTTCAAACTACATTCTTCATCATCTGAGACCCATTTTAGATCCACAAACAGACAGGAATCATGATACATTCTATTTCAATAATAAACACGTGCTAAGAGTGTGGTGGAGTTCTAGGTCAGAAAACAAGTCCCAGGTGAGTTGGAGAAACATCTCTGGTCAAATCTGAAGCATGGAAAGTGTGGTTGGTTTCATGGGCTCTGCCGAGCAAATAAACAGCAAGAACACATCACAGCAGCAAGGCTCAGTTCAGTGCATTTTTCAGACCTGTTCCCAGTCCAAAAACTGCTCTAAGCAAAGCCTGTGTCCACAGATATGTGGACTGAAATCATCCAGCAGCTGACCACAATCCAACTGTGTTATTTAAGGCTTTGTACACTCACAGCTTCTAGCTAGGCATGTGGTACATCATTTATTAAGCTGTTTTCTCACCGTGTGTCAACACCCAAACTGGACGGGCATTTATGATAACATGATGGATGGCACTGCAATTAAATCGCATAGAAACACACCTCAGCCCATGATATACTAAGAATATAGATACGAAACAGATACTGGGCCCTATAGACAGAAGAATACATGTTGAACATTTTAGCATGTCTACGTAGCAGGCGTAGCATGAGCAGCAGGTTAGCAGAGCAGCAGTGGCTAGTGCTGTAGGTGTAATCTGTATGTTTACACAGGATGCGTTCAGGCACAGTTATTGAGTGAACAGTAGGTCACCTGCGTTTAGGAAGAGGTCAGAGCTCAAAACACAATCACTGTAGTTAAATGTATATGTATAGCACGAGTGAAATGCGAGCCGTTATGTGGCCTGTATAGACAGCTGCACTGATCAAAGCATATCTTTTCCTTCAAACATGGACAGAAGACTGGTAAACTTAGCTGAAATGTTTCTGTGTAGATACAGCATTAGCATAAAGAGATAAGATAAGCTAAACTAAGCAAAGATATGATAAGATAAGATACAATACGATGTGAAACTGTCGAATTTCAAACCAATTAAGAAACTAAAACCAAATAAAGCTTTGGGAGCCAGCAGCCTGCCGCTAACATGTTCCTGGCTAGCTAGCATGTTGCGAAGACCTCGCCAGCAGCAGTAGCTCACTGCCTAGACTTGCAAATACATTACCAAGCTTCTAGCACCACCTATTTTATGTGATCGCTAGTGTGAACAGGGCTTTATTCTGTTGTTTCTCTTATTTGAATATGCTATTTCTCACTTCTATGAAATTCCTGTAATAAGGAAAAATGCACCACAAGAACTTCAAAACAGATGTTTTCTGCAGCGTGCTGGAATATAGGGACACACACGCACGCACACACACATGCACACGCACACACAAAAATACAAGCACAATACTGATTTGGAGAGACCCCCAGGTCAATCAATGGCACTGCAGCCAAAGTCTAAACACACACACACACACACACGCACGCGCACGCGCACACACAGATATACCTCATAAGGGCCTTCATTTTCCACCAAAACAATGTTCTCCTGCCAGACAGTGAGAGTAGCAGCGGGAGCAGAAAAAAGCCAGAACACTTTGTCCTGCTACACTACATTGCTTCAGCAGAGAAACAAGTCAGCAGCTGGTTTAGCCGAGCTGTTGGTGGCACACTGTCCTGCTCCTGCTTGGGTTTACTACTGCTGGACACCTCATCTGTCAGTGAGGTGTAGATTCATTTAGTATGTTATTTGAGAAAATTCTGGTTTATTACAACTTGGATCTTATTTCAGTAGTTGGGGGCCATCATTTCTATACATTACGATAACATTCTAGCCTAATCGCAGTAATTCCTGAAATCTGGACAGAAAGTCCTTCAGGTGAAGAAACACAAGCAATCAGACAGGTTGTAAACAAACCAATAGTTAAGCTGGAATAACTAAAGTACTTTATTTGAAGGAGAAACAAAAAGCGATTGCACCTCAAATGCACCCTCACAGCACAGAAAGACTGTGCAACAACTATGACAAGTGCGGTAGGTCAGACGCTGGACCAGGCAGTGGGTCTATAAACTGTGATGGATGTTATAACAAACACTGAAAAATAATTTCGCTGCCTTTTCACTACAAATAAGTTTGGCTAACCTGGGGGTTTGTTTAAAACCTGTATGATTGTTGACTGCTCGTGTTTCTTTATCTTTCTGACTTAGCATTGTTGCTGCATTCTCACAAGTTTCTAACTTGTGAGAACAATCTTATTATTACTGATAGAAATGATGGCCTAAATAACTAAAAATACATCCAAGTGGAATTCAAATGGAATTTGACAGAGATTCTAAAATCTGAGCCTACAGGTGGAAGTTAAAACCTACAATAACTAACTCTTTGGCCCTTGTTACTAAGGCAGCAGAAACAAGTTATGAACACAACATTTCCCAATAAGCACACATACGTTGGCGCAACATATAGGCGATGTAATCAAAATGTGCCGGGAAGATGTAGTATTTGGATCATTTGTTCAATGCCCCAATATCACAGAGATGTCGCTGCTCGCTGTTTCAGCAACATCTAGCCGCTCTCTCCGTGACTTAAATAAACAATTGCAGCCTGTATACATGCCGCATTGTATGATATTTATACATCGTTTATACTCCTGCAGATGTCAGTACAACCCTCATCCTCTGTCCTACATTTTGCAGGTGTCAACAAAACTCTCTTCTGCTGGTCACAGTCTGTTTATAGGCACATGAAATTACATGAAATAGCTTCACTTAATAATTACTTAAAATGCTTAGATAATTAGATAATTCATTACAATTAGCCTGCTGTGGTACTACTCTATACTGTAAGAGAACAAAAATTAATTATGTTAATTAATTTGTTAAGATAATTCAACATACATTTTTCAGTCAATCAATCAATCAGTCAGCTGAATCTATCTATCTATCAAATTTTATAAAAATCAATAAATTTGTACAATAAAAACTCTTACATCCAAAATGTAGTGAAAGACAATAAAAAAAAAAGAATTTTCTTTCTGCTCCTATTTTAACATTTTTTAAACTTACCACAGATGATCTTGCAAAGCAGAGACTGGGAAAATGGCAGATCCCACATTACAACTCATCTTGGTCATCATGGCATTTGACAGTTCTGGAAAACACAAACATATTTAAGTTTAAAATATTGACTGTAATATTTTGGATAGGAAATACAAATATAGCCTACACACAACTTCATACAAAAGGTTCAAAATATTTACTGTTGTCAGGGGACACTTTGTACAAGGGTGACAGATTTGAGTGTACTATTTGTAAAACACCTATGTGGGTGAAATAATCCTTTTGAATGATTATGTTGTTGTTGATGATAAAATGGACTGTTATCTGAAGCATACTGAGGTAGGAGCATTTACATTCAAACTATACTGTAACTGCACAGTCAAAAAAAACTTGCAAATTAATTCAGTTAATCCTTACTTGTATTCAAAGCACAAGACACTTATAGGTCTCATTAAGTTTAGCAACCTCTCTGGACCTCCTCAGCCGTGTCAAGAGCTGGATCTCACGCATCAGTTTCTGGTACTCCAGGTATGATTATCATTCCTGCAGAGAGAGAGGGAGATTTAAAAAAAAAAAAAAAAAAAAAGAAGCCCAAAATGAATAATCACATAGAATTGAACACAGGAAAATGTATTTTTTTGTTGTCATATTTCAGACCTTTGAATGAAATGTGTGAGTGAATTTCACAGTCAATCTACTCCAGTTTCAGCATGGTTTGCTCTCTTCTTTGGTCCAGCAGACTCTTTGTCTTCCCATCTGCATACACACAAACACACATACCCCAAACATTGATACAAAATGTATAATGTAAGGAATGGCAGCTGTCATTTCTACAAGCAGAGTTTGGCCAGCTATGCATCTGGCATATATCATTTTGGGCCTAGACAGAAAGGAGGACAGAGACAAAATAAGATATATTAACTCTGTTAAATCTATATTAAGACTATCACAATTATAATGACAGAGAGCATAAATGTCAAGTCAAGTCAAGTCAATCAATTTTATTTATATAGTGCCACATCACAACAAAAGTTATCTCAGGGCACTTTTCACATAGAGCAGGTCTAGACTGTACTCTTTAATTTACAGATACCCAACAATCCCCCATGAGCAACTTCAAAAGTGCAAGTTGACATAGTGCCAGAAATGTCGAAACGGGGACTGTCCATTGGTCCGAAGGCCCATTATTATGAAACCTCAATAAGCCCGTTGCTCTGAAAATACACACTCTGGAGTTGGAGTTCAGTGTCTGCTGGCCTTACTACTTTCCACTCCGTTAATATAAATACATAAATCACAACGTATGACTTTGTATGACTCGTACAGAAAGTATTTTCATTGCGGCTGACATTTAATTTCAACAGCTCTAAAGTAAGATGTGTAACATTACTGTTTGACATTCTCAAACACCACCACTCAGGCAGCACATCCACACAATTTTTATAACATGTGATTTCAATAAATCAGAGTTCTGCTTTGTGAAACATGATGACAAATTTATCAGAAGAACTGAGTAAAATGTGAAAAGTCTGTTTGATAAGTTAATTTACATTAAATGAATGACGATGAGGCAAATAAAGTCTTCAAGTGCTTTCTAATGTCAGAGCAAACCCTCTGTTAACATATTGTTAGATTTAATGGAGGCAAGCTTACCAGGAAATTAAGGTAAACTAACTAGGGTTTTAAGGGGTTGTTGTTGGCATTTGCTGTTCACCAACGAGTCTACAGGTAACTGTGCCTGTTTGCTGTTTGGTGCTGAGCAGGTAGTTTTTCTCTGAAAACAGCTGTTTGCTGTGGTTGAAAATAATACTATGAGAGTGAACCTAAACAGTAACACCTGCCACATAGATAAACAATAAGTTCCATAAAGCTGAGGAGAGCTGCAGAGTTGGGTGTCTCTGTAGGTTCATCACTGTGAGTGCCAACTGTTCTGGCTAACACGCTCAAGATAAGAAGACGTGATTGTGACATTTGTGAGGCCGTATGTTGTTCTTTTTGCTTGTTTGGTTTTTTTTTGTTGTTTTCTTTGTGTTTTGTTTTTTCTCCTCTTGCCCTGTGTTATAATGCCTTATAATTATGATAGCCAAAATGACAAGGATGAAATCCAAGTTGTAATAAAATTAAATAATCCTTTAACGCTGTAGAAAGTAAAACTTCTGTGGTTGATGGTTTTTATTTTTAGATCTAAAATATCATCCACCTCCTCTACAAGGCAGTGTTGAGATTTTTACCTGCAGGAATAACTACATTTAGCTTTTTTTAGACCTCCAAACCTGCACTAGCTTTATTTGCTGTCAGTTTGACTAATCATGTTTGGATTGCACACAGTGGTGAACGTGTATTTGCCCTCTCACACAACGTGGCTTTACACAGGTCACAAATAGAAACAAATAATTTGTACAGTAAATTTAGCTCCATCAAGTGAGCTACAGAAGTTGTTTGAGCAGCCCTGCTCTCTGATTCCTGACATGAACCATGTTGATGGGACACAATGACAGCTCACTTCACAGAGAGGGCTCCACTTTCAGTCAAGAGGAGGTTTTATTGCAACATGCACAGAGGGGAAAGGAGGAGTGATGATGGGATGGGAAGTATTTTTATCGCTGTCCCTAAGCAGCACAAAGGCCGAGCGTTTCATCAGCAGTTATCATGCAAGCCAGGAATGCTTGGCTGCTGTTTCTTCAGCAGCCGTCTGGAGAGCCACGCAGGGCCAGGCTCTGGCTCAGGCTGACAGCTCAATGTCCTCCTCACAGTCTCAGCAGAAAGGAGGAGAGAAAAGAGGATACACGTAGGAGACACAAGGCAGACTGAAAGGATTTTAGAAAAGAAAAGCTGATAATGTCTGCGGACTGAGAGGACCCAGTGTAATCCATCCTAGGAAGTGACTTTAAGTAATCCACTGAAAACCTGATTTGAGTATTAAACACTGCCTGTTAACATAAAAGGTGAAGCTGAAAAGTTTGCAGCTTGCCTTTTCACAAAAAGCTTACAATAGATTTCAATGAAAAGCCCATGATCACCTCCAAAGTCCTCCAAATTAAATGACACAATGTGCTATTGGTCCATGCACCACAGATGCCCCTATCAGCAGAACATCATTTCAAAAATAAAACTGCTTTCTGAACTTACAACACTATGGTTAAGGTTTGGTTAGCCTTAGGGAAATGTCATGGTTTGGGGTAGAATTACTATTGTTAAAGTTAAGGGAGCTTCATCATCATGGTTACAATAATAAATACTTGGTTACAGTTAGGAAATGATGGTGATCATGTTTTAAAGAAAGACTTGACATAGCAAGAGAAGGCAAATTGCCTATATGACTTACTCCCTATAATGCTACCAATGATTGAAACATGGCAATCATAGCATCTAATATCTGGCAGCATTCAAAACTGAATGAGCTACCGAAGACTGTGATATCAAGGCTATAAAACCTCACAAAGGGGTGTGGGGTGGCCCAAGAGGCAGCGGCAGACACATCCTCCATTGAGACTTCTTGTAACAATGTCCTGTCCTGTGACAGAGTAAGCTAAGGTGATAGCCTCCACTATCCAGTTTAACAGACGCTCTTTAGACAGGGCTTTGCCTGCTGTCTGAGATCCATAACAAACAAACGGTTGATTAGAGTGCTGTAACGCCCTGGTGCGCTCCACATAGATGGAGAGGGTGCGAACTGGACACCAAGTACGTAACCTCTCATCTTCCTTTTACTTAAAGAGAGTAGGGCAAAATGCAGACAGATCAATGACAGAGGACTTGAACCTGGCCTTAATAACCTTAGGTTGAAATGCCAGATTAGGGCACAGAGTCACTCTCCTGTTGTCATGGGAGAATGTAAGGCAAGACTGACGTACAGACCAAACTACCAAATTTCCCACCCATTCCACTGAAACTATTGCCACTAATAGGGCTGATTTTAGCGACAAACATTTTAGTCCCAGGTCTTGGAGAGGCTCAAATGGGGCCTTTGTCATAGCATCCAGGACTGTAGTTAAGTCCCAAGAAGGAGTTAGAGAGTGGTCAGAAGTGTGCAACTGATGGACACCCTGCACAAACCATGAAGCTAGAACATGGCTGCCTGATAGCTTGCCATTTATCCCGACATGGCAAGCTACACCTTGAGTGTAGAGGGTGAAAGACAATTTTGTGCAGGAAGCACAGCATAACACTGATATTGCCGTGAAATGAGTATACCCAGCTCAGCACACCAGCGCTCAAGTACTTTCCACTTGTATAAGTAGAGAGTCCTGGTGGAGGGAGCTCTGGCATTTTGGATTACCTCTGCAACCTCTAGAGGCAACCCTTTTCCCAACAAACGTTTCCGCTCAGGGGCCAAGCAACTAGCTTCCATCGTCAAGGGGCTGGATAGAAGATTTCTCCTCTGGCCTGAGTCAGCAGGTCGGGTCGCAGTGGCAGTGGCAATGGCCATGGCGTCCCTGACACAAGAGACTTCAGGTCCGCAAACCATGTTTACGTTGGCCAGTTTGGGGCTACCAGGATTACCTGTGCCTTTTCCTCCCTCACTTTATCCAACAGAGGAAAAGGAAGGAACGCATATAGCTGACTCTTTGGCCAGTGGTGTGCTAGAGTATTGTGACCCATAGGGGGGTTGTCATTCTGACTGGTGAACCACAGTGGACAGTGAGCTGTGTCTTGTAAAGCGAACAAGTCTACTTCCGCCCATCCGAAATGAGCCCAAATACACTCCACAACCTGTGGGTGGAGTTCAGCCTGCCCTGAATATGATAGGCAGACAGCGATCACAGTCCACTGTGAACCTATCACAAAATTTGTGATGCCACCTGGTGCATGGCCTGAGAGCAAACCCCTCCCTGATGACTGATATATGCAATCGTTGGGGTGTTGTCGGACTGTATGCGACCCGCAAAATGTTTCAGAGCCAGCCAGACTGTCTCCAGTCCTACCCTCGCAGAACGCCCCCCAACTTTATAAGGAGGCGTCAGTCTTTATCACCACACAGAGTGTAATCAGGCCCATCCAAACACCCGATGAAAGGTTGAGGGGGTTCAGCCAGAACTGCAGTGTCTCTCAACAGCGTGCTGTGATTTTTAACACCTGAGAGAGGTCCCTCACAGGGTGGACTCGCTGGCTGATAAACCAGCGCTGCAGTGGTTTCATGTTGAGCAGACCCAAAGGGACCACAATTGATGCCACTGCCATCAGACCGAGTTAAACCATAAATTGCTGTGCTCTGGTTGTGCATCTCTGCAACATCCCCCAAGCAGCTGTGATGATTTTTACAAGTCTCTCTTGGGTCAAACGTGTGTGCATGGATGCTGAATTCAGCTCAAGACCCAAAAACACTGTGTTTTGGGAGGGAGACAACTTACTCTGTTCCCAGTTCACAAGAAACCCCAGACTATGAAGGTGATTGACTAGTATCTGGGTATGAGACACAGCCAGCTCCCTTGAGCTCGCCATCAGTAGTAAGTCGTCGGGGTATGACAAAATCCTTATGCCTTGAGCATGTAGAGGGGCTATTGCCACGTCTACAACTACAGATAATATTTTTGGGGCAAGAGAGAGGCCAAAAGGGAAAACACAAAACTCGTAACTCTTGTCCTGGAAGGCAAACCTCAGATATTTCCTGTGTCTCTCCACTATTGGTATGTGAAAGTAAGCATCTTTCAAATCTACTGATGCGAACCAATCCCACCTCCGCACAGACCTGAACAGGCGACAGTGTGTCAACATTCAAAGTGGAATTTTCCGTAATGCTTTGTTTACTGTCCTCAGATCCAACATTGGACGTAGAGCACAGCTGTCTTTCTTGGGACCCAGGAAGTACGTGGAATAAAAGCTGCAATACATATCCCCACCTACCACCTAACGGATGGTGCCCTTCTCCAACAGACATGATCTGCTGTGTGAGAGCTGGGACTGCCTCATCTGAAACTGTCATTTGTGTGAGACCAGCAAACCCTGGTGACGGCCAATTGAACTGCAAGGCTTACCCCTTTTTCAAGGTCCGTTCCACCCAGGGGGACAGTGTGCATGCGCTCTTCCAATGGCTGAGACGTGTGGGCAAGCATGGCACTGTATTTACAGAATCACCTGTGCTGTCGGTAGAGACAGCTGTGTGAGAGACACAGTTTGATAAAAAAAAAAAAAAGTCCTGGCCTCATTTGAGGCTCCAGGCTCATGTTTTCGTTTTTGGCTCTGACGGTCATTTGTGGGACTGGGCAGGGAGCCATAGTAGCTAAATTTACTGACTTGTGAGTGTGTGTTTGTTGTGTGTGAAAATGTCCTGGCTCCACACAGAGCTTGGGGCTCATTTTGTTCAAAGCCATGGCACTCGTATCAACAAGTGGCAAAGGAGCATGATGACACACAGTGGAGAATAACTTTTGAAGGGAGACAGTGGTTTGTGTATGTGTGTGTGATGAACTAGCCATGCGCCTTTTGCTGGCACAAAGCTGATCATGTCCAATTTTCTTTTCCCTGTTATTGAAGGTCGATGTGACAGTCCAACGACGTGGGGCCCCCCTCCCGGAGAAGCCAGGTCCTCCACTGTTTCTTGCCCCTCACCACTGAGGCATAGTTTTGCTGAGGTGGTTGAAAAGGCTGTCTATTCCGCCCTCTCATCCCACTGTTAGACGGCGGTGCAGATCCCTCTGCAGCCAGGGGCACTCTGTCTTGGGGCCGTGGAGCACTGGAGTGGTGTTTTTGAGAAGGTTACTCAGCACGCCTGACTCCCTCTGCTGCTGTTCAAACTTGTGGGTTATTGAATCCATGACAGGAGCAAATAAGCCCAAGGTTTTAACCGGCGGGTCAAGTAACCAGTTCTTCTCTTTCTCCGACATCTGGTTTAGCCATAGATGCCGATGAATGACTACCGAAAAACCCATCACCCATCCCACGTTTTGGGCCGCTCCCTTAGCCATAGAGAGGCAGAAGTCCGTTGCTTTGCGGAGCTCCACATACGTCTCCTGTGTGGCATTTTCCTCCAATTCGCAGAGGAGGTTAGCCTGATAGGCTTGCAGCAAAAATATATTGTTTAGCAGAGCGGCAGCCTGTCCCACACAGGCCAAGCCAGCCATTAGCCTACACAGCTTTGACGCAGCATGTCCATGGTAAGGGAGGGGCACAGGTGAGCAGTGACTGACTCTTCCAGTGATGGCATGGAGAAGTAGCCTATCTCTGGCTCCATGTCGAGTGTGGACCACACATTAAACACCTGGATGGGGGAGCGAGTCTTGTGAGAAGAGCCCCAGGAAAACCTCATCCCCTTCATCAGGTCATTTAGCACAGGGAGAGGGCGAGGCAGGGTCGGAGTGGTGACCATCTCAATGAAATATGCCTGGGCTAAGTGGGAGGTATGGACTTGGCCACGAAATTCCTAGCTTTTCAATGGCTATTTCGAGGAGACACATCAGTTCCTGATGGTAGGGATCCTTAGTTGAAGCAGGGTTGGTCCTCTCCACCAGCTCATCATCATATTCTTCCTTGTCTGAACCCCACTGGCCTGCGTGAAAGTCCAACAGTTCTGTCTACTGGGCACACAGTAATTCTTCCTGCTCGCCCTGGCCCGAAAGCTGAGAAAGCCGAAAGTTGGTGGGGTGTGGGTGTTAAAGCGGCTCTCTCATCTTTTGTATTGTCCCAGTCACTTGTAGGCTTTTCAGCAGTACAAGAAGGTCCAGGAGCCTGGCTAAATAAATCCGCCCGATGATGGATAACTCTGAGCGGGAGTTTTGCGTAGTCGATGCAGAAGAAGGGGTCCAACAAGGCCACTTCAGCGTGTCCCTGTCCCAGGCACTGGACACAGCAAATGTGGGTGTCCCTTCTTGTCATGTGTGACTTGCAGTCAAAACACTGCTTAAAATACTCAATTTCTTCTCTTCTTACGCTAGCAAAATCTCAGAGAAGCTAATGTAGCTAATGTTAGCTAGTTAGCTTTATGTTGGTAAGGGCCTGCTTTTCAGTGGTGAGCTGAATAAATTAAGAGGACGGTTGTACAGTCTGTGATAGTTTTATACTGCAGGACAGGTGCGGTAACGTAGGCCGGAGGGCCCAATCACAACTTGTCACGGCCAAGTGCAGACACTTGGTTGGGTGAAAAGGCCTATTGCTTTATTCAATGGTGCTGTCTGAAGACAGCATAAGGCATTAGTACGAACTCTTTGAAATGAAGTAAAGCCATCCGTTACTATGGCCGCTAGAGGGCACTGTCACTTCAACATACACATATGATTTTTGTGCGTTATCCACTGTTCTCTACTGTTGATCCAAATCCTCACTATGTTCCAAATCATAATAAACTGGTTTGCTGTTGGAATCCACTGTAATTGCTGTGAACACAACAGCTGCCGTACTCTGCAAGAAAGCAACAATTACCACTTTCCCGAGCCACCCTTCAAGACTACAGGCTAGAGGTCAGGTTCAAATTTGGTCCGAAAAACTGTGTAAAACCTTCTCCACTACATTACTGAGGGACATACTGGAGCTTCGTTTAATTTATTGTAGCTTTATTTCAGTGCTACAATGAATGAATTACAACAAAATGTTTTATTTGTTTTAATGTTTTAAAATGTATTCATAATAATCACACGATAATTTACAGTTAATAATACAACGTTTTAGAAGGCTAATCCTAAAAATGAATTCTTTTACTTTTGATTAGATTATACTGATAATACAGTTGTACTTTAACTGAAGTAAAAATCTGAATGCAGGACTTTTTATTTTTAAAAGGTATTTTTACATTGTGGTATTGCTACTTGAAACTTTCTACCAGCAGTGTTCAATGCTATGGTCTATGCAGCAGGTTTCTGCTGAAAATGGCTGACATCCTGCTGCTTCTCGTTGTCCATAGCTGCATTGCACTACATTGTCACAGTTTCATTTTATTTATTAATCTTCCTTCTGAAAGCCACCAATTAAATATTAAAGAGAAGCTTATTTCCTCATTCTTGTTCCAACAGATATTCTGAGAAGTTCATGAAATGAAATCCCTGTTGCCTTAACTGGTGACAGTAATTTAATTCAAGATGTATTCACAGTACATAAAGCTATGAAAACATATTTACACTATATGAATATTTACAACATACACATACTAATCTTGTCATAACAATTACCATTAACAGTTTGGCTCTGAGAGCAGGTCTAGCCTCGGGTTACATCATTTGAACACTGTTTTCCATTCACTGATACAGAGCCATTGAAAGAGAAAAGAATACATCTGCAGCCCAGAAGAGCTGCTCTCTGAAGTTAGAAGTGTGTGCTTAATTAGAAGACATAGCTTCAATAAAAAGTACAAAATACACACAGGATGATAAATCAGTTGTGAGCTTTATGTGTTTAAGTAAAATGTGAACCAGTACAGTGGATATTGAAATACACTACACTTTCTATTTTCTGTCTTGCCAAAATACTATTACAACATATTTATAACATTTGGTCAGAGACACTTTCCCAATGCTGTGTGTGGTGTAATGCCTGCCTGCTCGTCTACTCACAATATCTAAGAGTGTGGTATAAATCAGAAACATCTTGCTTTGACTGTTCTTTTGGGGGGAAAGGATAGCCATGCCAGAGACAATTCACTTATCGCTACAGAACCGAGCCAAAGAAAACCATTAGTCACTGAATCTGATGTGGAAAAATGTATTGGAGGAACATTTGCATGCAGAGTAGTACTGCTGCTCCAGAGACTTAGGGTAACCTTGTTTTCATTGACTGTCTCTCCACAGACTCTGCAGAGCTTCAGATTATGTAACTGGCTACTACCTTCATACTTGCAGGTAAGTATGAAGGTAAGATCTCCTCTGAATTTAGCACTTGTAGAACCCATTTCTTTAATCTTAAGCACCTGCATGGTGTGACAGGGGGGATTTATAGTGTGGAAGAGACTAACGCGACCAAACAGCTGGGAAGGCTTTTCACAGTGACACAAACACTGGGAGGGGAAACACCTGCTCTGTAATGGAGGGGAGACTTTGGATCAGTCATGTTAAAACCAGGCTGATGTGTACAATGTGCCTGAATGTCTAGCCCTCAGTAATTGGTTTAGGCTGCCTGTGGGAATAAAGTGTGTGAACTGGGAATATGGCCTCAGTAGTAAAGGTACTGTGTGTAGTGTTTTCATGTCAATAACTTATTATGAGGTAAACCAAGGCCTTGGTTTAACATCATAGAGAAATTAGACTGTTTCCATAGAGGGGAGTGGAATAGGGAAATGACAATGTTCTTTTAGAAGAAAGGGAGCAAAAGCCTTGAGAGTTTCTTAGCAGATGGTGAAGTCCGGAGTCCAGCAGAAAAGTGTAGGGTGAACATGAAGCGACAGGGTTTAAAGAAAATCTGGCATTCATTTTGAAAATCACTAACAATACACTATAGTCTCATTTTTAACACTTAAGTCAACCGTGTGTCCTACCAATTACTTTCATCTGCAACTAACTTCTTGTGTGCATTAATTTAAAATTGTTTTACTGTTTGTTGGTCTGTCTTATTACCGGTTTATCAGCCATCTATAAAGCCTGTTGAATTACACTAACCTCTACAAAATTTGCTATACATTAAAGCTTGATTGAATGATTGATCGATTGAAAAGAGAAAGCCAAAAAAATTTTCCCAAGGGGTCTCAAAAGACACATTACAACAGCCCATTTGATGAGCTTTCATGGGGTCCTGCTCTCCTGTTTTATTATTTTCTGTCATCATATTGGTTCCCAAATAGGCCAGTGTGTTGGTGAATGCAGCCATTTTTCTTTGTTTCTTAGAGCCATGAACAGAAGAAACAACCTCCAAACACCTGGTCAAATTGAACAACACCACACCTGAGCAGAGCACAAATCACCACAGACCACCAGCTGGAGGGTCTCCCTGCCATGACTGCAGCCATCTGCAGCATTCTCTTGCAGATGCATGCAGGGTGATTGCTAGCTGGAACCAGTGGCATGAATCTATGAATCCGTTTGTGGCCAGCACAAAGGCTGAAAAAGTGAGTTTTAACCACAAGTTACACAACACAAAAGTAAAACTGAAAAAGCTGGAGGCAGATCTAGCGACCAAAGAGAGGGAGTTCACAGAGGAACTCGAAAAGAGCAACATCATCTTAAAGAGAAATTCAGAGATTGCCTTCCTCAGGATATGTCTCTAAAAGAATGCCCTGGAGACCACCAAAATGGAGCACTGGAAGGAGGAGTGCACTTCCATGACAACAAGATGGGAGGCAGACAAAGTAGCTGCCTCCGAGCTGAAACAGGAAACGCTCCAGGCGAAGCTGCAGATTCAGGATGAGTGGCAGAAAAAGGTGAAGCAGCTGGAAGAGCAGCTCAGTCAGAGAGATGCTGAAATTCTGACACTCAGGAAGGAGAAGGAGGATCTCTCTGAGAGATCTCTCCAACCGGCTGAGCAGCAAAGAAACTGAACTTCTCCAGAGCCTGAAAACTTGGCAGAACAAGTGTGATACTCCAGAGGAGAAACTCACAAAGGAGCTGGCTGAGAGTGAAGAAACCTGGGAGGCCAGAGTTAAACAGATGAAGGAGAAGAAGACACTGAAGGAACTCCTAAAAAAAAGAAGAAGAAGATATTTCTGGTCTCGCAAGAAGAAGGTGAGGACCAAAACCGGTCTGGATGAAGCTGGACAGACAGAGTAAAAAACAAAGATGGAAAAGAAAGAAAAGAAACAGAAAGAAAAGGAGGACAAGATGGCAAAAAAACAGACAGAAAAAGAGAAGACTGAGAAGAAAAAAAGGTTTTTGGAGCTGAGTGTGACAGTGACAGTAAGGTGGAGGAAGCTGCTGGTTCTTTGGCACAGGCCACATAGCAGTAGCTCCCTCTTCCTCCCTTCCTTCACCTGTCCACCCTCCCTCCATCTCCATCTCTCTATCTTCCCTCCATTCCTCCAACTCTCTCACCCCCACCTTCTCTCAATTCCTCCTTTTCCCTTACCCCACCCGCTCTCCTTTCCTTCTTTCCTCCCTCACCCCCACCCTCTCTCCTCTCCCACCTCTATCTTTCCTAACCTCCTTCCTTTCTCCAGGGTGGCACACTGGCTCAGTGATCAGAGCTGCAGCCTCACAGAAACACCTCCACTCCACCTGCCCGGCTGATTGTTTCTGTGTGGAGTTTTCATGTTCTCCTCGTGCCTGTGTAGGTTTTCTTCTGGCAATCTGGTTTCCTCCTACAACACAAATACATGCAGGTTAGGCTGATTGGAAACTCTAAATTGCCCCTGGATCAAACACAAATACCTGATTAAAATTCAAATAAAAAAAATAAAAAAGTGTCTGCCTCTCTTATCAAATATTGTGTTCCTACGTTATGATTTAAACAAGATTAAATCTCCATTCAGACAGAATAAACATCACAGGAGGAAGTGAGGAATGAAATATTCTCTGTGCTTCTCTTTAATTGAGCTAATAGTTCCTGACGGCATTTTAACTGTGGGGAAATGACAGGATTTGGTCTATAATAGACATGGACATTCAATAGGACAAAGCCAAAAGCCATGAATATCAGTTCATGTTCATGTTTCAGACATAAATGTGTATTGATATCATTCAGTGTGATTTCTTCTGCCCTCACTATGCCTGTAGGTGCTAGGGATGTGCAGAGGGCCCAGTATTTGTATTTGTATCTGTATTTGTTGAGGCAGCAAAATTATTTGTATTTGTATTTGTATTTGTATTTGAATAAAAGTGGAAAGAGGCTTAAAATCCTGTCTTTGTTTTTATTAAGCTTTTAATTTTAGAAAATGAAAAGCATTATAATAAGTGTTCATGAATAAACTACCTTACGAAAAAGGTCCCCACACCGGGTCTCAAACTCGAGTCTCCCAGATCATAGACCACTGCGCTGACTACTGAGGTAAAACTTTGCTCATCACCTCATTGCAGACAGACCTCTACCTATTTATACACCTATAACACAGAGACAGCACATCATGTGGGGAAGAACTTCGAAAGCAATTCTTCCTTTGCACTTTTCATTTATTTCCTATTTTTTACAACCTAAGCACTTTCATATTTGTCAGTATCTCAGCTTTATCTCTGGGGAACACCTCCAATTCCGGGAGTGGGATGTGCGTCATGTAGCAGGTGGATGTGACTCCCCTCATTGAGACCTGCTGATAGTTGTAACAGCGGAGCAGAGAAGAGAGACTGAGATAGCGATGTAATGGACCTGCGTGCTGGTATTTTAATTTTGTATGGGGTTTTTTTCTTCCCAAAAACAAATAATTGTATAAAAGTAATATTCCTAAAAAAAAAAAACACGATTTGTGCTGTGTTGAATAAGCCTCTAGTAGGTGCACAGCTCTGCAGCGAGTTAAACACACTTCCAATAAAGGTTGAATACAGCAAATTGTGGCAGATACCCACTTGATATGACTAACTCAGACTCATATAAGCTTCACATCAACTTTTAAATGCATTTTTGCATCAAATTACGGTGTGGACACACTGTAGATTTTGGCCTCCATCACTTACACTGAAAGCACATTTTAAGGGGATATTTTAATAGCCAGTATGAACAGGAGGAATGATTACAGTGAGGAAAACCTCTTTCACTGTTCATATGGACACCTGACTGTTAAGACACACTTGAAAAATTGTGAACCTGTCCTTTAATATTGTGTTCACAGTTTGTTCTGCTGCCCCCAAAGGACCAAAATGCAGATTTAAGTTGACTCTTGTAGTAATTACAGTGAATTAGAATACAATTAAATCAGCTATTCAGTACAAGTTTAGTTACCTCACAACTTTAAGGTAGCCAGGTCAGTTACATTTTTATGTTCAAATAACATCATGTATTTTACCAATGTACCTTAACCGTAATGTAGTTGCTATACACGGATAGTAAAGGAACAGATACATTCCCCCTAAAAATCTGGTTTTGCTGTTAAATAGTTGCATATGAAGGTAATTTAAAGTTGAATTAAGTGATTATAAAAATAAATAAATAAAAATGTTCCAGTACACGTAGCAACCTTAACGTGCAAGTACTGTACACACAGAGCACATTCATTAAAAATTGAAACAAAGAATTTCCTGTTAAAAATGACACAATCCTTTAAACAGACCAGGTTGTTTGTGGATGGTGGCTGTGATGCATCTTCAACATCAATGTGCCACTGTATATATACATAGAGCAGAAGTGAAAATACAGCCAGTGTGAATAACACCTGTGATTCATCTGCATCCAGACAGGATGGGACCAGTCTGAGGGCTGCTGCACAATCTCAATGTGCACACACTAACATGTTTTAAGAGCTGGATGTACATAGTCTTGCCTCCACTTCACTCTGTGCTCACAGTTCTCTGTGTGACCACAAGAGGGTTGAGGATTGGGAAAAGCTACAGTGCTTGGTAAGAGAAGGTTCAATGGCTGAAAGCAGCAACAGGCGCTCTGAATGGGAAGTTCAAGAAAATATCAAAAGCCAGAAATCACTCTTTTGGGATAGGAAAAATTCAAACTATATCTCTAGATTGACACCCTTAAAATTAAAACCCACATTCTAAAACCAAATGGACCTTAGAGGTAAAAGAGTGCGTGTTTCTCTGGATCTCTTGCTTGCTTACCTGGATTTCACTCTGCTCCCAGTCTAATAATCCTGCATGCACTACCAACTAGAGGTGACTACATGCTCTGTCCACACACTGTGTAGCAGCCACACCTGATCAGCCCTACATGTTATTATGGATGTGGTCAAAGGTTCAACATACATTTCACCCCATACAGGTAATTGCTGTAATGATGCAAAATATAGTGTCAAGTTAAATTTTAAGCTTTATCACTTCCTGGATGGAGAGGATACCTGAGCATTAACTAACAGTTGAATGAGTTTGGGCAAACAGAGTTCAAACTGATATTTCATTATATAAACCTTACCTTGTGCAGCATTAACCAAGTCAGCAGTTTTTAACCTGGACTAAGCTGAAGTGACACCTATGATACACATAACTGTTGAAAAGCATTGCAGTTATATTTCAATAAACAGGTCGAAACTACTACCGAAATAGTTATCAAAAGGTTGGTAAACCAGGATAATATGTCATCTAAATGTCAGTTTTCAACCAAATTTTGTAGTTTTAATCTCAATGTCTAGATGTCTTTTTATCTGCATGTCATTAAAACTGAGCTTAGAGGGAACTTGTAAAGATAGTTTTGCTCTCAAAACTCATTTGGATCATATTTAGCTTTTAATACGAGCAAAAGTGTTTATGCATGTCCTTCTTTTAAAGGGTACATCAGCAATTTAGTTCTGTACTTCCATAAAGTTGGAGGACTTCCAAGAGACCGATTAAAATTCCTCATATGGGTCAACAGTGAACCCTACACATTTCATAATGCACAAAAGCATCTTTTGCTAGATATTCCCTCTCTGGTAAATGTTGTGCTTTCAAACTCCATGCTGTTAGTGTATAAAGCAGGATTTCAGTTAAAAATGTATTCTGCATGCCCAAGCTGAAATAACCTCTGATGACATAATCGGGATTGTTTTCTCAGACTTGAGAAGCTCCTCTGTAACCACACACATATTACAACTGTGTTCATAGGCTCAGTAGTGCTCCTTATGACTAATAAACTGATCCTCCAACTATGAAGGAAGTGTGTGTGTGTGTGTGTGTGAGTGTGTGCGTGCGTGCGTCTGTTCATCTGATCAACGTCACACCTAGCGGGTGTATTGCTGAGGACCCAAGGTGCAGTCTTGGGTGCAAACTCATTATTCTCATTATAACTGATAAATTATTGAGAATTATTACATTTTGATGGAGCGTTTCTAGGCGCAGCTTTTCTAGCCTTTACGGTACTGGTTTAGCAGCTAATCACAGCCAGCGCACATAATATGGCACATGCATATTAGGCTTCTAGACTGTAAGATACTTTCAATTTAATTAATTCATTAATTAATGCAGTTAACTTTTAGCTGTGGACCATTTATCTTATCTGCTAATTATGTTTCATATATTCATCAGCATGCAAAGTTATTGATTAATACCATGCTGTACCAAAAACAAAAAAAAGAAGGGTGCGACCAAATCATGTACTGGTGTGACCAACTGAGAAAGTTAGTAGCACCAGTGCTACAAGTGACAAGTTAGTCTGGAGCCCTGCTGTGCTGGCATTATTAGAAGCTAGCCTAGCTGGCAGTTGCCTGCAGAGTTGAGTTGAGACCACCAGACTGCTAACGGGTAAGTAAGTCATACAATACTTACTTATCGTTAAAAAAAATTTTTTGATTGAATAGGCTGCTTCCCAGTAAATGTTTTGTTCTTTAGAATCAATGTATTCTTTCAAATTAAATCTGTATACTTGTCTTTTTAAGGAAAAGGACAACTAGCCTATTTGAAGAACAATGAATCACCTAACACATGTATATACAGATACATAACACATTAAAACAGGACTGTTGTGAAACTCATAATGTTAACTGTACTGGTATTAATCTATGCACATCAGATAATTAGTATCATTAACTGTAAAATAAGAAACCAAAGTATATCAGTATGTGATCCCTTGACTCTCATATTGACATATTTTTCAACTAGCCTACATACTACAACAGCATAAAAGAATTTCTGAAACTCAGTTATGGCTTTTGATTTTGGTGTTCCCCCCCAAGATTTTCAGTGGCCCCATCTGGCCACACCTATGAAAAATAGCCGTGGGTGCCACTGCTGATCAGAGCTGTACAACTCTGCCATGAGGGAGTACAAAGACGTTATTAGGACAAGGGGAGGACATCTCCTCATTTGATAATGTTAAAAGTAAAGTAGGCTTTGCTGTTGGAAAAACAGAAAGCTGAGAGTGTAAGCGAGAGAGAAAGAGAGAGCAACGGTGGTTGCGCAAGCTAGAGAGTGAATGAAGAGAGTGAGTGGCAGTAGCTGGTGAATAAAAGAAATAAAACGTTATTTTCTGATTGTTTCATGGCAGTTACAAATAAAAAACGCCCACACCCCCTCACACCTCTGCACAACCCTGCGGGAAGGTGCCGTCATACCTCATTTGGTGTGAATGGGGCCTTACTTTCCACACACAGTTCAAAACCAGTATGTCTCATATGTTCACCACTAAGAGACCAAGCACAAATCTTTTTAGCAGACATACTCACTGAAATCTGAACTAAGTGCACAGAAAATAAACAATCTAAGAGCCCAACATGATCGATCCACTTTATTTTAGGATAACCATTTTATCAAAAGCTGTCTATTATGTATTTTATTTTTAAATGCAGCCCTTATTATACTTGAAATGAGAAAATAACATTCATTTACTCAGTTCTTATTATTTATAACATCTGTGTATAATAGTTTCTTTCATGTTGTTGGTTTATATACTCTTTCACACCTCACATCAACAGTATTAATTTTTCTATGCATTGAAGCAGCAATACCAGAGTCCAAGCAATTAGCCCATTCTGAACAGGCATGTTTTGAACAGGCACTGCACTAGTTATGTGTACAATTGGCGGAGTGCACCTTTAAGCTGCAACTTTCAAAGGGTCTTGCTCAGAAGTTTTAATTCAGGAAGTTTTCACCATCTCATCCAATTTAAGTAAAAGTTGAGTTTTCATGTCTCGCTCTTTCAAAGTCCTTGTCACCCCCTCACCCCTCCTGCCCTGCCTCCTCTCTCCCTGGCTCTCCAACTGGATGGGATTACGTAAGCCATTGGTTTGAACCCTTGGCAGCGGCCTGGGATTTTTATTAACTGGCTGTATATTATTTTTATACCTCCTGGTGCTGCCAGCCCTGCCATCCCAGTGCCCGGTGCCAAGGTGAACATGGCCGGCCTGCACGAGGCTCTAGATGGACTGAGGGGCAAAGTAACAGGATGCCAACACATTAACACGTTAGACACGCACAAAGACACAAAATGGCTCCCTCTTTCACTCACGCATGTAAACTTGCTGTGGCATGTGCACCTATCGTCATCCTCATCATCTTTTTCCCAAGCTAGTGCAGTGACTTTCACAGTTTAGCTGTGTGAGAGCCATTCACATGCTGCAATTAACAACCTGCTTCACCTGCTGTGAAGAAGAAGACAAAAAAGAAAATGGGTTATTTGACAGAATTTTCTCTCTGGCTCATTTTAAATGAGACAGATTGTCAACTAGACTACAGACAGAAAAATATGCCTTTATTTATCTTGGTTGACTGAAGCTTTCCTTTTTAAAGCTGTAGATAATTAATTTAAGTCAGGACAGACAAAGTGTGTGTGTGTGTGTGTGCGCACGTGTGTGTGTGCATGCGTGTGTGTGTTTGTTGGGTTGTTGGGCAGGTGTTTCAGTTTATTCCAGGAAAGCTGATGGAGGACACAGTGTGCACAGTGTGTATTTATAGCCAGTGAATCTCTAGCAGCGTGGAGCCTGAGTTTGGTGTGAAAATACACTCAGATGCCTGGATACACAACAGCGACACCACTGGAGAGCTCTCAGCCAATCAGGACAGACACGCATGCACAAGTTATAATTATAATCTGCATGATGGATATGTGGAGTGTCTGGCCACACTGCAGAGTACAGAGCATCCTCCTCAACATGCTGTATGCACAGCAAACACATTTAAATGTATATATAGTCAACTCAAAGAGATGGAGGGGAAACACAAGCAATACTCCAATGTCTGTGCAGTTTTACATTTGTTCAAGTTGTGAAAACCTGAAGAAGTTACTTTTTACATCAAGATCATCTGAATATTTGTATTGGACCTCCTTTAATGTAGTTAAATATTTACTGTAAAATACACATTATGGCTAATTTTAGCCTAGTGCGGTTAGTTAGCATGGATAAGATTACTTTTAATTCATTTCTCAGAAAAGTTAATTATTTTTTTATTAGTGCAATTAATTATTGCACTTCCATACAGTTAGGGGACTCATAAGACAGACTTCTGAAAAAAAGTCAAAATCAAACTCTACTCCCTGAGATTTTAACACTTCAGTTACAAATTTCTCCAAGCCCAAGGTTGGTGGCATCATCAAGTTTTTTTCCTTAGATTTGACAAAACTTCTCCAGAGCCACAAAAGACATACAAGCTTTTGTAAAAACCTTTTTTTTTTTACAGCTTTCAACCATATCGTACAGTCCTCATCAGCAGATGGAGTTTGCTTAGCTGTAATGGAATGAATCTGTTGACAGTGTTATTAGATTGGGCAGTTTTCCATGTATTATGATTGAGACTGACAGACCACTGAGTTCATTAAGCTCAAAAGCCAAAGTCAAATGTAATTTCAGTCCATTAAAACAACACTGGAACCTCTTTCATATTCATATTATTAGCTCTGTGAATAAAAGCCTTGTAAAAGCTTACATCTGTTTGTATTGGATAAGTGATGTTACGTTTTTACTTTACGTGTAATGTAAAAAGGAAACCGGGGACCAGAGGTGCGCCTGACGCTTCATTTTCCATCTTGCATTACATTCAGTCACATAACAAGGAGGCTCTGAGGGGCCATATTCCATATGTTATAAAGGTGAAATAGTTGTAGACAGTATATGACCCATTCTACATGCGCCCTCATTTCTTCCTCTACTCACTCAATATGAAAGCAGAAGGTATATACAAAAATGTAAACAATATGAAACAGCTGTCACCATGCAGAAATCTTGCTCACCCAGCTGTTATGTTTTCTTTGCAGTGACAAACATCACAAAACAATGAGTATGTGTAATAAAATAGATGACATACTGGCTACTACACTCTGGTTTGGTCTTAACACACCATGTAAAGGTGAGGTGCAGGGAAAATGTTTATGTTTATGACCAAAATAATCAAGGTTGGTCTTATGGCGTTTCAGGACCCTGGACGACATTTTGCTGTGTGGGAACTCTTTCATATTGGAAGTACTGTCCATTTATGCTTTTCTATGGATCAACAGGTGGAAACATGGTCTGAAAATCAATATGCGAGGTCAGATATGTGAACAACCTGGGAAAACTAAACCTAAACTATCAGCATGCTTCAGTACCATTACAGTTAAGTAAGAAAATCTGTTTTTTGCACTTAAACTAGTTCTTGGACATGTGCACAAGTGCTCTCCTTGACACAGTACCTTGAATCTGAGTGGCTGTTTTGTGGTGGATGCTGCCCCCTTGTGTATGACAAACAAATGATAGAAATCTAGTAACCTCCTCCTAACCTTTAAAAGTATGATACAGTTTGAGAAAATTCACCCAACTGACACTTTTTATAAATTTATTAGTTGTCTTTTTCTTTATGTAGGCAATGCACATAGAACAGAGACACGGGTGTTTGTGTGTCCAACCACAGTGTCTGCAGAGCTGGTCTGATGGTCAGGTTACTGTGTGCTGAGTGGATCATTAACCTGAGTGATTACTGAAGACCAGAACCAACCAGTTCAGATTAAACTAAGGTACAAACATGTACACACACAAACACACACAGAGACACAAGTGACACAAGTGACACAAGCACAGGAAACAGGAAACGCTCCAGGTGAAGCTCCAGATTCAGGATGAGTGGCAGCAAAAGGTGAAGAAGAGCAGCTCAGTCAGAGAGATGCTGAAATCCTGATGTTCAGGAAGGAGAAGAAGGATCTCTCCGAGCGGCTGACGGTGACCTCCAACCAGCTGAGCAGCAAAGAGACTGAACTTCTCCAGAGCCAGAAAACTTGGCAGAATCATTCCTCCAACTCTCTCACCCCCACCTGCTCTCCTTTCTTTCTTTCCTCCCTCTGCCCCACCCTCTCTCCTCTCCCACCTCTATCTTTCCTAACCTCCTTCCTTTCTTCAGGGTGGCACACTGGCTCAGTGATCAGAGCTGCAGCCTCACAGAAACACCTCCACTCCACCTGCCCGGCTGATTGTTTCTGTGTGGAGTTTTCATGTTCTCCTCGTGCCTGTGTAGGTTTTCTTCTGGCAATCTGGTTTCCTCCTACAACACAAATACATGCAGGTTAGGCTGATTGGAAACTCTAAATTGCCCCTGGATCAAACACAAATACCTGATTAAAATTCAAATAAAAAAAATAAAAAAGTGTCTGCCTCTCTTATCAAATATTGTGTTCCTACGTTATGATTTAAACAAGATTAAATCTCCATTCAGACAGAATAAACATCACAGGAGGAAGTGAGGAATGAAATATTCTCTGTGCTTCTCTTTAATTGAGTTAATAGTTCCTGACGGCATTTCAACTGTGGGGAAATGACAGGATTTGATCTGTAATAGACATGGACATTCAATAGGACAAAGCCAAAAGTCATGAATATACCGTAATGTAGTTGCTACACACAGATAGTAAAGGAACAGATACCTTTCCCCTTAAAATCTTTTGGTTTTGCTGTTAAATAGTTGCATATGAAGGTAATTCAAAGTTGAATTAAGTGATTATAAAAATAAATAAATAAAAATGTTCCAGTACACGTAGCAACCTTAACGTGCAAGTACTGTACACACAGAGCACATTCATTAAAAATTGAAACAAAGAATTTCCCGTTAAAAATGACACAATCCTTCAAACAGACCATTTTGTTTGTGGATGGTGGCTGTGATGCATCTTCAACATCAATGTGCCACTGTATATATACATAGAGCAGAAGTGAAAATACAGCCAGTGTGAATAACACCTGTGATTCATCTGCATCCAGACAGGATGGGACCAGTCTGAGGGCTGCTGAACAATCTCAATGTGCACACACTAACATGTTTTAAGAGCTGGATGTACATAGTCTTGCCTCCACTTCACTCTGTGCTCACAGTTCTCTGTGTGACCACAAGAGGGTTGAGGATTGGGAAAAGCTACAGTGCTTGGTAAGAGAAGGTTCAATGGCTGAAAGCAGCAACAGGCGCTCTGAATGGGAAGTTCAAGAAAATATCAAAAGCCAGAAATCACTCTTTTGGGATAGGAAAAATTCAAACTATATCTCTAGATTGACACCCTTAAAATTAAAACCCACATTCTAAAACCAAATGGACCTTAGAGGTAAAAGAGTGCGTGTTTCTCCGGATCTCTTGCTTGCTTACCTGGATTTCACTCTGCTCCCAGTCTAATAATCCTGCATGCACTACCATCTAGAGGTGACTACATGCTCTGTCCACACACTGTGTAGCAGCCACACCTGATCAGCCCTACATGTTATCATGGATGTGGTCAAAGGTTCAACATACATTTCACCCCATACAGGTAATTGCTGTACTGACGCAAGATATAGTGTCAAGTTAAATTTTAAGCTTTATCACTTCCTGGATGGAGAGGATACCTGAGCATTAACTAACAGTTGAATGAGTTTGGGCAAACAGAGTTCAAACTGATATTTCATTATATAAACGTTACCTTGTGCAGCATTAACCAAGTCAGCAGTTTTTAACCTGGACTAAGCTGAAGTGACACCTATGATACACATAACTGTTGAAAAGCATTGCAGTTATATTTCAATAAACAGGTCGAAACTACTACCGAAATAGTTATCAAAAGGTTGGTAAACCAGGATAATATGTCATCTAAATGTCAGTTTTCAACCAAATTTTGTAGTTTTAATCTCAATGTCTAGATGTCTTTTTATCTGCATATCATTAAAACTGAGCTTAGAGGGAACTTGTAAAGATAGTTTGCTCTCACAACTGATTTGGATCATATTTAGCTTTTAATACGAGCAAAAGTGTTTATGCATGTTAGGGTTAGACAATTAATAAAATAGACACATTGTACAGAGCAGGGTACTTAAAATGTGTCTACTGGTCACATTGGGATGTAAATAACAGAATTACAAACCACTTTATTATTTTATGTGCCTTAGGCCCTGACACCAGTGGGCTAGCTAATGTAGTAATGTGAAACTCCAAAGCCCGCAAAATTATGTAAAAATTTAAACCTGTAATTACATGCCTCATTAAGCACAATTGTGAATTACATCTAGAGCAAAAACAGCATCTCTAAAACTATTTCTATCAATAAATACTCACCTTTAGGTAATTCTTTTTGAGGGGATGCCAGGGATGTTTAAAGAGAACCGGATACAGCGTTGGAGGCGGGGCCCCGTTCATTCCTATGAAAGTTGCTCAGTGGCGCATGAAGCCAAACATGCCACATCCTGAAAACATAATGCACATGCTCTATGGGCCTAATGCACCCATGGAGCATGTTCACTAGAGACTTCGGTCGGCTTAGACTGCTAACTTCAGGTTTAGCCCTCTGGCTAACTTGAAGTAGGATAAAATTATTCAATCATGCAGCTCTTCTAGACTTTCAAAATGACCGAATGGATCAAATTCTGATAGTGAAACGAGTCATTTCACGGGGGTTGTGACACTTGATGATGTTAGTCCCCATAGTAGCCATTTCATTGCATTGAGACCATAATTTGAAACTTGACCTCACTGTATAAAATGACTCATGAAACTTCACAACCACAAACTAGCTGGCTTTCCTAGGTATATTGACAATAAGGGGGTTTCTGAGTAATTTCCAGAACAGAAGTGCTCACCATCCAATCATTGAAAAATGCAGTTCTTACAGAAATCTCCAAACGTCAAAAGGTTTCAATCAATTCTCGAGTGGTCAAAAATGGTCAAATTTTGCACCAAGTGCAAGTGGTATCATCCCAAAAATTGCTGTAACAATTAATGAGACATAATTGAGCATGATAATGGTCATTATATACTTCCATCATGATGTTCTAAGCTCTTATACTCTCTAAACTTTCAAAATTTGAATAGGCGCCTAATCAAAACACAATGTTTGTTATAGATTTATGACTAGAAAAGCTTGCTGAGCTGCATCTCAAATAAATCTTCAGGTTACCAGCTTTCAGATGATGTATACCACTTCTATGTGGCATATACTATTGACCTGCTATGTGCCCCTAAACATCCCCTGCATGTGTAATAAAATAGATGACATACTGGATACTACACTCTTGAAATTGATGTGTACACATACAATGTGATGTATAGCCTTTTAATTTAACTTAAGAACATACTGTATTCTCTGGTTTGGTCTAAACACACCATGTAAAGGTGAGGTGCAGGGAAAATGTTAATGTTTATGACCAAAATAATCAGAGTTGGTATAATGGTCTTTCAGGGACCTGGATGCCATTTTGCTGTGTGGGAACTCTTTCACATTGGAAGTACTGTCCATTTATGCTTTTCTATGGATCAACAGGTGGAAACATGGTTTGAAACAGTATGTAGTACCTTGAATCTGAGTGGCTGTTTTGTGGTGGATGCTGCCCCCTTGTGTATGACAAACAAATGATAGAAATCTAGTAACCTTCTCCTCCTAACCTTTAAAAGTATGATACAGTTTGAGAAAATTCACCCAACTGACACTTTTTATAAATTTATTAGTTGTCTTTTTCTTTATGTAGGCAATGCACATAGAACAGAGACACGGGTGTTTGTGTTTCCAACCACAGCGTCTGCAGAGCTGGTCTGATGGTCAGGTTACTGTGTGCAGAGTGGATCATTAACCTCAGTGATTACTGAAGACCAGAACCAACCAGTTCAGATTAAACTAAGGTACAAACATGAACACACACAAACACACACAGAGACACAAGTGACACAAACACAGGAAACAGCAGTTAAAGTTAAAGTAGTCCAGCCAAGGAAACTGAGTGGATCACTTGGGTCTTGCATGTTTGGAATAATTACATGATGTTTTATACTTGGTCACAACCACACAAAGTCATCTAAAATCAGTCAATAATTCTGTTTTATGACACAGATAAATATCAGAGGTTGGTGTACTCCAATCACTTCAGAGCAAAGTTCTCAATGCAGGCTTGTATAAAGACTGTGTGAACATCTATGCGTGTAATCTGAAAAGATGCATTTTAATGTAGCAGCTGTGTCTAATAGTCAGTGTTCTGTTTTCTCACACTGAAAATAAAAATAAATAAATAAATCAAATAAATTATTGATGTTAGGCTAGGATTAAGGATACAGTAAAAAACAAAAATGTATGATCAATAAAATCAACTCTAAAACTGATTTGCAGATGATAAAATGTTCTTTTCTGTTACACTGAATTTCTGCAAGTCATAGTTTCATTGTTTTGTTGGCCTTTTTCAACACACAGACTTTGACTTTGCTGTTCTCTGACCTCTCTGACCTTTCTTAACAGGAGTAACGAAATCAACCTTATCAGCTCCAAAGTCACTGAGTGTGTCTTTATTATTTCTCTTTATCTTAATCAGTGAAAGACAAATGGCAAATATGAGCCTGTGTCTCTCACTGGTTGCAGTTATGGATCATATTTTCTGCTCTGATCGGTTTGAGTGTGTTTACATGGTCATAATGTAAGAGAAGCAGATTTCTCTGAGCACATGAGTGATTGATTAGTCACTTGCTGTGTCATGCTGCAACTTTTGTTGTGCAATGATTGTCATGGATGGGGAGGTTTTGACACAATTTAAACTTTAAAAATTAACCTGTTTAGAGTTTATGGCAAGTGTACAGATTAACATAAATGAAAAATAAAGTTTTAAATAAGTAAATGATAAATCATTGTGCTTACCTACAATAAGAACCAAATTCTAGAGTTATTCCTAGGACACTTACAAAAGGGTAATAGAAAATTAGCAGGAACTATAATGGACCTACAGAATATTGTGTGTGTTGCATTTTTTGCACTTACACTTTTGGTTTCTTGTATGGATTTTTGTACTTGAAAAAACACTGCAGGTTGGTGCTGAGTAGTATTGTGTACTGCTTATTGTTGTATAGTTTTATCTCTGCCTGTGTGGTATGACACAATATACACTGTATTTTTATGTGTATATTCAATTTTGCAACCACACTACAAACCAGTTGCTGGTAGAATAAAGTGTATCAATCAATCAGTCACAGGTTTTCTGTAAGTCATAAATTCAGTCTTTCTTCTCTCCATTTATTGATTTAATTTGTTTTTGGAAAGTTGGCAAGTGCTTTAAGCTGCATTTGGACTTTAAGAAGTTCATTAATTGATTGACTAATTGGTTAGTTTATTAGTTCAAACATTCAAACGTCTTAGAAATGACTAAGGATCCATTAGGATCCATAATAATAAGCCTTGAGTTTATATGATTTTGTTGCACAACTAGAATTCATAAGTTATTTCTTAACAAAATTTCTTTTTCTTTATGGAAATGTAGTGATTTATCAAAGTTGACATTTCTCAGTTTCCATGTGACTGGGCTCATTCAAAGACACAAGCGGGCCTCCCCGCGCCCCCTCCCCCTTTGCAGCCTCATGGCCCGTCCTGACCAATCACTCTGCTTTATTTGTGTGTTATGTAATAGGGCCGCCTGCATGTGTGGCTGAGGGGAGGAAATTAAAAGCAACGGTCTCCGTCCGATCGCTCTTTTCAGGCAAGTAGGGGAGTGCTGGATCTGCAGAGGGGGTAAGAACACATGCTCATGTTTTTCTTCTGTTTCAGTATTCTGTGCATGATGCATAATGCTTACCGATGTGAGTGCAGTCTGAGAATTGCACTCAAACACTCCAAAGATTGTTATGTGTTTGCAGCCACAGTTAAGATTTATTACAATTCCACAGTATGGCTGCATGACTACATAAAGCGTGGTGGAATAATATGCGTTGTTATTATCGTTCTTCTTCTTCTTCTTCCTCTTCTCCTTCTTCTTCTTCTTATTATTATTAAACTTGAACTTTATGTGAATGTTGCCCCTCAGTGGGCTGTCAAACGCCTTCAACTTCTCTCTGCATTTGATTGGTCAACATCGGAGGCAGGAGCAGAGCTAGGCGATGTGATTGGTTAGAGCAAGTTGGCATGAGAGCAGGTCCCGCCCCTCTCTGTCCAGGGTCAATAACCTGTCAGAAACAGAGTCATGATTACTGAGCATCTTTAGGCTGTGATTCATCTAGAATATAGAATATAGATTAGAGTTTTTATACAGAATATATCTATATGAATTTATACAAACATTAAAGAAAATAATAGCAATCACAACAAGAAAATGCTGCAGGCAATATATACTCCTGAATATGTCTAAAAACAATCTATTCACAATATTGGACATATAAATACACTCTTGTATGTGCTTTTCACAGAGCATCCACACCATCTAAAATACATTAAAACCTTTTCTGAAAATAGATTTGGAATGCTTGTCATCTACATGTACAGATATATTCTGCCTGCGTAACATGTGCACACATGACTCATGATAGAGTCATACATGGTGAAAACATGCTCTTTGGACCCAGTTATACAATAAAAACCTTGACATGTTTGCATAAAGACAGAGTGTATTGTTACCTCCTCTAAAAACAAGTGAATGCCACAGAGGTTTATTATGAAATGCCTGCACACACACAGACCTGACAGAAGCACAGCCGCGTTCTGACTTGTCTGAACTTTGCTGAACATATTCTGATGTCAGTCTGTTAATAAAATGAAGTCAATGGTTTCTCAGAACTTTACGTGCACTTTAGCCAAAGAAGGCTGGAGCAAATGGATATTTTTCAGTTATTTTACAGTGGCAAAGTATTAAAAAACTGATGCACAATATGCAAACCAAAGCAAAAGAATTCCTTCTTCTATAAATAAAATGTATTTTTTCCCCTCATATGTACATAATCTCAAAACAATTCAATACGTCACTGATTATTTCCTGTGTTGCTTCCCCTCCAGAACACTGTGAGGTGTGAGGATGAAGATTGCAGTGATTGGTCAGAGTCTGTTCGGCCAAGAGGTCTACAAGGAGCTGAGAAAGGAAGGCCACACCATTGTTGGAGTCTTCACCATCCCTGACAAGGATGGCAAGGCAGACCCACTAGGTGAGAACATCACAGACTGCGACTTCAGAGTGTGTTATCATCAGCTTTTAGCACAGCTGTCAAAACAGTTAGTTAAAAATAATGAAAATACTGTCTCTCCAAAATAGACTCATGATGGTGCCAACTGAAATTTGGACTCTTCACACCACCAGTTTTATTACTTTACTACTTTAAAGTCAGTATAAATCAATATATCTGTCTAATCTAGGTTGCATTATCAGGAGCTTTTGTGTCCAAGACCAACAATAAAATGTTTGTATTTTGATTTACAGCACAGTAGAAGGATGAGCAGGAACTACAGATTAATTCAAACAGGAGAGACTCAATTTCCCATGAAGTAAATGATATTTATTGAACAAGCATGACAGATGAAGGTGGAAAGGTCTTTGGCGATTAGATATGAAAGGGGGAGATGAATGCGAGCGTAGAATAAGATAACCCCCCGATGGAGTCTAGACACTGGTGGTGGTGATGGATAGGCGTAGATCCTGGCGGTGTAGGTAGCGGCTTCTTGTGAACTCGGGCCTGGTGCTGATGTAACAGAGTGGAGAAGGCGAGATGGTGATCTGGGATGAAGAAGAGAGGAGTGAGCTTCCAGGACACGGCCATGGAAGTGGATGGGGAGGAGGAGGGTCGCGGTGATTGCTCTGGAATGACAGTTGACAGCGACTGAGAGGGAAACAGATTATAAAGTTTGACAGCTGAGCTGTGATTGGCGGTTAGAGATTGTAGTGGAATCTGATTTGATAACTAGGAGTGACGCCCCTAAACAGCTGATGTGAGAGTGGGAGGAGCAGGGGAGAGAGAGAGCGAGGAGTGGGAAATGAATGAATGGTTAAAGATAGTCTTCCTGCCTGAATTTATGCTAAGCTCCATTTGTTGTCACTGTAACTGTAAGCTACAAACCCAAACTTTTTCCTTGAAGGTAGAAAGAAAAACTCATCCAGACTGTTGGTAGCAGTCCTAAAAACATCCCAGTCTGTGCAGTCCAAGTATGCTCAAAGATCCTCCATAGCTTCACCGGTCCACATCTTAGATGTCCTCACAACAGGTTTAGAGAGTTTTAATTTCTGCCTGTATGCAGGAATCGGGTGGACCTGGCATGGTCAGAGTGACCCAGCGGAGTGTAGGGGACGGCATGATAGGTACTGTTAATGGTAGTGTAACAGTGGTCTTAAGTGTTCTACTCTCTGGTCGACAACAAAGGAGTCCAGTAGGTATGGGTGGACCAATACTGTGGGATTGATACTTTGATACTCTCAAGCTACTTTTACATTTGGTATTGATTCCTTTAAAAAATATCAATGATAAAATTATAAAAATAAAAAATGTGGGTGGCTGCATCACTACCAAATGTTTTCAGTACTTTTGTATAACGTTTGTGCCAATAAACAGCCCTGACATATTTAGCTGGCCTGTGTCACGACTGTGGAAACCTTTGTTAAATGACAAGCGAGCGCACAGCCGTGCACAGTGGCACACTTCACATCAAACTTGTGAGAGAATGACAGGGACAAGAGGGAAACTTAGTGTGGTGTGGTGCTACTTTTCACTTATAGATAAAAATCCAGCAAGATGCACTATTTGTGACAAGAAAGTGCCACACAGCAGCAACATGAGTAAGTAATTTAAGAAATGATCAGTATTGGCATTGGTATCGTTAAAATTCTCACAAAACAGTATTGCTCTCAAATAGAATTAAGAAAGTTTGGTATTGCCCGTCTTTAGAGTCCAGATTTGTTTGCTTCACACACAGTATCTGGCTGCCCGGCATGGCTGTGCCTCCTGCATGTGGGCTTGCAGGGATATGTAAACACTGACCAAAATAAATGAAGTGGACTCACGGGGGGAGTAGAAGGGCTTGCAGTTAATCACAACAGTTTCCAGAACAGGAGAAGAGTGCTGCAGGATCACTGTCATGTCTTTGCACCATGAAAAAACAGATACCTCCACCTTTCGCCTTTCTGGAAGGCTCTGTGTGGCGGTCCTCTCTGATTAGCTGAAAGCCTGTCAGCTGCAGCTCAGTGTAGATCCACATAGCCAAGTTTCTGTGAGGCACAAAATAAAAGCTGAAGAAAAGTCTCTGTTTTTCCTCACCAGTAGTTGGAGTTCAAAAAGTATTTCTGTATTATTGTGACTAAACCCCTTTTTATATGACAGAGTTTGAGAGTTGCATGATTCTTTTTTCCCTCAGCCGCGGAGGCAGAGAAGGATGGCGTGGCCGTCTTCAAGTTCCCCCGCTGGCGTGTGAAGGGCCAGGCCATTCCGGAGGTGGTGGCCCAGTATAAAGCCACAGGTGCTGAGCTCAACGTCCTGCCCTTCTGTTCCCAGTTCATCCCCATGGAGGTCATCGACCACCCCAAACATGGCTCCATCATCTACCACCCCTCCCTGCTGCCTCGCCACAGGGGAGCCTCCGCTATCAACTGGTGAGCCATGTTCATGTTCTCAAGGTGGGGGGGGGGGGGTAGCATGCTGACAAGTCCAATGTTTTATCCACTGTCTCTGACTTCACAGGACCTTGATCCATGGTGACAAAAAGGGCGGGTTCACAGTGTTCTGGGCTGATGACGGACTGGACACTGGACCAATCCTGCTGCAGAGGGAGTGTGATGTTGAACCCAATGACACTGTCAACACAATCTACAAGAGATTTCTCTTCCCAGAGGGAGTCAAAGGCACTGTAAGTGTTGTGAGGGGGTGAGGCAGAAACAGGCTGTTTGTTATGTACACAGAAACACTTGTGTGAGTTTAAAGCTGCATTCGCTTGTTTTGGCTTGTTTAGTTTGACACATTATTGACATTGGTGCTGGGCAGGTAAAACTAGTTCAGTGACAGTGGTGAAAGTGATACAAAACGAGGTGTGGGCTGTAAAACCAAAACAGTGAGCTTAAAGATGTTAAAACGCTCCGTAGAGGTGAGGATTGCAGAGTCTATGACTGACATCTTTCACATTACACATAGTCATTTGATCCATTGTGTAAAGTCTCAGTAAATACTGAATTGGACCCATAAGCATGACTCACAGATGCGACAGGTAAGATAAAAGATTGAGCTTTTAATATTAGTCAGTCAGGCAAGGGAACAGACTGGCAGGATAAAAATGGCAGGACTGCTAATAGCTGAGACACAAAAGACAATCTTGCAGAGAATGAATTAGAGTGGACCACTATAAATACTGCTGGGCTAATTTGGGAAGTGGGGGAAAGGTCAGGTGAGGGGGAATGGTGGGAACAGGGGTAACTGCAGGACAGGTGGGTGTGGCAGGCTCTGAAATGACAGGGAGCAGAAACAAGCAGGCATGAATGTTGAACTAGGAATGAACAGATGTTGTGACATATTGTTCATATAAAAATGTGGATAAATGCAGCTTTAAAAGATCATACTACTGCTCTGCTCTGCAAGCTCCTTAAATACAAATCAAAATCAAATGAAGTTGTGTAATTCATCACAGTAAATAGGTAAGTATTCTTTTTTTAGTTATATTCTTTACATTACTAAGTGTCAAGAATCTGCTAGATTTTCACACCATATGGATACAAATGTAAGCCAGTAGCTGCCTGGAACACAAAGAGAGAAAAACACCAAGAGCAAAGTGTGTAGTTGTGATGTGAATCAGATGTGATCTGTAGAAAATGGACTAAGACATTCAAAAGCACCAGTGTGGTTCTTTGAGTAGCAAGATGAAGAAAAACTTTACAGCCATTTACCACTTTGGTTTGATGATGAAGTGAAAGTGCTACATATAAGGAGCTCTCTCTCTTTTCATCAACAACAATATAGGTAATATGGGTAAAAGCCATTACCAGTTCCCTTCTAAAATACTTACCAGTCACAAAACAAACAAGTAAATAAATCAGTGTGTCGTGTTTTGGATCCTGCTGCTTGTCTACCTTTAGTTACCCACAATCAGTTTATGTCCCCAGTTTCCCAACAGAAGAAACACTGTGTTCTGATGGCAAAGTCCATAAAGAGAGCACAGATGTTTTGCTTCAGTGACTTGAATTGCTTTGTTCTGGTTCCAGGTGGAGGCAGTGAGACTGATTGCAGAAGGGAAGGCCCCGAGGATCACGCAGCCACAGGAGGGAGCCACGTATGAGTGCATCCAGAAGAAAGACAATGTTAAGGTAAAACACAAGGACATCCAGACAAGGACTGATCAGATCACTGATCAGCTCCCTCTGGAACTAATCAGTGATCTGATCGGAATGAGTTTGCATAGACCTTCATTCATCACTGTACCACAATGGTGTGGAGGGTTTCTGAGCAGACAGGGAATTGATTTTAAGGGAACTACAAAGACAGAACTGATAAAAACTAACAATCATTTGTTTAAAATGATATGTTGTGCCAATTAGAAGGAAGAAGACAAGGAGGAATTAAAAAGTAAGATATTACTGCTCCTTTGTACACAGAGGTGTTTAACAGGGGAATATCAGTTTTTAAATGATTCAAGACTAAAATGAGGAATAAAAAGAAAACAGCTCCAAACATGAGAAGGGTTATGGAGTGAAAAGTCAAACATAAGGTCATGTAAAACCATGTAATTAAGATATACAACTAAATAAAAGGCAAGACAAATGTGAAACACAATAAAAAAAGTCAAAACACACTAAAACTGAAGTATTTTTAAGGAGCATACAGTAGAGAGCTGATAGGAAATGGGAGGATGACACTATACTAAAGTCTGACCTGGTTACACAGTCAGTGTATCAGACCGCTGGGCCACCAGGACTCCTCACAAGATGATGTGATTTGAAATATATCACTGAATATTTAGGCAGGATGTTCCAGAGCAGAAGGATCCTGACAGTAAAAGCCTGCTGACTTCAAATGATGAACTGGGATTTAAAAACCTGACACAGTATAAGGAGTCACATGTGCTTATGAAACTTTCTTTGTCTTTCCCTGATTAAAAAAATCTAAACTGACTAAATGAATGTATGGCCTACTTATGAGAAGAAGTTATGTCAGTTAGTTATGGTTATGTTGAACATTTCTCTTGTAGCGATTGTTTTCCAACGCTAACAACAGCTTTCTGTAAAATGTTTAACAGAGCATGATTTTGTATGAATGGTCACTGAAACATGAGGAACAAAGTCTGTGTGGATTCAGATTTCTGTATGTCACATCTGAAGAGGGAATGATAACGTTTCCTCTGTCTGTTGGCAGATTGACTGGAACCAGTCTGCTGAGGCTCTCCATAACTGGATCAGAGGAAACGACAAAGTGCCCGGTGCCTGGTCAGAGGTTGATGGACAGGTAACATGATACATCATTAATCTAGCATTCAGTTCCTGCACAGTTAAGTAAATGAAAAACATGAATAATAAGTTTTTCATAATTATGAATACTCTAGATGAATGATCTTGTGTGATGTCATCAAGTCACACACTTTTATAGCTGCTCAGATAATAATAAAGACTGACTTTGTAGACTCAGTGAATGAGTTTCTGCACCCAAAGTTTAACGTAAACTGAATAATAATCTGAGTTGTGACTGATTCATATTCCTGGGCAAGTGTCTTCTGTCAGGACAACACTCCTGTTAAATGACTCCTTAATGTAAACCCATGCAATGCCTCAAAAATTAATCTCATCAACACTTATAAGCAGTGACAGTTTTTGCAACTGTAGATTTTGTATCAGCATCACAGATACAATATTTGTGTTCATAGATTCTAGTTATTGGTCTTTCTCTGTTTTGCCAACTTAAAGATTCCCTCCAGACATGTTTGAAGATATACAAAAATACAAAAATAATAACATTTACTCTTTAATCCAGTTAAAAACCAAGTTAATTATCCACAAAGGTGGTGTGTCATGTAACTTTAGCCTGGATGATTTTGGCAGTTAGGACATTGGTGCCCAGTTTTAGTTAAACAGTGACACTGGACTGTAGTGAAGAAAACAGTTTGGCAGCATAGAAGTCGTCAGTCTGTTAAATCAAACGCCCTCTTGTGGCAGATTCTAGGTGGGAACTCAAATGTCCTGCATACAAAATCAAAGCAACGGTATATTCATGTACTGAATAAGTTGAAATGTCCTTAGTTATAGGTGTTGATGAGAAGAACTTCTTAAAACTGCACACAATGCCTGTAGTTGTGAGTGATTGTTCAGCATAGCAGATAAGAAAAAGAGAGTAAAGTGAGGATTTTGGCTTCTCTTAAAGTTCTGTTGTTCAAGGATTTAAGAGGTTGTACCAGTTCTTTAGTTTACCCACAACCTGAAATGAATAGTAATGCACACACTAGTAAGTGCTTTAAGTAGGTTTTGACCTTGTGTTCATCAACAGTCTCTGTGCTGATATTGTGTTTATAGTGTGGTACATTTGATGGCTACATTGTTTCACTTTATTAATATTATAAAATACACTTTTATGCCCTCGAATGAAGAACTCTGCCTGAAACATCTGTGCGTTCATTATATATTTAATTTTTTATTCAAGGCACAAATATTTCCAAAGACAGTAACAACTGTTGAGTTCTAGGCTACTTGATTTTATCTTCACCAAAGCTGTGCTGTTTTGTGTCTTATTTCCTGTAGAAAGTGACTTTCTATGGCTCCACTCTGATGGGTAACAGCACCGCAGCTAACGGTCAGCCCTTGGAGATCCCCGGAGCCAGTCGGCCAGGCATTGTCACCAAGGCAGGTCTGGTGCTGTTTGGCAACGACGGCAAAGCGGTAAGTCAACTTAATGAGGACCCTTGTGTCAAATATCTACCAAAATCTACCAGTTTTGGCTCTTAATTCTTGGAAAAATCTTAGAGTATTGTTTGGGAGTGATATTTGGCAAAGGTTATCTGTAAAAGTACTAACAATCCTAATTCACCCAAGCTGCCCTGATTAAAAATTTAAAGTGTATTCTTGCATTTATTGTGAGTTTTGTGACTCCATGTTTTGCTTTCATTGATAGGAGTGTATCTACTGCTGAGAGTGAAAAAAAGTCTGTCAGATTGTTGGGCTTTTGTATCGTATTTCAAATCGTGCAGCTCCCGTTTATCTTGAATGAATTAGTAATCATGAGAATTTTACATCTCAGGTTCACTTTTGTAATGCTGACTGCACCTCTACAGATTAGTGAGTGACCATAAATGCCACAATTTTCCAAAACACTGAAGAACTTTTTTACTTTGCTTTGTGTCTGTCTGAAATGGAAAAATTATACTGCATTTATGGGTATATTGTTATGTAACATGATATCCCAAGTGGTTTTCTTTAGATACCCTCTGTTAAAACATCAGACATTCACAGTCTAGTCCCCACAGTGGATAGAGTGGAACACTTGGTCAGTTTGTGTTTGCAGATATTTTCCTTCTGCTGTTGAATTACTAATGTAGAATTTATGTAATTATATAATGCACTGAACAGTGTTAGATGCTCTTGAAATTAAGCTCCAAGTGAGGCATCGACATTACTGAGAGACATCTTCCTCAACTGACAGACAACCCAAATCGAATGATTGAGTACAAAACTTTAATCAATAATCTTATCATTGTGTAATTAATATCATAAGGCTGTGGCAGTTTAATCGTTCCAGTAGTCAGTGATGTTGCTATTTTACTAATTACTAACACAACAACCATTCTCCTAACATTGTAGGATTGAAGGGTGAAAACACATATTTGTCTTTCTTTTCTGTGTTAATTGTGACATATTCCTTTATGTGAGATGTTGGAATTTCATTTACAGTCTTTTGGGGGGAAATATTATATTTCTGGTATGTGACTGAAGCATATTAATGTATTTATTCAAACTTTAATACCAACACAGTGGCACACTGTTGCACTCTAAAACTTGCAAAAGGTAAACATTTCTGTACAAACACCTGGGGTTCTTATCAGCTGAGCGCCCCATTCCTATCAAGTGAGAAGTCATAGATGAAGCCTGTGTTCCCAAATGACTTATTATTATTCTGCTGTCTGACAGTACAGCTGTCAAATCTTTCTTGAGCACAACAAGTCACTAATTAAAACTTGACGTCAGAGAAAAGTGGGCTTAGTAACAATGGCAACTGAACCTCTTTATCACCTCCACCACCAGACACAAGAAGACATGGTCTTGGTCATCATATTGGAATGTAACCCGCAGCTCTTGCACTTTCTCCATCTGTTGTCCCTCTTGTTGCTTAGAGACAGTTGATGCAGCCAAGGAGACACTCTTCAATAAGTCTACTTAAATAAGTCTACACTATAAGTGTTTTACTGTTTCTCTAAATGTAAAACCTTCCTGAAAACCCCTGCAGTGTTACATTACACAAATGTGTAATACAGTGTGATACAAAATATCAAATACGACAGTGATGCATTTTTGCCAATAATTTCTTCTTTATATTGAGGTCCACATAACTGATTTACAACACCATAATATGACTGAACTATGCAAAAGAAAAAAATACAACATACAATTTATATATAAATATATAAAACAATTTTACAGTGCATATAGGAGTCACTGGTTGTCAAATATGTACCACTGATGTATGTTATTATGGTTCTGTTTAAAATCAGATTGAACCTCTAAGATTGATGGTTACCAAATGAACATACTGTAAACATGTGTTTTAGCTTTATAAACTAGTGTTTTTTATGCTGCACAGTAAAATTCTGATGGTTCATATTTATGGCCACCAGATGTTATAAACACAGAGGAAATGGTAGTTACAGTACATAATCTAAAAACCCAGCACATCTGGAGTGAAGACTCTTCCAGCCTGCAACTGTTCCTACAGCACTGTGTAGCACAGAGAGTCACATGACTGTGTGACTTCTATGTTTGTAGAGAAGAGCTAGTAATCAATTGTTTTTTTCAAATTTTTTTGTATGTTTTATTTATCGAGTCTCCATGAGGCCTGAAAGTCGGATTGTCTGGTCAGAGTAATTTATTTTCTTATTCTTCAGTCAGATAATTCCTGATTTAAAGAAATAGTTTGACATTTGGGAAACACGTTTATTGGCTTTCTTGTCGAGTTAGATGAGAATATTGATATCACTCTATTCTGTGTGTTAAATATGGAGCTACAGCCAAGAAGCAATTAGCCTAGGTTAGCATAAAGACGGGTAGCAGGGGGAAACAGCTAGCCTTGTTATCTCCAAAGTTAAAAAAAAAACACTATCAGCACCTCTAAAGCTCACTAATTAACTATTGTACTGTTGTTTCCATTATCTTGACAAGAAGTTTATTCTTTGAGAAGACTCCAGGAAGTGACTGTGTGCGGCTATAGTTCACCCAAGAAAGAGTTACAACACGTCACTCCCCATAAAACCACAATTTGTGATTTTTTTAACATTTATGTAGGGATTAAACAAATAAGGTACACCATTTTAATTAGTGAGCTTTAGAGGTGTTGATACGCATATTTTTTAACTTTAAACAGAGTGAGACTAGCTGTCAGTCACTTCCAGTCTTTATGCTAAGCTAAGCTAATCACCTCCTGGCTCCGGTCCATACTTAAAGCCCAATCAGTATCAATCGTCTCATCTAACTCTCAGCAAGAGCGAATTAGCATATTTCCTGCAATATCAAACTTTTCCTTTAAATGACAAACATGCCAATTTTAGACAGTATTTTATTTAAGCAAAGTTCTGCCATTTGTTTAGACGACATTAACATTTGATATGTTTGTTTGATTAAAACACTAAAAGCAAGGTTTCAATAAAGGTTATTGATTTGTCGCTGAAACTAGCATTGAAGATACGTATTCTCTACTCAGACTATATGCAACATGCTTCATTAATGACGTCTGTTCCAAAGCTCTTTTAGGCCGGACTTTGACTTGTGGACAGTTTGACGCCGTGAACTTTTCGCATGTGCCTCTTCATCAGCAGCCTTTCAGTAAATAACTCATCACAATCTCCACATTTGTACGGCCTTTCCTCTTTATGTTTGGCTAAAACATGTTTCCTCAGCGTGGATCCTCTGTTGAATGATTTGTCGCAGATGTGGCAGCTGAAAGGCTTCTCTCCTGTGTGAGTTCTTATATGTTCCGTCATATGTCCTTTCAGTTTAAAACACTTGCCGCAGAAGTGGCAGCTGTAAGGTCTCTCTCCTGTATGTACTCTCATGTGGTTCTGCAGATTGCTCTGACAGGGTATATGTTTACCACATATGTGACAGTCAAAGTTTGCCTTGTTGTCAAGTGACTTGCTTTCATGCGTCTTGAGGTGCCATGTAAGCACAGTTTTTTTGGTGAATATGTAGTTGCATATGTGGCAGCGATATAGGGTGGTGCTGGTCTTCTCTTCAGACTGCTTTGGATCCTCCTCAGGGGATTCCTTTGCCTCTTGGCTCTCCTCTGCTGCTCTACAGTCTTCTAACTGCTGTACTGTCTTGATGAGTTCTTTCGTCAGAGCGTCTCCGTCATCGCTGTCCTCTGCTGAAGGTTGCTCCTCACTCCCGTTGATCCACAGCTCCTCCTTCTGCTCCTCCTGCTCCTCTTTTATCTGGGAGGGTCCCGGCTCATCTTGGTCCACATTTGGGCTCCATTCCTGCTCTTTATGGGGACTCTCTTCTGTGGGTGGAGGCGCAGTTGGTTGCTTGGCATCTGCAAGAAAATAGAAATGCATTTAACTTCCAGAACAAACTTTCCAGAGCAAAATCATAAGCAGCAAAACAGTGCTGCCATCAGTTCACACTCATCAGGAATTTTACCTTTGAGATAGTTTTGATCAGCCTCAGAGCCACGTCAACGTCATGAAGGGACAAACAGTCAAGACTGAAAAACTGGTGTACGCAACTCAGATGAGCCTCAAACTAGGAACTATTTTATCTTGTATGTGTTTCACCAAAACATAACAATGATAGTCAATTTGAATTCAATTTTAAGGAGTAAATTTAAGGAACAAGTATTGTATCTGGATGCTTAAAGGTGTGTTGCCTTGTAAACACCTTCTAACTTTTGAATGATTTGAATGCTGGATTGTTTTTGCAGTCAAGCGTTTATTCCCTCCAAACAGCCAAGCTACCAACTGTACAGACATTAGCTGTTGTTAGCTATCATTGTACACATTTGTATCTGTTCCAGCCGCTCGCAGCTTTCTATTGCCTCTTGAACACAACTTTACTTTAAAGTATCTCGGAAAACTATGTACATACAAATTGGTATTGACATATGTTGGCTGATAAGTAAGAAAACATAGATAAGAAATGCCAAAAAGATGTTTGCCAATTTGTGGCAATGGGCAATGACAAACTGTCAGCTGTAAAATGTTGAGCTCAGTATCTATCATGGTCACAATTCTTCAAGAATCACTTTATACTGTTTCCCTGACCTCTCTGGTTGAAAGTTTGAAGTCAGTTGCACCTTTGACTACACTCAGCATCCCTGATAAATGTGGTTATAAATGTGCTCTATTGCACCTGTAACCACACCCAACAGTGATGTCACAGTGTACTGACACAGCCTGGAGTACACTTGAACATCACTACAGCGAGGTTAGAAGCTAAGCTACTAGAGGAAAACCAGATATTCAGTTGCCATTAATATTTAGCTGGCTGAAGAGTTTGACTGTTTTCTTTTGTAACTGAGATTTATTTACACCTCCACTCATTTCCACCTACACTATATTGCTCACAAACACACAATGGAAGCACTGCAGCAGTAATTAAATGTACTGAAACTTTATTGGTATTAGAACATTACAGGCAATAAGTTGCAGAACAAAAGTAACATATGAAGTAAAGGCAGAATTTAGGGAATTGAAACTGTCGACAACAAACTAATGAAATGGAGATAGAGATGCATTTTATTTGCATGTTTAGTTCAACCTATCTGTCATGGTCCAACAGTTGGTTTATTACTTGCTTTGTGCATTGAGTGTTTCTGTATATTGTTTCTGAGCTTGTTACATGTTACATTTGTAGCCTCACAATCATAAAAGACACACCTACAGAGAGGAAACCATCTCTACATTTGATTCAGCAGACGAGGTTTGCTGATTAAAGCGTCAGCATTGCTACAGTAACAGTAAGTCATACAGAGAAGGTGATGTCGTGGACCATCTTCATGTGCTGTTTGAACATCACAAGCAGTGGAAAGCGCTGGCTGCACTGCATGCACTTGTATGGCAGGTTCTCCTTGTGTTTGACCCTGGCATGTTTACTCATGGTCGTGGATCTGTTGAAGCTTTTCCCGCAGATGTAGCAGGTGTAAGGTCTCTCCCCAGTGTGAGTCCTTATATGTTCTTTCATATGACCCTTCAGTTTGTATCGGTTACCACAAATGGGGCAGATGAATGGTTTCTCGCCGGTGTGTGTTCTCATGTGGTAGATCATATGACTCCTGGTCTCTGTTACTCTCCCACAGATATAGCAGGTGAACAGGTGTGAACCTTTTGTTGAATGAGCTGCAAGGTGCAATTTCAACTCATCTTTTTTCAGAAAAGGCTGATTGCAAATATTACAAAAAAAACTGTTTTTCTTCTTTGTGTAAGTTGGAACTGCTCCAAAGGATGGTAATGGTTTGACGTCTTGTGATGGTATCTCGTATTCTGTTTGCTCTCCAACTGTCACAATTCTGGTATGGTTGTCTGTAACGCTGCTGTACTCTGGTGGTACAGGTGTCTCCACAGAACTGGTCCAGGGTTCGGCCTGTTCCTCTTTAACGGCCAGGATGACTGGATCCTCCTTGGCCACACTGGGAATACATTCCTTCTCTATCTGCTGCTCCTGAGCAGAGACCTCCTGTGTCGGTGTGGGCAAATCGATCTGCCTTGAATCTGTAACAGTGGATAGGAAAATGTTTTTGGTAGCAGCTAGAAAAGTCACTTCTCTGATAACACATGAGTTAGATGTTGGGAAACGTGAATGATCCCCGTCGGTGACGCTCGTCCTAACAGCAGCAGAGAAATCAAACGCAGGTTATGGTTTGACAACAGTGAGTACAGACTTGAATAAAAATGCACTGAAAGTAAACCAAATATTAGAAGACACAATCACACAAGGTAGTAATCACATAGCAAGGTAGCAATGTACCTGAGCTAATGGCTTCTAATTATGCCTGAGTAAAATGCCTCTAAACGCAACACAACACCCACATTCAAAGGGCATTGAAACCCCAGTCTGTACACAATACTGCAGTCACATTATTGGCTGACTAATAAATCGCCCAGGCTGTATCAGCCAACACCAGCTCATCGCAGATATATTGGTATCAGTACCTATGTCACCCGATAAATGACAAGAAATTGAAGTGCAAAAATGCCAAAGATATTTTCTGAAACAGTCTCATCATTCTATACTGTAGTTATCCAGGGAGATGTGACAAGTTTATTTGTAGTTTTCACTTGTAAAACATCCTGCACAGTACATTTCTTGATTGCAATTGTGTTAAAAAAACAAAACAAAAACAAAGCTGTTTATGTTATAAGCTGTATAAAGAAAATTAATATTGGCCGAAATATCATTATCAGGTTTTAAACTGTCAAACTCTACTGTATTGAAAGTAACTGTATTGGTTGAGCTATGCTTTCTTTAGTCCTACTGGTTTTAAGGCTGAATTTTGCTTCTCAAAGTTTTTCCCCACACTAGCAAAAAATGTAGAATTTAGTGCAGGATTCAGTGCCACAAGTGACTGATGGTCATAATAGTGATAAGGGGAGGGTTTGCACTGGAAATTACTTTCCAGGATCACAAGATGTTAATTCATGTAGGTAGTGCATACTACATGCCTATTAACTGTGATAAATTCAAATTTTCTCTGCTATTTTTGGAACATTTTTCACTTGTGGGCTGCATTTGTCTCTATTTAAACATATCCTTATTTATGCCATGTCTTACTAGGGTTTATATTTTGGAAAAAAAAGACTTCATGAATGTATTATCCTCATCACGAGGTTAATCAAATAAATGTTTCAATAGTTACTCTCTTATAGTACAGTCTAGTATAGCCAGGCCAAACACAGCCGAGCCACCAGGTGAAATAGGTTGTCTAATCTGAGCTACATTTAATACACAATGATGTCAAGTGTGATTAGATAACGTGCAGCTTTGATTTGCCCCTTCCAAGTACATGATTTGACTTTCTCCCATCATGCTGTCACTAGTCACTGGGACTGACTACTGGCAGTGGATGGACCTAACTAATGTCCACATTCACATTCTGCTCTGTCTGAAATTGCACCCTATTTACTATATACTGTTGATTGTGAAATGTATCCGCTATACACTGCCCTCCAAAATTCAACAATGAAACCAAAAAAGTACGGTCCATGACATGTACACTACTTTCTGCTAACAATCCCACAATCAATGTGTCACAGTGTTTATGGCTGCAAACATTACAGTCATTTGACTCGACACCTGTCAGTGTTGATTAGTATGTATGAAGAAATAATCTGAAGATTGACACTGAAAAATACATCATAATGCCAAAAATATCTAAATAAAATAAGATAATAAGACTGTAAGATTGTAATTTTATAATGTCAGTGTTTTATTTTTCAGTGTAACTTGTTTCAGTGCCAATACAATTTTTTACAATACAAGTGTTTCAATGCCAATGTTTCCTATCACTACTGAGTGAACTCTAGAGTGTCTATTATGTAGGAAGTAGTGAATGAGGGAACGACGGAGTCATTTTGGACATGATCACAGGTTATAATTACAAAACAAAAAAGATCCAAAATACAGTTACAGTGTGTGTGGCATCATATTAACATAGTATTTGCACAAATTCATCAACAGATGCTCACCACTGAATAAAATGTGTATACTCCTTTAAAGTATTTTAAGTTCATTTACGCCATATTCAAGTTATGCTGGACGGATGGGAAGGATAGTAAAAATTCCCACCATGTTAAGGACTTGTGAGTGTTCACGTCATCTAACAGCTCAGGTAGGTTGTATGCGAGTCGTATGAGTCGTATTTAAAATGCTGTGCATTGAGAAAATTACATTATATCCATTAAATTTGGGTTTATTTAAATTGAGCATCAGTCTTTGGCTGATGTGAGGTGTCCATGTTAACTTGGTTTTCAAGCACTTATGTATTATTAAGTGCCAAGTTGGATTTCAGAAAAATTTGAACATCTAACTAAAATGGAAGCAGTCTCTGTCTGTATGTATGTCTGTCCTTCGAATTTCTCGACAACCGTTCATCTGATCGACTTCACACTTGGCAGGTGTATTGCTAAGAACCCAAGGAAGTGCAGTGTTGAGTGTTAAGTTGTTTGGATGAGTGGTTCTCAAGAAAGCTGCAAGCAGCAATACCAGAGGCCAAGCTATCAGCCTGTTCTGAACAGGCACTTTTTGAAGGGGCACTGCACTGGTTATTTACAAATTAGAAAGTCATATTTACGATAACTGTGACATATACTCTGATGATAATAGTCACTCAAGGTCATTCAGGGCAAAGATGGTCCTGGTTACTCCTGTATCATAGACCTAACTCTGTTTTTCATGCTTACCACTAACACGTATCATTTCCAAATTAGCCTAATATCCACGGTTTCTCACATGACATACATCTGAACATAGCTATAAATCAAGCATTTAGGTATATTCAATAAGTCCATATGTGTACATTTTGTATGTAGCCTACATATTTGTGTACATTTTTTAAATCTAACCTACACAAGTTATCTTTTTTAATGTACAAAAATGAGTGGTTGTGTTTCAGTAGTGAGACTGTGCTTTCTTCTACCAAAATGATTGTAAGAGTGGGACTATTCATATATCAATAAAAGTATATTTAATAAAATTGGGTACTTTTAGGTGGATGAAACCTATGCTGAGTTTCTGTGTATCCTCCAAATTCATGGAAGGTCTTTAGATTTGTTCTGCAAGTTGACACCTATTGTGATTAATAAACTCAAAGTTCATTGACATTGTTTCCGTCTAAACAAAAGAAGATGTTGGGACCGGAGACTGTGTAGCTTCAGTACACCCTCACTGAACAAGCCTAAAACGTGTCTATTGAAAAGGAAGCAAGTTATTTAAATGTGCTGAATTAAACAAGCAACACATACTCACATGTCGTCATGCTTTCATCACATTTAGTAAACACAAACGCTTATGAGGGCCTCATTTCGAAAACTGACCGGAAATAAAATTGTCGTTTATGGTCATGTATTTGTTAGATACCGCCGCCGCCCCCCTCCTCACCCCACCATTAGCTAATATGGCTTGCTAACGCATCGCTCATATTAACTACATAGTGTTATCTGACGTGGTATAGCTAGTTAATGGTTTATTATAGCGTTGACTGACCAGGGCTACGGTGTAGAGTAACGTTACGAACCTGCCCTGTGCAGTCTTATCTCTGGCCTGTAGACCAAATCCAGCAGCCGCTGCAGCCTCTGGTTCTCCAGCTTCGCTCTGTTCACCTCCTCCTGGTAGTCTAGTATTGTCCTTTCAACGAATCCATAGATGTCTACAGCAGCTGCGGTTAATCTGTCCGTCAGAAAGACGTTGAATGACTGAAGCGTAGCGGTGGCCATCCTGCCAGCTGCCTGTTAGCTCTGCCGCGTTGGACAAGTGTACAATATCTGAAATGTGTCGTGTCGCCACCTGGTGGACTGGACTGTGAATTACATTTCTGTTAAAGATGCTCGGGCAGAAACAGAAGTCTAGACTGCATACATCAGTGCTTCTCAAATTTCTTCATGTCAAGGACCCCTAAACTGACACAAATTAGACCAAGGACCCCCATCTGATAAGATTTTTGCTTTTAGATGTTTTATTACAGAAAGTGTAGACCCATGACCATTATACATTCTGTCATCATGTTACTTATGGATGGAATTATAGTGAAAATAAATTATTCCCCTTTTTGCTGGGGACCCCTTGGAACCCACTCAAGGTCCCCTGGGGGCCCTCTGAGACCACTTGACATCTACTGTCATACACTGACATACAGGGACAGATTTAGTGATCTGGGGGCCAAGACAAACTCTAGTCTTGCTTTATTTCACTCTTTCTCTAACTGGGAATGTTGGTATTGGTAGTGGAAGAAGAAATAGTCAAAACTTTTAAGTAAAACTATTAATACTGGGCAGAAAAATACTGTAAAAGCCCTGCTTTCAAATTTTCACTTAAACATGAAGAGTGAAAGAGAGGAATTATCGGCACATGTACTTAAATTTCCTTAACGTCTGTTCAAGGTGGAGCTTTTAATTCTAACCATGTTATATAATGCTGAATAGTTTAAGCAATAATAATGCATTGTTTTTTATTTGTTATATTTTGTGAGTAAAATCTGAATCTGCAACGTAATGAGTAAAATGAATGTCAGGTAAATGTAGTAGTACAATGTTTTCCTTTATAACTAGATAGTTGCATATATTTTAAGTGCTTTGGGGGCCTTTACATGAGCAAGTTGATTTGGGGTACAATGAGTTAGAATAGCAACATAAGTCAATGTTTTTCATATCAAAACATCATAATAAAGGCATAATATAACAAGGCAGTTGCCTACCTTGCCTAATGACAAAGTCCATATATTCATATAATTCATAGTTCATATATTTGTTCATGTATTCTTTAAATTTTACCTTATGGTGCTTTTTGTTGCAAATCACCATTATCTTTTTCTATTACAAATACTTCATTGTAAATGTGTAAGCTTGGACAGGATAGTAATAGATCAACCAACCTAAAGTTTATTTGGATTTTCAGACATCCATAGCGTATAATTCAAATTACCATGTCTAGTCAGCACAGATGACTCAGTGTGCACATTCCCTTCAGGTCCTAATAATGTATTTAAAATGAACCTAAACAAATATAAGAATATTTCCATACAGTCCATCCAATACAGTGATGGTCTACTGACTCCATTTACATACTTTTTTTCACAGAATGAGATTGTAGCACTGCTAATCTAATGTTTCTCTTAAAATTTTGTGCGAGGTGAAACATTGTATTGAGTGGTAATGATCATTCCATGCTCTCTTTTTGTCTCTCTTTCTCTGCAGCTGTTGGTGAAGAATCTGCAGTTTGAGGATGGAAAAATGATTGCTGCATCTCAGTACTTCCGCTCAGGAGGCAGTGCTGCTGTGGAGCTCACTGAGGAGGAGAAAACCTTCGCAGAACAGATGAGGGTAGGGCTTCCTCTCCAACTAATTCTGAGGAAGAGGAAGAAAATCTAACAGAGAAGTTGCAAGCCTGCCCTGTGCTCACTTTTGGCAATGTTTCCTCACAGGCAGTGTGGCAGAGCATCCTGACTAATGTCAGTCAGATTGAAGACTCCACTGATTTCTTTAAGTCTGGTGCTGCTTCCATGGATGTGGTCAGGTAATGAAAACGGGTGAAAGATAAAATCATCTCCTTAAGGATAATTAATTTAATATATGAGATACACTATGGGCATTTAGCTGATTCTGCAATCAGAAGCTAAAATAACAATAATTTCTACATTATCACAATTACAAGCATCCAAATGTAATGAAAGCAAATGTTTAAGTCTTAGTGCTGCTGACAACTCCAAATGTGCAGTAAAGATTATTACTATGATTAATAAAAACTGAGTAATGACTGTAGGTTTCCAATTCTCACTGTTTTGAAAGGTTAAATATTTGCACAGTAGTTTCCCTCGCAGCTGTAGTCAGCTTGAATTCTTGTCAGTTACAGTTACAGTGTGTTTCACAAATTTTCACTGCTGAAAAGAAGTATGAAAATTTAAAGACATCTGTAACATCGTCCACACCTACATATCCATTTTCATTATCATAAACATGTTTTTTTCTTTGCCAAAATTGAGCTGTATACACTGCGACAATAACACACATAGAGTACCACTGATATGCAATAGAGGCTAATAACTAGTTGCATTTATTTAGGGTCATTATACCAAGATAGACACTTTCTTTCTCCCTTTAAGCATTTTAGAGTAGGAATTCATTCCCAGTTGGCCAAAAATTCTCAAAGTGGTGCACAATTTGTCCTACTTTTATGCCTAGAAGTTAAAGCATTGTGGCAGGAGATGGTGTACAGAGACCAGTAGGCACATTTAGTGGGAGAAGAGATGTTCATTGATCACCATGAGTTTATTAAAAGATGCTGTTTTGGAAAAAACAACAACAAAAAAAGAATTGACAGTCTTGTGCAGAATGCAAAAGAGAGCAGTAAGAGGTTGTCACAACCTCACAGAGAAAAAGAATTTCCCCTCTATTCGGCGTCAAGTTATGGAAAAACAAGCACGTAAATCCTGGGTTTATTTAGCCTATTTAATAACTCATTGGCAGTGTTTTACAGCCTAATGCAAATGGCTTATTGGTAAATATCATTATAAGATTTAAGTAATGTATTAATTTTGGCATCATATTATTGGTAAATATCTGGTATGCATATAGAACTACAACACGTCATAATTTCCAGTAGCAGTAATCCTCCTTGCTGGAAGTCAGAATAGAAAGTGTCATACATGTCCTACTCTGAGGCAGGAGGGTTTTTAGTCTTGGATTAACTTTCAACGTAATTTCTGGGTGACTCTGAGTCGCTTGATAAATACAGGCCCTGATTTCTTCCCCTCTCCTCCTTCCTCATCATCCCTCCCTTTGTCACTGTCTTCAGGCTTGTGGAGGAGGTGAAGCTTCGGGCTAGCAGCTGCCAGCTGCAGAATGAGGATGTCTATATGAATACCACCTTCCAGGATTTCATCCAGATGTGTGTCAGGAAGCTGCGAGGGGAGGATGATGAAGAAGAGCTGGTCGTCGACTATGTAAGTGTTTGTTGCCATGTTAAAACTCACAGAGACCAGCTATCAGCAACTGTCTGTAACTGATTTGGCCATGTGTTGATTGTTGTCGTGAACACTGCACATCCTCAGGTAGAGAAGGACATCAATAACATGACCATAAAGATGCCTCATCAGCTGTTCGTCAATGGAGAGTTTGTTGACGCAGATGGAGGAAAGACCTACAAGACCATCAACCCCACTGACGGCACAGTAAGGCACATACTCACTACTACAGAATTGGCTTTACAGTATACATTCTATCACAAGAGCTCATTATGCATAATGTCAACCGTGTGTCTTTTATCATATGCTGTCTTTATTTTTTCATAGCCAATAGTTTTTAAAATAAGTCATAATTTATTATTGGCCAGTAACAACCAATGATGGCTGTTAGTGTGTGTAGCCTTGTAGCTTGCAGATATTGCTGGACTGCAGATATTAAAAGGTAAATAAGGTAGAATAACAGGATAGAGGGTGCTCGGTACTTTGAAGAAAAATCTTTACCCAGTACATCAGTGTAACCCTACCTAACTGATACCTCATGGAGAGAAATTCTCTTGCCTGGTTGAGGTGCTGCTGTGTAAAATGTGCACTGTTCTCTCTGCTAGCACTGTGATTGTATGTCCTGTATCTGTCCGTCCTGCAGGCCATCTGTGACGTGTCTCTGGCCCAGATCAGTGATGTGGACAAGGCTGTGGCTGCTGCTAAGGAGGCCTTTGAAGAGGGAGAATGGGGCAAAATGAACCCAAGAGACAGAGGCAGACTCATCTACAAGTCAGTGCACTTTTCATTACAAAACTTAACTCTGCAGCTTTGATACCCACATTGCTTTCTATGTAAGCCCACACACCAGGCATTTGTTGATGCCACCGACAGTTGTGAGGCACTGTGATGCAGCTGGTGTGGGTTGCACTTCAGATTATTTGATTTTCAGTGACTTCTAAATGTAGCTTACTGGGTAATCTCATCCAACTCGTGTTGGACAGTTGTTGTTTTTTTAAAAAAAGGATCAAAATCGATTCATCAAGAACCACAAATATCTTTTTTTATTCCACGCATTCTTCTTCCTTGCAAAAAAACCTGCTACCTTCATTACCCACAATGGAACTCAACTTGCAAACTTGTAAAAGACAAATTAAAATAAATTTGGATATTGGTCTATAGTTATAGTGGATCACTCCTTTCTCCAACCTTATTCAGGGGTACAACATGAGCAGTTTTCCAAACTGTGAGTTACTTGTTCAGCAATTAGTGACGTAGAAAGATGGAGTAAAAAAGGATCCAAATTGTCTTCACCAGTAGATTTCTTAGGATAAATGGTTTGAAGAACCTCCATAACTATGCTGAGAGGGACGGTATCTAGGATAAACTGAGAGATATGGAGTAGGTACATAATCATGATTAATAAAAAGATGGTCAATGTTAGTAGGAGGGGAGCCTGTATCCTCATCCTCAAAAATGTGGACAGCTGCTGACATGAGTAGGTAGGGAGGCAGCAGAATTGCTATTATTAGATTTTACCACATTCCAAAATTTTGCATGGTTTGGATAAGAGCTAGAGACCAAGTTCAAATAATAATCAGATTTAGCAAGGGACGTGCATTTATTCCTAGTCTTCCTAAATGAGACCCAATGGGATGCCTCTTTTGTATGTCTAGCAAGGGACCAACCTTTGTTTCTTGCAATGAATAAGGTTGATAGCTCAGGGGTATTATTATGTTTCAAAATGAAACATGTAAAAGAAGTTTGGATTTGGCAAATTACTTGCTGTAGTTTAGCTAGCTACATTTCTCTGGGGGATAGCTCCAGTGTAGTGGAGCTTCTTTCATGGAGCCCTTTTTTATTTTTTTTAAATTCTTTTTTATGTTCTTTTACAACTTTGAGTTTCTGTGGCCTTATAGGGTTAACTGATAGTAACCACAAAGGGCTCTATGTGCTTAAAAGAACACTTCTTTGTAGTATTGTAGCAAAGTATTTTTTTAAATTTTAACTATTTAGCAGGAGTTTTACTTTGCGTATACAGTATATTCACTGCCAGCAACAATGTAATCAGCTGCATATTGTGGTTGTTCTGTGCCACTGCAGACAGAAGAACCTTAACTACCACATTATCAAGCATGGTCTATGATCTGAGTGACTCTGCGTCTCTTCTACCTCTCTGTCCACAGGCTGGCTGACCTGATGGAACAACATCAGGAGGAGCTGGCTACCATCGAAGCCATCGACTCCGGAGCAGTTTACACTCTGGCCCTCAAGACTCACGTGGGCATGTCCATCCAGACCTTCCGCTACTTTGCCGGCTGGTGTGACAAGATCCAAGTAAGAAAGTCGCTTTCAAAACCTGGTAGCTTCACTCCTAAAATTACATGAACCTTTGGTGATCGACACCACCAAATGATACTGACACACAAAGAAAAGAAACAACAGAATATGGATACATACATGGAAATAAAGTGACGTCCTCTGTTTACAGGGCAGCACCATCCCCATCAACCAGGCCAGGCCCAATCGTAACCTCACCTTTACCAAGAAGGAACCAATAGGGTGAGAAATAAAACATTTGGAGCATTTACACTTGTGTGATTGACACATACTGTATGTGTAATCTTCCTATATTAAATGTGTGCATGAATAAGGGCGGTTAAAAAGAGGCAGTGGTGTCAGAAGCATGCCAAGACTTCTCTTTCTTTCTTCTCAGAGTATGTGCCATCGTGATTCCCTGGAACTACCCTCTGATGATGCTGGCCTGGAAGACAGCAGCTTGCTTGGCAGCTGGAAACACTGTAGTCCTCAAACCTGCTCAGGTCAGTCTCCATATCGGCAGTCAGGCTCCATCCATACATGACTACAAGAAAGAGGCTGTGCAGTCTGCAGTAATACTGTTGAGAGGATTTAAAAAAACAAGTCACTTATGTTTGTTTCCAGGTGACTCCGCTGACAGCACTGAAGTTTGCTGAGTTGGCGGCAAGGGCGGGACTGCCCAAAGGAGTGATTAATATTCTGCCTGGATCAGGTAGGAACACACACACAGGACATTAACAATAGTCCACAGCCATGCTAACAGCTCTGTGAGGCTGCATTCAAGCTAAATGCTAACATCAGCATGTTAATGTGTTAACAATGCTAGCATGTTGATGTTTAGCAGGTACCATTTTTACCATGGTCACCGTGTCATTTTGGCATGCTAGTATGCAAACATTTGATAATTAGCTCTATGTCATGAGTTTTCAGGTATAAACCAATCAGCAAAAGCCAACGCATTAAAATTTTGACCAGATGGAACTAAATGAAAAGTCAGGAGATCAAGGTTATTAAAGTTCATCCTCTGGAGACCATTAATATGTGAACTAAATGTCACAGCAATCATTCCAGTTGCTGTCAAGATATTTCTTGCAACTGCAAAGTCAACTTCATGGTGATGTTAGAGAAAAATCAGAGAAGGGAGCTAAAGTCAGCAGAATATATCCTCTGGGAACCATAAATGTCTCTAACAAATTTTACAACAATCTAGTAGATCAAGTAGATGTTGCTGCATAGATGATCAAACTTGTGGCGCTAGAAGAAAAGTCAGAGGATCACCAGAGTCAGACAGATTCATTCTCTGGGGACCATGGATGTGCAAAATTTCATAGTAATCCATCAAATCATTTTCAAGATATTTCAGTTTGGACTAGAATGGTGGACCAACTGGCTATGGACTGCCATCCATAGAATGGATGCTAAAAATCCTCTCCGGATTAAGCATACACTTTGAAGCAGCATGAAAACCACTAGCGTCCTTGTCAAGCATCACATGAGTCTGAGATGGACTACTGAAGCCACTGGAGATGTTATTAAACTCATACTTTTCTTGCAGGTGCTCTGGTGGGTCAGCGTCTGTCTGACCATCCTGATGTCCGTAAACTCGGCTTCACAGGTTCCACTGAAATCGGTAAACACATCATGAAGAGGTGAGAGGCACACCACATTAACAAAACTCTATCTAAACAGAAGTGAACATTACAGCTCATCTTTGTGTATCTCGGTTCTCCTCCATCTAAAGCTGTGCGGTCAGTAACGTGAAGAAAGTTTCTCTGGAGCTCGGAGGAAAATCCCCTCTCATCATCTTCAGTGACTGTGACATGGACAAGGCTGTGCGCATGGTATGTTCACTCTGGGCAGCATGTGTGTTTGTCATTTTGCACATATTTAAAAAGTTTAAGTGGTTCCACCACTGTGTTATTGTCTGTGTATTTCAGGGCATGAGTTCAGTGTTCTTCAACAAGGGAGAGAACTGCATCGCAGCTGGCAGACTGTTTGTGGAAGACAGCATTCATGACCAGTTTGTGAAAAGAGTGGTATGTCTTTTTCTCTTTGGCCACAGTCACTCACACTGCTGATGTTTTAAAGTTCAGATTTGTTTCACATCTCTGAACAGCAAAACGCTGCTAGAGAAATGTAATTAATTCACAATCTGGATCTCAGTGCTTGTGTAAATCCTCTGAGGTGATTTTTGGTGAGTTTGGAGGCACAGCAGCTTCACTGCAGCTCTGGAAACCATCCCACAATATTTGCTTCTTTCACACTTCTGACAAGTTCTTGCAAGACCATAATACCTGGAAAAATTGAACAAACAACTCTTTTGGTAAATACTGTGGTCCAGATGATGCGTATACACAAAAACCATTTATAAACTGGTATTTATAATGTGCAGAATGTTCTGTGAGACAAGAAGTTTTTAGAACGATCTGAGGGTGATATGATGAGATGGACCTGAAAAATTAGGTGTAAGACTACTAATAAAGTATTGGTGGTTTAGATTGTTAGCCTATTTCACTTTTGTGTGAAATGTGTGAAATGCCCATTAAAGGCACGTATAGAAACTTAATTTTGATTCATTACTTTTGAGTGATCAATTCTTATTATTCTATTTATTTAGAAGGAAGGCATCATTTTATTTTCCTTTGTGTATGATCTTTTCATTTTTATCCTTTCTAGTGAAGCACTTTGTACAGTCTGTTTGGATCAAACAGCAACTACCACAACTTGAGGTTGAAGCCAATGATGCTGGCTCCAACTGACTCCCATTGAAAAAGCATTAACTTCTCTCTAGAATTACTAAGTCAATCATTTTTTTCAAGGAGTCATTATGGTCTCAATCTCTAAATTCAGGCCCTCTAATAAGTGTGCTGATGGTCAGTTTGGAAATGATTACTCCATTAATAAGATTTGAAGACTTACAGTCTACATGTGGACGTTGATTGACAGCTAGTCTGACTCACACCGAGTCAGACTATCGTCGCAATATTTCACCAAAGTTTAATGTTACTTGATTATGATACCTGCTCTGTTAGCACAGTTTAGCTAACTGTAGCTAATCTTAGCTAGATCAAGTAAGCTAGCGTTAGCTTTGAGCCGAGGTATTTCCAGAGTGTGAAAGGCAACACCCTGCACTCCTTATTTGGAAGATCCTGGCTCCACCAGCTCCAATGCAAACCAATAGGTGACATCACACCTCGCTACATCCACCTCTGTATACAGTGATTGAGATTACTGGTACAGGTTCTTGTGATTAATTACTGACACTGGTGCTACAAATAGCCCCAGTTGTGCATAATGCTCACATGTAGTGACAACTGCTACGGCTTTGTTGTACCACCCAGAAATGCAACACAATCAACGTGCAACACAGTTCTAGTAGAACTGACAATAACACTTTAATTTAACCCCTCTATTTAGCATTCATAAGCAGTAAACATTTAATAAATGGTTTATAACATACTATAATGTAGTTGTAAGCAGATAAAGGGGCTTAAGTAAAGTGTTATTGAAAGTCATATTATGAATTGATTGTCAAGTGGTTATTCCAAGACTTCTCAGCATTAAGTGAGGTACAGAGATGGAGAGCAACAGTACAAGGCTTGCTTCATTGGACCAGCAGTAGCTTGGAGAAGAGGCCACAACACTGGACAGAAAGCCAAATATATTGAAATTCTGAGATGCTTCACTTCAGTGAAAACTCAAACTCACGTACTGATAAGAGATTTTGAAACCAAAGAGAATCTTTTGCATCTAGAATTTTTTTGAGGCCACAGTATGTACTGCATCTCTAATTCTGTGGTTGCCTTAAAGACTGTTTGGATTTCTTTTCTCTCAGATTGAGGAGGTCAAGAAGATGAAGATCGGAGATCCACTGGACCGCTCCACAGATCACGGCCCTCAGAACCACAAAGCCCACCTGGACAAACTGGTGGAGTATTGTCAGACTGGTGTCAAGGAGGGGGCCACCCTGGTCTGTGGTGGCAAACAGATCCAGCGACCAGGTATGGCAATGCTATCAACCAATCAGTGGGGTCCTCCTCTGATGGAAGATGCAGATTGACTGATTATGTATTCACTTCTCATGTACAGTAGATTTATAATGTGCTGTCTTATTATGTGACTGCTGCCAGGTTTCTTCTTTGAACCCACGGTGTTCACTGATGTGCAAGACCACATGTACATCGCTAAAGAGGAGTCGTTCGGCCCTGTCATGATCCTTTCCAGGTTCAAGAGTGGGTATGTTGTAATTCAACATTACTTTGTGCCTTTAAATTACTCATATCCACATTTTCCTTCATTTACAACAGCATGCTGTCACAAAATTTGCACATCACAAGATTAACCATGTGTCTCTTCTTCTCTTTGCTGTTGTTTCTCCCTCCCACCTGCCTCGTCTCTGTCCCCCTACCTCAGTGATGTGGACGATGTCCTGAGAAGGGCCAACGCCACCGAGTACGGCCTGGCATCAGGTGTTTTCACACGGGACATCAGCAAAGCTCTGTACGTCAGTGAAAGGCTCAATGCAGGCACTGTTTTTGTCAACACCTACAACAAGACTGATGTGGCCTCGCCTTTTGGAGGCTTCAAACAGTCTGGCTTTGGCAAAGATCTGGGTAAGAAAAACTGTCACTGTGTAGTTGTAACTCTTTTATTAATGTGTTTGAATAGAATTAGCCTGCAATTTAAGTAAAGGAAATCAAGAAAGCCACACAGTTTTTGTGTGTGAGATATCACCAAAAACAGGATAAATAAGGTTATAGAAATGGAGGTTTCTACATTTAATATTTTACAGAGAACTGAAGTTAAAATTGCAGATGGTAGATGATATGATGATGATGAGATGGTAGCTGTATGAATTAGCCAGATGCTTGTCACCGAGCTAACAAGGCAATTTTCTGAATTTTTGTTTTATTATGTTGATGCTTCTGCTCCACAATGTACAACTAAATGTTTACTTAGGTTTTGTTTGTAATGTTAAAAACTTTTTCCTTTACAGTATTTTAGCCATGCTAGATGCATTGCTCTAAGGGTGGTCCAAAACTCATGACAGTCCCATCAGCCTCAGCTGTACTTTTTGTTTAATGCCAATTAACTAATGTTAGAATGGAAGCACATTGCATTCACCAATGAAAAAAAATCTGAGGCCTTATCTCATAATTATGACTTGCTATCTCAATATTACAAGAAAAGATCTAAATAATAATTATAAACTAACCAGCAGCTGACTACTGAACTGTTATGAGTTGCTGTAATTTAGCTTGTAGCACCCAATAGCTTCACCAAATCCCCAAATTTCATTCCATCTCAATGGTGATGTTTTGAAACTAAGCCATTCGCTGTCTTGAGCTTTAAAACATAAACCTTTTACATGTGTGCATGGTGGCAAGAAACTCAACGGTGCCAAAACTGCTGGCAGCATGTGGACAATACACAATCCTGCCTTCATTAATGTGTACAATTCTGTCACTCCAACAGGACAAGAGGCACTCAACGAATACCTGAAGACAAAGGCAGTCACCATCGAGTATTAAGTCAAATCACAGGAGGCATCAGCTCCTCATGGCAGTGATGTGTGTGGACACTGACAGAGGACAGACATGCAGAGACAAACACAGGGATCATGTGGATCATGGAGTGATGTCATCTCAGTGAAATCAACCCAAACCCACGGTCGTGTAACGTGACTACTAACTAGAATACTTGTGCCTTAACATGCTTATTGATCATATTAACATGTTCAATTTGTCAGTTTGTGATAACAAACCTCTGAGCCATGCTGTGATGAATTCAATATTGTCCTAAACTATGCAAATGAAGTATGTTACTAGGTAGCCCAGGTGACCTCTGAGACTGTTTTGTAATTAATGTGATTGAGTTAGTGGATAGGAATACTTTTTAAAAATTGCATTATTTCTAATATGGCTTACATTAGGTCAGGAAAGTCTTAAGAAATGTAACATTTCTGATAACAATGAAAACTACTGAGCACACCACTGTTTTGGACCTCATTATTCCTGTTGTGTTGACACATCTTTGATTTAGTTCATGTAGATTAACAACACTAACAGCAGTGCAATAAGTAATGTTAATGAATTTTAAAGTTAGTTTCATTGACTGAAAAGTGCCTAAACTGACCAGTGCCAGCATTTGTTAATGAAAAAAATCTTCAAAGACAAACTTAAACCCAAATGCATCTATGTTTAATACACAGATGAACAATACAATAATACAAACAATAATACAGTGCAAAATGATCTTTCAAATCAGAGAATATCATTAAATAATGTAAACAAGACTCATAACCTCACCAAGCACTCAGTGCCAAACAGTTTTCAATACTCACTACTCTACATACACTCTAGACTGTGTACTTCAAATATAGTGATCCTGTGGGTCCTGACACTGACACACAAATGTTGTGGGCACTGGGTGTATTTATTCTAAGGCGAGGGAGGCAGGAGGTTGGCATTATGACTGCAGGATAATATTAAATACACATCATGTATGGAAATATGAAAGTATGTTAACCAGGCATGTAAATGCTTTGTCTTACAGTAAAACCAATGCCTCTAAATACAGTTGAATAGACAGTTAAGTTTGTATCTTTGTCCTCAGCTTGTAGACTAATAGTGTAGCAGTCATTAAGATACATTTTCACACACCATCTGCTGTTGTCCTCTGTAGCTCTGAAGTGCTTTTTCATAATAGTTGCAGTTATCCATTTGTTTCCCAAACTCACTCTAAACTCTGCAAACTCTTAGCATGAGGAAAATGTAGAATATATAAGGCCTTTATTATAATTTACACACTTACAGTCTTTGCATTAATATTTAGATATTTTCTACTAATTAAATTCAGTTCCTTTCTTTTCTATAGTTGTGTAATTATGTTGTACATCTTTTACATTGCTGAATATTTCTGCCACCATTTAATTTCCCCAGAGGTTGGTTGATGCTGCTGTTGCATGTGATGCTGTCTATAATTAAAAAGTCTGCCTTTCTCCTGTCAATGCACTCATGGCTGAATTGGAAAAGACAGTGTTGATAAATTTAATTTAATGATACCAGTATCTGTTGCTATCGAAGCTTATAGCAGAAAGAGGTTAACAGAGAGCACTGCTGCATGTGGTAATGACTGACCAGAATCTCCTCAGAAATGTGCTGATGGGATGGTGAGGGAGCATGGCCTTAACCTTATGTGCAGTGCTTGTATAGGCTAGTCTTGTACTGAACTGACTTTGACTGAACTAGCGACAGACTGAGCTGAAGACAGTCAGAATCAGCGCTCAATGTCGGGTCATATGAATCATGATGTGCTCATTTACTGATCTATGTACTGAAGTGCATTTGAACAGTGATGTGACTGCCTAGCTTAGGAAAGAATTGAACAAACTACAGTCACTGACTACGAGTCTTTGAACTCAACAAAGTGATTTCTGATTTCCGTCTCTAGTGTAAAGTGAAAAACATTTGAAATATTTCAGCCGTGGATCAGTCATATCTTAACAGACAACTAATGAGTGACCCGAGAAAATCAGAACTTAGTGTTTTCAATTGATGCAGAAATGCTTCATGTTTTGTTCTAAAATGCTACATTTACCCAGAATGTCTTAAGAAAATGAATTCAACTTTAAGTGAGTAAAATGTTCTACTGAAATCTGATATAGCTGCACTGAAAATATCCAGATATGTCACATTGCATACATCTGTCCAGTGGGATTTCACGTCTTCTTTGCGTGAACTTGCATGTGTCTCAACATGTCCTTCTTATATGCAAATGGTCTGGAGCAGATGACACAGCGATGGGGTTTCTCCCCTGTGTGAGTTCTGATGTGACAGATCATGTTGCCCCTCTGCCTGAACCCTTTCCCACACACTTCACATGTGTATGGCTTCTCCACTGTGTGGATCCTCATGTGTATTCTCAGGCACTCACCTCGTGCAAATCTTTTGCCACATACTTTACAACAGTGTGGTTTCTGACCTGTGTGAACCAGCAGGTGCCTTTTTAAATGTGTTCTTGTGGTGAATGTTTTGCCACAGATGTAACAAAGATTGTTCTCTCTGTGTGTTTCCAAGGCTTCAATCCCATTGTCTGCTAATGCAGCATGTTTTGGAGGACAGAGAGTGGCTGTATTGTTTGCATGTGATTTGACATGCATCATTAATGAACTCCTGCTATGGAAGGATTCTCCACACAGCTTACAAGACCAAGTTCTCTGATTGTTCCTTTGCTTTGTGCTCAAGCTAGGACTGTTTAGTCTTTGTTTTGTCCTTTTCTTTGACTTCACTGTCTTCGAACATGAGTTAGATCCTCCTCTCTGTGTACTTTGAGCATCACTGGTATCATTTTCATCCATGCTATCTGAGGAGAGCGGCTGCCAGAAATTGGCTGTTTCTGATCCTCCATAGCCATCTTCTTCCTCCTCTGTTTTCAACCACTCAGCTGAAGTGATGGGAAGAAGCTCTTCTTCTCTGCTGGTCTCAGTTTGGGTTTGACAGCAAGAGGACGGCTGCATGCTCTGTTCATACTTAAAACAAGCAACAGCATCACGTTGTGACAGGTCCTGCAGTTTCTCTTGGTCCCGGCTGGCCCGGTGTTCCTGAGGCTCTGGAAATGCATCTGCACTGTGTGTTGGCTGGGTGGAGGCCTCTGCTTCAGACACGCTGACCTCCTGGGAGACTGGGGAAAAAGTGTTCAATAGAATATTATTTTTAACACTTTCAGTTTTCCCTTACCTCTCATCCATACCATGTATTGTAACTTTGTGAGATACCAATGAAAAAAATCAGCAGAAACATCTATATAACATATGACACATGTACAAGTGTGTTCTAATGCAAGGATTAGATGATGATGATATGTTATACTGTATATCTTTATTAATAATACCACTTACATAGTGTAAGTTTGTCATTGTCACAATTACCAATATACACAAGACTGAGGTCCTCTTCCACTACACAGTTATGGCTAAACACAGCAACATCCAGGTAAATGCAGTTATCATGGCAGAAGGTGGATAAAGAAATATTTTCTGCAAAATCAGGGAAGAAGGCATCCCCTTTACTCAAGGTAATCAACATAATATTTTCTTTTAGAGCTGCAATGATTAGTTGATTAATCTATTAGTTGCCAACTATTAAATTAATAGTTGTGAGTCATTTTTTTTAAAGAAAAATATGTCCAAAATCAGGGAAGAGGGCAACACCTTTGCTCGAGGTAATCAAATTAATATATCCTTTTAGAGCTGCAACGATTAGTTAATTAATCAATTATGCTATAATAAAAATATGCTATTATACGGTGAAAACATGTTTCATCTTTTTTATTTGTCACTTTTTCATTGTCCCACTTTAGAAAATGTGGTTTGAAAAGTGGGACAGCTGGTTTTAATAATGTGGGACAGTCATGTATGATCTTAAATTGGTGAAATATGCATTCCAGCACATTAAATGTGCAATACCAATAGTTATTCAGTTGTCTTGAGATGCTCATTTTTTGTTATTTTTGGGCAGATGGCAAATTATAGTATTACCAATAGGCTACTAATACAGGATATAATACATTACTATACTATTTGTAGCAGCATTGTACAAAACATTGTAACTATTGAAACGACCAAACATGGGCATGCACTTTAGCCCTGAGTGTTACTGACCAGACAAGTTTTTATTGTATGAATTAAGGTGATTTAGACCTTTCAGCCTCCCAGTGAGTGTCCCATATTTCAGCCTCAACTGTCCCACATTAGGAAAGGCACATCATTTGGGACAATTTGGCACATGAACACTTTTATATTTGCCATTTTTTCTCTGAGTCCTCTGCATTCTGATATGAGAAGAAAACACTTCGGGGATTTCAGATGTGTGTGGATATTATGTATTGGCTTCATGAAGAAACATATTGCTGAAGTGCTACTTGCAAAAATTGTCCCACAGTACTCTAATTCACCCTAGCTGGCCACACGTCGAATAAAGCATCACAAGCTCTGTGTTCGTAGTGACAGCCTCTTAAGACCACAGTAGACTCATTTTCACAACAGAGCAGACTAACCTGCAGTGAACACCTCCACCTGCACCTGCCGGTTCAAACCTTCAGCTAGTAGCAGCAGCCCGCTGTGTTTCACATCCTCCTTGGACAGATAAATGTCATTTCGATACTCTAAAATGGTCCTTTCCACAGCACTGAAGATTTCCTCCGCCGCAGCTGTCAGTCGCTCGTTAACAAACACTCTCAGCTGCTGTAACTTATTTGCCATTTTGGAGGACGAGAAGATGCACCTGTGGATTCACAAAGCTAACTGCTAAGCTAGGCTAAGCTCGAAGCTAGTGAACAGAGTGACAACGAAAGGCTAACGTTAGCCACTAACGCCAATGTCGTTTCAGAAAGAAAACTAGCGAATCTAGCGGAATAATAACGTAGCCAGACCGAGTGTAGACCATGGTGTCAACAGAGAGTGTAAACAGCAGTTATCGATTTGTAGGAAGTCTTCTTCATGTAAGATTTTGGCGGTGTATTACTGCCCTCCGCAGGACAAAATTTAACAGACACAATCACACTTATTTTCATATATAACACTGAATCATGCAGGAACTGTAAAACTGCTTTTGTGATCAGCTGCTGGTTCTCATTTTGGCCGCAGAAAGACTTAATAGAATATGACAAGACTCCTAAGTCTGACAATCTGATAGTTTTCCTTTCTGTATTATATTTGCATGCTTGACTGTTTCAGAACGTTCACATTCACATAATCCAGTAGGACGTTTTCCCAAAATGTGCAAGTACTGATTTATCCCGCAGTGTCCGATCCTCAGTCTGCAGGTTTTAACAGAATCTCTTCGGTTCTGAAGTACATTCTCAATGTATGTACACTGTAGGCTTCAAGTTTCCACATCACACTTGTGTAAGTGTAATACTCAACCACAATTGGCTCCAAAACTAATTGTAATGTTACAAATCCTGCTCACTGGTACACTTGTTAAACAGATGTGAGGTGTGCACATGTAGGGAAGCCTTCCTTTTTCAACAGATGAAAGGAAAAAAAAAACTGCACACACATCATTCTGCACAGAGAAGAAAACAAATCCAAGTCAAGTAATATTAAGTAAAACAATTTTTTAATGGAGGCGGACTTTAAAATCAAACAACATGGAAATAAAAATGGAAAATGACTAAACTGTCCTAATATATATTTATAAATATACACCGATCAGCCATAACATTAAAACCACCTGCCTAGTGTTGTGTAGGTCTCCTTTGTCCCACCAAAACAGCTCTGACCCGTCAATGCATGGACTCCACAAGACCTCTGAAGGTGACTTCTGGTATGGCACCAAGACATTAGCAGCAAATCCTTTAAGTCCTGTAAGTTGCGAGGTGAGGCCGCCATGGATCGGACTTGTTCTTCCAACTCATCCCACAGATGCTCCATGAGATTGAGATCCGGGGAATTTGGAGGCCAAGGCAACACCTTGAACTCTTTGTCATGTTCCTCAAACCATTCCTGAACAGTTTTTGCAGTGTGGCAGGGTGCATTATCCTGCTGAAAGACGCCACTGCTATCAGGGAATACCGTTGCCATGAAGGGGTGTACCTGGTCTGCAACAATGTTTAAGTAGGTGGTACATGTCAAAGTAACATCCACATGAAAGCCAGAACCCAAGGTTTCCCAGCAGAACATTGCTCAGAGCATCACACTGCCTCCACTGGTTTGTCTTCTTCCTATAGTGCATCCTGGTGCCATCTCTTCCCCATGCACCCGACCGCCCACATGATGTAAAGGAAAACCTGATTTTTCCTGCTTCAAACACATCAACTTCAAGAACTGACTGTTTACTTGCTGCCTAATATACCCCACCCCTTGACAGGTGCCATTTTAACGAGATAATCAATGTTATTCACTTCGCCTATCAGTGGTTATAATGTTTTGGCTGATCAGTGTATATAATTACTTTGATATTTTATGAACCTTGGACCACAATGTAACTTACAATGTACACATCGTTTTCAGTTTAAAATAGGCACAATTTATTTTATTGCTTATGATGAACAGAACAGGCAAATATATTACAGGACCTTGAGAGGCTGATGATAAACTAAATAATTCCCCAAATAACCTGTTTGTATTTTCTTATACGTTAAAATGAGCAATTATTGTTACAGCTGTTGTGTTATGGGTTAAAACTGACTGCATATACTTTCCTATGAAAGAAGGAGAAAAGGCAGTTTAATTTCCAAAAACAACAGTGCCTCAAACACATATTTAACACCAGTGAACAACATGGCCTCACCATAGAGGAGCTTGTCAGTGTTTTTAACAGCTCCTGTACAAATATATTAGATTCTGCAGCTCCAGTCAGATATAAACAGCTGAAACCTTCTTTTCTGCCATGGTTGAATGAATAATTAAAGATCTTATAGAGATCTATTAATTATTAGAGCCAGTGCAGGAAGACAAAGCAGAAATGGAAAATGGATAAATTCAGTCTTTCCCTTGCTTCTCTAAAAGATTTAATGTTCACTTATCAGTGTACAATCAAAGAAGCAAGGAACACCTCTTTTTCTGAACTGCTAAACAGGGTCAAAATCCCAGGATCCCTTTTTAAAACTGCTAATTCTGTGATTGGTCCCCTCACCTTAGCCGGTCAGTTGAATCTTCCCCTGAGATGTGAAGAATTTCTTGATTAGTTTGTAACAAAGTAGTGAAGATTCACCAACACTTTAACAACGAATTCAGAGAGGTTGATGTTGACTCCTGCCCACCTTCAACGTCAACCCATGAACGCACTGTTGCACTTGGAAAATCATCCACCTGCCCTACAGACTGCATTCTCACTTGGTTTTTAAAAGCTGTTTAGCCATTATTGACTACTCTCAGTCTACTGCTATTTTCCCCCTCCTATTTTAAACCTACCAGTGTTTACCCCCTCTTAAAGAAGCCCTCTCTAAATCCATTTTAAGTAATTTTAGACCCATCACGAAGCTGCCATTTATTATTGTTGAAGATTTTAGAAAAATCTGTCTCCACTCAATTGATTTCTTTGAGGAACAATCAAATTTTCTGAAAACTTAAATCTGGTTTCCGCTCCCTACAGCGCACTGAGACTGCTTTGGTCAAGGTCACCAGTGACTTACTCCTTGCAGCTGACACAGGCCTGTACTCAATTTTAATTCTCCTTGACCTCAGCTCAGCCTTTGACACAGTCGACCATAATGTCTTAATCAGCTGTCTAAAGAGCTACGTTGGCTTCAGTGATGAATGGTGTTCCTTATATTTTGTCCACTCCATTAACATACATGTAGCGGCCAAAATATAAGGAACACTTTTCAATATAATGCACTCTAGTACACCACCACCACCCACTATGACCTCAATAATAAACACAAGTAGAATTATCACCTTTCTGACAATGTCAACAAAAACTGAAAATGTATAAACTTCGTAAATGTAGCATTTATGGCGGAGCTGTTGTATTGGATTGCATTAGGTTGCGCAGGTGTTCCTAATAAAGTAGCCGACAGTATATTTGGCATAAAAAAAGAGATAAATGAACAATTAACACAGGGACACAGGATTAAAACTGGGAAAATGTATTTTTTATTTCATGGGGCCTTTAAAGCCTTGAATGTTCAGGCTCCTGCCTGTATCTGTGATCTGCTAACTCCCTATGAGCCTGATCACTGCTTCAGATCCTCCAGCAGAGCCCTACTAATGGTTCCAAAATCTTGACTTGTCAATAAAGGTGACCGGGCCTTTGCTGTTCAGGCCCCTCAGCTGTGGAACTCAGTGTCATCTTTTAAATTCCTTCTTAAGACTCACTTTTAATCTTATGGCTTTTTCTTAACTGATGGTATTTGTTGTAACTATTGTGAAGCACTTTGTGACTTTGTTTTTGAAAGGTGCTATATATATATATATATAAAAGTTATATTTATTATGTTTATATGCATGATGGGCAGAATTTGAATGCTTGGGTGTGTGCCTTGCAAATGTATTTTTGACATTTGATGCAAACGGTGCTGGTCTTGGTGTCCTTTTTGTTAGGGCAGCACTGGCATCTCTTCCTCTTCTTTCCAGTAAGCAAAGCTGGATGCATAGGTAAGGTTGCAGCCTTGGCTTGAATCTGCATCATCACGTTAGCAGAGACAGGGGTTCGAAGTAGACATTGCTGTTGTTCGATATGAGGGCTCACCAGAGCTTTTCCCAAAAGTCTTTGCTTTGCCCTTTTCTTTGACTTCACTGTCTTTGAACATGAGTTAGACCCTCCTCTCTGTGTAAATTCAGCATCACTAGTATCATCTTCATCCATGCTATCTGAGGAGAGCGGTTGCCAGAAATTGGCTGTTTCTGATCCTCCATAGCCATCTTCTTCCTCCTCTGTTTTCAACCACTCAGCTGAAGTGATGGGAAGAAGCTCTTCTTCTCTGCTGGTCTCGGTTTGGGTTTGACAGCAAGAGGACGGCTGCATGCTCTGTTCATTCTTAAAACAAGCAACAGTATCACGTTGTGACAGGTCCTGCAGTTTCTCTTGGTCCCGGCTGGCCCGGTGTTCCTGAGGCTCTGGAAATGCATCTGCACTGTGTGTTGGCTGGGTGGAGGCCTCTGCTTCAGAAACGCTGACCTCCTGGGAGACTGGGGAGAAAGTGTTCAATAGAATATTATTTTTAACACTTTCAGTTTTCCCTTACCTCTCATCCATACCATGTATTGTAACTTTGTGAGATACCAATGAAAAAAATCAGCATATGACGCATGTACAAGTGTGTTCTAATGCAAGGATTAGATGATGATGATATGTTATACTGTATATCTTTATTAATAATACCACTTACATAGTGTAAGCTTGTCATTGTCACAATTACCAATATACACAAGAGTGAGGTCCTCTTCCACTACACAGTTATGGCTAAACACAGCAACATCCAGGTAAATGCAGTTATCACCGCAGAAGGTGGATAAAGAAATATTTTCTGCAAAATCAGGGAAGAGGACAACACTTTTGTTCAAGGTAATGAATATTCTTCTACTTCCTTTTAGAGCTGCAATGAATAGCTGATTAATCTATTAGTTGCCAACTATTAAATTAAAGGTTGTGAGTCTTTTTTTTTTTTAGAAAAATATGTCCAATTTCTGTGATTCCAGCTTCTCAAATGTAAATATTTTCTGGTTTCTTTAGTCTTCTATGAGAGTAAACTGAATATCTTTGGGTTGTGGACAAAAGACATTTGAGGACGTCACCCTTTGGGAAACAGTGATTAACATTTTTCACCATTTTCTAACATTTTATGGACCAAACTACTAATCGAACAGATTAATTGTTAATGAAAATAATCACTAACTGCAGCCCTATTTTCTTTATATTTTCTGTCAAGTAAACAGGATCATTATTGGGAGCTGTTAGTTTATGCAATCATGTAAAAAACTGGAGAAAAAAGAAAAGTGGGACTTTAAGGAAATCTATCATAAATGAAGCAATGTTTAAGATTGTGTTTATGATATATTCATGCATCAAAATATACTATAATATGGTGAAAACATGTTTCATATTTTTTGTCACTTATTCCATTGTCCCACTTTACAAAATGTGGTTTAAATGTGGTTTGAAATGTGGGACAGTTGGTTTTTACTAATGTAGGACAGTCATGTACTTTCTTAAATTGGTGAAATATGCATTCCAGCACATTAAATGTGCAATAGCAATAGTTATTCAGGGGTCTTTGACTTTTAATGCTTAATTTTTGTAATTTGTGTAATATGCCACCTGCCTAAAAAATAAGGCAGGTGGCAAACAGTATTACTAATACATGATATAATACATTACTATACTGTTTGTTACAGCTAAAACATTGTAATTACTGAAATGACCAAACATGGGCATGCACTTCGGCCTTGAGTGTTACTGACCAGACAAGTTTTTATTGTATGAATTAAGGTGATTTAGACCTTTTAGCCTCCCAGTGAGTGTCCCATATTTCAGCCTCAACTGTCCCACATTAGGAAAGGCACATCATTTGGGACAATTTGGCACATGAACACTTTTATATTTGCCATTTTTTCTCTGAGTCCTCTGCATTCTGATATGAGTAGAAAACACCTCGGGGATTTCAGAATGGTAATGTGTGTGGATATTATGTATTGGCTTCATGAAGAAACATATTGCTGAAGTGCTACTTGCAAAAATTGTCCCACAGTACTCTAATTCACCCTAGCTGGCCACACGTCGAATAAAGCATCACAAGCTCTGTGTTCGTAGTGACAGCCTCTTAAGACCACAGTAGACTCATTTTCACAACAGAGCAGACTAACCTGCAGTGAACACCTCCACCTGCACCTGCCGGTTCAAACCTTCAGCTAGTAGCAGCAGCCCGCTGTGTTTCACATCCTCCTTGGACAGATAAATGTCATTTCGATACTCTAAAATGGTCCTTTCCACAGCACTGAAGATTTCCTCCGCCGCAGCTGTCAGTCGCTCGTTAACAAACACTCTCAGCTGCTGTAACTTATTTGCCATTTTGGAGGACGAGAAGATGCACCTGTGGATTCACAAAGCTAACTGCTAAGCTAGGCTAAGCTCGAAGCTAGTGAACAGAGTGACAACGAAAGGCTAACGTTAGCCACTAACGCCAATGTCGTTTCAGAAAGAAAACTAGCGAATCTAGTTTTATGTGAACTAAGCGTGGAATAATAACATAGCCAGACAGATAAATGAAGAGGGTAGAGCAGAATGTAGAGGAGAGCGTAGACGAAGAGTGTAAACACATGTGTAAACAACAGTTCAATCTCACGGAAGTCGGAAGCAGCGTCATGGCGTCATCCAAAGAAGCGACCACAAGTTATGTTATGTTATGTTATGTTATGTTATGTTATGTTATGTTATGTTATGTCTTTCTATTTGGAACACTCAGAATTTGTAAATCTGAACCCGTGATTTGAAAGTTTTTGTTGTTTAATAGCTAAATAAAAATTTCAATGAATGTTTTACAAATTTCTGCTTTTACTCTGTCATAAATGTAACAAATACATAACTAAGTATAAGTAAATAGTTATAACAGTGTACATATTGATCATATTTTAACATTGTTCAACACAGGCCATTTATGTAGAGGCATTTAATATTAATAGAATAGAAAGAATTTTATTGTACTTTTGTATGGCACTCTGTAGGCAGGACGTTGTACTGGCGTCATTAAGGTCTTTGATAATAAGGTAGTCGCATTTAGTCCAAAATGGCGGAGGCGTGGCTCTGCTGCTAGCGTTCACTTCTTGTCAAAGTAAGTTCTTTGGTTGCATTACTCCCTCTGTATTTAATTACCCACTGTTGTCCAAATCTATTACCACTTGTAATGTGTCCAGTTTCTCTCAAAAATCTAAATATCAGTTGTTTTTTTCCCCTCCACCGTGTCCCCACACTCAAGTAGATCTTTAACCCTGACCTCCACTGGTCTTTACCTCTGTAGCCCTGTAAGCACTGCCCTTCTTCTTTTTCCTGACACTGATGACGATGGCTGGTTGGGTGTTTTCCTGTGATAAAGTCTACTATTCAGGTTGCTGTGACCAATTCTTAATCTACTTATAATAACTTGCTCTTTCCTGTTGATTTCACTATTTCTTACCACTCCTACCTTATTTTGTATTTAATATAAGTGTCTTCCTTTTGTTGCATTACCCCAATGCTGCTGCCAGTTTGATTATTTCCCTCCAAGCTATGCTTTTCCCCTCTGAATTTGGAAGTTTAATATTAATATCCACATAATCTCTCCTGACTGCCTCCTTTACTAACAGCTCATATGATGTATCTTTGTGATTACTGCCTGATCCTGATTTAATGCTTGACAGTGCTGACACCAAGTCACCACAGATGAGTATTTTGCTTGCTGTCACTTCTTCTGCCAAATCTAATGTAAAAGTACTGCAATTAGCTCAACAGCACACACACTCAAATAATGTGATGTTATCTTACTGATTCCCAGTCTGATAACTGGGAGTCACCACTGCTGCCCCTGTTGCCTCTGTTAGTGGATGTTAGTGGATCCTTTGACCCGTCTGTAAAATCACTGTGGCTCCTGTCCCTACATCTGTAATATTTCGAAACATGTTAAAATAACAAAATAAAATACATAGGCAGCGGAAAAAAACAAACAAATAAAAATAACAGCAAACTTTCAGTAAACAACATAAATAATAACCATTCAATGTTTGAAAAGGGTGTAGAATGATGTGTGTAAAGAACTTTTCTTGTCCTACCCCTTTTTTATATACTTTATCAATCAAATCAAGGCCAAAAACATTTAAAACAACACAAGAGAAACAATAACAACAAACAAATACAACATAAGTTAAAAAGACACATGGTACCAAAATCATATTATTCCAGTCAACCTCTTTGTTCATCCGTTCTGTATCTGTTCAATGTTATTTTTAAATACTTGTTAAAACTTACTTAATGTTCTACATGTTTTCATTTCTTCATTACAGTTGTTCCATAGATTAACTCCCTTTATTGTGATACAATGAAGTTTTGCATTTGTCCTCACTATCTAACCTTACCCGTCTCACCTGAACTTTGCACTACATGTCCCAGCTCCCCCTGCTGAAGTAAAAACGCATTTTAAAAGTTGATGTGAAGCTTATATGAGGCTTCAGCAGTCTGAGTTAGTCATATCATGTGGATATATGCCTCATTTACAGTCTTTTTAGCATCAAATTCCCTCTTTGTGTTTCCTCAGACAGTGTTTCCCTGTTGAGCTGCACCTGACTGTTGTTTTAAGACACACTTGAAAAATTGTGAACCTGTCCTTTAACACATGAAGAACAGGTGGAGCCTATGGGAGCATCACATACAGTGCACTGCCCTCTGCTGGACGGCAGCTGAATCCTTCACCAGGCTCAATAATTTAATCAAAGAAGAGGATGCGTCTCGTGCATTCTGGTCCCCACTCATTATGATCACACCATCGTGTTTCGCGTGAACAGCCCGCTCGCCCATTTCATTGGTGCCCGTCGGAGGCTGGGATGGGCACAATCCTTCAGGAGCGGATGCCACAACAATGTCTGGAGAGGCTCTCCATCACAGAGAGGGAATGGAAGAAAAAGGTGCAGTGGAGCAACAGCAGGCCTAATGTGGCCAGGTAACGTGAAATATATGATTATTCAGTAGGATAATATATGTTGGAGATAGGGATGCTGTGTGTATGCGTGTAACGCTCTCTTCATTTCCCCTGTCGCATCACCGGCGACGCGGAGATGTTTGTTCTTGTATCAATGCGCTTTGATCTCTAAACGCTGTTTTTGTGCTTCGTGTGTGCAGATAGATTACTAAACAGAACCCCAATATTGGACCAACAATTCACGGGATATATTACTGTTTCTGTATTTCATTTGTGTTATTGTATGCGGTGATATTTAGGTCATTGCTTGTGTTTAATATTTAATCTTTTATATTTTTCTGAAGCAATAAAATGGGTAGACGGCAGTCACAGAGGAAGTCACTGCAGCCACAGCACACGCGCCCAAGTCAAGAGAATAATCATGAGAAAGTAAGTGTGATGTAGAACTGCGACGATCAGTTGATGAATGGATTAGTGGATCAGCAGAAAATAAGTTGGCATCTACTGTATTTTGCTGATTGATTAGTCATTTTTCAAGCAGAAATGCCAAATATTGCTGATAACAGCTTCTCAAATGTGAGTATTGTATGTTTTTTTTCTGTATTCACTGTAAATTGAATAACTTTAGGAGTCAAAGGAGAATGAAATAATAATAAAAAAGTGTTTTGAAGACCTCACCTTGAGCGTTGGGAAATAGTGACAGGCATTTTTCATTATTTTCTGTCAATTCATAGACTTAAAAAATGATTAATCAAAGAAATAATTGTCAGATTCATATACAATGAAAATAATCCTTTTTGTTGTTGCCTTAGCTTGCAGTAATGATGTAGCCTATTTACATAATGAACACGTATTAGTTAAAGCAGCAACTATTAATTGATTAGTTGCCAACTATTAAATAAATCAACAACTATTTTGATAAATGATTAATCATTTTCAGTCATTTTTTTTGTCAAGAAAAGCGTCTCAAAAGTGAAAATGGTTTCTTTAGTCTTCTATGATAATAAATGACATATTTCTGGGTTGTGGACAGTTGGTCGGGACAAAACAAGACATTTGAGGGCGTCACCTGGGGCTCTGGGAAACAGTGATCAAAATTTTTCACCATTTTCTGACATCTTGTGGCCCAAACAACTAATCGATTAATCGAGAAAATAATCAACAGATTAATCTACAGTATAATGAAAATAATTGGTAGTTGTAGCCCTGGTGTTGGTAGAAAATGTGTGCAGGTGTAATAGTGTCTCTCTGTAATCACAGAGGGTGCAGCAAAGAAGAAAGCACAAGCCGAACACCACCTCGACCAAGTGCAATATTTCACAACACAGGTGAGAATGGCTGTTTGTGCAACTTTTACGTCATTCTGTGCAGCCTGGATGCTAAGATAATAAAATGTACTTTTCCCTCCAGTGCTCAGGGAACCTCAGAGTCAAAGTCCCATCCCTTGTGCCCTCCTGCAGAGGACAAGATGAAGCAGAAGGTCCAGCAGGCTGCTCAGCGCTGCGGCCACCGAGAACAGAAGCACAGAGGGAGCAGACGCACAGCAGCCTTTCCCCACCGCCGCCTGTGTGACTCCAGTCCTGATCTGCTGGAGAGACGCTCACCAAACCAGGAGGCAGGATGTCTGAGTGGCCATGGAGAAGGTGACAGTGACACTGACTTGTCAGACTCAGAGAGACTTCCTGTGTTGCCCTCTGTTCAGGTTCCTCCACAGCTCGAGCTGCGGCCAGAGGTCATCGAAGCTGAAGACTCTCCCTCTTGCAGCCGAAGACCCAGGAGACACGGCCATGGTGGGTTTGACTTCCCAGACTTCCTGCCTCCACCTTTTAATTCCTGGAGCCTCAGTCAGCTGGCTGTTTTCTATAACATGGAGGGCCGCGGGGCTCCTCGACCCAGGCCTGTGGGCCCTTTGGAAAGGTACTTGGAGAGGCTACTGCAGCTAGAGTGGCGCCAGATCCAGACTGTCCAGGAGGAGAGTGGGAAGTCAGCTGTATCAGAGGTTTTATCCAGCTGCCACAGGTCACCTGCCGCTGCCTCGTCACGCCTCAGCTCTCCAAAGTGTATCCTCCAGTGTCAGCGTGCCTTCCCCCTCACCTTCCTCTCTTCTCTGGCCAGTCACTCTGCCCTGCTCTCTGGCTGTGCCTGCACCCTGTGCCGGATCCGCTACACCACCTGTGGCGTGTCCTGCTGCCGCTCCACCCACAGCCACACCCTTCAGTCAAGACTGAGCCCAATGCTGGAGCGCAGGGGTCCCGTGTCGCTCCCTAAAAGGAGCTACAGTGAGAGCCGGGTGCACTCCTCAGACAGGGGCTCAGCATACCGGGCTCCTAGGTTCAGCAGCCCCGTGAGGGCCAACAGCCACATGAGACGGATGCAAGCCCTGGGCAACATTCGCAATCCTGTTCAAGGTGCTAACACCAAGCCTCACTCTGCCAGGGACTTGAGTGTCGGGGCTGGGAGGGACCAGCTAGGAACACGGGGGGAGGTTTTGGACTACAGGACAGGAGGGGTTAGGAAAAGGAGTGGCTCAGAGCAGAGAAAAAGTGCGGCAGAAAGACAAGATGTATCGGAGAGGCGCCGGAGTGGCTCTGAGTGTAGAAGAGGAGGGGGTGAGCGGAGGAGAGCAGCTGAGCTCAAGGAACGGGAGATAAAACCAGATGCTGTGACGGCAATAATGGACAATTTACCAGGGTCCAAATATTCTCCTGTAAACAGACCAAACAGGCCAAAACAGGTCGACTTTGGTACATAACAGCAACTTGAGTACTGTTAGTGTAACTGTAAGCCACAGCCACAATCATCAAACTAAATAATTCATTATGAATGTATATTATTATGTTTTTCCTCACTCAAACGGGTTGACAATAGATGTAGCAGGTATTTTTCATGTATTTTTCACTAGTGGATGATTGTTTTTTTTCTTATCTTATTATTGTCATATTATCACATTTAATCCAATGCTGTGATTGCAGACAAATAAGCTAATGTTCCAGGCAGTGTATGTCCTAAACATGCACTACTGATCATAGTTGATATGAGCATGCAGATATTTATATAAAAAGTCTTTTTTTAAGTTAAGTTAACCCAGTAAGCCTATGTAAATATTTGTATGCAGGAGTTTTCAGCACTCTGCCAGTTTTACAAGTGATGTAAATAAAGAAGCCACTTCTGATTTGGTCTGTCAGTAAAATAACTGCTTAACAAAAGTTAATAAAAATGATCAAACAATTCATGATTGACAAGTGTAATTCTTCAAAGTTGTGATGTAGGCTGAATCCTCGCCTGCTTCATAAGTGTTTTGTGGCTGATTTGTTGACTGGTTATCTGCAGTCTTGAAGTCTTCAAAAGCATTGAATTCATTGCTCCCATTGCTCCTATATTAAAAAATCTTAAATTTAAATTTACTAATTTGTCTTTCCTGCCGTAGACCATAACATTAGTTTTTTTGGGAAACATTTCACATCTAGAAACTACAAGTGAGACTGGTGTGACAGTGGATTATGCTGCAGGCAGTTGTTTCATCCTTTTATGTTTCTGATCTAGAAAATGTGTGTAGGTCTGATGTAGAATAAAGTATGAAGCATGATGGCACATGTGAAACAAATGACCCTCATGCAGGTCTTTGCTCAACAACTGTGGAACAAACAGACCAGTGATCACTGCCACCCCGGCCGGCTGTCACCTCCAGCCTCACCACAGAGGCAACAGGACTCTGTTTAAGAGGAGCAGATGAGCCACAGCCCAGGAGCTCTTTATGTAGATATAAAGAGATATATAAAGAACTGACAACATAACTGATGAACCGATTCATACATCATATATATTACATCATCCTTCGATAATGTGTCCTCCTGCTTTCAAATGTGTCTACACTTTAGAGACACTTCTGTTTCATTTCAAAACATGCAGAAATCAGTTTCACTGCTTTAGTATGGTGTGTGAAAACTGACTTGTGTGTGAATGTAGAGGCAAACACCAACAGCTGGCCTCCGAAATCCTCAAACAGCCACCGTTAGCTCATGATGTGCGTCTCAACATGGGACAGATAAAAAGATATTAGAATGAAATACTCCACATACACAGGGCTTTGTTATTGTGGATAAATGCCTCCTCCATACAGGCCATTTTCCCCTGATTTACTATAAAAATGCACATTTTACATGGTCTTAATGATTATATTGACTGTGGTACATTTATTAAACATAAATGGAATTCTTAAAATGTGTTAAAAATACATACTCTGCGGTGGAAGTATATTTACTCAAGTCAATTTTATTTATATAGCCCAGTATCACAAATCACAAATTTCCTGAAGGGGATTTAAAGGTATACTATGCAGGATTTTCCTAAAAAACAATGTATAGACTCATAGAAAAACAATCCCTTTCAATCATCACTTATGACCCACTAGAAGTGTGTGGTGGTGTATTTAGAGAGATCCTTGCTACATCCACACAAATATGTTTTCATTTTAAAATGCATTACTTTTGATAGATTTACACCTAGCATCCACACTACTCCAGCTTTTTTGAACCTCTAAAATGGAGACTTTGAAAATGCTGCTGACCCCATTTTAGTTTGAAAACTCCAGGACTGCATTTTAGTCTGCACAGACGGAAACGGAGACTTTTGAAAACGATGATACAGGCATCCACGTTCACCTCCTGATTGGGTCTTATCACTCATGACTTATATTCATGTGTTACTTTCAGTAAGAGTTCCACCATGTTGTCGGTCCAAGCAAAGAAATCTCTGGTCTTACTTTTCACTATTGTTGTTCTTCCACTGTAGTATTTTCTGCAATTAAGCGACCAACCGCAGCGTAGACAATCTGCTTCCTGTCTACACCGGCATGCGCATGCCCAGTGTACATGAACAGTAATGTGATATGCATTTTCAGGCATGATAGTATGGATGGAGATTATTTCTGAAGCAGTGCTAAAACGCTCATGTGGACGGAGAATGGTGAATGGAGAAATGTATGAATATGGACGTATCCCCTGCCCTCTGCCTGTATTTTCCTTTGGGCAGTGGGTGTGTAGCCCCCAGCCAATAACAGCATGGGTGTGAGGTCAGGACTCTACGAAAACATAACAACCAGGTTACATCGCTGTCTCCGTCTCTCTCCTCTGCTCTCTCCGTGTCATGGATGCATAAAGAGAGCAGGTCTGTGTCTGTTTGATCGAGGATGGGGCTGAAATACTCACACACAGAGCAGAGAGGCCACAGCAGACAGGATGAAGTGTGTGCTTTGGCTGAATTCACACTAAATCTGGCTATGTTGGACATTTCTGCAGGGTTGTGCAGAGGTGTGGGTGTGTTTATTTGTGCTTTAGAGCATAACCACCGTGAAACAATCAGAAAATAATATTTTACTGATCTGATTCACTGCTTTATTCTCACTACAGCCACTCTCTCTCTTCATTCACTCTTTAACTCACTCAGCCACCACTGCTCTCCCTCTTTCTCTTGCTTGTACTCTCAGCTTGCTCTGGTGTCATTAAGCCAGGGAAGAGGGACAAACTTTCAATGTTGTGTTTACAAACAGCAACTGACAAATCCTGCATAGTATGCCTTTAAAACCTGTGCAGCATACAATATCCTAACCTTGGACCCTTGATTTGAATAAGGAAAAACTCCCCAAGGGGAGTTTGGAAAAAACTACAGGTACAAGGGCCTGAAGTAACTAAATAATACGCAACTAATTGAAGGTTACTGAAGGTTAAGGCAAAACGATTAGTTTAGTTTATTCAAACCACTCAACAGAATCACACTGTCTGATGTCAGCAGGATTATCCAGACAATGGGGGCCAGTAGGAAAAGGCCCTACAGCCTGATGACTTCTTTTGGACTCTGGGGACACACAGGAGGTATGAAGGAACATGCCCATTTAGGATTTTGTAAGTCATCAGTAGAACGTCAGAGTCTGATCTAACATAGGTAGGGAGCCAATTAAGGGAGGCTAGAATTTGTTTTCACATGTAAAATATGTTTTCAAAAACCACATGTGCCTACGTGAATTTTACACATGAAATGTACTTTAGATATGATACATTTACACATTTTGTTGTTTTTGTGTTTTGTTTGTTTGTCATAAGGGAAATCTGAGGGGTGGAGGTGAACATATCGTACTGTATATTTCTTTCAAAAAAATGGATGGCCAGAGGGCACTCAGTGTGTTAGTGATGGACAACATTAACGCAGCCCACACAAAGAATGAAAGTTTCTGTCTCCTTTAATGCACTTTTGAAAATCTCACAGAGCTTTGTGTGCACGCTTGTTAATCATAAACAGATGCATGGTATAGATGTTCACATGACAAAATGTTCGTGTAAATAAGTGGCAGAGAAATGAAACTGCTAAAATACAGACAACTTCTCACACTTGATAGGTGTATTATTACTATTTTTGTTGATAACAAAGAAGTATCCTAGTCTTACTGTTGTACCTTCACATGGTAGTGTTCTAATGTTATACTTAAATGGTAAATTTCAACAACATAAATCCACGTGACGGGTTGTGTTTGCTGTAAGAGAAGACAGAGCGGAGGATATTTGATGCGACAAGTCCTTTCTGTTTCCTGTCGTTGTTTCAGCCCGAACGTATTTTTAGAGCAACACAAGCATCATGGACGCTGAATCGCAGCGTGTTTTGGAATATTTGTCAGAAGTCGAGGAGGCAGCTGAGGATGTTCTCACCTCTAAACAACAGGTAGCTGCTTATGTGGTAACGACACGCTGTTAATAACGAGCAGAACATGGCGTCCCGGGAGGACGGATATAAATAACGTGACGGAAGTGAAATTGTGAATGTTAGCAGCTAAGCTAATTAGCGAAATTGTCTCCTGGCTCAGAGACAGAATATTTACTGTTTTCCATTTTCAATCTTAATTTTCTTTGTTTGAACATATTCTCACCTACCCTGGGGAAGGGTATGTTAGCTCTGTGGCCAGTCTCCCAGTAACCTGCTAGTCGGATTGAAACCCGGTCATATCTCATCGTTATAGTTACAGAAAGCAAAAACGTTACGTATTATCCAGTGGTGGAAGAAGTATTGAGATCTTTTACTTGAGTGAAGGTAGGAAAACCACAGCATAAACAACGTTACTCCATTACAAGTAAAAGTCCTGCATTAAAAATATAACTTACTTAACGTATAAAAGTATTATTGTAGTTGCAAAATTTAGTAGCTTACTATGCAAAATGGCCCTACTCAGTGTTATATTATTATACTGTATATAGATATACAGTAGTGATGGGGAAACGAAGCTTTCTGAAGCACTGAATCAATATGAAACAATTGCATTGAAAATGCTTCACTGTTTTTTCACTGGGCAACTACTGGTACTGCACATGTACGGCTGAATTAAAGGTCATCTGAGACTGAAATGAAGCAGTCAGATTATAAGTGGTCTTACCGCTTTCTTTATTGTTATTTTGTTAAATAAAATCTATATTATTAAAATGGATCACTTTTAAAATTTTAAAAACAGCATTAAAATGCTCTTACATGTATTTGTTAGTGATAAAAACAAACAATAAAACATATTGTAATAATATGACACTCTGGAAGAAGTCAGTCTGCATAATGAACACACTCAGTTTTGATACTTTAAGTACATTAGCTGATAATGCTCTTGTACTTTTACTTAAGTAACACTTTGAATTCAGGACTTTTACTTGTAATGGAGTATTTTTAGACAACAGTATTTCTACTTTTACTTAAGTAAAGGATGTGAATACTTCTTCCACCACTGGCCCTATGTCAAAATCTAGTTTACACACCTTTAGTACTTCAGTCTAAAATTGTGCTCACATTGTGTATTTTCCTAAATAAAGTTGTGTTTCATCAAATAACCACAAATTACCAGACATACAGAAAACCTGGGTCAGCTAGACATGCATACAGTTATACACGTGTTAAATAGAGAAATAATAACATTCCACATCAATTACAGCAAAAAAAGTGAATTATGTTTTGTACTAAAATGAGTGTACTTTGAATAAATAATACGGTGTCGCTTTATTGTGAAGTATTCAAACACAGTAATTCCCCAGTGTGTGTAGAGTGGTGGGTATTTGTTTGTTTATGCAAGATTGATTTATTGTTTAAAATACAGTTAAGAGGCTTTATCAGAGGGATGTGGTGAGAGAAGGCACTCAGTGTGTTCGTGATGGACAACACTAACATATTTAAAATACCATAAACTTAAAGATCACAGTATTACATAGATTTGTCTTCATAATATAAACCTCCAACTGTGATATACGGATGGAGCAGGTCAGATGTACACAGGTGACTGACCTTGCAGGGCTTTATGTGTGAAAACCTTAAAATGAATCCTGAACCTGATGGGAAGCCAATGTAAAGATAAGATGGGTGTGATGTGAGTCGTCCTGCTGGACCTGATCAACAGCCTTGCAGCAGCATTTTGGAACATTTGTAGACAGTCCAGGGACGACTTGCTGAGGCAGGTATATATATATGTGTATATATATATGTATATATATATATATGTATATATATATATATATATATATGTATATATATATATATAATATATATATATATATATATATATATATATATATATATATATATACATACATATATATATATATATATATATGTATATGTATATATATATATATATCAAAGCGTGAATAATCATCTCTAGCTCAGGTTGTGATACAACAGACCTGAGTTTGGCAATGTTTCTTAAATGAAAGAAACATGAACAGGTTAACAATTTTATATGTTGATCGAAGTGCATAACCTGATCAAATATAACAAAATATAAGGACCTCAGTCTTTAAGCATAAATCTAGACAATTAAAAACATACATTGCTTGTTTTAATTTTTCCACATTCTGAAATGAGTAATCTAGTGTACTGTATTGTTGTGAAAACTAATGTTCTCTGTTGATTTGTGTTGGTATTTCAGATTGTGGACCTGGACTCAAAGAGAAACAGGAACAGAGAGGCATTGAACGCACTGAAGAATGAACTGTCAGATTCAGGTGAGTGAGCAATCATGACAGGATGCTGTAATATGGATGTTTCAGTCTGTCACTCATGGCTTAGCTTGTGAGAACAATCATTAAAGTGATTTCACAGTGGAAACAACAGTGTAGTATCATGATGTGAGTCAGGTGTGGAGTTGTATATTGATTGTAGATGTCGCTGTATGTGAAATGATACTGAAAAGTAAATTCCAGCGATTTTACACATCAATATGTGTTCCTAGGTGTTGGACAGTACTACTACATATGTGAGAGAGAGTTCCATAAAGCCTTTTGTCACTGGAGTCAGTGTTTGTTGAGGCAGAAGACTACAAGTTAGACAATGACAAAAGTCTGGTGGTGTGAAGTTAGAAAGCAGTGAGGTTAGCAGACCTCTGTAGCTGCTCATCTCTGCTGGAGGCTAGCAGCTCCAGGCTACATTAGCTTCTACTTGCATAATACATCTGACACACAACTGTGGGTGGTTGAGTTGCATAGTGGGTAATGTAGGCACTAGCTTTTGATATGGAAGAAGAAATGTGTTAGGAGTGCAATGCTGAATTGGTGGAGAACTGTTTTAACACTGCTGTCATTTGCAGAGAAAGTGAAGGTTTGCTTTGGAAACATGTTCATCAAATTTCCCAAATCCAAGACAAGAGAGATGATTCAGAAAGGTAAAAGTGTTCATATCTGAGTACTGTATATTGGATAGATTTCCAGTATACATCTGAATATAAAGTGATATATTTTCCATGTTGTGGCTGAATGTGAGGTCATTCTAAACTCTTGTGATCTTTGTGTTTCATCTGTAGACCAGGAGCAGCTGGACAAGGAGATCAATGACCTTCGCAAAGGACTGAAAGCAAAAGTCAATCGTCTCAATGAGATGCAAGGTATGAGGAGCATTTTGACTGTAGTAGAGTTCAGTTGGTCACGCTGTCCTGTTTCCATCACAATTATGTATTTAGGTCATTTAGAGACTTTGTAGAAGTTTACAGCCTGTCATGCTGTCACTTTGCATTACTCTGTGTATAAAGACGTGGCTAAAAAAAAACAACGGTACAGCTGACAAAACGCGAGTTGACTCAGGGACTTCTCAACTAATCAATACCTCTCTCAGGTCTGTATGTTAAACATGGAGCTGGAGCCAGGAGGCATTTAGCTTAGCATCAAGGCGGGAAACAGAGAGACACAGCTCGACTGGTTCTGTCCAGGTTCAGAAACACACCTACCAACATCTCTAAAACTCACAATAATAAGCAAGTTGAGCTCAATAATGTGACACTGTCATTAGTCATGTGTCCCTACAGCCTTGTGATAAGTGCTTCCTTTTGAAAGTGTTGAGGTTTTTGTTGAGTGTGTCAGAGAGGTTTTGAATCAGCTCAGTGTTGACTTGTGAGCTTGTAGTTGTGGTGTTATATTGTCCAGATGTTTCTGTTGAGCAACTGTAATCATGAGTTGATTAAACTTTATTCCGATTACAACAAAAGTTGGTGAGCTCATAGTGCAACAGGATGAATGATAAATATCGTAGCATCTCATTAGATAAACTCAGGCAGGATGATCAAATAAGTGCCTCAACAGACAGGATATTGAGATGATATCTGGAGTCTTGACCTTTGACCCTTAGTGTTTGGAGAAGAAAAACAACTGTTATCCCATATGGAATATTTCTGCAGTCTTTTTTCCTGTAACTTGTGTTTATAGAGAAAATAGTTTTCTGATAGATCTCCGATTGAAGCTGATGTGTCGTTAAACTCCAAACATCTCCCAGTGGTTCAGTTGTTGGAAGAAGTGATAACTGAGTCCAGTCTGCATTCAGTTAGATATATATAGACTTGGAGGAATAAACAGGGAGGGGTTGCAGCTCAGTACTAACTCCGCTGGTAAACCAGTTGTTATACAAGTGGAAACATTTCAGCTGCTATTATTTCGTGATCGATACCTCCTCAGGACAAGTCAAACTCTGAACATTCTCCCAGCAGTCTACTGTAAGGTGACCATGATGTTTGTCTTTCTGTTTCTGCTTGCAGGAAAACCAGAGCTGAGAGGCTACAACCTGTCTCCTCTGTCCACTGATGAAGTCAAAGCTATCAACAGTCTTTTAAAGAGGTGACATAAAGTGCCAGCCTCTGGAGGACACAGTAAATGATCACTTTGGACAATCAACAACATGCTTGCAGTTGTATTTTCTTAACCTGAGAACAGTCAAACATTGTACTCTTAGTATATAAAAGTACAAAAAGCAAGAAAGGAAGTTGTTCCCTCCTTCCTGTGATTTGGTGAAGTTTCACTCCAACTAGTGATGGATGAAACTGTGTCATTTTCTACAACAATGTTGATATCTGTATATATTGTACAGTATATTGTGATATAAAGTTTCAGCATAAATAATGTAGAAATTGTAAAGGGACAAAGTATTCAGACAGGAATGCCTTATTTTGGTTCATCAACTAAGGAAATACTTGAAAAAGAACTTCATAACATTGATGCCAATGAATCCAATTAAACAGTCCTGATCAATGATTTACACCACTGCTCTAATGGTCTAGTTCACCCAGAGATTTTAGGATTGTTGTAAATCCATGATAGTAGACAAATTTATATCAACTGACAAATTATGTTGTCATATTCACCACCCCAACTCCAACTCTGTTTAGCCATCTTGATAAGCTGTCTGCTTTGAAACCAGAGCCAGAGGAAACCTGCATCTGTAGAAGCCGAGTGTGAGCACAGCTACTCTGTGTGTTCAAAGCAGTGCTGATGTTATTTTGGAGTCTTGTCTTCTGTGTTTAATCTTGCAGTTTTATTTTTGTTTCTTTTAGTCATAGCTGGTGCTGTGGCTGCTGTGCTCTGTAGCCACTGGCCTCACCTTTGCAGCTAGCGTTCTAGTTAGCTTACTGCTAGCCACATCTACAGCAGGTGCTGTTCCAAAATAGTGAGAATTATTCCAGTAATGTAATTGAACAGCACATTTTTATGGAGGCCCATTGCATTCACCAAAGAAAGCAAAATTGACTGTTTGTCATAATTATGACTTTGGTATTTCATGATTATGACTCACTATCTCATAATTACAAGATATCAGCTGTTAAATTGCATTCTGTGATCCATCAGATTCTGTGACCTGATGAGGAGGTTCATATGCAAATGTCTTTATCAAACTTTATTGAATGCTTTATATTGATGGTTGTTATCAAATGGCACCATAGTATGTAGTTAGACTAACACATTCTGATATATTGGATACATTTAGATCCATGACTTTGTATCCATGAAGCATCTACTACTGAACGACTCTGAGCAGGTCTGAGAGCTTCCTGTCTGAAAAAGGACTTTAGATGTTTAGATGTTGATTTATGAATTGTTCTGCTTATTATTTTTCTCTCAGTGTTTCATACATAAACCCTCGTGCAGGATACTGATGCTTTATTTCATGTTCATCAATATATCAGCCTCACGTACATAACAGCATTACATCTGGACATGTGATTGATTATTCACTCAAGGCACAGAATACTTCACAGAATGATACCATCTGCTCATCCACATTAATATCTCCCACTGTCTCAAGTCTAGAAGAAATAAAAGCTAATTCAGTCTCTTTACATTTGACATTTCTCATAATTACAAGATCAAGATGTCATAATTATGAGATACCTTTCCCGTAATACAAGATCTTTTCCTTGTAATTATGAGATAGTAAGTCATAATTATGAGATACTGAAATCATCATTATGAGATTTAAGGTCTCCAATATTTTTTCTGGAGTGAGTGCAGTGGGCTTCTGTACATTTCAGGGGAACTGGGTACATTTGTTAAAAGAAAGCTATGGTTTATTACTATTTGGGTTTTATTTTTGTAGCTTTGGATATTTACATGTTTTACTCACCAAAGTGATCTAGGATCATCGCCTACAAAAGGTTCAGTAGGGAAACAAGCTGAGCAGTCAATGATCTTGCAGCTTCTAAACAAGCCAAAGCTTTATCCAAATCATATGAACCAATTTATTTAGAGGTCAAACTGAAAGTGAGAGCAGCCCTGATGTTGCTAATAATCTGTCTTTGCTCAGGCAAATGTGAGTGTACACATTAGTTCAAAGTTGAACCTATTTTTAGCAATACTATCATGACCAACACAACTGAGGACCAGAGCTCTGAAGATCAAACCCAGGTTGTAATAAACTATAGTGTTCCTTTAAGCAATTTTAATAACATAGAAGCTTCTTGCTCTGCGGGATTGGACAAGAAACAATCTGACATGACCTGACATCCTGTCTAGTTTGGGGTCCAGTGAAAATCAAGTCAGGTGATGTAAAAGGCCAAAAGATGGCAGCAGAGAGGTGTACAGCAGAGAGACTGATATGATTCACTCACTGCTTCCATCCACAGTCTCTACTAGTCATCAAATGCTCTGGGATTACTACTGCATTGCTCTGCAGACAGACTTATAATGCACACCAGCATTGTTGTTGTAAAGTTAATAAAAATCTTAATAACCTCCAGTGTCTTTGCAAGATGTGAATGTTTTCATTATGTTTGGAAATGAATAACTGGAAATGAATGACAGGAGACATATTGTTTCTGATGCAAATGAGCTCTTGACTCTGGAACAAAAAGCAGAGTTGCCCACAATGAAGCACAGCAGCACGAAGCAGCAAACCTTTTGCTTTCGCAGCATGTTTGATCCACAATCTCATGCCAATAAAACATAGGCCTACTGAATTGAATTGAATTGAATATTGAATTGAGAGAAAGAGGGAGAGAGAGAGAGGAGTGCAGTCTTCAATGAAAGGCTGTTTGCGAAGCAAGTTACTTGTTGATGTAATGTTGATGATGAAATGTTTTCTGTTGCAGTGTGTGCGTGTGTGTGTGTGTGTTTGTATGTGTGTGTTATAAACACTAACAAATTTCCCTGTAAAATTACAGTAAACTACTGGCAGCTGTAGCCTAGTTGCCAGCATTTTACCACCTTTTTTTTTTTTTACAGTGTCACTACCGTAATTTACTTTAACAGTCAAGTGCTGTAAATTTATTACAGTACTCTGCTGTAGAATGTGAGGTTTACAGTTTGATACTGTAGCTAGACCTGCAGTAATATACTGTATTTTTACAGTGTTGGTATTCTAATCTACATGAAGTTTCTTACTGTAAATGTTACAGTAAACAACTGAAAAGTTTTCTTCTTATTCATATTAATAAAAACTACTATAAATTGCGGACATGTACTGTAAATAACAATGTGCCTTCAATCTTAATGGTCCAGTAATAAGTTCAACTCAGTTTTACATTTAAAATGCATAACCTTTCAAATCTATTACATAAGAGGATGAGACAACTTTACAGACAGACAACTTTATGGAACTGAACATTTAATCAAAAACTTTCAAATATGCCAAGTATATTCAAGTATGTTTGAAAAAATAATTCTTATAATTCATGCCCTTCCAAAGGGGGTCAATGTAAATTGTTAATTGCAATATCCTGAGCTGCCAGCATAACTAAGTCATGAGTCTTAACAGCAACTGCTTATTGTTTACAAATATAAAAGCACAAATAAACAGACTGCAGGATAACACAATTTGTAATGCCTTTAAATGTCCTCTGTTATAATTAGCAGAAGGTTGGCACCCAGGCTTCCAGGCTCACAGCTCACTGAGTGAGAAAGAAACAAGAATGAAAATCAAGCAGAGTGAGAGGAAGAGAAATCAAACAATGGAATAAACATTTTAAACAAGAAGGACACCTAACTTACCTTTATGAAGTGACGTCAAGTTCTTCAAAAGAGAGGTGACGAGGATTCACTGTGAGCTTGTTTGTCTACTTTCCCAAACTGGCCTCTGTTCCCCTCTCAGGGTTAATCACAGTACCTGAAAACAACATGTAACAAATCACCTATTATGTTTTAGTATAGCTTGGCAACAAACAGTAGTTGCAGCAACCTAGCCATAGCTTAGCAAAACACTTGAGTTGAGCTAAGATAACCAATATAATCATTCCGTCTTTTGGGGCTCAGCAGCAAACATATCTTAACGCAGCCTGGCCGCCAGAATAAAACATTGGCAGTTTACGTTTCTGCAAACCACAGAAACGTTGAATATCTACGTTTCAACACGCGTAATACGTAGCATATTAACATTTCAACAAAACGTATCATATCAACATTTCTACAAAACGTGTTTTTAGTGAGACATCGGCGGTTATTTTATTGTTTATTTTATTTTAACCCAAACCATGATATTTCCCTAACCCTAACCAAGTGGTCTTTGTGCCTAAACCTAACCAGACCTTAACCACAGCTTTGTCACACCAAAACATCATTATTCAATGGATAGAAATGTTAATATGATACGTATGACATGTGTATTACACATATCGCCTTAATGTCTGCCTCTGTGTTTTTGTGTATCCCTCTGGATACTGACCAAAAGTAAGAACATTTCTTACTTGGTCATACTCTCCTCCATGTTCACCTGTACTGGAATATGAGTATGATTAAAACAATGTAGTAGTGATGTCAGATAAATTAAATGGACATACACACAGACGGACAGCACACAATTTAGCTACCATATTACATTAAAAATTACATTACAATTTGGACACGCGACACGTTTAATATCAATAAATTTGAATTAAACAAGTGAACCGCTGGAAGTCTTTTACTGGCTGACACGCCCTCTTACTGGATATCAGTTATTGATTGGACGCTGCAGCTGAATGGTGATAAAATTGTCTTGACAGCGCTGATGGAGCTCAGGATTCATCCATACAGTAAGGGGCTGCTTTATTGCAAACAATTCCACTGCATAAAGCTGAAATCTGTGTGTAACAGCTGACCTGTAGATGTGTAGCAGAACACAGAACATTCATTACCGTCAGATCCCGATCCGGTGTTAATGAAGTTACTGTTGCTGTGCCGCATGCGTAAATGCGCACAGCCTCTTTCCAGTTTGAAGACGCACTTATCGTGTCAGCTGCTTGTGTGATGCTGCAGCCAGCTGTGACACACAGCCAGCTGTGGGCAACAAACAGAACATCAATACTGATGTTTCTGTAAAATCCCGGATACATTCAGTGACACCTGAACAACATTATTGTAAGATTCAGACATTAATCTAACATGTTTCAGACCTGCCTGAGTCACAATAATAGCTGTATTTTGACGTTTGACTAGGAGCAGAGCATAGACTGTATACAGTCTATGGGGCGGAGCTAGACTCTCAGCACAAAGGGGGCGAATCATTCTCAATGGGCCCTTCTAATAAAGTCATTTTAAAATTCACAACTGTAAAATAGTTGATATATCCTATCCATAATCACAAATTGTTGTTGAGCCAAGCAAGCTTATGTCTAAGAAGACATACGGTGAAGCCACTTTGAGACAAGCTTGTTCTGAGGAACAAAAAGGGAAACACGTTGCCAGCCGCGTTCAAACAGGTTGCCAGCCGCACTGAAGACAGCACGTGGTGCTCTACATACATCGACTGACGAACGGTTCAGCACCACCGCCAATAGCCAGGTGCTCTGTCTCAGTACCATGTCTTTCTTACATGGCAATAACATAAACATAAAATATAGACGGCGGTGTACAACTCTGAATTACAAGGCTTATTCAAATACAAAGTGGACAGTCTACAACACCACAGGCAGTGACACAGACAGGTACTGAGATGCGGAAAGCATGGAGTTAAACAACAGATGAATCTAATATTCTGACTTATTACTTCATAACCAACATTTAAGTTAATAAAGAATAATTATGGATGTTTCACTCACCAGTTGTCCCTGCTCAGACTGCTGTAGTTTAGTGTAACGTTAGTCCATTTGTGTATTTCTCCATCCTCCATAGAACAAAATAATCCGAACAGTCTCACAACTTTGTACATATCACGGTCCCCTTTTAAAACTTCATCCTCCTCTCCTTCACTTTGTCCTTATCACTGTTTATGTCCCGCTCAACACACAGCAAAGTGAGGTTGGATAGTTTGGCCTCATTCACGCACAAACGCAAACAGCTCTTAGTGAGCCTCAAACGGCTGAATCTTTGTCTGGCAAGTTTCATTCACCATAAACATAAAACAACGCGAATATCTCATATTTTGGATTAGGTTAATAAACTTCGAATCGCTGCTTCTGCACTCTTCACTTCTCGCAGAGTCAATAAGCAGAAATACGTTTAACATAAGTTTAGTAAGAAAAAGAAACAACTAAATTATTTAATTAGAATGAATGACTATAAAATTTAACCTTTATTTAGATAAGAGCAACTTGATGCGACTTCTAAGAGGGAAACAGCAGATGGCAGAATTTGACCGGTGATGTGTGGGGACCCAATCAACGATAACCACGTGTTTTTCATCATTTAGTTGCAATTTGAATTGATTTAATTAAATTTTAATCTAATGATTGATTATTCTACAAGCAAGACAAGAAATGAGACCAACTAAGATCCACACACACACACACACACACACACACACTCACTCAAACACACAAAATGAGAGAAACCGATTCACTTGGAGAGAGAGAGAGAGAGAGAGAGAGAGAGAGAGAGAGAGAGAGAGAGAGAGAGAGAGAGAGAGAGAGAGAGAGAGAGTCCCAGCGAATTACGCCGTTGGTGAATAAATGTGTTTTAATTACACTGTAAAAAATGACTGTGAAATTTACATAAAAACTATGTAAAATCCCTACAGAAAAGTATTGTAAACTCAAAAACATATATTTTTTGTTTAAAGTACAGTGAATTTTTGGAAACTATTAAACAGAATGTTTTTGTTATATTTACAACAACAATATGTGATTACAATCAAATTTATTTGTTAAAACTACAAATATTGGTAACAAAAACAGAGAAATACTGTAATACTCATAACAAAACAATTTAGTTAATTTCACATGCAAATATTGTAAAAACTATAGTTTTAGTCAGTTGTTTTAAAAAATACAAATATATGTAAGTCACTTTACAAGTTTATGCTGTAATTTTAACATGATTGATAAAATGATGCAAATTGACGTAGGCCTATTTAAAATGTTTTCACAAAAAAGTTTTATTGTGAACCTGAGAGGTTACCTATCTATTTAAATATAAAAAATATACAATTTTAATAACATTGCATTTATAATTTAGGCTATTTGTAGCATATTGTAGAGTGTGTGTATAAGACATTCAAATTATTGATATATGCAAAGTAACACTGTTCAGTCCTAATCCTTGTATGCTTTATGTTTCTTTTAGTCTTTATCATTATCATTTTCACAGGCTAAACAACCTAACAGTGCCACCTCTAACCACTTGTACTTTTACTCTCTCATTGTGCACTGAGTCCTCCTAATTTTGAAATTTAAAAGTGCGCAGCTGAAGTTCGTCTCTGATTGGATAATGACGTGAGGGCGGGAGAAGCGCGAACCATTAGCCGTTAGCGTCACTAAGGAGCCAGTGTGCAGTCTGCAGAGCAGAGAACGGAGCAGAAATCTTCGGACCACTTCATTTTAAAAGATTTTAGGACAAATCTACAAGTTTTTTGGAGGGTCTGTGGCTGTTCAATTGGAAGGTAAGCTTCATATTTAGGCTACTCTTTTTTCGAGACCAGACGAAAATGTGTGCTGAAAGCTAGCTAGCTAGCACCAGTCCATATTTAAGACCAGTAACGTTAGCTCAATGTGTGATAACTTAATTCAGCTGAAAAGCACAGGCAAACATTTGAAATCCTAAAAATGATCACCTGCGTCTTTTGTAAAAGCAAATTTGTTACATTAAGAGGCTATGTACTGCATTGCAGAGTACATAGGAATGAGCCTCATTGTCTTTTCAAATGTGCTGGCGCCAACTGTAGTCAAACATTTACCACTTACTCAGCTTTCAAGGGCCATTTTTATCGTGTGCACAATGCACCTGCACCGCAAGCTGCTCCTAAAGCTGTTGTTGCGGATTTAAAATGCGCAGTTTCATTATGTGCCCGCAATTTACACACGGTGAAAGAGCTAGTGTCTCACTTAAATGATCATTTTGGAGAGGGCAGGTCTGTGTCATGTCCAGTAAGTGGTTGTAAGCATGTGTTTACAAAAAAGTCATCATTTACTTCTCACATGTGTAGGAAGCATAAAGCATGCTCCCCTGATGGTATTGATGACATGTACAAGGAAACTCGCCTTCAGCCCCCAAATGTCATTGCCAGTACAGATGATTCAGAAAGCACACATGAAGCCATGCCAACAGCTAGTGCAGCCAGTGATATGCCAGAGAATGATAGTCAGTCTTATCTCAGAAACATGTGTCTCTTTTACCTTAAACTGCAAGGACAGCTGCTTATTCCTGCCTCTACTATACAGACTATTGTTGAGGAGATGCAAAATGTGCACGAGTTAGGTCAAGCCTACACAATAACTAAAGTAAGTTCTTTATTAAAAAATGATATGAGCCTATCAGATGAAGCAGTCACTAAAATATGTGACTGCATTAAAGAGTCAGATTTGTTCTCTGCCTGTCATCAGGGACAATTAAGAACAACATACACCAGAAATCAGACATTCACAAAAATGTTTAAGTACACGGAACCCCAAAAAGTGCTATTGGGAATGGATGAAAACATGACACAAAAATTTGCGTACTACATACCAGTGGCAGAAACTCTGAAGAGCTTTTTGCACTCCCAGTTATGGAGGAATGCACAGCCACAACAGTTTGGAGATCCTGATGTAGAGGTTTTTACGGATTTATATGATGGAAAAATTTTCAAATGTCACCAGTTCTTTAATGAAAACCCTGAAAGCCTCAAACTGATTTTGTATCAAGATTCATTTGAAATTGTGAATCCCCTGGGTTCTGCTAAAAAGACACACAAAGTTCTTGCAGTTTATCTTTCATTAGCAAATTTACCCATTCATTTGCGTTCAAATACTGATAATATGTTTTTAGTCTTGTTGTGTGTTGAGAATGACTTAAAGCGTTTTGGAATAGCCAAAGTTTTCTCAGAGTTGTTGGCAGATCTGAAATCCTTGGAGACAGATGGAATAAATGTAGATGGAAAAACAGTAAAAGGGGGTCTCTACTGCATTGCTGGGGATAACCTTGGTTCTCATTGCATAGGTGGGTTTACAGAGAACTTCAGCCGCTCTCAATATTTTTGCAGGTACTGTGACATCACGAGAAGTGAGTTTGAGGCTGATCCAAATGCCTGTGGTCCTCCACGCACCCCAGAGACGTATGACACAGCTGTTGCTGATCTCCAGGCTGAAAACATCCAAGACGTCAGAGGAATAAAGGTAAACTCTATCTTTAATACCCTTGAGTCTTTTCACGTATCCCAACCTGGTCTCCCGCCTTGTTTAGGTCATGACCTCTTTGAAGGAGTCTTGTCATATGATCTAGCACTGTACTTGAAGAACATTATAAAAATGAAAAAATGGTTCACATACTCACTCTTAAACAGGCGCATCAAACAGTTTAAGTACAAAGGATCTGAAGCACTCACAAAGCCATGTGCTGTCAAACCTGACGGAGCCAAGTTATCAGGGCAAGCCATTCAAAACTGGAACCTTCTGAGATTGCTACCAGTTTTGATTGGTGACAAAGTGCAAAATCATGAGGATGAAGTATGGCAGTTAGCTCTCCAGCTAAAAGACATTGTGGATCTTATTTGTGCTCAGAACATTTCCTTGTCCCAGATAGCATATCTTGACATTTTGATCCAAGAATATTTGGAGTTGAGAAAGATGATGTTTCCTGAAATTCAACTCAAACCCAAGCACCACTATTTGCGCCATTATTCAGCACTGTCGTTGAAATTTGGTCCATTGAGGAGATTATGGACGCTTAGGTTTGAAAGTAAACACAGTTATTTTAAAAGATGTGCCAGACACTTGAAAAACTTCAAAAATATTTGTCAAACATTGTCAGAGCGTCATCAGATGTATCAGGCATATCTTTTAGCTGGGCAAGAATGCAGTAAACTACTGCAAGTGAAGGACAGCTGTGCGTTTTATCCCAACCTCTACAGTGACGCTATTAAACATGCAGTCAGGGAGTTAGCCTTTTCAGAAAGCAATACCACAGTTGCCACAGATATTCAGTACAAGGGCACTGCATATAAAAAAGGACAGTTTCTTGTGTACAGAAATGATGAGTATATGGAGTTTGGTGAACTTCTACTCATCTTGATTCAAAATGACACATCTGTGTATGTTTTGATGGATATCCACAAAGGCATCTTCCTCTCAGAATACCATCTGTATTCTGTGACAAAGGACAGTCTTGGGTTACAATGTATCAACATTAATGACCTGCCTGATTTCTATCCTTTGGTATCATATATTCTTAATGGATTCCAAGTCATTCCACTAAAACACAGTATTGTGGCAAAATAAAGTCCAATTAAAGCTGTTAATTGGACTGTTAGTTTGACATTAATATAAGTGTTACCTGATGCATGTCCCTGTTCTGTTAAGTGTATGTACTGTATATTTTTTCTGTTCTGCATTTCTTCTTCAGTGTAAATATGAGTGACTCAGGGCGAACCTTCCTAGATGTCGCCATCATGGAAGCCCTACCAGAACTTCAAGTAGTAAACAAAAACATCCTGGAAGAGCACTTGCAGTCCATTGGAGTCGAGACGTATGATGATCTACGCTTCGTAACGGAGGCTGATTTGATGACAGTATTAAGACCTGTACAAGCCAGAAAGCTTCTTTCTGTTTGGAAACAGAAATGTAAGTAAAAACACCACAACACACAGCTATTCAACAGCAAAAGCAGACATGGACATTGTGTAATATTGTACAATGTGAATCATAATCTTATTTTTTTGTCATTTAAAGACCAAACTCCCGAGAACAGCTCACTATCATCTGTGGAAGCCTCACCTACCCAACTGCTGTCATCGCTCTCTGTTTCACCCCAAAGTTCATCGTCAACCTCCTCCAGCAGCCTAGGACTTGACACACAGTGGGAAGACAACTTTGAAATTCCATGGAGTAAATTTCCTGAGGAAGTGATGGATTCTTTGGAGAGGGGAAAAAGGCCAGGCCCAAAACTGAGGAGGCAAATGGTCCGGATTGTTGTGACTGAGATGATGGAAAAATGCCCCCATGTAGGTAAAAAGCATTCAACTGATGTTGCAAAGCAAATGGTGGCAAAATATCCCAATTCTCTGCAAGATGTAATAGAGGGCGATATTGTTGGAACAGGCTACCATTCCCTTGTAAAACAGCTGCAAAACAGAATCGAAAATGTGAGGCGCACTTCAACACCCAAAATAAGAAAAAGAAAACATCAGGCTGATGACTCAGACCACACAGATGAGATCCCATTAGAAGAGAGAGCAGCAATGCAGGACACTTACGGATGCATTAAATGGAATGTGAAATTTCTGCCCCGTGAAGAAACTCAAGAGAGCCAGCACCAAAAGAAGGAAAAACTCAAGGAGATGTTCCAACAATCTGATGCCAATCCAGAGGAGGTAAAATGTCTAATGAAGTCCACTTTTTACACACAGCGTCAACATGTCAACCAGGGAAAAAGTATCAAAAGCCTTCGAGAGGAGTGGCCATTTTGGTTTGACGAACTTGGCATGTCGGTCCACTTCAAGGAACTCACTGGGATTGACCTCAAAGAGACATTCACGCGAAATTTGGATTTGAAGGGAAAAAGGCTTCTCAACTACATGACCACAGTTTATGTCACCAAGAGTAATAAGTTCCTTCAGACTTATGCAAGGCTTCAGAGGATGCGGGGACAGCAGAGTGGCTGCTCAGATGATGTGAAAGAGATGGTCCTGCTTCTGCTCAGCTACTTTGATGAGAAGGAGGAGTCCATGTTCTTCCATGTAGAAGATACCTGTCTGGCAGAAGAGGTCCAACTGGAGCAAGTGCCTCTGACACCTGCTGTTATTGTCTGTGGTAAGTCTGTTTCATATCTCTTTTTTTTAATTGCACTGTTTATAGAATCTGTCATGTGAGTGCAGCGCTTATTAATATAACCTGTTAAATAATTTGTTCATAGGACAGTCCTGCTATTCCTCAACAAGGTACATGCTGAGTCTGGATCGGAACCTCATCAACACAAACATCTCCTCCTTCATTTCTGCATTGTGCCTCATGTTCGGGAGCTACTTCTGTTTCAACATCCATTATCCATCTGAGCTGGCTTCAACTCTGGAGTTTCTTCAAAGGTGAGTAAACATGGCATGGCATTTCTCAGACCTGTACTTTAATTAAGCCTAAAATGGCTAAGCTACACAAAAACTGCCTTAATAGTTCCTAGGGCCAAAAACTGCCCCATTGAAACCCATTAAAACCACTATTTTTGATCCCACGTTTATCTTGACAAAAACTAATGCATTCCTTTATGTTAAGATTTCGGTTTGGACCACAGGCTTTCAATTTGTAGTTTTTATATTTGTCCATCAGGTGGCACCACTTTTACCCATTCAAAGCATGCCGCAAAGTTTCACACTTTTTATTGTTTTCTGGAAGAAAAGTGTGTGTGCTATTGATGTCGGATAATGTTGTGTATGTGTACTCACTAAATGCATTTAATGGAAATTATTTAGTTTTTTTTGTATAAAAACAGCATTATGTAGAGTTATGTAAACATACTGGCATTGAAAGGGTTAAAAAGCTAAAAATATAATTAATATTTGATATGTATATTTCAGACTCTAAAAGAGTGACATGTTTAAAGTAGAAAAAAATATCAAAATATACTATTTTTATAGCAGTTCATGGGAACAAGCCACGTTTTGGCTTTAAAAACATCCACGAAGTAAATAAGTTAAGAACACATGAAGTTTTTTTTTTTAACTGATCAATTAAAATGCTTAATATGCTTTTATTCTACAGGTGTTTTTTCTCGATAAACCCAGAAAAAGGAACTAAGGTGGAGAATAAAAACTCGAAGCGTCGTCTCAATCTGAACCCTCGAGTCCTCACCCTGATCCAGGACCTCTCCGATCACGAGTGGCGTTAAGCCTAAATATGGACTCCTTCTGTGCACTCTGACTGTTTGTTTGAGAAGAGGTACTGTTACTTTTCGCTTTGTTCAATCCACAATGTGTATTATGGTAATTAAGGCACAACGTAATTTTTGTTATTTTGCAAAAATACCTTAACAAACGTGCATTCTTATTTTGAGGGGGTACGCCTCTCCACAGATCTGACCTGTAACTTGGCCTGTTGGCATCACGTGATTGTCTCCATGGAGATAGATAAGTTTTATGCCATACTGTGGAACATTCAGAATGTAAACAAAATTTTGATTGAATTGGGTTGTTGTTGTGTGCCTGACACTTAAACTTTGTTTGTTAAAGTTTGTTAAAAATGTCCAGATTTAAAGAGGCTAATCTTCTGGAGTATCTCAACTTGGATTCAGTCATAGTTCAAGAACCATTATATGTAGCTTCTTTGCATGTTGTATCTGTTGAAAAAAATGCATCCAGTTGTTTACAACTATTATTGCTGTTAAATAAATTTCCCAAAAGTGATATTTTTCTCTCGTCTTTTCTCAAGATGTATTTTTGCAGGTTTATACGTAAATTTTACATTATAACTTGATTATTAAAACATAAAAACACAGCATATTTTGAAGAGATTTTATATATAATATACAGAACCATTCCATTTAAAATGCAGAGTTTTACTGTTGTTCTACCGGTTTAAATTAGTTTTTGTTTGATATTTCCCTGTTAATTTTATCATTTATTGATGCACAATTAGCAGTTATTACATGTAAAAAATACAGGAAATGGTCTATTTATATACAACACCGTTATGTGAAATTAACAAAAAAAAAATTGTAGACTTAACAGTTTTTTAATGTGATTCAGCCGTGATTTCATTCACTGTAAATCAATTTACATATTTCGTCTGTAAAGTTGTCTACTGTGCTGCTGTATTTTTTACAGGAATTCTCTGGTAACCACAGCTGCCAGCGTTTTCCTGTAAAAACAACAGTTTTTTTTTTACAGTGTATGTTTACTGCCGCCGCGCAGGCTCACTTGGTCTTGATTACAATAGTTAGGCTATATTATGTTCGCTGTAGTCATGTAGCTCGCTCCCCGTCTCTCAATTTCTTCTCTTACCATCCAGGGCGTATGAATTGATTATATCATTAAGTTGTGTGTGAGAGAGAGATTTTTCATTTTTAAACTCAACATTTATTATCCACTATGTATACTGTAAAAAAACGTAATACACTACATTAACACATACATAATATAATTACATATCAGGTATCAAAGTTACATCAGCACATGTCCAAAACTCAACTGTCCATCTATTACAGAGCAGAGCACCCCCCCCATAACCCCAAATCAGCTGGAAACTCTCCAGGTCATGAGCAGCTCTGTAAAAACTAAACTCTACCAGCAGTCTGGACTTCACCATTCTGACAAAAACAGGAACCACATCAACATTCAGCTTTTCCTCCACCTTCCTCCTGCGGCTCACATACACCGCCATCTTTGCCTGTCCCAAAACAAAGTTCAATATCTGACACTTGTTCTTCTGTTGGCGAGTGTATTTAAAACCACAAATAAAAACCTGCTTCATAAAAATTTCTCCATATCTGCTAAAAATGGTTTCTAACAACACAAACAGAGCCGTCAGACGAGAGCACTCTGAGAAACAGTGAAACACCGTCTCTCTTTGGCTGCAGAAGGGGCATTTCTCCTCCACAGCAGCATTAATAACAGAGATAAAAGAGTTCACTGCTACAATGCCATGTAGGATCCTCCACTGCAGGTCCGCATGTTTCTTTGTTAAAGGAGGTTTATACAGCCTTTAATAATTTCCTCAACTTCACAAGAAAAAGGCAAGAAGTTCCTGGAAAAGACAATCCCCACTCCTCCACTACAGCTGGACTTATGGCTCAGAATGACTTCCCCATTACATCCTCTCCTCCAGTCACTTTCATTATCTACACTACTGTGTGTTTCCTGAAGCAGCATTACATCTATGTTCTTCAGCTCCATCAGCTTAAAGAACGCAGCTCTTTCACTATCTTCCCTGGCTCCATTCAAGTTTAAAGTGCCTATTTTGAATTCACACATGGAGAGAGAGAAGCTTAAAAGAAACATAACAGTAGGAAAACATAACAGGAAGAGAGAAAAACACAAGAACCTTCGTCTAAACATCATCATCAGCAGTGATTTGTGCTTTTACTTTAAGCAGCAGTTTCTTCAGACGATAAATTTCCTGATCTGTCAGAACATCATCTCCAAAGTTTCCTGATCTTTTTGTCAGAGGCTTCGCTGACTCTACAAACAGCTTCAGGTCTGCAAAGTGATCCTCTACTTTCACCAGCCTGGATCCCTTCGTTCCCTGCAGAAAGCTCTTTATACCAGCAGGAGAGTAGCGGCTCCGCTGGTCCTCCTGGGTCAGTGACAAATCACTTTCTGACTCTGCTAAAGATTTTCCAGTTTTTGTCCTTTTAGTGACTTTGATGGCTTTTGCACTACTCTGGACAGGCTCTGAACTTTTCCTCTTTTGTGACAGTTTTAACAAATCACCATCAGACATGTCTTCGTCTTCAATGAGGTCCTCACACACTGACAGGTTATCATTTACTTTTTCACTCTCTTTGTTATCAGTTTCAATGGTTGTGTTTTCTGAACTGCTCTGATGCTCATCCTTTCCCTGTCGCTGATCACTGCTCTCAGCTGGCTCCTCACCGCCAGAAGATGCAGGGGGGTCACCGCCTGCAGGAGGCCCACCGAGGCCCAGGTCCCCGGCAGGGACCGGAGCCGGCACCCGGTCCGGAGGCCGCGGCTCCCCGGCAGGGACCGGAGCCGGCTCCCCGGCAGCAGCCCGCCGCTGCTCCCCCATTCTCTCCGGGCAGGAGCGGATTAAATGCCCCTCCACACCACAACCAAAACACTTCATGGTCTCCGACGTGGCGAAAACCATGTAATTGAACTCGTCTACTTTAAAGTTAAAGGACAGATTTAGATCGTCAGTTTTATCTTTCAGGACAATGAAAACCTGCCTACGGTGACACACACACATGTTTGAGCAGCGGGGATCTGCAGCCCAGAGAAACCATCTTTATCGGGGAGACTAGTTGTCCGTACCGTGCCAGTTCTTTAGCTAACATTTCATTTTTAATGAACGGGGGAGCATTAGAGATGGTTATCTTTCTAGCCTGACTAACCAGCGGGAGAACAGGAGTGAAGGTGTCTTGTATGACTACACCTGTTTCCACCACATCGCTAACTTTGGCTGTGCTATCAAGGAAGATAACAATAGCTTCATTCATGCGGGAGGCAGACTTCACGCTGCCGCATCCCACCACCTCTCCCACCGCTAAGGTGGCCTCCTCCACTGAACAGTTCACTGCCGGCACAAGTTTGACTGCATGACGGCGTGTCAGCTTCTCAAACTCCGCACCACCCTCCACCACGGGCATGCTGCCCAACCGAGCTGGTAGCCACGCTACCACAAACTACACCTGAACAACAGTCAGATATACCTGTCAGCAACCGAATGAAAAAAGAAAATAAAGAAATATAGAAACATAAAACAGCAAATAAAGGTAGAAACTTCACTCACACTGAGGCACAATCTGCAGCTCTCCGCTATATATATATATACTCAGAGAGAGAGAGAGAGAGAGAGAGAGAGAGACTTAATCTCTGCACTGAACCCTGACACAGGACTATTGTCATGCTCATACAATATATGTTACACTGTGAAAGAAAAATCCGTTGTTTTTACGGAAAAAAACTGGCAGCTGTGGTTGCCAGAACAATTCCGTAAAAAATACAGTGAAAATGTAAACAACTTTACCAACAACCTGTAAATTTTACAGTTTAAAACTTTTAATTTACAATAAAATTACATTTAAAACCAGTAAATCCAACAGCCCTTTACTGCTGAATTAGATTGACCATGCTGCTATATTGACTTTTACCAGAAATGTGAAAAATGTAATCCAGTGTACAAAGATTAAGCATTTTCTGGAAGATTAAAAAAAAATCCAATAATAACTTGCTTTTCCAAAAATGTATTCACCTTAAAGCAGTGAAAAACAACAGCCTGTCCATTCTTAGCATACTTATTTGTAATATGTACTTTACAAACATTACAATGTGTGTATGTACAGATTAGTGATCATCTTACTGGAACTGAAAGAGGAAAGATGGAGGGAGAGAAACAAAGATGAGAATGAAAGAAAGAAAGAAAGAAAGAAAGAAAGAAAGAAAGAAAGAAAGAAAGAAAGAAAGAAAAGACTTTCCTCCTGAAAATGTCTTAAGGACAATTAAGGGGTTATTTTTTATGAATAAATGTAAGAATTTTAACGTCCTTTGGATTATTGTATTACTGTACTGATTTCCTCATTATGAAATAGCACAACAAGCTCTTCAAATTGAGGTACAGGCATGCAGATGATAAAATAAAACAGCAATAAAACTCAGTAACAATTGCATACAAACTCCTTATCAATTCTGCCTGAAACTTTCACTTGCTTCTTTACCATTTTAGGAACTGAGCAGATAATGAGCTGAAACACTTCAAACTGTGAGTGGGGCTCATTCTCACAAGCCATAAATCTTACTGAGTTTAGTCCATGTTCAGACATCACGCCACTTGTGATCTGAAAGTTCCTGAATCAAGGTAAGGACTCAAGTGTTCACATGAAGACGGGATTGACTTCTTCTGTGTCAGACTCATCAGTGTGATGCTTCCGTTTTCTTATCTTTGGGGTTGTAGACCGCCTTACATTCTCTATCCTATTTTGCAATTGCTTGACTAGAGAGTGATACCCTGGCCCAATCACGTCTCCCTCTATTATGTCTTGCAAAGATGTTGGATATTTTGCCAACATCTATTTGGCAACTTCAGTAGAGCTCCTTTTACTTATGCAAGAACTTTTCTGCATCATCTTACGAACCACAATCTGGACCATCTCCCTTCTCAGTCGTGGACTTAATCGTTTTCCTCTCTCCAATGACTGCATCAGTTCCTCTGGGAACTTTTCCCATGGTATCATAAAGGTATCCACCCAGTTTATTTCAGGGCTCTGGCAGCTGTTGGAAGAAGTTGAGGGTGAGCTTCTCGGTGACAGAGATGGCAAGGATGCAGGAGGCCCTGGCTAGGCACCAATAGATGAGCTGCTGGTTTCAGGGGTCAGGCCTGCAAACACACACACACACACACACACACACACCCCAAAAGACTTATTAGGAACAAAATGTGATCCTCTATGCAGGCTACTTTGGGCACTGGTTGCATGTACTGCAATACTTACATCTCTGCTTCCAAGCAGCAAGGACTTTTCGGGCTTGAATTGGTCTCAACACTAACAGTAAATCAGCTTCCTTAATGAACTGGAAATCATCATACGTCTCCACCCCTAGGGATTGTAAGGTCTCCTCAAGAATATCTTTCGTCATCTCTGGAAGGTCAGGTAAGACCTCAGTGATAGCGGTGCGAAGAAATATTTGCTCCAAGTCCATCATTTCTAGAATCATGGAAGATTGACACTAGTTTGTAAGATTACAAATGAAAGAAGACAAAAGTAATTAGACATTTAGTCCAATAACACTGCACATACATACAAATCAGTTTTATGTCACTTTCATATTTTTCAAATAGAGTTGTATCACTTTTCTGTGCATATACATGCGTTTTTAGCATGGTTTAAATGGCTTGACCCGAAAGCTTGGATGCCTCAGAGTTGACAGCACATGGCTTTGTCAGGGCATCAGATCCTTTGAACTTAAACTGCTTGATGCGCCGGTTCAAAAGGGAATATGTAAGCCATTTCTTTTTCTTAATGAAATACTTCAAGTACAGTGCAACATCATAGGATAAGACACCCTCAAATATGTCATGGCCTAAACAAGGTGGAAGACCAGGCTAGCAAACATGAAAAGATTTCAGAGCATTGAAAATGGAGTTTACCTTTCTGCCTTTGATGTCTTGACTGTCTTGAGCTTGGAGATCACCAACAGCAGAATCGTAACTTTCAGGGGTGTGCTGTGGACCACATACATTTGGATCATCACTCTCAAACTCACTTCGTGTGATTTCACAGTACCTACAAAAGTAATGAGAATGATTAAAATTTTCAGTAAACCCACCAATGCCATGTGAACCCAAATTATCACTGGCAATATAATACAGCACCCCTTTTACAGTTTCAACACCTACAGTTTATCCCATTTTCCTCCAGATCTTTTAAATCCACTAATATCTGTGAGAAAACCTTAGCACATCCAAATTTTTTCAGGTAATTTTCTCCACACAAAAGGACAAGGGACATGTGATCAGTACTGGAACGCACGCGAGCTGGTAAATTTGCCACAGAAAGATAAACTGCAACAACTTTGTGTTTTTTCTTAGAAGAGCCAAGGGGATTGACTACTTCAAAAGCATCCTGGTACAGAATTAGCTTCAGTCATATTTTCATCATTTCCCAATGTTACTTTTTAGGCTCTATCTATTTGAACATTTTTTGGAACGCCTGAGCTCTTGAATATGTTGTTCTCAGCGGTCCCTGATGACAGACAGAGAACAGAATCTGAATCCTTCACACAATCGCAAATTTTTAGCAATTACATCATCTCATGTCATTTATTAGAAGTGAACGAAGTTTACTGAAAGTGTAATCCTGTCCCAAATTGTCCACATTTTCCATCTCTTCTACAATTGTCTGTATTGTTGAAGCTGGAAGAAGGAGCTGCCCTTGTAGTTTTAGGTAGAATAAACATACATTTCTAAGAAGGTCTCATTGACATTCTGTGGCAAATCAATGTTTTTATTTGTTGTTGTTGCATCATGCTTTGAGAAGCATCTTTACATGCAGAAGAGTGAGACATAGTTTCCCTGTACACTGTCCATGATACCACCACGTAAACACAGTTCCAGGTGCCGGCAGGTTGGGCACACGGCACACAAGCTACGAGCAGCTCGCTCCTCCCGCGATAATTCATTAGTCCAATGAAAGAACAGAAACATCTACTGATCTGTCAGTTGACGAGACAGAGCCTGTGAAATTCAAATACACGTTTGTTTTCCCGGCATGCAAAATGTACATTGAAAATCATTACTGTCACTATTGGAAATGCCCTTAAGGCACTATAGATTTCACTAAATTACATTCTCGAATAACAAAAACTGAAACTTTTCGATTTATCATCTACAATTGATCATTCCCGTTACCATTCATATGTAAATATCTTCAAATAAAAATTGAAGATTGAAAATCTACACATAAAAAATGATAATAATGATTTTCTTTCAATTTCAATATGACGTGACAGGCAGGCAAAATAACTTTTTGTCAATGTCCTAAAATTTATGGACCTAACGACTTATTCGTCTGTCCACAATATTTACAAATGTTCACCTCAATTACCTATACTTAGCTATGCAAAGCACATTTTATTTTGTTCGTGAGCATAAATAGGAATAAAAAGGTTTCACGCAACAGCTACAGCTTATGTTAACATAATTTTACTGTATTTGTACATATTCTTATCTGTAAAGTAGAACATACAAATTTCTAAAATGTAATACGGTTTTTTATGTCTAAAAAAATCTACTGGACAAAAAACATAGGCTATAAGGCATTATTAATCAAATTTTAAGAGGTTACACATATAATATTGTTTTTTCTTTTTATTCTCTGTCTGTCTAGTTAATTTGTCTTTCCTCCCTCTCTCTCTCTAGGCTGTTATCTGTGCATTCGGTGAACGGTCACATTCAGATGGTTAATTTCCATATGTGGTTTAAACGCCTTACACGCCTGTACTTTCCCTTGACAACATAATGTTTCTATCCCGATCCACTGTTATCTCCAGGAGAAGTGAGAACTTTAATTTGATTTGTCAAAAGCAGAGCATACAGAGCCGGGGATGGACCCGTGAGGCAGCTCACAGTTCTTTTTACCCTTCATGTTAACACACGAGCCGCTGCACCACAATATTGCTCACTCAGAAATATTAAATAAACGTATAATATCCAGTATTATAGGAATGATGTTCCATCGGTTCGACCAATTACATCATAAGTGATAGAGACAACTTAATTATTCATTGATCTCATGTGTCTAAAGCTTCATACCGATTTTATAAATTTAAACTGAGATTACGCATTATATGCATAAACATTTCAGTGCAGGAGTTGCTCTAAATAAGCTGAAATCTGTATTGTATGAATCACAGTGTTATAAGGTTAACAACCCCTCCCGTCCATACATTTGGACATAACTCAAGTTGTTATTTGTTGTTGTTGTTATTTTGACCTAATTATCCTGACCAACCCGAAGCATACTCACATGTAATTGAGTTTTTAAAAACTCTCATGAATGACAAGAAATGACGCTACACAGATGATGTAGTGTAATCACATTTTTAATAAAAATTAAAGAAGTCCTTCCCCTGCGTCGCTGTCTGTCTTGTGGGACAGTTAGGATCACAGTCAGACCCTCCGGGGTTCTCTGCAGAGCGGCTCCATTTGGTGGCCTGCAGGTCGAGCTTTCGCCTCTTCCTGGCAGGGCTTTTATGCAGAGAAAATGCAAGAAAATATACGTTGAATTCTCTGAAATCTTAAATGCTCAGTCAGTGTAAATAATCCATAGCAAGTGTTGTCACACCTACCTGTTGCCGTGCTCTGAAGCAACAGCGTCCAACTTCCTCTTGTTCTGGCGCTCTCTCTGGGCCTCAGTTTGACTCATTGCCAGGGCCTCGCTGCGGGCGTTCACCTCTCTCTGCAGACTCTCACTGATGGAGAGGTCTGCCATGAGAGCTGTGAGCTCCTTCACGGATTTATCGTCCGACTGTAACACAGAATATTGGATACTGATTAGGAATATAATTTGAACATTAAATAAGGACCACAAATATGAAATATAAAGCTTCAAGACAATAAAAACTCACTGAAAGCCAGAAATAAATGTAACAAATTGCAATAACACGGTAAAGAGAGCGATTTGATTTGAAATGGAGAAGTGAGCTTTTTTAAATTTTACTTAAGTATTCCTGATCACAACTGTTCAAATGTCACAGTTTGGTTTGCTTTTCTTGCTAAAATAATCCACTCAGTGGGCTTTACATTACATTAGGCTACATCTGTTCACACATTTTGAGAAGAGACTGGATTGATTTGTGCTGCAACACAAATGAAAAAATATATATGCTGAACTTACTTCGAGTCGCTGTGTCATCTTGTGGCGAATAGTCTCTAATGATGAGAGCAGGCAGTTTTTGAGTACTTTTCCCTCAGCAACGTGGGTGGGACCACAGAGCACCATCGTCACTTGCTTGGTACATTCGTTACTAGTGTGCAGTTTTATGAGAGGGGATGGTCATAGATAGACCTTCCGGTGCTATCTGTCAAAAAAAAACAACCGCTGTTCAAAAAAATGACTGATAAGCGGTAACTCTGGATAGTCTTTGAGTAACAAAGTACTACAGTAAGTAATACAGTAAGTTAATTAATGCGCTTGGATACGCGCTTTGATAAAGCTCAAACTCTAATTCACTAAAGCCGTTTCCTGAATACACTCCTGAACTCCTTATTAATGAGACTCTTAGAATAACTTTGAACCCTCAGACTCTAAAGTTTGACTGAAGGTCTTTCAAGTCTCTACAGTAAACAACTGATAACACCAAAATTCTTCCATCAGGGAACATGCACACCTCTTTGCAGAGCGCATCCAAGAGGTGTTTTGATTGGTGGATTCACACGACTGATAGCAGCAAAGCGTTCACGGTTTGGTTTTGGAGTGACAGATTTGGTTAGATTGGCATTTCTGATAAGAAACTGTGTAACTATTTAAAACTGCATTAACATAAATCAAAAGTCTGATCTTATTATGAACTATATAAACAGGCTTGTCCATAGGCTCCATTTGGCCATTATTCAAGATGTTATTTGTTGTTGTTAGTCCTACTTCTGCGTCTCTGTCTGTCTTGTGGGACAGTGATGATCACAGTCATCACAGCAACAGCGTCCAACTTCCTTTTGTTCTGACGCTTCCTCTGCCTCCATTTTCCAAGATTCGGGTCCCCTATTCCAGATGAACCGACATCCTCGTGATTTTGTTCACCCTGATCATCTAAATGCTGTTGTAGATTGCTAATATATTTAATAAAGATGCATTTTTATAACTATAATTACAACCCTGCTCTGGAAACCAGGAACTGCATGTATGTCAGCTGATTTGTATGCTTCATAACAAGTTCTTAAGTTTTAAATGCATTGATATATTCCCCATAATAGAAGTTATTATAGAATAGAAGTTGGCAGTATTAAACTGTGGGTACACTAAGGGAGTTTAGGGGGTGGGAAACACACTGATGTTGTCAGATTTTAAAAATCCATTCGTTACATTGGTTAAAATTGCTTTTCTCCATATTTGACAGCACCCCCAGTTGGTGCCCGACGGTGACCATACCCACATGACAACTGAGGTCAAGATCTGTCTGTAAGAGCTGGTCCTACGTCCGTAACCCCTGCTGTTGCTGAATGATAAGCCATCAAACATGCCCTGGTTCAAGGTTCAGAGATCAGTATTTCAAAGCAGGAGCCACGTACCCTGCATATATAGTTGAGTTGTTGAGTCCCCATTTTAGCTGTTCGCTGGCACTCCGATCATCTGATCAAAGCCTTTTATCTGTTCCCCGTTCCTATATTAGATCCAGAGGTGACTGTACTTTTGCAGTTGTAGCTCCTAAACTTTGGAACAGCCTTCTTCATTCCATCAGATCTGCTGAATCTGTGGTTTGTCCTCCATGAACACAAAAAAAATCTAATTTACATTAAATAACACAAATCACATAATAGCTCAGATAACTACACAATGCAAAGGCAATGATTCAAACAACAGGTTTCAGTGATAGCAGCATCCATAGCAACCACCATAGCAAGGCTAGAAAACGTTGCATCCCAACAATTTAATGGCAGGACTTGAAACAACCTTAGTAATAAGTGACAAACTAAGCATCATATACATTCACATGATTATAAAAGGAAAATGCACCTTTCTCATCAGAAATGTTATCAAAATGCATTTTAATGGCAGAACTATCTTAAAATATTGCATTTTTCACTGAGAATAAAAGGAATGGCAGCCACTTTGTTTGTTTTCACAGAAAGAAACTTGACAGTGACGTGACATGGACGCAAGCCAAGAGATGCAGGCCACGAGAGAGATAAAGGTATGTTTGCATTAACCATTAGCGATTAGAGGGATGCCCAGTACAACTTATAACTCTGCCTAGGCATGTTAAAAAGTTTTAAAAATATATCTTGTTATGAAATCTGGAAGAGAGCCTTTTGAGTAGCCTTGGGTTCCGTTTCACAAAGCAGGTTCAACAAACTAATAATCCTGAACTCTTGACTTGTGGTATTCTGAGATAGCAGAATTCTGAGATAGCAGAATACCACAAGTACCACAAGTTCTTGAACAGCTGATTGGACTCTGTCTGAGTCGGAATAGTTTCACTTTGAGTTAAACGCGTGCACCACAACGGGGAAGAAGAGGGCGGCGTTTTTTTACCCCGCTATAACTGGAAATCTTAGTTCGCTCATGTGTTTCAACACATTTTCAAAAGGAAGTGCAACACCGCTGCAGCTGCGAAAGAGAGGGAGACGGCGTGGGAGAACATTGCTGCTCGGGTTTAGTTTAAAGTTTAAATGTGGCCTGCTCAGCTAATTCTCAAACTATTAATAGTGCTTTGTTTTTAATAGTGGTAGAGAAATAAAGATTTAAAATGTTACACATTCCCTGTAAGTTATTATAGAGATGTTTGCAAAATAAATGTTAAAAAAGTAAACTCTTTTTAATACAGACTACTTTAACTTTATTTTCATGATGAAATCACTAGCAGCATCAAGACCACCTCTAAGAATCTTGGTGTTCTTTGTGAACCAACATTTGAACCTCACACTACTAAGCTCATTCAGTCTTGTTTCTTTCAGTTTAGAAATATTGCAAAAATTAAACCTATATACAATCAGACAAAAATATGGAACTTCTAGTGCACACCTTAATCTTTTCTCACTTAGACTACTGTAACTCCTTCTTTACTTGCATCACTCAGTCCTCTCTAGCTCATCTTTAGTTAATGCAAAATGCAGCTGCAAGACTGTTAACAAAAACTAGTCCTCAGTCCTCCATCATCTCAATTCTTGCTCCCTTCACTGGCTTCCAGTAAAACACAGAATTGACAATTGACTCCAAAATTTTACTAATTATGTAGACGGCCTTGCACAGCCTGCACCCTGCACATACAGCAGAGATGTTGAGTCCCCACTTTAGCTGTTGGTCTGCACTCCGATCATCTGATGAAGGTCTTTTATCTGTTCCCCGTTCCTATATTAGATCCAGAGGTAACTGTGCTTTTGCAGGTGTTGCTCCTAAAGTTTGGAACAGCCTTCCCCATTCAGTCAGATCTACTGAATCTGTGCTTTGTTTTAAGTGGCTGCTGAAAACTCATTTCTATAGATTAGCCTTTTTATAAATGTGTTTGCCTGTAGTTTTAGCTCCATGAACATTTACAAAATCTCAGTTACATAAAATATCACAAATCACATAACAGAAAACGTTGCATTACACAAATTTTCTGGCAGGACCTGAAACAACCTTCATAATAACTGACAAACTAAACATCATTCATTCACTGAACAAAGATTATAAAATCAAAATGCACATTTCTTACTAGAAATGTTATCAAAATGCATTTTACTGCCGATATATTAAAATATTGCATTTTCTACTGAGGATACCCAGATAGCAAAATTAATCTGGCCATACTTGGACCATATGTTTTAAAATTGTATTGTATTTAATGGGACCATGTCCTGCATGAAACATAAATGTTGACATTTGATGTACTGCACCAAATTTAGCTCATTTTCATCCACAGTCCCTTACAATTAAAACATATAACAGCACAATAACAGACAGTATAAAGCAAAAAACACACAGGACACATTATACAAAATACAAAGCTACACACATTAGCACATCACATACACCCACAATTTCAACTAGAAATTCATAATATAAGATTGTCAAATTAAAAGCAAGATTATTTGAGATTATATGAGAAGACCATGAGATGAAATTTAGATTCATAATGATAAGATAAGAAAGATAGGCATGGAAACACGTGGAGAGCGCTGTCTAACATGTCAGTCCAAAATCTCCCATAGTTGTTCAATTGGGTTGAGATCTGGTGACTGTGAAGGTCATAGCGTATGATTCATAACATTTTCATACTCATCAAACCATTCAGTGACCCCTCGTGTCCTGTGAACTGTGGCGTTGTCATCCTGGAAGAGACCTATCCCATCAGGATAGAAATGTTTCATCATAGGATAAAGGTGATCACTCACAACAACTTTGTATTGATTTGCAGTGACTCTTCCCTCTAAGGGGACAAGTGGACCCAAACCATGCCGGCAAAATGCCCCCCACAGCATAACAGAGCCACCAGATCCCCTCACTGTAGGGGTCAAGGTCATTCAGACCTGGACCACTGGTCTGTATACACAAAAGCACATTTGCACACACATTCCCTCTGGAGCTAACACACAAAGATCACAGTTTAATCTTTACTGAAAATGTTTAGGTAACATGTTGAACAACAAGACACAAACATATGGTTTTACTGAAAATCACAAGTTTTTGCCTTTGTTAAATTGATGGCATTAATAAAGTTCAACATTATTTTTAATTTTATAATTAATTTGTTTGATTTTGTCATTTTTATATCAGTATTTAATGGTAGCATTATTTGCCCGTAGAGTGCTAAATTTACCCCATCCCCATGCTCATTTTACCCCTATCTTGGGGCAAAGTGTGCCATAGGACTAACTTCTAAACTTCTAAAACTTCTAAATCCATAATAATTAGATAACTTGTTTTAATTTCCATGGGTACACAACAACCTGAGCTTTATATAGTAACTAATATTTGAACGAATGTGACGTATAATTTAGGCTTGGACACACGCTGTTCACAATGGGAAATTACTGAGTGACTCTCAGTCTCTGTGCAGGGTGCTTCTTTTGGAACTTGTGCCAAAAAGAAAAAAAGCGAAAAAAAAAAAAAACGAACAACAAAACCACAGCTTAGAGGACTGGTGCCAACGCCCAAGGCACAAACAGATGGGGGGAATGAGTCATTCAAATGATACAAGGCGGAAGCAGCTCACGGCTCTGTTGCAAAGAGAAATACATACACTCGCCCACCCCACTTCTTTCAGATACGCCACTGCCTCTTTCAGATATGGTGGGGACAACAGGCAGGCTGACGTTAAAACAAACAAACAAAAATAAGAAAAAAGAAAACTAGTCCACCATAAGGGCAATACCCGGACTAGACAGAAAAAAAACCCAAAACAAACAAACAAACAAATGATTCAAATAATCCCACGGCAAGAGCAGTTGTCCATTAGCTGCTCTTGCGTAGACGTAGAGAAACAGAGAAATCTGACTTTCTGTAATAAAAATATTTATATTTTACTCATTTTATTGTCATTCCTTAGTGACTTGCAGTGGGTGTTACATGTGCAATAAACATTTCAGTGCAGGAGCTGCTCGAAAAAAGCTGATCTGTCTTTTGTGCAGAGTCACAGTGTTATAACAGAAGGACTTGCAGAGGTTTTATTCTGAGATGAGGCTGAATTCACACTGTGTAATATTCAAACTTGCTTTCTGTAACACCCTTAATACCAGTGCCAGTGACAACTGCATCAGTCGACCGATTATTCTCCAAACTGAAGGTGATCAAGACCCAGCTTAGAAACAGATGTGGAGAAGGAAGGCTCTCAGATCTTCTGTTGTCCATTGAGAGGGACATCCTATTTGACCATAACAAGGTCATTAACATTTACAAACTCATGGTGAAAATAATTCTCCTTTGATTTTACCGATCTTGCTTCTCGCTTCCCTGACAAGCCTGCTCAGCTAATTCTCAAACTATTAATAGTTCTTTGTTTTTGATAGTGGTTGAGAAATAAAGATTTAAAATGTTACACATTCCCTGTAAGTTATTATAGAGATGTTTGCAAAATAAATGTTAAAAAAGTAAACTCTTTTTAATACAGACGTGTTGTTTTTTTATATTCTGAATCACCTTATACAATGTTAATCTTAATTGGGGATGTAGCCTTTTTAACCAAACATGTATCATTGTTCTCTGCTGATGGAGGCCCATTGAATGTATCAGGTGCCCTTTATATTTTTTCAGCCCTGCCCCTCTGACAGCCTGAGTCCACCACTGTCAACATCCTCTTGTTGTGGGACAGTCAGTGTCTTTTGAGTTAAAGTATCTGGTACCTGAATGAAATCATTCGTATCCATACCAGACACTTCAAGACCTGACAATGTATGAGTGTTTACAGTCTTCTTTTGGACAATTTTTCTTAACAGAATACTTTTTTTTACTTTTCTTGCCAAGTTTTCTGTAAAGAATATGCCTGAACTCTCTGGATTGAAAAAGGCATACATCTGCAGAGTTTTGTTACTTCTCATAAAAGACAAAGAAGTCAAATGATCCAATATTTAGCAAAAAACCCAAAGATAAAAAAAACAACAATGTAAATTTGTCTAGCAGAACTTTGTTTCTTCTTTCTTCTCCCATGAATCATCTCACAACCCCTTAGATTTATTTTGTGAACCTGAACCCTGAGTTTGGAACCGCTGGACTAAACAAGCTAACCGTATATAAAGTAGTTCAAAGTAATCACCTCCAGTAGTAATAAAATGCTACACAATGATACATTAGTGTTAATGATGTCATGATGTCATGTATATTAATATATCAGTCACGCAGGGCCATTTTTTTGCGGAAAGTTTTTTTTTTTATTTATCATTATTTTGATACTTTAAGTGTATGTGCTGCAGGGCATTTACTTGTAATGGAGTATTTGTACTTTTACTTAAGAAAAGAATCTGAGTACTTCTACCACTGTAGTGTATAATCCAAGGACATGTTTCTACTTTCTTCTTGAAGAAACACATTTCTATTAACACACATTTCTGTCACGCACATTCACACATTCAAGCACACAGTGTGTGCACAACAGACAGTGGTGGGAAACAGGAGGATGACATTCAACAAAGGCTTGGATTCAATGGACCTTGTTGTTCATGATCAGCACCATAACCTCACGACTACCAGGACTCTTGGTAAAAAATTGTGAACCTATCCTTTAACTTATTTTGCAAATTTTAAAATTTTAAAAGACAGAGTGAAGGACCCTGTAATTGACCATGGGTTACAGTGAAGCAGTTTCCTCACATTTAGGAAGATGTGTTGCAATAAGCCTGAACTGTCAGGAACCTTCTGGTGACCTCTGACAAATCTCTGAAGTTTTCAAACTCTTAACTTAACTCTTATTATTATTATTATTATTATTATTATTATCATCATTATTATTATTATTATTATTATTATTATTATTATTATTATTATTATTATTATTATTATTATTATTAACTCCACCAATTTTCATCAGTGACAGTCAGATTCCAAGTGACGACTTGCACATAAAACTAGATCATGTCCTTTAAATTTCAGGAAAAAAAGTCTCTTTTAAAGCTTGTGGCGCCATCTTGAGGCAGAACATGTCCCTAGATTTTGCAGCGAACATAGTGAGCACACCTCAAAAAACTCCAAATGTGGTGTAAAACAAAGCATTACAAAAGACATTATAAAAGGTCAAGTGAAATTTATGTTTGCACGTGTTGAATATATTTCCGTAAACACTATGTAAATTTTAAATGTGAAACGTACTTCAGATATGATAACTTTACACTGTTTGCTGTTTTTGTTGGTTTGTTTTATCTAAGGGGTGGAGGTGAACATGTAAGCCTACTGTATATGTTATTTATTTCTTTTATAAGAAAAATTGACTTTGGGTTACACATCCCAGACAAAGAATGAAAGTTTCTTTCTCCTTTAATGCAGTTTTGAGAATCTCACAGAGCTTTGTGTGCACACTTATTAATCATAAACAGATGCATAGTATAGATGTTCACATGACAAAATGTTCGTGTAAATAAGTGGCAGAGAAATGAAACTGCTAAAATACAGACAACTTCCCACACTTGATAGGTGTATTATTGCTATTTTTGTTTATGACAAAGAAGTATCCTAGTCCTACTGTTGTATCTTCCCATGGTATATATGGTATGATATAATGTTATGTTTAAATGGTAAATTTCAACAACATAAATCCACGTGATGGGGCGTGTTTGCTGTAATTAACGGGGAAGACAGAACGGAGGATATTTTATGCAGCTCCATCGCGGTCCTTTCTGTTTCATGTTGTTGTTTCAGCCCGAACGTATTTTTAGAGCAACACAAGCATCATGGACGCTGAATCACAGCGTGTTTTAGAATATTTGTCAGAAATTGAGGAGGCAGCTGAGGATGTTCTCACCTCTAAACAACAGGTAGCTGTTAATAACGAGCAGAACATGGCTTTCTTTATTGTTATTTTGTTCAATAAAATCTATATTATTAAAATGGATCACTGAATTTTTTACTACCGCATTAAAATGCTCTTACATGTATTTGTTAGTGATAAAAACAAACAATAAAACATATTGTAATAATATGACACTCTGGAAGAAGTCAGTCTGCATAATGAACACTCTCAGTTTTGATACTTTAAGTACATTAGCTGATAATGCTCTTGTACTTTTACTTAAGTAACACTTTGAATTCAGGACTTTTACTTGTAATGGAGTATTTTTAGACAACAGTATTTCTACTTTTACTTAAGTAAAGGATGTGAATACTTCTTCCACCACTGGCCCTGTGTCAAAATCTAGTTTACACACCTTTAGTACTTCAGTCTAAAATTGTGCTCACATTGTGTATTTTCCTAAATAAAGTTGTGTTTCATCAAATAACCACAAATTACCAGACATACAGAAAACTTGGGTCAGCTAGACATGCATACACTTATACACGTGTTAAATAGAGAAATAATAACATTCCACATCAATTACAGCAAAAAAAGTGAATTATGTTTTGTACTAAAATGAGTGTACTTTGAATAAATAATATGGTGTCGCTTTATTGTGAAGTATGCAAACACAGTAATTCCCCAGTGTGTGTAGAGTGGTGGGTATTGTTTGTTTATGCAAGATTGATTTATTGTTTAAAATACAGTTAAGAGGCTTTATCAGAGGGATGTGGTGAGAGAAGGCACTCAATGTGTTCGTGATGGACAACACTAACATATTTAAAATACCATAAACTTAAAGATCACAGTATTACATAGATTTGTCTTCATAATATAAACCTCTAACTGTTAGATATGACTGTTGTCTATGACTCTGTGATCGTGTTTTAAGTAAGTAAAGTTAATTTAATGTAACACCTTTCACAGAGCAGGTCACAAAGTGCTTCACAAGAGTAAAATTGTTTAAGAAATAAGACCATAAAAATAATACATAATATATAAGATACAATGAAAGAAACAAATAATAAAACATGAACAACAACATACCTTAAAAACACACTAAAAACAGACACTAGACACTATAAGGCAGTTTGAATAAATGAGTCTTCAGCTGTTTTAAAGGCATCAACAGAGAGTGCAGATCATGTGTCTGTTGGAAGAGTGTTCCACAGTGTTGGAGCCACCACTTCAAAAGCACCATCACCTCTTGTTTTCAGTTGAGCATGTAGGACAACCAGTAAGCCCTGGTCAGAAGACCTAAGTGACCTACTGGTGATATAAGAACGGAGCAGGTCAGAGATGTACACAGGTGACTGACCTTGCAGGGCTTTATGTGTGAAAACCTTAAAATGAATCCTGAACCTGATGGGAAGCCAATGTAAAGATAAGATGGGTGTGATGTGACTCGTCCTGCTGGACCTGATCAACAGCCTTGCAGCAGCATTTTGGAACATTTGTAGACAGTCCAGGGACGACTTGCTGAGGCTGGTATATATATATATATATATATATATATATATATATATATATATATATACATATATCAAAGCGTGAATAATCATCTCTAGCTCAGGTTGTGATACAACAGACCTGAGTTTGGTAATGTTTCTTAAATGAAAGAAACATGAACAGGTTAACAATTTTATATGTTGATCGAAGTGCATAACCTGATCAAATATAACAAAATATAAGGACCTCAGTCTTTAAGCATAAGTCCAGACAGTTAAAAACATATATTGCTTGTTTTAATTTTTCCACATTCTGAAATGAGTAATCTAGTGTACTGTATTGTTGTGAAAACTAATGTTCTCTGTTGATTTGTGTTGGTTTTTCAGATTGTGGACCTGGACTCAAAGAGAAACAGGAACAGAGAGGCATTGAACGCACTGAAGAATGAACTGTCAGATTCAGGTGAGTGAGCAATCATGACAGGATGCTGTAATATGGATGTTTCAGTCTGTCACTCATGGCTTAGCTTGTGAGAACAATCATTAAAGTGATTTCACAGTGGAAACAACAGTGTAGTATCATGATGTGAGTCAGGTGTGAAGTTGTATATTGATTGTAGATGTCGCTGTATGTGAAATGATACTGAAAAGTAAATTCCAGTGATTTTACACATCAATATGTTTTCCTAGGTGTTGGACAGTACTACTGCATATGTGAGAGAGAGTTCCATAAAGCCTTTTGTCACTGGAGTCAGTGTTTGTTGAGGCAGAAGACTTCAAGTTAGACAATGACAAAAGTCTGGTGGTGTGAAGTTAGAAAGCAGTGAGGTTAGCAGACCTCTGTAGCTGCTCATCTCTGCTGGAGGCTAGCAGCTCCAGGCTACATTAGCTTCTACTTGCATAATACATCTGACACACAACTGTAGGTGGTTGAGTTGCATAGTGGGTAATGTAGGCACTAGGTTTTGATATGGAAGAAGAAATGTGTTAGGAGTGCAATGCTGAATTGGTGGAGAACTGTTTTAACACTGCTGTCATTTGCAGAGAAAGTGAAGGTTTGCTTTGGAAACATGTTCATCAAATTTCCCAAATCCAAGACAAGAGAGATGATTCAGAAAGGTAAAAGTGTTCATATCTAAGTACTGTATATTGGATAGATTTCCAGTATACATCTGAATATAAAGTGATATGTTTTACACGTCGTGGCTGAATGTGAGTTCATTCTAAACTCTTGTGATCTTTGTGTTTCATCTGTAGACCAGGAGCAGCTGGACAAGGAGATCAATGACCTTCGCAAAGGACTGAAAGCAAAAGTCAATCGTCTCAATGAGATGCAAGGTATGAGGAGCATTTTGACTGTAGTAGAGTTCAGTTGGTCACGCTGTCCTGTTTCCATCACAATTATGTATTTAGGTCATTTAGAGACTTTGTAGAAGTTTACAGCCTGTCATGCTGTCACTTTGCATTACTCTGTGTATAAAGACGTGGCTAAAAAAAAACAACGGTACAGCTGACAAAATGCGAGTTGACTCAGGGACTTCTCAACTAATCAATACCTCTCTCAGGTCTGTATGTTAAACATGGAGCTGGAGCCAGGAGGCATTTAGCTTAGCATCAAGGCGGGAAACAGGGAGACACAGCTCGACTGGTTCTGTCCAGGTTCAGAAACACACCTACCAACATCTCTAAAACTCACAATAATAAGCAAGTTGAGCTCAATAATGTGACACTATCATTAGTCATGTGTCCCTGCAGCCTTGTGATAAGTGCTTCCTTTTGAAAGTGTTGAGGTTTTTGTTGAGTGTGTCAGAGAGGTTTTGAATCAGCTCAGTGTTGACTTGTGAGCTTGTAGTTGTGGTGTTATATTGTCCAGATGTTTCTGTTGAGCAACTGTAATCATGAGTTGATTAAACTTTATTCCGATTACAACAAAAGTTGGTGAGCTCATGGATGCACAGGATGAATGATAAATATCGTAGCAATGACATTTGTTTTTATTATATGTCAAAAGAGATTAAACTTCCACTGATACTGGAGATGCAGATTTCACTCGTTAGATAAATTCAGGCAGGATGATCAAATAAGTGCCTCAACAGACAGGATATTGAGATGATATCTGGAGTCTTGACCTTTGACCCTTAGTGTTTGGAGAAGAAAAACAACTGTTATCCCATATGGAATATTTCTGCAGTCTTTTTTCCTGTAACTTGTGTTTATAGAGAAAATAGTTTTCTGATAGATCTCCGATTGAAGCTGATGTGTCATTAAACTCCAAACATCTCCCAGTGGTTCAGTTGTTGGAAGAGGAAGTGATAAGTGAGTCCAGTCTGCTTCAGTTAGATATATATAGACTTGGAGGAATAAACAGGGAGGGGTTGCAGCTCAGTACTAACTCCGCTGGTAAACCAGTTGTTATACAAGTGGAAACATTTCAGCTGCTATTATTTCGTGATCGATACCTCCTCAGGACAAGTCAAACTCTGAACATTCTCCCAGCAGTCTACTGTAAGGTGACCATGATGTTTGTCTTTCTGTTTCTGCTTGCAGGAAAACCAGAGCTGAGAGGCTACAACCTGTCTCCTCTGTCCACTGATGAAGTCAAAGCTATCAACAGTCTTTTAAAGAGGTGACATAAAGTGCCAGCCTCTGGAGGACACAGTAAATGATCACTTTGGACAATCAACAACATGCTTGCAGTTGTATTTTCTTAACCTGAGAACAGTCAAACATTGTATTATGAGTGTATAAAAGTACAAAAAGCAGGAAAGGAAGTTGTTCCCTCCTTCCTGTGATTTGGTGAAATTTCACTCCAACTAGTGATGGATGAAACTGTGTCATTTTCTGCAACAATGTTGATATCTGTATATATTGTATTGTGATATAAAGTTTCAGCATAATCAATGTAGAAATTGTAAAGGGATAAAGTATTAAGACAGGAATGCCTTATTTTGGTTCATCAACTAAGGAAATACTTGAAAAAGAACTTCATAACATTGACGCCAATGAATCCAATTAAACAGTCCTGATCAATGATTTACACCACTGCTCTAATGGTCTAGTTCACCCAGAGATTTTAGGATTGTTGTAAATCCATGATAGTAGACAAATTTATATCAACTGACAGATTATGTTGTCATATTCACCACCCCAACTCCAACTCTGTTTAGCCATCTTGATAAGCTCTCTGCTTTGAAACCAGAGCCAGAGGAAACCTGCATCTGTAGAAGCCGAGTGTGAGCACAGCTACTCTGTGTGTTCAAAGCAGTGCTGATGTTATTTTGGAGTCTTGTCTTCTGTGTTTAATCTTGCAGTTTTATTTTTGTTTCTTTTAGTCATAGCTGGTGCTGTGGCTGCTGTGCTCTGTAGCCACTGGCCTCACCTTTGCAGCTAGCGTTCTAGTTAGCTTACTGCTAGCCACATCCACAGCAGGTGCTGTTCCAAAATAATGAGAATTATTCCAGTAATGTAATTGAACAGCACATTTTTATGGAAGCCCATTGCATTCACCAAAGAAAGCAAAATTGACTGTATGTTATAATTATGACTTTGATTATTAGTATTTCATGATTATGACTTACTATCTCATAATTACAAGATATCAGCTGTTAAATTGCATTCTGTGATCCATCAGATTCTGTGACCTGATGAGGAGTTTCAGCTGCAAATGTCTTTATCAAACTTTATTGAATGCTTTATATAGATGGATGGTTGTTAGACTAACACATTCTGATATATTGGATGCATTTCAGATCCATGACTTTGTATCCATGAAGCATCTACAACTGAACGACTCTGAACAGGTCTGAGAGCTTCCTGTCCGAACAAGGACTTCAGATGTTTAGATGTTGACTTATGAATTGTTCTGCTTATTATTTTGTCTCTCTTAATGTTTCATACATAAACTCTTGTGCAGGATACTGCTGCTTTATTTCATGTTCATCAATACATCGGCCTCACATACATAACAGCATTACATCTGGACATGTGACTGATTATTCACTCAAGGCACAGAATACTTCACAGAATGATACCATCTGAATGATACCATAATTCAGTCTTTTTACATTTGACATTTCTCATAATTACAAGATCAAGATGACACAATTACGAGATACCTTTCCCGTAATTACAAGATCTTTTCTTGTAATTATGAGATAATAAGTCATAATTATGATACTGAAATCATCATTATGAGATTTAAGATCTCCAGTATTTTTCCTGCGGTGAGTGTAGTGGGCTTCTGTACATTTCAGGGGAACTGGGTACATTTGTTAAAAGAAAGCTACGGTTTTTACTATTTGGGTTTTATTTTTGTAGCTTTGGATATTTACATGTTTTACTCACCAAAGTGATCTGGGAGCATCGCCCAAAAATGGTTCAGTAGGGAAACAAGCTGAGCAGTCAGTGATCTTGCAGCTTTTAAACAAGCCAAAGCTTTATCCAAATCATATGAACCAATTTATTTAGAGGTCAAACTGAAAGTGAGAGCAGCCCTGATGTTGCTAATAATCTGTCTTTGCTCAGGCAAATGTGAGTGTACACATTAGTTCAAAGTTGAACGTATTTTTAGCAATACTATCATGACCAACACAACCGAGGACCAGAGCCCTGAAGATCAAACCCAGGTTGTAATAAACTATAGTGTTCCTTTGAGCAATTTTAATAACATAGAAGCTTCTTGCTCTGCGGGATTGGACAAGAAACGATCTGACATGACCTGACATCCTGTCTAGTTTGGGGTCCAGTGAAAATAAAGTCAGGTGATGTAAAAGGCCACAAGATGGCAGCACAGTGCAGGTGTACAGCAGAGAGACTGCTATGATTCACTCACTGCTTCCATCCACAGTCTCTACTAGTCATCAAATGCTCTGGGATTACTACTGCATTGCTCTGCAGACAGACTTGTAATGCACACCAGCATTGTTGTTGTAAAGTTAATAAAATCCTTAACCTCCAATGTCTTCTCAAGATGTGAATGTTTTCATTATGTTTGGAAATGAATAACTTGAGTAAATGTTCTTACGTCTATGTTTTGTCCCCAAGTTTATGTAGCATCTAACCTTTAAGTAAATGTATGAAATATGTTTATTATTTTTTATACAGCCAGAGAATGCATTCAGTATGTGTCTTTGTTGCCTCTGTGTTTTTTTAAAAAAAAAATTATTTTTTAGATGAGACATACCATACATCTGTAGTCACTATCTGAGTGATAAACAACTGGTGTGCTGCCCTTAGGGGAAATAAACTGTAAATAGGTGTATTGTGGTTTAGTTTCCTCAGTCTGACATACCATAGAGCATGAGAAGACATGAATAGCCTCAGGCAACGAGAGAAAGGGAGGGACAATGACTGTCACAGAGTAGGATTGTTTGTGTGTGTGTGTGTGTGTGTGTGTGTGTGTGTGTGTGTGTGTGTGTGTGTGTGGGGAGGTGTTGGTGGTTTCGCTTCACTGTCTCCTCAGACTATGCTTGCGTGCAACCCCTCTCAGACCTGGAACAAGCTCTGAATGATGAATTTATGAGTCAAAGGATGGGAACCTGCTGATTGTCTCAAATGTTGGACAATTATCACAAACAAGACACGCAACACTGCTGCTATGTTAAGAAAAGTGACACTCAGCATTTGTCCTCCACTTGTGAAACTACAAATCAAGACATAAACTGATGATTGATGATACAATGAGCTACTTTGCCTCCACTAGACTACAAGAGCAGAATTATTCACGCCCAAGAGGAATGAAAATAAACCCATAAAATATGTGTAATTGTCGTGGGTTTGACAGTGTGAAGATGTATCAGTGGCTAATACGGCTCTCATTGTGCTTTAGCTGTATTGACATATTAATCTCAGTTTGAAGGTCAGATGCCCTCATATGTGCCAGAAAGCAGGGATATTGCTGCAACAGTTGGATTAACAAGCTGTGTAATAAACACATCCAACAGCTGTCACTCTTTATATGCTATTCATTTCAAAAATACAGACTCTAAACTACCCGTATAGAGAGTTTTGGAGTTTTCCTTGGCATGTTATCAGTGTATATGTGTGTGTGTGTGGCTATGGTTCCTTCCAGCTGCAAGACTGAATTGTTTAATGACCTTCTAGAGAAAAGACCTCATTTATCTGTCAGTCATCTCAATATGCAGAGATGGAGTAATGATTTACTGTAAGTTATAGGCGGTTTATGAGAGTAGAAACCTCAGAGTATGCACTGTTGCAGAGTTGCAGAGGAAAAGTATTAAGAAGACAAATCTTTAGGAAATAAGTAGAGGGTCCGATTTCACATGTGTGCAAGTTGAGTGGAGGAGACTTCAGTACTCATTAGTCATTGAGAGGGTGTAAAGTAAGAAGTAGAGAGTGTTATATATCTTGCTGTTCCCATTAATGTCAGTCCAAATTTGTTCCTGCATAAGGTATGAACGGTCTGTACACCCAAACCAGAAAAAAGCATATTTTCCCTCTCACACCCAGTGGCATCTCTGCTAATGACACTTCTGCTTGGGGCTGGTATTTACTTTTAAGATGCCTACAGAAATGAGTGTTGAGCTGTCAAGAACTGAATGCTGGCATCTGATCAGATTCAGACAGTAGGTGCATTTCCACTCACAGGTTTATGTGCATTTCAATTTGCACATAAAAACCCAAGTGGAAATGCCAAAAATGTAAAAGAATCTTGAAATATTGTATTTTTACACTTATTGATAAATGTAACATAACAGACTTAACAAACAATGATGACGTAGGTCTACATGAAGCATTAAAGATCCCCTCCAGACATGTATTAAGACATATAAAAATACTCTGCTTGGAACAATAATATGTGTCTGCTATGGTCTTTCTAGAAAAAAAGAATAATTACTGTAAAATCCTTAAAGTTACATCTAGTCCTTCTCCAAATTGATACATGAAACATGCATACATACAAACAACACAAATACATACATTTTAATTACATCTTCTTGTTTTGGCCTCTTCTTCTGCAATGGTTTCATGACCGCTTGGCTGGAATATTGGCACCACCAGCTGTTTATCTTGACGACCAAACTATAATATAACAGCAGTGGATGGAAACCTTAAGCCTGCTAGTGTTCAGACAACATTTGTATTGGAAAAAAAAATGTTGTTTTGATATTAGAACCAGAACAAATGAACTTGTATTAGCACTAGTATCCACAAATGCACACCACACATCCTTCTGCCAACATGTCAGTACAAAGGAGGTGAATGGAATTTAGAGTTTGTTGTGCTCACAACAACAAAGAATTACTTTTGTAAAATCAACCGCAATGTTCTCAATGTTAAACAGTTACTTCTGATAATCCAGTTAGTGTATTGACTTAAATATCACAATACAATTATATAAAATAACCTTACATAATCAAATAAAAACATTAGGTCCAAACAATATTCCATATACAATACAAATCTGTCATCACATTGATTAAAATAAAATCACCCAACACCATATTCACATTCAAATATTTAGAGACAAGATTGCAACATAACCAAGACTCTGTTATATGTTCCTATAAACACTGAACCAAGATTATTTGAGTCTCAGCTGAGCTCATAAGTGACTGTAGACACTATTTTCTACCTATACAACCTCATATTGTCATAGCTCTTGAGAGGAAATCCAAGTTCTTGTCATTGTGATGTGGGTGAATTGACTGATATTATTTCTAAATGAGTAGTGAAGACTAACCAACGTACGAGAAACAGAGTTGTAAGTCAGTGTTACCTGATGCAGTGAAGTTTAATATAGTAACTAATGAGAAGTAATTTGATCTGCATTTAAAGCCACCTGAGTCTGCAGGGCTTCTTGTTTACAGGCCAGTGTTGTGTGCGAGTGTGTGTGTGTGTGTGTGTGTATGCGGTACGTTCTTCAGATTCTCTGGCATTCCTGCAGCCTTTTGACAGCTGAAATAAAACCACACTGCTCGTGTGACATTTAAATCAAAAACAGTCCCATAACAACCCGTCACTCGTACTGTTTGCTACTTTTTTTAGTGTCTTTTACTGATGTCCTCATTTTGTAGGTGGCCTTTAGGAGCAGTCTCCTTCTGACTAACCTTCTGACCTTTTCAGCAGTTTCCAGCACAGTTACACAAACAACCTGTCCAGCTCCAAGCTAAAATAGGATGATGAAAAGCTGTGTAATACAACACCTTCTGCTTAAACAACCCAGGTCTCTAGTCAGGAAGATGCTGATACCTGCACTGTCTGTTGCTCTGAACGTATCTACAGGACAGGAATCACTCAGTTCAATATTTGTCCTGTTATTATGCGTTACATACAGCATATTCCCTTTACAGTTCATGCCATACAAAGTGTACAATATTTTATGGGATAACTCCAAATCTCCTTATGTAACCTTGGTATATTTTTCTTGTAATACGTACAAGTACATTGATTTATGGCTGTTGTTTTGGTTAAGTCTAAAATTTCACTTCTCTCTTATTTCCAATCTTTGCTTCACCGTTAGCTGTTGCAACAACCAAACTGCCTCATAGGGATAATTTATTCATTTTATCTTATCTTCTAATAACATATATCATTGACTAAACGTTCAAATAACCTGTAATTGTATCCTGTTATTTTTTTGCGTACCCCTTCCGGCCAAGTTTGGCATGAAGCTTCGGCTCCATTGCTCTGATGGAATGTCTGATGTTGGGGCGAGTAATGCTCTCTAATAATGTTTGTAGTCCTTGCAAAGAAACCGTATTATTTCTCCTGAGAGGCAGTAAGACAGGTCTTACTCTGAAAACCTCTCTCAGCTATCGTTACCTTCCCCCTGTTTTTCATTTCCTCCCTTCAAACAGACCTTGAAATTTTTGAGATTAAACCATATATGGACACAAGGGAGGAACAAGGAGTCTGGTTAATAATAATAATAATAATGATAATAATAATAATAACAATAATAATAATAATAATAATAATAATATCTGCAAAGACATGTTGCTGTTGAGTCCTGTGATGAAATCATTTGTTTTTAGGCAGCATAAATTAAATTCCATTCACCTCCATTGTGCTGGGTTGGACATCACAAAATATCAACACATAAAACTGAATAACAGTTGTGTATGTGGACACCACTTTGTAATCAGTGGGTTCAGCTGCTGCAGCCTCACACATTTATCAGCAACTGTCTAAAATCCAGCATGCAACCTCCATGACAAACTATGGATTATGTTCAATGCCAATGTTTTTTTATGTCCAATGACAATGTTTTTTTATGTCCAATGACAATGTTTTTTTATGTCCAATGACAATGTTTTCTCAAATTCTCGCTTTCTCCAATATCTGCACATGGAACTAGGGTATGGTTAGGATTAGGCAACCAAAACACTCTGTTAAGGCTCAGGAGAAATCGTGGCTCTAATTACAAGTCTGTGAAAGGGTGTGAACTGTGGGCTCCTGCATGAAAGTCAGATATGCTACATTCCCATCCACCACCACGACCTCCACACCCTTACTATCTGCCGTGCTACCTAAAGGAATCACTAATTCCTGCATTGGATTTAAATCGTGAGGTGCGGAACCGTCCAAAAGTACCAGTCAAAAGTTTGGACATATTTTCTCATTCCCTTAAATAGAGAACAGAACAGAAAATCATTTGCCTTCAGTGTCTACTTTCACTTCCAAACTACCTCAGAAAGAAACTTCAGCACAAGAACTGTTCATTCAGGTCTTTGTGGCATCAGTTTCTAGTGCCAAGCAGTGGCACAGAAACCTAAGATGACCTAGCACGATGTCAGGCATTGGCTGGGGTGTTGGGTTTGGCAGATGCCAGGAGAAGGCTACTAGCCTCAATTTGTAGTGCCAACTGTTGGTAGAGGAGAAATGATGCTCTGAGACAGATGATTTTAGACAATAGTTGGCTTCTAATTTTGTAGCAACAGTTTGAGGAGGACACTTTCCTGTTTCAACATGACATGTTCTCATGCACAAAGCCAGCTCCATACAGAAATGGTTTCCTCACTTTGGTGTGGAATTACATTACTGGCCTGCACCGAGTCCTGACCTCAACCCCATCCAGCACCTCTGAGATGAACCACAAGCAAGGTGTTATCTGAGCCTGTAACCCTTGTAACCATGTTAGAAAAAAGAGACAGGGGTGTCAAAGTGTGTGGAAAGTAACTAAGTACATTTACTCAACCATAGAATTTAAATACAATTTTGAGGTACTTGTACTTGAGTATTTCTATTTTATTCTACTCTACTACATTTCAGAGGGAAATATTGTTCTTTTTACTGAATTTGTTTTAGTTACTAGTTACAGATTCAGATTAATAATGCAAAATATAATCAATAAATACATTCTGATGTATTATTATAGATTAACCTACCCAGCAGCATTTAAAGTTGTTAAAATTAGCCCCACCTTTATCATAAGTACATATACTTTTACATCTACTGGAGTAAAATTTTGAATGCAGGATTTTTACTTGCAACAGAGTATTTCTAGACTGTTGTATTGGACTTTTTAGTAAAAGTAAAACTCACATAATTCAGGCAAGTTTATTTGTATAGCACCCAAGGGCAATTCAAGGTGCTTTATATAATATATTAAACACATTAAATTGAAAAAGAACAGAATTTTTTTTTAAAGGAAATACAAAAAGTTAAGAACCAACATAAATACAGGATAGGTAAACATGTAAGGGCAAGATTCAGGGATTAACTTGTCTGTTACTACACTTTAAATGTACCCACACTACAGGTTTTAGTCGTCACTTACTGGACCCCCTGGACTTTTTAAATGGTAAATGGTAAATGGGCTGTACTTGTATAGCGCCTTTCTGGTCTTCCGACCACTCAAAGCACTTTTACACTACGAATCACATTCACCCATTCACACACATTCATACACTGAATGGTACAGGGGCTACTATACAAGGTCCCAACCTGCCCATCGGTGGAAATCTAATCATTCATACACATCCACACTGATGGCACAGCCATCAGGAGCAACTCGGGGTTAAGTATCTTTCCCAAGGACACATCGACATGCGGACTGGAGGGGCCGGGAATCGAACTGCCGATCTTCTGATTAGTGGACGACCCGCTCTACCTCCTGAACCACAGCCGCAAAATTTCAATATGTCAAATTCTTTAGTTTATGACCAAATACCTGCAAAACTAATCACACTCCGAGACACCCTGTAGGCCATTTGGTTGAGATGCATACCATATAAACGCACCATCCCTGGTGTTAAACTGTGTTGCATGTCATACCTGTCTCTCACATTTTCACAACAAACTCAGTGAGGCGCTAACATTGCTGTGGACTTCACATGATGAACAGCAGATACAATGTTCTGTGCGGCAAGTTTATGAATATGTCTGGCTTTACCTCCTCCCACAGGCGTGTAAAGCAACCTGAAGATCAACCCAGGCCAAATACTCCCAAAATCTCTGTAAAGCTGTCAAATCCAGTTCCAGCTGCTGTGGTTTAACTCCTGCTCACATCAAAGTTGTATTCTCTCTGCATTAAGATAGAGGCTTTAAAAGTTTTACATCATACAAGCAACTGCCTTTAACTACGTTGGTATGAGAGGTGATGACTGATGACCGTCATGAAACAGACCACCTACAAGACAAGATGAGATGGTGACAAATTCGACCCCAGCACAGAGTGTGTTTTGTTCATATTGACTAAACACTGGAGGAATTAAGCTATTTTGATGTTGCCAGCAGACTACGCCAAATGTCATGACTTTTCGGCAAGAATGAATACAAACTGTTCAGTCTCTGGACACTAGCAGTCTCCTCTTGGCCTGCGTGCTGTCCTGTGTTGGGTGGGAAATGTTTCCGCTGAGAAAGCTTCTCCCTCAGCGTCCAGTCAGGTCAGAGAGAGAAGCTGGTCCTCGCTCCTGCTGTTCACCTCCAGCCTGCATCCCTTGACAGGGTGAACAAGGCGCGACATCTGCAATCACTTTCCACTTGTGAAAACAAAACTTTGAATGGTTTACAGTGTCCTTATGCAACTCCTCCCTGAAATATACTTATGGAAATTTCCTGTGTGTGCATAGTCTGTATTTTGTAACTGTTTGTCTGACACATGCCTAATTTACTAGTAGCAGGCTTATTGATGTATATCCCAGGCTCACAATATATATAAGGGTTGACATGTTTATTTATTTATTTATTTTTTTTGAGTGAATTCTTTTTATTTATTTATTTATTTTTTAGTTTGTCTTATTATTTCAAATCAGGTTGAGTGTAGTTTTCTTATGTTAAGTCATGTTCTGCCACTATGTTTAGAAAGTACGAGCCATACAATGCAAAAAATTTAAAGTCCCTCCAGTCACAAATGTGTTTTGCATATTGTTCTCTTGAATGTTTGAGCTTCACTGTGCAGAACATGTGCAGAGTTTGTTTCCGCATTCATCTGCTGAAAGGGGAAAAGTTTCTCTGTGCTCACCTTTAATCTCAGTTTAACTCAGTTTAACAACTTGATGAGAAAACTTGAAGTCTCCAGTGCACAGACACTGAGAATGGACTTTTCAGTGAAGTAGGAGACATCTTTCATTCAGCACTTAAACTGAAAAATGTTTACATATTCATATGTTCATAGATTCTGTATTATTCAATGAGGAAGGAGTAGATGTAAATTTAGGAATTTGTGAAAAGTAATTTAACTTTTTTTGTGGAAAAAACACGAGGCACAGGTTATTATTCAAAGCGGAGTATATTTATATGTCTTAAAACATTACTGGAGGGGATGAATAAAATTGTCTTTCTCATATCAAAAGACAGATTGCAAAGTCAGCATTTCTTGTTTAAAGTGTCCAGCATATGAACATGCCCGCTTATCATGTTATTACAAGAAAGTTTCTTGTTTTAATAAGATAAGTCAGTATGTTATTGTAATGAGAATCATGCCATGTTTCCAGTTTTACAAATGAGATATACTGATTTTTTGTAATAACGAGAACATTTTGTGATGTAACAACATAAATTAATGTTGTTCTAACAAGAAAAGTTTCTTGTTAAACAGAATAATTTGGTATGTAGTGATGACAAGAAAAATAACATGAAAAATATCTTGTTTTAATGCGGAAAGGATCTTCAACATATCTGTAGAAAACTTTATTTTTCATTTTTAAGCTTTTGAAACTTTATTGTAGCTTATATTACATATGTATGCAGATATACAGATATGCTGCGGTACATATACTGTATACAGTATATGTATACAGTATATGTACTACTGTATACTGTATGTATAAGCTGCAAACATACACGTATTGTCGGTTACACCACTTTTAAAATGCAGATTTTTGAAATCTGGCAATTTTGAAATATCTTGGTGTGTCATCAGGCTGTAACAGGCTGGTGTGGCTTCAAGTAGACAAAGTAAAAATATGCATTTCTGATCTTTAGAAGATATTAGATTTGATTAAGCATTTGATACACAAGTGCAAATATGTATTAGCAGCAAAATGTATTTAAAGCAAGACCAATGAATAACACATTACAAAGGCTGAATTCTTAAGCAGCAAAGCACACCTTTACTTTACTTTACCTTTACACATTTGGTCTGATATGATTTGTAGTTTATAGTGGCTAATGTTATATAATGTAACTGACATTACTTTACAAGCTGGAACTATGCAGCTGCTGTAGGCTGCATATGGGTGAACGTGCACCAACTTGCTCTGATATGTATCTTAAACATGTATCTCCACAGAAGCTTTAGTCAGTTTTCTGGCTTTAGGACTCTTCTTTTAAAAAGCAGAAAAATGTTTTTTGTGACGATGACTACTTCATGTAGGCTGCAGCTGGTAGTTTAAACTCTAGCAATGAAATGCATTTTATGAGCTTATGTTAGCAGGTTTAAAGTATTATCTGCAAAGCAGCATTAATTCATTATTACAGCTATCAGATAAATGCAGTGGAGTAAAATTCTAAATTACCTAAGATTTTAAATGATCTTCTAAAATGGAAATACTTAAAGTACCAGTAACCTATGTAAAGTGGTTACTACCCACCACTGTTTTCTGACAATAGTGACAAATAACAATGTATTCTGTAGAGAGAGGAGACAACTGACAACCAGCCAGAGAGATGAAATCACATTCATAATGTATTAGGCCTACACATCCACTATATGAAGAGGCTGTGGGATATATTGTATGTGCAGCTGTTTAAAGGTAAGACTGTTCAAAAATAAGAGTTTTGAGAGTTCACGTGGTTCTGATGAGTAGCTGTCAAAAGCCTGTGTGATTCCACTGGGGTGTGAGTCCATATAATGTTTTTCTCTGGCAGAAAAGCACTGGCACTGCTGCGGTAAGAGCACTTGGATTTTGTTTCTACAACATCTTGACAATTTCTATGACAACACTCACCAGCACCTCCATTTTCTTGGTCAGCAGGGTGATGAGCCTCGCCTCATCTAATATATGATTGGTTGCCTGAAAAGGAGCGACAGTGACGACACCAGCACCTTTCTGAAAAGTTCAGAAATTTTCAACTAGAAGCCTTCTGACAAAAGATGCTGGGTGTGGCACTTTTCTTTAGGTGGCCACATGCTTACACATACACTCTCTCCTCATTGGGAACAACTGAAAAAAGCAGATGGCGCTCAGAAAAAAAACACAAACTCTTACACAGCATACACCTTTTTGACCTTTTATCACTATGACTAAGGGCTCTTTCACACCTACCTCATTTGGTCTGGACTTTCTGACTTTTCAGTTTGATCTGAACCAAAACTACAGGTGTGAAACCTCCCCGGGACCACCATCTGGACCAAATAGCCAAAACCTTGGTCCGACGAAAAGAGGTGGTCTTGGTCAGGATCGAACTGAACCATAGTTCGGTTTGTTTCTAGTGTGAAAACAATTTTTGGATGGTTCGGACATTTGAACCAATTACAGGAAGTTCTGGCTGGCTATCGTCAGAACCGGAAAAATGAGCCACGGAAGCACAGGTTGAGAGGAGGAGACCAAGTTTTTAATTGAAATAAGGTCTGATGACATTATAAAAAGTCAACAGGAAAAAAATGCCAACACTTTCAATCTATGTTTGGAGAAGATGAGAAAAAAGATATGATATGATGGGTGAGCAATGCCACCTGAAGATAAAGCAACTGTAGTTTGTATAGTATAATAATATAATAGAATGGCAACGAAATGAACCTGTTTGCTCATTTTTCTCCATTAATTCAAACAGTGATAGAAGGCTACCCGCCGGCGTCAGACACACGCCCGTCTACAAACCAATCAATGTCAAGTACACATAGCCCACGTAGGTGATGACGACAAGACGTAGGTATGTCATGTAAAGATCTTTAGTGTGCTCATATAATTGCAATATGAAATCAAAACTAACCAGATCAGATGTATACAATGTAACAAAACCATGAACCTTGGTTCGGACAGTCAGGTGTGAAAAGGCTGTAAAATACTCCTTTGTGCTTAGTTTCAACAATTTATGTGATGTACAGTATGTCATGACGTTTTCCCCAGTATGTTAAGCTAACATTAAGCATTCTGAGCACCTGTATGGGAGGATAAATTCATTAATCCTGCACATGCTACACATTGACCTTTTGGTGCTGAACTATGTCTGACCCTCCCTCGTGGAAAAATACAATGTTTAAGTCTTAAATGTAAAGAAAAAGAAATACATTGACATCGAGAGCTCAGAGAACACATACTTAACACTTTGCTCAGGAGACCGCAGCTTCCTGCATTCTGCCTCACATATGATGATTGTCTTTGACAGACAAATGAGTTCCTTTGGAGACACGGCAGTCTGGTCTGGTCTCTATGCACTCTTCAACTTCAAACATGACTTACAAAACAATGACCATGAGATCTTGTGCGCCTGACATCTTTGCATTAGACAAATGAGGTAGGTTATAGAAAGCTCTCACTGGGCCCCATATACAGATAGACCTGTAGTTTACATTGAGATCCCACTGTGTATGGCATACCAAAGTGAAGGAGCTAGAATATGACAAAGAAGAATGGGAAACATAGATTAGTGAAGGAAATTGCGTTTTTGCAATGAATGAAAACAAATCAAACCTGCAGGAATATATAGCTTATCTACAGGAATGTTTGTAGCGGCAATCCTACCAAAGTCACAGCTAAAGAGAATATCTGAGAATATGATACACAATTTATGAAGCTATCATCAGGGTGGAGGACACATAGTCCAAATGCCCTTCATCCCAGGACTTTCATAAGAATGAAAGATCTCAAGGATCTTGGGGGACATATTGTTAAGTCACAATTAGGCAACACGGTCAAAGATTTTTAAATGCTTTTTCAATACTGTGACGGTACAAGTGAAAATTCATTCACCTCCATCATATTGGGGAAGAGGCAGAAATCTCAGAGACACCATGAAGAGATACCTCTAGAGCTACGAGAGAATTTTTTGTTTATAATAATTGGTTTGGACTGACCTTTTAAATACCCCAGTGTATTTTTTTCAGAAAAAAGGTTCACAAGTAATGTTAAGTACCATAATGCAATTATACACCTCAACTTTTACACCATTAATATGCTATTAATGGCAGAGAATATCTTTTTAGTAGCTGAATTAATGATTTAGATCAAGATTTATTCCTGTCTGTGTGCAGTATTCTGGCCCATCTGAGCAATAAGACAAAACAAAGTAACTAAGGGTACTGTAAAATGTGTTAGCATTATTACTATCTGTTGCTATATTTTTGATTATTTGATTTAATGATTAAAGAGGGTGCATTCAGTGTAAAGCCACAAATATTGCTGCAAATATTATGCAACAATGCATTTAAGCATCAAAACTGAAAACTCCCTGTAATAATAAATTTGACAGGACAGACAAAAAAAGCATTTTAATTGTCTAGAGGAAACAAAATGTTCTCGTTGCTCAGATGGTGGTCAGGACTCATCCTAAGGATGGCTGCTTTATTCGAAATCATTTCACTGGATAAAGTTGGAATCTGTTTGTAATATCTTAAAGGTCTGATGTGAAAAAAAGAATATTAGTTATCATTATATCCTCCCTACACAAAAATGCTGTGCCATGTGCATAAAGCACACAGCGTGCATTCGAAATTGTAGACGCTTATATCAGTCTGGCTGGATGACTTCCTAACAGTTTAGGAAGTCTTGTCTTGTGTTGGAAGGCACATTTGACAGAGCTGGACCGAATAACATACAGTAATGCCACTAAATACAATATTCAGCTCAAATGTTGTGAGAGATAAGTGGGTATCTCTGCCTGCCTCTGACTTCCCTTCTTGTCTCTCCACCAGTTAGAGGCTTGTATTGTAAAGACCATCGTGGGGTCATATTTCTGAGGCCAACGTCATTTGAAAGCTGTGTGCAGAGTGAGGGGAGCTGCAGTCTCCTGTGAGGTCTTCACCTCACAGGCTGCTGTGCAGAGCTTGAAGCAAAAAATAAAAATACAAAGAAGAAGAATGGGTCACAGACTTTGGTTCCAATCTTTCTTGTATTAATATTGTTTCAACTCATGCCAGCTGCAGTGATTTGCGGCACTTTAACTCAACACAGAAATGCTGACTCCTCGGAAGGAATGAATAATAAATTGGTTGTGTATCTTCTGGCACAACAAGAATGCCATGGTGATTCTGTGCAAATGTAAAACAAGCAACGGGTCATGAAATCTAACCAGCAGTGTCTTTCAAACATCACTAAGCGACATTACACAGACACTGACCTCCTCTGTCAGACTTTGCTCTGCAAAATGCGGTATAAATAACAAGATAATAACCAGAACAAATCAGAGAGAAATACACAAGACAGCATGAGGTCTATTGAATTCACCTTTCATGCACATTTTCACTCTCTCAGGAGTTGCCTGGATAGGAAAGAGCAGCTGGTTATTTTTCCTTAGAGCAATCTGATTAAGTATTTTTTGGTTGTTGTTCAAGGTTTATGAATCCAATAGAGATTCTCTTAGTCTCACAGGATACATACTAAATGAAATTAGCTGACACCCGTGTCAGGTAACCAAGCCAATAAACTCAAACTCTCCTGCAAATTATCCACTGAAACTGAACATGGTACAAGTCCCACCATGTTCTTGGAACTCAGCTTAGCTTTCCTCTCATTGATCAGTACGTAACATGAACTGTAGTAATGTGGTTACTGTAAAATCTGCATATACGATATGCAACAGATCAGTCGAAATCTGTCTTATCAGGTTTTTCTTACGGTACGTGTGTGTTCAGATATGGAAAGTGGCTTATTTACACTTACAAAGGCCAATTAATGTCTGTTTTACTCTGACTTTTATTAGAATTTAATGTTAGGTTTACACTTTATCTTGTCTGTCTTGAATACTTACATTGCCATACGTACATCGAAAAACAATTTTTTGTCACAGTACTCATTTCTTCAGTCCATACTCAGTGTGAAGTCATCCCTTCCTAAATAAGTCTATTTTCATAGCTGTGCAGTTGACTATTTAAAATAATCAAATTTCTTGTGTGCATGTCAACATACTGATCGAGGAGAGTTTTGCTGAATTTCAAGAGCAGGGTGAGACTATAACCATGCTCAGATTCAATAGGTAATTTGCAAGGATATTTGAGTTTATTGGCTTGATTAAATGACACCAGACATGAAAGTCTTGTTTTAAGATGAGACCACAGACTGTATATAAAGATGGATATAGCGAGGTGTGACAGTTTGAAGCCCAGAGTTGCGGCTTATGGTCGGCACCATCTTTTCCGTTTGTAGCCAAAAGCTTCCAAATAAGGAGTGCAGGCTGTTGCCTTTCATGCTCTGGAATCACGCCCTGCTACCTCGGACCCAAGCAAACTGGGGCTAACGTTAGCTACTTTAGTTAAATTATGCTAACACTGCAGGTATTGTTATCAAGTAACATTAAACTTACCAAAATATTACAACAATAGTCTGACTCAGTATGAATCCTGGAGCCGGGGAGAGCAGCAGGTGAGCCAACTGTCAATCACTGCTGTCAATCAACACCCACACGATAGACATCAAAGCTACTATAAGTCTTCAAATCTTATTAATTGAGCAATCATTTCCAAAATGACCAACAGCACACTTATTAGAGGGCCTGAATTTAGCAGCTGAGACCATAATGACTCATTGAAAAAAATAACTAATATTATTTCTTGAGAGAAGTTGATGCTTTTTGAATGGGAATCAGTTGGAGCATCTAGTGGCTGTTGGTGGCACTTTGAGGTACTTCCATATTGGCTTCAGTCTCAAGACGTGGTAGTTGCCGCTTGGATGAGACTTAAAAATGTCAACCTACTCTTTCAGTTATTTTGAGTATAAGAATACATCTATGTGTGATAATCTCTTCTTTCATTGCGCCTCACTGCTGCAATACTTTCCCTGAAATCTGTGTCGTGCACATGTTGGAAACCTTGTTATGTGGATACATAGACGAGAAGTCTACTTTTATCCAGGAGAGATGAGGGAGCTGGGAAAACTATGAAATTTCTCTAATCCCCTACCACACTGAAACCAGGGTTCAGTTTTACATGATGGTGGTATCAGGTTAAGGCAGAAAGCCAACAATAACCTGCTTACTTACTTGATTTGGAAACCTAGAGGACCAATTTTGACATCTGAAAGTTGAATCCTCAACTCCAGGCTCAAAGCAGCAGAATCTTTGGAAACGTGCTGAAATGTGCTCCATGCACAAAAAAGGTGAATAGGAGAGGATTATATGGGGCAGGAAGGACTTTTGACACTGACATACCAATGTGGAACATGAGGGTACAGAGGTCAGGATGGTGAGTCGGGATATACACTTCAAAGACGGTGTTTACTGCCCGTGAAATTTTAACTTTCAGCCAGATGCTTTCTTATTTAACTATTTCAAAATCCTCTTCCTGAGTTTCATAAAATGATTTGGATGCCTGACAGCAACCAGACTTTTCATTGTGTAAAGTTTTCATTGAACAAAGCTATCATTTCTGTCCTTAACTTGTCATCTGCTCCTCTGTTTTTACACTTTTACAGTTCATCTGTCCAAAACAAAGGCTACTGGTGTTGATTATAATGCACCAACTGACTGATGTCTGTATGTTATAAGAGAGCAGTGCAGAGATTTATTACAACCCCAGAGATTTGTAAAAGATCTCTCGCTCACCTCTCTTTGCTCTGTGAGAGTCATCACTCATCATGACGGCAGAGCCACAACCTCAAGTGTTTGGATGTCATACAAGATGGTGTGATGATACCAGGCTGCGGTCCCTTGGGGCTAGTGTTCTGCTCGGGGAATGATAATGATGTATTGACGGTGATATACCACACAAGTCAAAATAAATTACCATCATCTTTTCTGACTGCAGATTTGAGTGTTTTCAGCACTAAAAGCACACAAGAGAAAAAGAACCTTTTCATTATATTTGTGCGTGTTCCATTGTGGTGGCAGGACTGCCAAGGCTTCTTAACTTTTCTTGGAAGGTGAATTTTTATTGAGGGTGAGAAAATTCTTGTGGGTGTATTTTTTTTTAAACAAACAAAAACATGTGTTCACAATTTCTCACGCAATTTCTCTGAATTCCTCACTATAAATGTAAATAAATATGTTATACAATTTATGGGCAGAAATATATATCAGTAGAAACTGAATTTGAACCATTTCTATATGATTTTGAATTGCCCAACTTGAATAATTGCATTAAAAAACTGATTTTGAATCACATAATTTGAATTTGTATTTAACTTGAATAATTGCATTGAAAACTGAATCTGAATAGCATCATTTGAAATTGAATTTATTAGTTTGGAACTCAATTCAAATAAGCTTGAAACTGAATGTAAAATTATGAAATTGAATTCAGTTGCTCTGAAACTGTATTTGATCCTCAGTGAAAATTCAACTCTGCCTCTGGAGACACAAAAGCCTTTATACTACTTTTTTCAGATATGCAGTAGTATTCCCCAACACCTGGAAACACACTTCAATGTGTAAAATCAGTGGAGTTCCTCTATATACATTATATGTAGTATATATATTGTACATATAAACTGAAACTTTTACCAGATGCAATCTTACAATAGTCCCATATTAACAATATTCTAATGTCTTGCTTCATTCAGTAAGTTGTCCTGCTTTAAACTGGTATAAAAGTTACAGAAACATGAGGGTGGATTTTGTGGTTGAGGCAGCAAACATTCTCTGCTCTATGAGAGGTATGACTTCTCCCATCCAACTCTATGAAATAGGTTCTGTTGAACTCGAGGACCTAAATTGAAACTGACATTGAAAAGTAGGTTTGTGATTGTGAACACCTGTTCCCAAACCTATGTACATCCTAACATTTTTCTCTCTGTTATGCCTTGATGGAAACATTGTGGCCAAAAGACATTAGAGGGATAAAATCATTTTCACATTGGGATCAAGAGTGTGCAACCCTATTTTTTCTTTACAGTTAAAACTTTTACAAGTGATACCTCTCTGGAGTTTTGTCTACATGCATTTGGTAATGTTGTTGATTAGCTGGTTCCTTAAAATAGACCAGCCTAGACCCGAAGCTGTCAGGTCCATCCTGCTGCTGACACCAGGCAACAGACATAAAACTACTTGGACATAAAACCAGTCTGTATTCTGTCATAAAACAGGGTGAGCCCTGACACGCTTAGCAAAGTGATAAAGAGTATTTTCAGACTTGCTAAAAAAAAGTTATAACCAAGACAAGTTCTTTAACCAATAACCACAAATTTTCTTTCTTTCTTTCTTTCTTTCTTTCTTTCTTTCTTTTTTAATCTACAAAGCCTTTGTTGGAAAATCTTATATCTCATCTTTGCTGCTCTGGAACTAGATTTAGGAAAGACCATCATAATGGATAATCATTCTGAATAATTGCCATTTACCTGCCTGCAAATACTTTTTATAAGGTTGGTTCACTCCTGTTACCACAAAACATTTTCCCACTTACTATTAGCACAGATATTTTTTGGTTTTATGTGCCTTTTTGAGATTTCTGCCTACAATATTGATGAATGGAATTTATTTTGTGTTACACACAGCATTGAATAGTTAGATAAGAAAACCAACCAGAAACAGCAGAGCCAGTTGATGCTTTTTGTGGAAATAAACATCACATACAAAACTCTGTTCATCTTTATTGTATTGTGGTAGAGGTAGAAATCTCATCTCAAAACCCCTAACTAAAACTATATACATGTCTATTAATCAAATGAGCATGTTGTATTGTGAAAGGTGGTGAACCCACAGAGTCTTATCCCCAACTGTGTTTGGTTAAGTCCACTTTCCAGTAGCAGCTGTTTTCAGCACAAAAACCCCAACAGCTGTTAAACCCGTTGTGCACTCCCTATCCAGCCTGGTGAAGAAATTTTAAAAAGCCAGATATTTTTCATAGGAACTGATGTAGAGCAAACCAGAGCTGAAAGGAGAATGAATATTGGACTGGCATTCAATATGTTACCAGAAACAGGACTCCATATGAATGCTAACGTTGTTCCACATCCACTGGATGTGTAAATGGACAATAATTTGATAATGTTAGCCATGACATTTAGGTGATAACAGTCACCTTGTTTCGGAGTTCCTCTGTCCCCAAGTGGCCAAAAGAAACAATTAATGCAGCTTTAAGGGAGTACTGTGACATGTTGAAAACACGCTTGGTTGCTTTCTTATTGGTAGTTGGATGAAAAAAGAAACAATATCAAGTACAGAGATAGCTTTTCTTTCCCATTTCCAACATTTGTAAGCTAACTAGCAAGATCACAATGATGGTGCTATATGAAAAGTTATGGGATCACCAAAGTGATCACAATTCATGCTGAGGAGGACCGGAATGTGTGTAGCAAAATTCATGACAGTCCATCCAATAGTTGTTACCACATTTCACTCAAAACCACAAACGTCAAAGTAATGCTGGTGCTAGAGGAGCACAGCAGGACTCATTCTGTGGGAACCATCAATGTCAGTTGCCATTTCATGGCAATCCACCGAACAGATGTTGAGATACTTTAGTCTGGACCAAAGTGGTGCTCTGACCAGCTGATCGACATGCGGCTAGCATGGCTAAAAACTAGAACAGACAATATCCAGAGCTAAAAGTTTAAGTTGTGGGAGAAGTTTCAGTTTGTTTGATTTTTGATTTCTTCCAGACATTTCCAGACTGCTTCTTCTGAGCCTTCAGGGTAGAATTATATGTTCCTTGTTTAGACGAAACAGTGTAAGTCTGATGTGAAATGTTGTCATATATCTGGAATGATTCCCAGTGTCTCTTTCCCTACAGCTGTCACAGACTGTATCCCACTCACCTGATAATTTATATCATCAAGTACAGATAGTTCAGACTGCGGTCACAAGGAAAATGATCACATATATGTCAGATTTCTTTGTGGGGAATTTTTAAGTTCACTCAGCACTATAAACAGATCTATGACAGTCAGGAGGAAAAAAATAGAACTCAGACATGTGCAGCTGGAAACACAAAGACATTATATTATAGACATCACTGAATGCCATTGAAATGATATAGGCACCTCTGCAGAAATGGAAAATAAAGGTGGGCTGTGTGAATAAATATCACACTCCGTCCTCTTTTCCTCTGATGTGTGTTAATGAACGAAAAATACAAAAAGGAACATTTAAAAAACTCTGAATTTCAAAAGTGCATATTTTTCCTTTTCAATTTTGGCAATGGCCAAACACATTTTGTTCCCTCCAGTTATGTAACATGTACATGTTCAATTCCTTCATTGGTATCCAGTCTTCCACATTAATCGTTAGCTCTGAATTCACTAATTTTGTAATCAGAAAACGATTTACTACTTCAGCTTTGTCCTCCAGATGGATTTTCAAACATTTTTGGCTGAGACCCATAAATGTCCAAGTTTAGCCCTGCCATGCATGGGACTTATTTAAATGTACCCATGTCATGTGGAAACCCACTAGAAATACAGAAATAGTCTTGACACATGTTAGGCTTGGATTCCTTATTTAATCATGTACACATTTAAACAAGTCGTGTCCTTACCATGTTATTTTTATTTTTGTACATTCAGTAAAACCAACTGCCAGGTATGCTATTTACATCTTTACAGCTTACATGTTTTTTTCTTGTTTCTATTTTATTTATTTTAATTTACATTTTCAGAGATGCCAGACAAAAGCAGTGGACACAGAGAGTACCAGGGACCATGACACACCCAAGGATGAGACAGGATCAGAGTGTAGACTTCCATGTTTTCTGTTACAGACATTCCAGATGTGACATTTTTTTTGTAGTTCAGTTATTTGTTCAGCACATTTCACAACAGAGGCCTGGTTCAAAAATCAAATGTGAAGAAAATGATTTCCATTTCTTGGTGTGCCTGTTGAATATCACTGACACATCAGTAATGCATGTTTATGTTTGTATGTCCTGTCGTTTTTCCTGGTGATGCATTTTCTTCCTTCAACTTTGATGAAGTGCACCGCTAAAATCCCTCAACTTCTTCCATGAGATTCATTCATTCTCATGGTAGAAATTGTTTCTCTTGCCAAAAACAACAGCATGCACAGATATACATACTGTACTGCAGCTGCAATACAAAGTAATCTGAGGGGTATTCCATCAACGCAGCTAAAGAAAGCTGCACTTACTTGAAAAAGCCTGGCTAGAATTAACATTAACTTTCACTTGAAGCTCAAGCCGTTCCACTAACACAATTCAGCCGTGTCTAGTCAACGTTAACTCTAGCCAGGCTTGAATAAGCTTGCAGTGTGCATGTACACGGAGTATATAAGCAGCCCAGGACAGTCCATTGTTGAAAAGAAGATACTATGTGACAAAAAGAATAGAAAACTAGTGCGTTGTTCTCCTCAGCAGTGGAACAAACCTGCTGATGGCAGCCAACAAGGTGAGGGAGATGGCTTGACAAACAAATGGTTGGTAGTGATGGCCTAAAGGTTAGACGAGCGAATTTGTAACCAGAAGGTTGACAGTTTAAACCCTGGACTATTTATGGTTTTATCTTTATTTGTTAATAAATGAACATTCAGATCACTGACTAGGGCTATATTATCAGTAGGCTAGATAATATCGGATGTATGTTTAAAATTATGGTGTAGACAACTTAGGAGAACCAACTTACCAGTTTACCATTACCAGCTACATAATCATCTACTCTTTGACACATTTTCTCTTTCGCAGGATGTCCGTTCGATTTACAAGGGTCATTGAAAGTTAAAATGAAGAAGTTGCAGTTGGAGATGAAGAAACTGGAGAAGGATATAAGTACAGTAGTGATTACGTCTGTCTGGGTCAAATATCACTATAAGTGGATGATTATTATAATCGATTTTTTTTTTCTTTATTTCTCATGCAGAATACCATCTAATTGACATTTGTATAGCCAATTTATCAGCCTACATGAATATAAAGTAATGAAACGGACAGCTTCAGTATTTACTGAATTTTATTGGCTGTTTCAAAATACAACACAGCTGTTTCAAATACAGAGTGCACACATTTTTGAAGTAGTGGTTTCTGACTTTTGCCAGTGACAAGTTCCTTCTTTTCCCCGGCAGCAGAACAAGTGAACAGAGTGGTGATCCTTTCCTTAGATTTCTTTCCTCCTTTTATTGTCATGAGCTTTGAGAGACTACGTTTTTCTGGTTAACCGGTTACTACTGGTTACTACGAGGCCACCATAGAATTACTGTAGTTTTAATTTTTTGTCATATATGAAAAAACTCTAAATGAACACTGTAAGTGGACCACCTGATTACTATAAACAAATTATTTAAACAGCATGAATGTTGTATAGGAATGATTCTGTCCTGAGCTTTTTGATCCATATCCATAGCGATTTCCACTGTATACGTTTAAACACAGCAGAGGGTCATGGTTTGGACTTTAATTTTCTTTTTGTCTTCACAGCTTGAAAAAAATGAGTATATGAATGAATAAACAAATAAATAACTTCAAAACAACATTGGCACAATTTTATTTCTTGAATTAAGTATTAAATGCTAAGCTTTAAACTAAAAGGGTTCACTCCAAAACAAAAGTGACCATGAATAAAATGGGGATTAACTGAAATATGTTTTTTTGTAAAAGTCCCTCACAGTTCTTCCATCTTATGTTTCTGAACACGGACAAGTGATGTGAGCACCAAAAGACACTTGATGGAAATGTCTTTTGGGAGTCTGTTTCCATCATCACTGTCATATCTCTGTTATTATTATCATTATTGTTATTATTGTTACTGTTATGCTTCTCTGTGTGTCTCTCTCCCCTCTCCTCCTCCCCCTTTCTCCCTCAACCCAACCGGTCAAGACAGATGGTCGCCCACCTAGAACCTGGTTTTGCTTGAGGTTTCTTCCTGTTAAAGAGAAGTTTTTCCTTGCTCATGGGGGACTGTTGGGTACCTGTAAAATAAAGAGTACAGTCTAGACCTGCTCTATATGAAAAGTGTCCTGCCTCTGTTGTAATTTGGTGCAAATTGAATTGAATGGAATGGAATGTTAGCCTGCCATGGAGCAGGCTAGTTCTGCTGTATAAGTTGCCTTGGTTACTGAACAGGCAATCATAAGCCGCAGTAATGGAACGGAACTCTCACTTAAATTAGCGAGGCTTATCAAAACAAGCCAGGCTTTTCTCTACCTAGCTTGATGGAATACCGCTCTGGTGCATCACTTCGGGCTGGGTGTCAAACACACAACTCCCTTCATACTAGTTCAGAAGCTCCGCCCCCCAAATTCATGGGCATGCATTGCCAAGGCAATGGAATCCAAAGCGATACATCAGCTGTAGAGTCACTGCTGTTCCTCTCACACTTTATCATGAGCGGGAAAAAAAATTTGTCTCATGTGAGCACAACAGTCCATCCACACTCTCCGCCTCTCTGCTCCTGGCATTCAGTGTCTGTGTCCACAGAAGCAATCATCTGTCAGCTGCAGCTCCTGGAGAGCTGAGAGGACAGCGGCCAGACAAACTGCTTCACCAGGCTGACTGACAGCAGAAATTTACTGAACCCAAATAGTTTAGATGTCAGCTCCACGGGAAAAAATCAACAGTGTTTGATTTATTGATTCATTGATACAGTTAATAAATTCAATACATATACAGCAGGATATTTGTGTGATTTAAACAGCTGTCTGCTCAGATTACGCTTCACTAAACACAACAGAAACAGACCTGGGGCGTAAAAAAATGTGAGGGATCTTGTGAGACTGTCTTGGATTCAGTGTGGATTGATACATTTAATAAAATGGAAGCATAACTGTACCCAACACTTTAATGTGAATTGGCCACAGCCTCTCTCTCTCCAGTTCGCCAGCCCTCCCACCATTCAATGGGTGCTGGAGATGGGAGACTGTCATGTCCTCACACAGACAGCTGCTAATGGATGTATTATAAGAGCTAAATACCGGACTGAAAATGGCGACCATTCAGTCCAATAGGAATTGCTTGGCTCAGCCAGAAAAAAAAGTTTCTAGCTTCCTGATCTGCTTCTGCATTGTGCAGTCCACTGAATATGTGCAGTAGTGTTTCCCCTGCTCGGCCCATAGACTTTACATTGCAGTGAGGTAACAGATTTTTTAATTGCTTTTCTTGGCTTGAGGAGTGTTTTACAAATAAAACCTACATGACATTCATAATAGAAAGAATTATAACTGACCTCGTTTGCAATTTGAGGGGTCCTGTCAACAGTTTTACAGACGTTTCTTTTACAATGGTGGTCTATGGGGAAAATGCTTTTTAGGCCGCATGGGAATTTTTTGCTGCAATACCGTGAGTGACCACTGGGAAAAAGTGGCTGCAAGGCTGAGCGACGGTGCCACATCCAGCTCTTATTATACATCCTTGCAGCTGTTCCGATGACTTCTCCTGTCCTGTGCATGAGCACGAACACCGGTGCTGATTAGCTGGAGTAGTGCTGTGTGGCTCACTCCGAGCGAGTGTTTACATGCCCATTTACAGAGCCAGTGCTGTGTATGAACACCAGATTCTTTCAGCACATACACAGAACAAACAGCTAGAGGACTGTGAGGAGATATTCAGTGAATTTGACAAAAAGTGTATTGGATTAGAATCACTGACTCTACCTTTAATGTCAAGAACTATAAAATTATTTTGCAGGTATACATTATAAAATGATTAAAGTCAGGCGATATCTAATCAAAGAATAAATTATATAGCTAAAAATCTGACTGAGCATTAAGTAACAACTTTCAGTCCCTAGATAGCACTTAGCTGGTTTTCAATATTGTAAAAACTGCAAATACAATACGGTTGGTACTAAAAACGTAGATTAGCAAGTTTCTTGAAGAGCACTACATATGTTTGTATCATGGTGGGTTTTTTTCCCAGTGCATTCCTCAAAACAAACAATCCCACTTTTATTATACAGTCACAAGCAAGGCTCATACCAAGTGTTATTAGAGGATGAAAAGATAATAAAAAAGCTCAAGAATACACAACTTGATTAAATTTCATCCAGCATTGATTCTTGCATTTTCCCAGGTGTCTTAGCATGTTATTTGGTATAAGACTGCTCTCAATAAATATCAGGAACAAACACAAAGAATAGTAAAGTTGATTTTTCTTTTTTTTTTCTTTTTTATTCACATAATGATTTCATTTATCATCTTTATTCGAACATTTCTGGTGTGTCATTACAACCACTTGTGGTCAAAGTGGGTACTTGAGAATTTATGTGGAACATTCTTGAATCAGTTTTGTTGGCCACCATCCCAGAACGATCACTGACAGAAAATGAGAAGGAATCGCCCGATATTTGCACAATCCCCTGCCATGCTGTACCTAACACCTTTAACAAAGCTTACATCAACCCTATCAGACAGAGTATTGATATTGGATGACTCTGCAAAATCCTGGATTATATTTGAGGTTTTCATTCAACGTCAAGTGTCGACCTCTTTGAAATTATTATTTTTTCTCCCAAAACATCAGCACATGGCAAGCACTGTGGATTATAGTGCGGTTTTTTAAGGTATAAAAAAACAAACATTTGTTGTTGGACTGTGACAGAACACAATCTCCGGTCTTAGGCTGCATTCTCACTCATTCATTTCAATGAGGGCAGTGTGTTGATGCAGCAGGGATGCCAACACAGAGAGCTCTGGCAAAACAACACAGGGTTGTCCAACAAAAAGTTGAACCAGGTTCAACTTTTGCCACAACACAATGCAACGTCGTCCAGGAAGGTGCTACGGTGGCCAGTCACACACATGTAAAATCCTGTCTGTATTATGAACTGCTGTGCAGTGTTTCGTATTTTTTCATTGTCTCACCGGTATCTTAAACAAAACACCCTCATCAGCCCAGCCCCCTGCGTTAAGACAATGCTGATTTCAGTCTGAATTCCTGCTCACTCATGAAAGTTGGATGCACTACACACCTGTTCACCACCCCAAGTTACTGCTTTTCCCAGTCCCCCCAGTTACTGCTGGGATCTACAATGGCCTGTTGGTTGAAGATGTCAAGCCCTTTGTACATGTAGTCTTCCTACAGTTTATATATGCATATTATATTATTATAATGTTAACTTGGCCAGGAGGCACCAATATATGCAACGCATGCATAAATTATAGTTTTAAAAGATAGTTTGATCTTTGTATAGTGTAGACATAAGTTAATAAGCAGATACAATATATAAACATCTGTAGATCATCAGCACCATCCTGCATACCTAGGTCTGCCAAATACTGACATGCAGGATAACATTATGGATAAAGTGTGTCTGGCAGCAGTGTGCATTGCAATAAACATAATGTGCTGACACTTTGGCTTCAATCAGAACAAATATAGGCTAGTGCTAGCCTAATTCAGTGTCTTGTGATATGAATTTTACATTGAATGTAAAAGAAGCTTCTGATAAAAAACACCAATTATGACATCCGTCTTGCATGCAAAAAAGAGATTCTTTACCATTTTCATATCACATTAAATGGGTAACATTTTCATTTTAAATATGCTTACATAAAGCCAGATATGCATCAGAATATTTCAAATATAAAGCAAGGAATCCGTGTCTTCCTTTTGTTGGAGACTGAAACTGAAATACAGTGGGGAAACCTTCAATAGACAGTTTGTAGATGCCCAACTTACAACAAACTGCTAGTTCTAGCTGTCATTCTTAACATCATCCCTGTAGATGGTCACTTGATTGAGGCCCAGTCATCAAAGAAAAGAAAAACAGAAGATAAATAAATTGCACCATATATTTACATATGGTACACTGTACTTTTTTATTGGACTGGGTTCTTTACCACCTACTGTTGATTAGCATGATCACATATATAATTTTATATACAACATCTTATTATAAATCTTTATTGTACATATAGGTATTGTACGAAAATATAATTTATAGCCTATATATATATTGAAACACATTTCATATACACAAGACTTATAATAGCTTAATAGAAGAAATATTGTAAAATTAGAAAAGTAAGGATTTGCTGATTTTTGCTTCCAGTTCCTTTAACCTCCAAAAATACCAGGAAAAAGTAAAGTAATTCACTGAAATGTCGAGATTTTCATGCTTTAAACAATTGCTGAAACTAGCTCCATTTATGAGGGAACAACCTAATAACCAAAATAATAACTTCTGTAACAAATTCTGAATTTTTTCAAATAATGCTGAGATATAGGCCGTGATGGCTTGCTGACGTAGAGAGGCAGGTTACATGTTTTCCCTGTGGAGAACACACGGCTACGTGATACGTTTCTTGTGATGATGTTTTAACGATATGGGTTGAGGTTATGGAGTCGAATGGCAGCAGCTCTTGCAGTGGCCTCAATATCACGCGGCATGGACATGTGTGAGGAACTCGCTCTGCCAAAGTCTTTCATGGTTGACACAAACTGGCCGTGTTAACCGTCCTCAGAGAGGTGGCAGGATAATGAAAAACATAGTCCACACCTGCCAAACAGACACAGGCAGAGATTGCTGAGGAGGGGTGGGGAGTGGAGGGTGGCACGCACTCCTTTAGCATCCCAACTGGTACTCCACGGTCTCAGTTTTTGTGCAAGCAGCTTGGCGGTTAATCATCCATCAGTCTGATGAAAAGGCACTGAGCACACTAAAAACACATGTCCATCTACACGAATGTAGATATAATGTTCATGCTTCTTTTCCAAATAAGGGGATGCCTTCCAACGTTTGTCCACCTTTCAGATTATGAGCATGTCACTATAATGTATGTTCATTTCATAGCAGGTCCACTGTGCAGAGTTGCTGTCCTCTTATATTTTAGGCGTTGCCAGGGGCGGTCTCCTCTGCCTGCTGAGAAAAAAAAGCCACAGAGGTGTTTAAGACCACATCTAATCGATGTTGCTGATTTAGCCATAATTCACAACGAGGTTAAGACCATCACTAACTGGCTGCTACTCCAATACTTTACACTCTTTTATAGGTAACACTTTACTTTAACACCTCTATTTAGCATTTATAGGCTGTATCGTGTATAAAAACACTTAAAGTCCACTTCCACTCAAACATGTGTTTTGCTTCTTGTTACTTCAGTTGGATGTTTGAGTTTCACTGTGCAGAATGATGTATGTGCAGAATTTGACACTAGGAGGCTGTTTTTCAGTTTAACTCCTGGTTAGGTAAGTTTTATGAGGGAATTTAACTTGTGATGTAGCATGAACAATAAAAATTGCTGCTATGGTTACCTGCAGGTCAGTAGGCAGTGATTTAAACTGATTTCATTTTAATGGAAATCTGCTGATCCATTGCATACGTTTGTTTTGAGTGGCTACAGTATAGCAATGTTGACACATTCTCTGTTGGTATCTCCTATCTCTTGTGATATTTACTATATATATATATATATGTTTGTGAATTAATGGTAAATATTGCATGTGTTACAGTTACCTGTCAATGCAGAAGCTGCTGCAGGCAGAGTCAGTCTGCAGTGCACACACACAACGCCGGGCCTCCGCCCCCCTCCTGTCCCGCTTAGTCCCAGCGGAACGCGTCATACGCAGGGAACCCTGGTAACTGGACATACCATATGGTACAGTGTGCCTATAAAAAGAAACGCACATATACAGTGCAATGAGTGACCAGACAGATGGGAACCCTGTACATTCAGCTGACATTAACTACACCTGTACAACTTTGACGCACTCACAGAAGTATACTGTAATATTTATTTTTGACACTTTGTCAGATGGCAATCAGCCAAACACTATGGTGATTTTAGAGAAAATAATGAGTTTCCATGCGCTGGTGTTGAAGCTTTACTGGATTGCATTATACTGAGGGGTGTTTCTAATATTTTGTCCTACCCCATCTGGATACAAGATGGGGACAGAATATAAGAGACATATTTCAGTGTAATGCAGTCCAGTGCAACACCATCACTGACTGCAGCCCTCAGAAAGACCATATGTAACCTTTCTAAAAATAGTGTCAACAACAGCAAAACATAGGCTTTGCAACGGTGCTGTTTATTACAGGACCACTGTTAGCTTGTTAAGATTGTATAGGTGTAGTCAGACTATCTAAAATTCATTGCTTAAGTAGATCTAAAATAGTCAAATGTAGGTACCTTTTGCAGACTGAGATGGCAGGAAAATGTAAAGGTAAAAGGTTTAAGAAATCCTTTTAAACCAAAGTTCTTGTTAGAAGATGTCAGTAAACTTGGACTAGTCAGTGAAGGGCAGGCTGTTTTTTTTACTGTCCCACTTTGTGATTTCTAATCTAATAACCTAATAATCTAATAACCCAGGGGATTTTCACAAAAAAAACATTAAAACATAAGCATGGAAGGCAATGATTGTTTGTATATGAGCAAACCTTTGGCACAGTATATTTAAGTTATGGAGGATATGTAGAGTATAATACCAATGTCACCAGATAATCATGAAAGCTTCAATAAAGAGTGAACAGGGCTGTACCCAGAATCTTGGAAATACTGAACTTGGTCCATCACTGCCACTGAACCAAACTCCACATGAACTAACTATAATTATAGCCTAAAAAGTACATTTTATTGCATTTTGAGAGAATGCATTACCACTCAAGACCCCAGCTCCAGTCATCAGGCATATTCACACACTGCATGCTGCTTGGCTATAAAAATCCTTCTGTCAACAGCTGGGCTGCCTCATCTGCATGGAATTCACATTTCTTTGCACCTCTCATCACACTTTTGCACCATGCGCACTGTGCAGGATGTGAAAATACCAAACCAAAGGACATGTCAAGGTCAGGGCAAATAACCTCACAATGTCACAGCACTGCTTGTGTCACCATTTGTGCTGCCAATAATTATGTTCGTCAGTGCCAGCAAAAATAAAAAAATATCTGTTCTCTAAACCAGCCTGAACAAGCAGCCTCCATGCACGCAAAGACTGATATGACATTTAGTAAGAATCCTCTCTGGTAGCTACAGCTTTGAGAGACAACAGATTCACAGGTTAAATGACAACTTTGTTTCATTACAACATGACTCTTATGTTAGTTGTTTTGGTCATTATGTCTACTGGTTATGATAACATTACACTCACCGAGTCTGATCAGAGCTCAGTCTGAGTCAGTAACTGTGTGTGCACAACTATGGTAAGCATGGTAGGCCAAAGTCGAACTACTGGGTCTGTACAGTTTGATGGATGTTTACAACCAACAGTTTGGAATTATTTTACTGTTTGCCTTTTTTTTCTCTTCCAAATAAGTTTGATCATCTGACTGCTTGTGCTTCTTTCCCCGGCAAACTTCTTTTAGATGATGTTGCTGTGTTCCCAGATCTCCCATGGCTTTACAGACTTTATAGCTCGTTGTTTCAGCTCATTGTTTAACTGTTTGGCTGCAACCTTATTGTTGGTTCACTGTCAGCGCTCTCATAGCGTAGTTGTGTAAGCAGCTGTTTTCAGAGAAAAAGCTCTAAAACCCCACCATACAGTTACAACTAGCTGGTGAAGATAGTGGAGCATTTAGCAGCTAAAGAGCTGGTGGAGACCAAAATAAAGCTAAAAGGAGAATGATTATTGGACTTATATTCACCAGGTAGACAGAAACACAACTCCAAATGAATGATAATATTACTGTATCAACTTAAAAGGTAATGATATATTAATGTTCTATTCACAACTTGTTTCTGCTCCCCCAAAGTGGACAAAACTCAGGTTTAATGTCAAAAATGAGCTCCTCCCCAATATGATGCACGTACACATTGCTATATTGTGTAAAAACAAAACGTCCTCACAGAAACTCAAGAGCAAGTTAACCAACATGCAAAAATCTTTACAGACTTAAAAGTGACCTAAAAACCATGTAGTACCACCTGTTCTCTTGAACAAAGTGGGCACAATACACCTTGATGGTGTTGGAGGATCTCCAGGTTGACCCTGAACCTAACAGACTCAGGAGGGCAGTGACCATTTCCTCGTTCAAATCTTTGATCCTCTGATCCCAGACTTCCTGAGCAGCTGGGGACAGATTAGCATCTAGGCCCCCAAAGGCCTATGTTTTCTTTCCAGAGTTGATCTCACCATGCCACACCACACTCATTGCACCTCAGATGAATCTTCTCAAGGTCAACTGAGGTCATTTCAGGTGATCTCCACACCAATGGCGGTGTGACCACCCATCAGTGAGGAAGACTACCTGGCATGAGAGCAGCATGAAGGTGGAAGTGTATTACACACTTAACATCTCAAAGTGATGATACACTAACTTTTACTCTTCGCCAATAACACTGAGTAGGAATAAGCAGATATAGAGATGGATGGATCACATTGTTTTACCATGTGTTCTCAGGGACCAAACTGAATAAAGTGAAAGAATGCAATGTGCTCTCTTTTGAGCGCACCACAAAAAAAGTCTTCTCCTTTTAGGAGATCAAAGGATTGTGAGGCAGATTCAAACAGGATCTGGATGTACTTTGTTTGGTCAGTATCTGTTTAAGCATGGCAGCTGATCCTGCTGAACTCCCAGTGGACAACAACCTTTGGCATATGGATACAGAGATTTCTGACTCTGCACCAGTGTTGGGCAGGTTATTTGAAAATTGTAATTAATTACTGATTACACATTATTCATTGTAAAGTAATTACATTACCTTACTCAGCAGCAAAAGTAACACATTACATTAACACATTATATTACTCGTTTTTACTTAACATTCGTTACTTAGCTGTCAGCTCCATCAAAGTTGCCTTTAAACAACTCAAAATCCCCCACACCCACACATTGCAGTTTTTCTATTTAACAGGTACACTTTACACTGCCTTATTTATTTATTTAACAGCCACTTTATTAGGAATACCTGTGCAATCTAATGCAATCCAATACTACAGCTCTGCCATAAATTCTACTTTTATTAAGCTTAGTTTTTGTTAGACATTGTCAGAAAGGTGATAATTCTACTTTATGTTTATTATTGAGGTTGTAGTGGGTGGTGTGGTGTACTGGAGTGCATTATATTGAAATGTGTTTCTAATATTTTGCCACTCTTATATATATGTTATATTCATATATGTTAATGGAGTGGACAAAATATTAGGAACACTTTTCAATATATTTATATTATTTATTTATTCTACCCATGTCTAGAATTTCATTTGGCCAAAGAGGTAATAATCTATAGTATCACCGTTAAAGGTGCGCTGTGGAGTTTACTTTCAATGTTTCTCACCAAAACATTTGCACACGTGTGATAGATAAAAACACTGCTCCATATTGCTACTAGTAGTAAAAAAAAAAAAAAACTCCACAGGGTTCCTTTAAGGAGAATGAGATTTATTCATCTGTAGCAGCTCTCTCTCGCAGTCTTTATGACTTACAGTAGCCTGGTATGACAGGTGAGGATTTATATATCTATATATAAAACCCTGCACTGTTCCAGGAGGGTTTACTGACAGTTAAACCCTTCACAAAGTGTTACAGAAATTACTCATATATCTACAGACACTACTTATCTTGCACAGAGTGCTTCAAGTAATATACACAAGGCATTATGTCAAGCCATTTTTTAACCTCCACTAAACAGTAAATGGTTTCAGGTTCACATTCCAAAAGACTATCTATCCCTAAGGTGTTTCAATCAATACTGTAACTGAAGAGATGACACAGGGTGAAACAGTTTTTGACAATCTACAGTATATATCACTATATATACAGTATATGTCAGTATATGTACAGGTGATTCATTTAAATGACTGGTACTGTCTTGAGCGCAGCAAATCAAAGCCTTTTTTAAATTAAACTTCTACTAACAATAGCATCAATCATATCTAAAGATTTGCAATCACTAGCTGCTGGTAAGATAAGCATGTCTGCACCTGACTCTTACGTTTGAATTTTTGATTTGATCTGTATCTGACATGACTTTGGCCTATGAAGAATGTGAAGATCATGAAACTTCCTTCTTGCTTGCATTGTTTTCATCATTTCTTAGTGTCCAGTTTTTAAGCAACATTGGTAACAAATCTAAACCCAGTAATGTGGCACAACCTGCATTTTTTTTTACCAGTTTCACAAGAATGTGTCACTGACAACTGACAGTGTTGACATAACGTTTTTACACTGTGCTAGGGAAAACAAAAACATTTTTATAAGTCATGAAAATGTCAATAGTCAGAGGAGTAAAGTCAAAAGGTCAGGTTACTGTACTGTAACAGCTGCAGGTACTTAGGCTGTCCTATATAACACCTCAGGTACTTAATTTTAGTCTTACCAAATATTTTACACATGCTCCCATGTGAACCGTCAGTCACTACATACAGCTGTTCCATAAGATCCATGGTGAACTTTAAGATATAGGTTGCATACAATTGTCAGCGATATATTTGAAAAGAAAGCCTAAATCCTGTCCACAGAATGACTTTTGAGGCCATATGTTTTGATGAAACTGTTCAAATTAAGCAATAAAGCAAGCAGTATTGCGAGCAGTAAATATGGAATTATACTTCAGAAGAAAGTTCAGAACTAAAATAAGTTCAAAGGTGAACATGAACATGTGCAGTGTATAGCAGTGCTTAGTACTATATACTATAGTATTGCTTAGATGGTGGACAGGGTCCTTCTGTGCTAACAAGTAGCTTTTCAACAACAAGACTAGGTCAAAACCTAGTATATGGCTGGACCGTGTATGGTCAGTGTGTGTAATTGTGGTCAATTTGTTACAGGGATAGTAAGTGGTAGTGTCTATAATATGAATTCCTGGATATTAAATGTTCATCTGCAATTTTCTGTAGTGTACTGAAGTAGTATATCACATGACACTTTTAAGCAACCTTTTTGTTAAGCAATTGTTAAGCTATTTTATTTTATTTTTATTTTTATTATAAATATGCTAATTATCTGTTAACTCTGCTGCTCTTTCATCTGTTTCTATCTGCAGATGTCTGTAAAGATATGGTCTCATCCATATGTTTATATAGGATTAGCATGCTAGGCTAGCAGTCCGTCAGCTGTGTGTTTCAGAGCACACAAACACAGTAAACATCTGTCACCTGCAAGCACAGTGCTGTTAAATTGGAAATACCACAGCTACATCTTATTTTTATACAGTCTATGGGCTACACACAGCATGGCTCAGCTATGCTAATGATGCTAGCCGTGCAAACTAGCTGCTATCTAGTTGTGCAGGCTGGTAAAACGGATCTATTGTGTCTCTTTGTATCAACAGGTTGGTGCTCCTGTCAGTGCCAGAGCCTCCTGTGAGATGCTTCAGTGGGTAAATGTGTGTTTTTAAAACTTATTTTGGGGCCCCGCTGTGAGCGCTTCTGAGAACGTAATTGAAACTGTTCATGTCAATTCATTTTGAAAGAGCAATGGCCAATGGGGAAACTCCATCACTGGGCCGGCTGACCAATGGTGTAACTTCATCACTCAGTGAGTCAGTCAGTCAGTGACTGACATTCAGAGTTATAGGGCTGGTGTGTGGCCGGTCCAGCCAAAAATGTACTAATTTGGTTTCACGCAAAGTCTAAGCAGGTGCTGTCGACCTTCTACGACCCCTTCGCGGAGGAAAGGCTTTCCAGCTGCACCTTGATTTTCACCACATGGTATTACTCCTGCATACCAAACTAGATGATATATCTAGAAGGTTGTGCCCAGCCAATTTTCAGCTTCATCTGTAAGGCGTTACTGCGGAAAAGGCCCTATCAGGACTCAGTGTCTTTGATCTCATCACACTAAGGTTTGCTGTTGGTCAGATGGTATAAGCTGCATGGGTTTGTAAAAAGTGAATCAGCACTATAGCATGCTTCCTACGCCATAAACTTGTTTAAATGGCTTCAAAAAGTGAGTGGCACTTAACCTCAACATTTTTCAAATGAAGTTCTGCATCTGCTTGTAGAAGCAGAAAACAGCTGCTGCACTGCTCTCTGCAGGCTGAAAACTTTAACTCTGCTCTTGTGGCCACACCTCAAAGGACACTTTGTAATCAAAGAACTGATAAAGAAGAACTGAAGATCAAAGAGCTGACCTGATATCAACTCAACCCCCTACTCCAACTTTCTCACACCTTCCTAAATTGAGACTGGCTGAAAGGTGTGTTTACATACTCTATGAGAATCCAATTAAACTAGAGCCACCCTGAGACCTCTTGTTTGGAGTCATCAAGGAGCAGGTAAAATTGTCTATTAATCTGCTTGATACTGTAGACAGGCATCAGCTGGCATCTTCTAATGCAGGTGAATAGTTTTTGTTGTTGTCTTTTTTTTGTACCAGGTCAATAAGAAATTGAAAGAGAATTAAGTTTCCAACCCGTTGCAAGTCCAGTGCAATATTTTTTTTTTTTGTGAAGCTGATTAAAAAAAAAAAAAAAAAAAAGTATGTGCAAAACAATGTTGGATGGTTAAATAACAGGAAAATAGTGGTCTTGGCCACTCAAACCCACCTGAGAGGTGTTGGCTTTGGTATAATAGCATGTTAAGCTGCCGTTTCATTGCCTAGGGTTAATCAAAACATCTCAGATGGCCAAGAAGTCGGACCCCTCCCACACACACACACACACACACACACACACACACACCCTCCTGTTAGCCACTGTCAGAAATCCTCAGAGGAATTAAAATACCTGAGAGCTGCAGAGTCTAGATTACATCAAATCTGTACTGTTCTTGAAGTCAAGGGAAATACTGAGCCTAGTTTAAGTTTCTCTGAAACCCTTATCACAGCTTAAAAAATGAAGAGTATTCCTTTAATGCAGAGTTTAAGACTTCTTTTCCACATAAGTCACATATTAGGACCTTCTGTGGTATACCTGTACTAATGTGATGATGGCTCTCCAGCACATAAGTGTTTCAAATAAGACTTCATATGAAGGGTCTCAATTGCAAAGTCTGATTAAAAAAAACAGGACAACAGCAAACCACTGCCAGATCATGACACAACACCGCCTGCACAGATAGTTTTAAGAAAAATAACTGTGGTACATTTTGAAATGGTACTTATGTGATTGTATAAGTAACATAATAGGAGTTCTAGAATACCATGATGACGTCACTATAAGGCCTGGAACGAAGGTTACGATATTGTAACCCTAGTTCTATAAGCACAGACGGCATCCTCTACTGGCCTCTACGGGTAATACTCTCCTCCAATAACGTGCAAACAATCGCCCACTGAAATTTGCATGTACGTAGCCGGCCAATCAGGATGCACCTACTGATTATGTGTGTCTCACACAGTATAAAAAGAGGCGTCTTGCTGTAGCTCTCATCCCGAAACCACTTAAGCAGACGGCATAGGAGTGGCAGGGTCCATAGGTAGACTCTATGGGTACAGTAGGCAGAGCCCGATGAATGTTTGCCCTGCTGCAACATGTCATCGGACTGCTTCACTGAGCCATACCGGCTATAGGTTAGTCGCCGTGGGCCTCCAACTACTTTATAATCCCAGCCACTAAAACGGAGCAGTAGTGGGCCCAATCCAGCCCAGTTAACATGAACATGAACCAGGTGTAACCAGTACAGCTCTGCCCTGCCTGTGCGCTCTCCTCCTCACCGTGGCACTGCAGCATGGACCTGAAAAGCCTATCAGAGCTATAGGAGCTCCCAGAAGGTCCTCTCTGTCTTTCCTCTGTAGGGCAGTGAGTCCCGGTCACACGTGATGTGAGCCCACTGTGGCAAGTGACATCACCTGCCGTGTGGCAGTAACAACACCCAGAATCAGGTTATTAATGGAATGGTGCAGCCCAGAAAATCTACCAAATCATGTATTAGCCACAGCGATGCCCAACACTCCTAGATCGTTAGCTGCCGCGGCCAGCTGCACGGCCAGCCAGAATATTATTTCAACGTGTCCCTATCCCGCATCAGTGGAGGCTGTGGCTTCTTGCAAGCCACTCAGCCAGCTGGGTGAGGAATCAGGAGGGCTGCAAAAGCCTCTTCCTGGGAACGCACACCAGGACAGCCTGTCTCTGTGTGGCCCTGCACTCTCAAGAAGGAAACCAGTACCGCCACTGGTGACTTTGTTGTCAGTGGCTCCTTCCAGGACACTTCGACACACTGCAAAATGACTGGGAGAGGAGGTGAAACAAAGGCAGGTTGAGCCGGATGAGCCAGGCTGTAAAAGGGCCAGATGAAGCGGTGAACTCATTTTCGTCATGGAGATCAATCTCGAACTCCGGTTCGCTCTTGTCGCAGTGGAGTGAGACATCATACAGCCAAAAATGGTCCCACTGTTGCTGGCAGGAACGAGCTTAGAGTGACTTAGGCGACTCCATCCGTGGAGAAGTAAGATCAATGAGCTGACTTCGTCGTCGCTGAAGTTAGAAGGATGAGAACTGCGGCAAGACCCTGCATTTTATACTGTGTGAGACACACATAATCGGTAGGTGTGTCCTGATTGGCTGGCTACGTACATGCAAATTATAGTGGATGATTGCGTGCGTGTGATTGGAGAATATTACCCATAAAGTCCAGCTGAGGGCGGAGCCTGTGTGAGATAAAACAGCGCACACACACTTTAAGTGTAAGGAGCATCATAGTAATGTTATAGTACGGCAGCCATGTTGAATCCACTAAAACACTGAGGTAAACTGAAGATGATTGGAAAATGACTCTTACTCTGGTGTGTTGATCCAGATGATGTCCAGGTGGCAGTAATACACACACTCCTTGTCTTTGTAAGTGTAACACGTGCATCTCTTCACACGCCTCCGGGCCCCTGGCGGGTCACATGTAGAGCAGGGCTTCACCTCACTCTCAGAAGCACCGCCGCCAAGGTCATCCATACCACCGGGCAGGAGCGTGCTAAGCTTGACCGCTTCCATCTCCAGCCTCTGGCTCACATCTTTGCTAGATGAGAAACCTGCAGGATCACAGCAATTTGAGAAGCGTTTGAGAACTTCCTTTCATATCCTTGGCCTTAAATAGCACCACCAAATGTAAACTTGCTCGTCCTATAATATTCCCATAGGGACATGGGACATGCTGTATAGTGTGTCTGTGTATGCCAAGTTCATACCATACCATACTTGATGATATTTTTACCTCTTTCTCTGTATTACTATAATAGTCCCTATACGTAATATTGCTGGATGAAGAACCTGCAGGATCACAGCAATTTGAGAAGCGTTTGAAAACTTCCTTTCATATCTTGGGCCTGAAATAGCATTACTGAATGTAAACTTGCCAGGTCTAGACCCCTGTGGGGACATATAGTCACTGTGTGATTTGCCGGCAGGGGATGGTGGGGAGTTCCCCCCCCCCCCTCTGGTCTATATATCCCTGCCTCTGCTGAGTTATTTTTGTGGGGACAAAAATGTATCCCTCTAATCGTGATTTATGCTGCTTCACCCATAGACCATATAAAATATCTAAAATAAAAATAGGCTATTTCAAAAAACTAAGTAAAGTTTTACAATATGAGAACAGTCATTAGCGTAAACAACAATAAAATCAGAAATGGACTTTCACTGTCAGCGCTCATGTGACAATAGAGATGACACAGTGTCTAGGCAACGTCATGACGCAGTAAATGGACCAGGGGTCACCTCCTTCCCTGCTCACAGATTTGCAGAGATGTGGGTAAAAGAGGGGCGACACACCGCGGATGACCCCTCCACAGGAAAGCATAAAAAGAAGGCAGAAGTCAGTCATCAAAGCAGACTGTTTTCTTAGTCTAACAAGTAGGCATATACTGAAGCCATTTTATTTTATGATGAAAGCACATTGTGCTATTTCATGTTGTGATTATTTTCTATTCAGTACTGAAGTTTACTGTGCGCTGCACTTAGAGCTGAATTAAACAATGACTTACAAGAATGACATTAAGTGTATTGGCACATCTGGCCGAGTGGCGCTATCCACAGTACTGAAAGGAGTGTTGGGTTGCGGGATTTATTTCTAGCATGTTAAATTAGCTCTTTTTTTTGTTGTACAGTATATGATCATATCTCCTGAGAACTTGATATCACATCCCTAAGAGTGAAAATATCGCACTACTTGATGAATTTTTTTTTTTTTTTTTAAATGGGTTAAAATATTCCTGCATTTGCAGTGGTCAAGATCAAGTTTTGTAATTGTTCTTATAAAAGTTCATAATTATCTTATAAATGTTACTGTAACACCTGCAAGAAATAGCCTAATAGACTTCATAATCTATATATGACCACTGTGGTTCTGATTTATTTTCATGAATAAAAACGTTTGAAAAACATCCCCCCTCTGACTTTTCCACAAATTGCACCCTACATATAGTGTGTCTGTGAAGTCAGTGGGTTCAGATGACCATCCCATGCGTTATGATATTTACATATGGAGGTGTAGGTGGCGCAGAGGAATAGGAGATCTAAACCAGCCTATGCGACCTGCATCGCCTTTTCCAGTAATGACAAAATCTTCATTATAATGAGATTATTTCACATAAATTATTTTTGTCATTGCTGTTTAAATTAAGATTATAAGAGGAAATCGATGACTATGACATCAACATTGGCTGCAGTTTTCCTCCAAGCAAAGTGCTGTTTTGATTAGTTGGCATTTAATTATCTGATAACACTTTCAATTATGGATTAATTGTTTAAAGTCATTTAACCAGTGAAGTCCCCAAACACACAGCCTCTCCAATGTGATGATTTGCTCATATTATCTGATTATTGTAAACTGGTTACCTGTGGGTTTCTGATCTACTCCAAGACATCACTTTTGGCTCTGGTTACCTGAGATGGGCGTTTGTCATTACTTTTACATTGTCTGGACTGAATGATTAATCAATTATGAGGAAAAAACAATGGCTTGATCAATGCATAATAAAAAATAAAAGTCAAGTACTGCCCTAATTCTGACTTCCAAAATAATTTCACAATTTTACTGTAGTGAGGGTTTTATATTGTGTCTGTAAAATGATAAAGAATGAATTGACCTTATAGCACTTATCATTTCAGCTCCTGAGGCATTATTATTTGCACTGTATCCTCCTGAGTTGTATTATAGATTTGCAACTGTGTTTTTTTTAAATTGCACACAGTGAACTTATAGATAACAGGCTAAGTGCATGTGTTAATCCATCTGTTTGGCTTCTCCATCACTAATTTGCCAATCACTTGTAGAGTATTTTAGCCATCACTATGCACAACAACTGATCTCTGTGCAAACTATTTCTGCTGTAAAGCCCTACAATAAGAAGACCACCCACTGATCTAACAGTAGCCTATTACTCACCGTTTGCCAAAGATGCTGTCACCACGATGAGAAACAAAACTCCCACATCAACCGATGACACACTAGCCATCACACATTAAACATTAAAAAATAAAATTAAAAATTTGGGGAAAAAAGAAAAAAAAAAGTTGAAATGTGAAAATAGGAGGATAACACCTTCCAAAAGTCCAAAGCGTCCGTCTGTGTTTGTGAAGTTAGAGATCCTGATAAAATATCATATATCTTATTTTACAAATAGCTGCTGACAGCCTGTACAGCAGCGCTGCTGAGACTCTGCGTTTGCTTCCTTCAGTCAGACTCTGGTTTATTATGAGCTGACAGCTCAGTGACAAGCTTACTGCAGTAGCATGCATGCTTCCTGGTGTGCTTTTCAAAATAAAAGCTTTCCAGTCAAACTCCAATGGGAAACTTGAGACACCTGGGAGGACCTGTCCCAGTCTGCTTCTGGCTGCTAACTACTGGTTCACTGGAGCAGTTGGAGGATCACTGTGTGTAGTGCTGAATGAGTTGTGCCACTGGCACTGCTACATTGCCAAAATGGAATGTTTTCGTTGATTAAATGAGAAGTCTTGTTCTGAAATCTTGCGAGAGTTGACTTGTTGAAATCAGCTAAATATTCAGCCATGTCTTTGAAAATCTTTTAGATAACACTAAGCTACACTTTCCGTACTCAAACAAAACAAACTCTCCCAGCACTTCTCTCTCCAACTCTGTCATCAACAAAAAGATGGGAAAATAGTTAATAGTCATTGTTGATGAGAGCAGCTTGTGAAACTGTGGCTCATGTAGTTACAGTACAGAGACAAATTACACCAGTCTCACTAATGCACATCCAAATACAAACACAATATTTGAGTACAGTTTGGTAGGGTAAACATTGTTTATACTGTCTCCTCACAGACCTGCAAATCACACACTCCATTACACACAGTACAGTAACAGTAACACATCAATACAGCTAATACAATTAATACAAAGTACCAAAGTGTAATCAAAGGTTGCAAAGATAATTAATACAGAATTTGAAAAAAAAAAAAAAATCTGTTCACTGCAAACAGTCATACTTTTTGTTCTGTTTAGTAGTAGTGTTTTTTTGTTTGTTTGTTTTTTTTAAATCAGGGATTTTTTTTTTCAGTAATGTCCCTCTATAATTAATTTATTGACAAAACCACCCCATACCTTGATCAGTAATTGTTATCTCAGGCTGACATGATAATGGCTGATCACATCTTTGTTTGTTTGTTTGTTTTTTAGTTTATGTGACAAATTCATTCTTACTTGTATAATGCTTTTATTTTGAAGGCAAAATCATTCCACGTCTAATTTTGCTCTGGTTATTTGTAGGCGGTTTGACTGCTGCTCAGCCTGCAGAGCACCACCCGCTGGATGCAGTACTTCAGTGATGCCAGAGAGCAGAGCACCTCTACAGGGATGCAGTCTATCACAATGGTTCCCAAGCCGTGGTTCAGCTCTCCAAAGAGTTCCGCAACCAAATGACAAACAGACCAGCATCACTGTTATTTTATTTATTAGAAGTTGGTGGTTTAGAAGTTTGTGGCCATTTGATTACCAGCAAATTACACTGTATTGTGTTGTTTGTGCATGTGCAACAAATAAAGCACAATATTAACTTACATGATAAGACCCTGATGACGGCTCCTGCATGTTATCTAGCCTTGAGGCACTGTATTGTAGATGGGCCCTCAGTCAGTTATAAGACTTTTACTGTTTCAGTTGATATTGTGCTCTCATGATTCATATTCCTAAATAATACATAGTACACATTGTAGACCGGTGGGCTCTGAACTCCCTGAATGTTTCACTTTTCCTGAGACCTGGTCCAATCACAACTGAGAGACAAAAACCAGACACAATGAACACAAGAAATCACATCAGCCTGAAGAAAACACACGTGCAGGTGTAAGTTCATGTCCATATGCTCACAGAGCACCTACACATGCACATAATTGCATAAAAGTGTGTAAATCACAAATTCAACCACCCAGCCACATTCACGCACACATGAGGGTGTCTAAGAAAACAGGCTGACAATACACCCCATTCACTGGATGGCACATTTCCACACTGAATCAGCCTCCTGCTATGCAGTTTATTTGCCCAATGCTTACTGTATGTCAGTCTTCACTGAGGGTCTAATAAAGTCACAGAGTTTAGAGGTACCACAGGAAACATGGGGTGATGAAAGACAGGTGGAAGGAATACTGTTTTTCTTTCATGTGACAGAGCTGTGTGAGGTTATCTTCAAAGAGAACTAAGATTGCTTTGCATTTGATCATGTTCAAATACTGTAGTATCATAAAATTTATTTAATCAATTAATATTCCACATTTCCAGCACTGCCTCGTGTGTTTTTTCTGTAAAGTTTAGAAAGGTCTACTGTTATTCAAATGAACCATGTCAGCATCAAATGTAGTAAAGTAAATCCAGAACTGTGTTTGTCTTTGTTTTAAGCCTCAAATCACAGAGGGGGAAACTCAGCTGCTTTATGTTCCAAGCCTGGAGTGAAAATCTGTCGGTGTGTGTGTCTGTCATGGACAATGATGTCCCAGAGAAACTGTGAGTAATAGGAACCAGAATTGCAATTTTTGTGATTTTTTTTTTTTCTGAAGAAGCCAGAAAAACATTTCCTCCTTTTGGCATTCATGTGGTGTTTTCTAACAATAAGAGTAATTATATTTTTCACCAGGGAGTGCTCAGCTATACTCTCTTTGCTGTGGATGCTTTGATTTCAGTCTTGGAGCCTGAATGTGTGTTCGAACTGGGAGAGTGTAAATATCATTGTATGAAGACAGGTCAAGAGATGTTCAATTCTAACCTCAACTGAATATGCAACACGTGACAGCTGCACTTCCAAGGTCAGTCATCAGTTAAGAGCTGCATTTTCACTAATGGAGGATTTGTAGATCTTATCTTAGGTGGTATTTTGATAGAAAACACATGGGCATATGGATGTCTTGAGTGCAGTGCTGGTTGGGTGGTAGAGGAATGCCTTTCACAAGTTACCTTGACAAGTATGGGAATGCGTGGATGGGAATGCATGGCCTGCAATTAAAGCCCTCATTCCACATAGATCCATAGGGAAAATAATCTTAACAAAACACTCAATATGGGGCCCACCAGACCACCAGACCTTCCCAGCACTTGTCCATTGTTTGACTCAGTGGTCAGTAGCTAGAAGCTGTGTGGTCTTGACCACAGTGATCATTCCTTGACTTGTTCAGACTATACTGTAAGGTCAGTTATAATAGATATAAGGGCAAATAGTATATTTAGAAATAATAAGTAGTCATACTAACATCCACACAGACACACTAATAGATTACTGAGTGTCAATATATTTATCACAAGAATGGTCTTGTTGATGCATGAGAAGCAACTAAAACGATGTCCTGAAATGTTTTGAAATGATGGCTGCTTAAAGCTGAGATCCATCAACTTTTCAAAATGAGTCATATTAGTCACCAGGGAATGAATCCTACCTTTATGAAGCTCACAATGCTCTGTGTCAAAGAATTGTCATTCAACTCTATAGAATTGTGATATGTAAGGTGTTAAGTGTGTTGATATACAATGTGAAATGACATTAACAGGTGGTACTAGAGCATAAAATATTCACCTGCAAAAACTCTGTTTCTGTAGCACATAGAGTAGATCAGCTATACTCAAGTCAGTACTGTTTGAGTCTAAATTTAGCTCTTGCTGTGTTCTTAACAGTGGATCAAATGACTGTGTGTAATGTGACATGGGTCGCTCTCGCTCATGCTGACGAGCCCACAGAGCATTTACCAACAACTTTATAGAAAGCCAAAGCCCTGACACCACTTCCTGTCTAGCTGCCGTTCCACTAGCTTCTGCAACTCAATGCAATCTCTCACTGAGGGTTTCTTTCATCTGCTTTTCTGAAAAAGTGAAATTTATTTATGGGGTTTAATTTCCATATTCAATAGATAGATTAGTATCTATAATGACACTTGCTATTTATTGGTGAAATCAAACTTAAATCACAAAACCCTTTAGAAAGCCAGTCAGGTAATATGTTTTGACTCGTATTCCAAAATTCAGCAATACTCCTGTTCTGTAACTAATAACTCATAGATCCAAAGAAGAGTGGAGATCTGGGACTGTATTTTTTTAAGCTTCTCAGGGTAGGAAATCACTCCTAATGCATTTTTGGTCCTACTTTTTAGGACTAGGAGTAAACACATTTTATCAACTTACTCAACTTAGGAAATCACTCCTATCTCTGCCAATACCTAGGAGCTGCAGAGGTGTCCTAACCTGTTGAGAGTTTCCAGGAGATGGCATTCAGGTAGAGATATTCCGTGAGAGGAATGAATTATGAAAGATAGATGAGATAAGCGTATTGAAAGATTGTTTTTACCAGAAAAGTTATAAAAAAAAGTGTTGTATTTCATATTTGTTGGTTTTGGACATCCATATCCAATCAAGTTTTTTTTAATTTTCATCTGCACAGTTAATCCCACCAATCTTTTCTCCAAAAAGGATCATTTGTATTTATATGTTATGATATAAGTTACACCTTTAAAAAGCTGTTTTCACATTTCATTTGTTAGCATACTCAAACCTACAGCTTGTAAGTTCCATATCCATGATATCCACCAGTGTTAAAGTAATTTTTTCAACTTGTAGCTGTAATATCTGCAATCTAAAATTTCTACACCATTCAACCCCCTGTGTCTGGCTGTTAAAGCCATGTCTGGACTAAACATGGCCATCCGACTCTTTTAAGTTAGTGGTATTGATGCTGTGAGGTCCAGCAAGACCACTTAAATGACCAGTAGGATTTAGTGGCATCTAGCAGTGGGTTTGCAGATTGCAACCAATTGAATACCCCTCCCCTCCCCTTTCCAACTGTAGAAACATGGCGGTTCAACATGGAAGTTCAGTGGAAGGAGACTCGCTCCCTATGTAGATATAAAGGGCTCATTCTAAGGTATTGAAAACACAATGATTGTTATTTTCAGATGATTGTACACTGATTCAAACCTACTTATGAATCTGCTAGATGCCACTTAATTCCACACACTGCACCTTTAAAACAGGAAAATTTACAAATCAACACTATTTTATTTTTTAAAAGATCACCAGTGCTGTCTAGACAAATGGAGTAAACTGCCCAATACGGTCTTGAGTAAGTTTATGTTGTAGGTCTGAATTTTTTTTGCAATCTGCATTGTTACAAATGTCAGTGTGATTTTGAAGGAGGTTTTCTTACTTGTGGTAAAGGACCTGGAAGTTCACTTTGGCTCTCTACAGGGACACATTATGTCAATGTGGTGTTTTCAGCTTGTTCCGTCCAAGAGACCCATGAAAAAAACAAACTCTGCAGCTTTACACTGTATTCTGCTTCCATCACCTCATTTTATATACTTTTGATGTACTTTAAAAAATAAATGATTTACTGTACCGAGAGGCCCTGAGCATGACTGCTTTTTCTAGCAACACCTCACATTCATATCTCACCTGTCCAATACACCCACTCATCAGGCATTATCATGGGGTCATCCCACCCAAATTTTTCCTACTGTTCCTGGGGTTAGAACCAGCAACATTCAATATACTGTAACCTGACTCTTCTCACACATGTGTCCTAATCTTTCCTCAAAGGAAATTTTGAAAATGAATGACTTTAAAAGTTCAAAAAGTCTGTGAATTTCCCATCTCAAGATGGTTAAACTTAGGTGAAACATTTGATTCTGTTGCTTGGAGTCTCAGATTTGGACTTCACATTTTTATCTTTATCTCATAATTTCAAGCTAAATTACAAGGTTGGATCTCATAATTACAAAATGTTTATCTTGTCCTTCTGAGATTTTCTTCATAATTACAAGATGCAAAGGTAAAATTACAAGATACAGAGGTAATTACTAGAAAATCTCTCAATTTTTTTCTGTGGTAAAGGAATGCCTTTCATGTGTCATTAGACAGTAACAAGCAAGCAGAAACTAAGTAATCTTCTTGAGTAAATAATGTCACTGATCCCATCTCAGTATGGCATCTACAGTATAGTAATAGGTTTTGGTATTTTATCCAGACTCTTGCACTGTGATTCTTCCTGAGTCAGATCCTGCCTACAGACACCTCACTGTGCGATGAATAACATAAGAGTTATTTTAACCTTTTTGACTTTGCTGAGCAGCAGTTAGTGCTTACTCACTATGAGGAATGAAGTGATTGCAGCAGAGGCATTCATCACACTCTGACCTCAAGCCACAGTCAACAACTATTCAACAAATGATCAGAACATGTATCACGTGGACTTTTATAGTGTTGTCTTTTTAGCGTGTTGTCTCTTGGCTTTTGTCACCTTGTGATCTTGTCAAGTTGTTTTGCACAAATAAAAAAAAAAAAAAAAAGGTGTGATTAAGTAACTAACTTTTATGGTAACACTACAATAATGTGCACACATTTGGGAGTGCTAAATCAGTAAGGTAGAAATCAGAAGCTATTCTCTGTCTCCTAGTTCCCAATGACTCATTTTGAGAGCTTGGGAACAGACTGCTAGACACTGTTCAGTATCTAATGAATATTTCCTGTGAATCAGCACACTGAACACTTATGAAACGTTCCTGATGGCACAAACCCAAAAAACAATCCTATTTTTGTGTCCCTTTAAGAGTTGCATCATACTGAGCTGTTATGTGACTTCTCATTTACCTCACCCAGTGGTTCTCAAACTGGGGGGTGGGCCCCTCGTGAAAACTGTAGGGACAGTGAAGGGGAGTTGCGCCCATGGGTTCAAGGTAGCAGGGTTAAAACTTGTAACATAAGTCAATGGAGAATATATCATAATCTCAATATAAACTGATTTGTTTTAAAGAGGTCCATCTATAGTTAAAGCTGGTGGCCATCTAGAAACGTGTGCCATTAGTAGAACATTATTTACGTGCCACCTGTGTCCCAAATTAAGAGTGATAGTAAGAGTAGTAAAAGTAGAATAGATGCAAAAAAATGGAAGCACACATGAAATTTCACATCGACTGCATTGCATTTTAAAGGTATGTAAATGAGAAATGTCATTAAAGATTAAAGTTGAGGGTGAATTTAAACTGTTGTGTACCTATACCATAAAAAATGTCTTTCTGTCTCTTCAAATGATAATCGTTTAATATTTAGGGCCTTCTATAAACAGCAGTGACCATTTGCTTCTATTTCTTTGGCTACCTGTGATGTGAAGATGCACACTGTTTTGATTTAACTACTGTGACTTTAAATAAGTATGTGAACAATTAAGTTTGTAGTCTAGGTCTGTTCAGACCACAGGAGGCTCATCCATAGAGGCAGAGGAGGTTGCACCTCCTCAATTTTTGAGAGGCAAGAAGGAGATGATCAAAATATAAAAAAGGGTAGTTGGTTGAAATAAACCATTACCAAGTCTTAGTATCATTTATAAAATAATTTTCTCTCTTCTTTGGAAAAAATCCATTGATGAAATTCTGAATAGAATGCTTCAACAGTGACACCCGCAGGTCAGGCAAGAGGGGAAAGAGCAGTCTGTGTGAAGGAGAGCAGAGGAGAGGCCTCAAAATCTGACCCTCCCCACTCCAACTTTGTTAGAGTGCATTCTGTAGTCACACTCACAGCTGAATGAAGTTCCCTTCATTAAGGTGTGGGGTATAAATACAGCTGCAAGCTTTGGGACAAACTTCCCTCTCTCCAGTGGAAACAGGAAATTACGTAACTTTCGTAACCAAGAGCGGCAACTGTTGCCATGATCCACCAGCTGTTGGAAGATGAGAGGAAGAGAGCATCCAGAAGGCGTAGATGTTTAAAGCGCCTTTTAGCGTTGATGCACCAGAGAAAGGTACTTGCGTCTTTTTTGTTGCTAATGCATTTTGTAACAGTTGTATATTCATACCTAATCTTTATGTATATTCTTATTCTTTAGTAAATTATATTATTTATTGTAGACTAATAATGAAATTGTGTAGATGTAGCCTGGTGCATTCTTTATTGTAATTTGACCATAACATGATAAAACAGTTTGTCCCCAATTAATGCAAAGACAAGGAGAATATTGTTGAAGAATGTCAGAGCAGCAACATGATTTCTAAAGGCCTATACATATGCTATCACCTAAGTGTCCAAAGGACAATGAATGTGTCAGAGGTATTAAAGTAACATTTTGTCTGTTATTCTTTTTTTCCCAGGACAGAGGGCTGTACAAACAGTTAAATGCTGCCACCCCTATCATGCTGTTGTTGAGGTGTGCCTCAAGAAGGACTTTCGTCTAACAAGAACAACTGTGGCATACTTGATGTGGTTAATTACCTCACCAAGAGGCCATGGTTGGGGCCAGGAGATGGAGGTTCTTGTTTTTTTGTATAGCTTGGCCCATGGACTTTCACTCTCTGTGGTCAGCTCTGCCTTTGGAATTCCAATAACCACAATATGAGGTGCACAGTATGATCCACAGAGTTAGCAGGGAGATAAAGGCCAAGCTCTCTACTGTAATTCCACTGCCATCGCCACAGGAGTTTCCTATGATTGTCCAAGGCTTCAATGAACTTGCACAGAGTCCTGCTTTGGCCCATGCTGCTGGTGCCATATGGATGGATGCCACATTCGGATTAGAGCTCCAGGGAACCTGCACCATGCTGAATACATCAACTCCAAGCTTTTTCCATCTATGCAAATGCAGGCCATCTGTGATGCAAGAGGCAGATTCCTAGATGTGTTTGTGGGGTATCCAGGCTCTGTACATGATGCCAGGGTTCTGCGCAACAGTCCTATCTTCTTCCAGGCCCTATACCCTCCAGCTGGCTATTATATCCTGGGGGATGGTGTCTATCCTTGCCTGGAAAAGCCAAGTGGCTTTTTTTCCGCTGTTGGCTCTTGAACCTTGAATCTTGAATCTCTCCCTCTTGAACACCATGCACCCTCTGCAAGGCTGGATCCAGTAGAGGTATGATGTGCATCACTGCAATGCTTGTTCTGTTGTTGAACAAGCTTTTGGAATGATGAAAACATGCTGGCGAGCCACGCTCTCAAAGGCCCTTGCGGTCCATCCAAATTTTGCACCGGGCATCATTGCTTGCTGTGCATTCTTACACAATCTTTGCATTAACATGAACGATGTTCTGGAAGAGATGGAGGCCTCACTGCCTCAGCTGTCTGGGCTGGACCCATGGTGGGTTAACCAGACTGGTTAACCAGCACAGACAAAGTTCTATTAACAGACAAGATGACCAACAGCAACGAATGCTTTGGGACGTTATGGCATGGATACTTCATCTCAAAGAAATAAAGAAGAAGACATAAGATAACATGAGTCAGATACAGCTCCTCTCTCTCTGTCTCTTTGGTCACTAATTTCTTCTCTGATGGTTAAATGTCTCTCTGTGTCTGTTTTATCTCCTTAACAAGAATGCAGTGATCATATAATGTGCTGTGAGTAGTTTGCCTGTTGAAAAGTTACAGTGAGCTGTCTGGACTCACATGGAAAGAACTTGATTCATTTGGAATTTATCCAGTTTTTAATTGAGTGGTTGTTCAGTCACCTGTTGATTTGTGATTTGTGAATGAGTGTGCAGGAGGTCTGGCTGCTTGCTTGTGACAATTTCTTCATTGTTCATTTATAAACTGAGCGGTATATTGTGTAATAAGCTTAAAGTAATTAGAATTAAGATTTTTTAAATACTAAAAGTAATTAGAATAACAACAGTGTTAACACTGTCAGCTTTGTAGGCCATTTTTTGTATGTTGTGCATACAGATAAGAGTGTGTAAGTCATGTATTTGATACATGCATTAATACTTTTTGATGTGTGGTATTTATATATATATATATATATATATATATATATATATATATATATATATATATATATATATATATATATATATATATATATATTTCTGTATACTAAGAAAATACATAGGAAACACATGTAAATCATGTGATATGTTGTTTGTTTTTGATGAGAGCATAAATCTGTTGTCACAAAAGAACAATACTATAAATTTGAAGTTAACTTTGTGCAACTTTGTTGGTAAAATGACACATCTGAATCACTCCATGGCTAAAATGAGCACTTCTTTGTTTAGAAACAATATGTATATGCTAAATGTCTTTAAATAAGCAGCCTTTGATGCAGTTTGTTGTAAGATTCCATGTTACATTCTGTTTGAATATGGGTTGCTATAATTCAACAGGTTATGCTATAAATTATGTTGGTGTATGGTGTTTAATTTTGAGCACCTGCCCCTCTAAAGGTCTCTGCACAGCCCTGCATTTGAACATAGGTAGAGATAAGTAGCCCAACTAGTATAAAATAACATGACACCATGGGTTGGTTTTCCTCCTGTCCTCCCCAATTTATTCAGTTACCAGCTGCCACTGGCTTAGACAGAACGTGAAACGAATTTTTCACATGACACGATTACATACAAAGTCAATGCAAAGACACAAGTAGGCACAAATTTGCCCCGGGCAACGTGAATAGATGTCAATACGTCTGCTTGAGCTTAGAATGTTTCAACTTGAGCAAAAAAATCATGCGAAAGCCTATCAGTATTGAGATTCTCCTGATGTTACTGGAAATCAGAAATGGAGGACAAACTCATTGGTGCCATCTGTGGGCACCTGGAGCTCTATGATTCAACACTGATCCATTACAGTGACAGAACAATAAAGGAGAGGGCTTAGAGAAAAGTGAGCGAGACCACAGGACTTGATATGTTACTAATGGTAAGTTCTGAAAATATGTATCTGTTATTTGATTCTAGCTATCAGTTGTAACTTTTCTATGAACAAAGTTAACACTAGCATTACCTGGCTTCCCCAGTTAGGTAACACACCCGTTTGCCCAGCTGGCTTTCCCGGCAGGCTTGTCTGGCTTACTATCGATCTAGATTCAACAGTTCATGTTTACCTGTGTTTCTTGTCAGAGGCTGCCCAATCTACTATGAATCCTCAATTCAATGGAAAGAAAAATAAATAAAAAAATATAAAATTATTAAAGCTAGTTAGCTTCTACCATAGGATAGCATGCACCATTAAAGGTGAACTTATCAATATTTTACATTAACACTAGTTTATATTACTTGTATAATGTGAAAGGGTCAAAATACCTCCAATCTTTGTAGTTGCCTCCAGTTTATAAGGGTCTTTCAGCTTCTTGTTTTGCTTTTACAGCCGCATACCGCATAGAGACTGGGGGACTGGTCAGGGTTGAAGGAAAGCTGAATGGGGAAAAGTACAGAGAGATCCTTAATGAAAACCTGGTCCAGAAAGGGTCTGACTGACCTCAGACTGGGCCAAAGGTTCACCTTCCAACAGGGCAATGACCCTATAAGCACACAGCCAAGACAACGCAGGAGTGGCTTAGGGGCAACTCTATGAATGTCCTTGACTGAACCCAGTCAAACGTCTCAGGAGAGACCTGAAAATGGCTGTTCACTGATGGTCCACATCCAACCTGATGGAGACTGAGAGGACCAGCAGAGAAAATTCCCAAATCCAGGTGTGCAAAGCTTGTCGCATAGTACCCAAGAAGACTCAAGGCTGTAATCGCTGCCAAAGGTGCTACAACTGAGTACTGAGTAAAGGGTCTTAATACTTATATCAGTGTGATATTTCAGTTTTTCCTTTTTAATACATTTGCAAAAATTTCTAAAATCCTGTTTTTGCTTTGTCATTATGGGGTATTGAGTGTAGATTGATCAGGGAAAAAATGAATTCAAACAATTTTGGCATAAAGCTGTAACATTACAAAATGTGAAAAAAGTGAAGGGCTCTGAATATTTTCTGAATGCAAGGTTTTGCAGAGGTTTTGACTTATAAATGATCCATTAGCAGGCTGGAGTATATCCCAGCATGCAGTGGGCAAGAGGCCTGCACAGGTTGTCTATCACAGGCTAACACATACAGGGCAACAAACAACTTCACACTCACACCTCTACAGGCAATGTTGAATTTCCAGTTCAAGTAACTTGCATGTCTTTAAGCTGTGGGAGAAAACTACAGCACCCACACATGGAACAAATCCCAGACTGTTCTTGCTGTAAGGCAACAGTGCTAACCACTGAGCCACCCATTTACAAATCAGATAGCTGTAGGTAGTTGTTGCAAAATTTCCCAATCTCACTGGCTTTATTGTACATTGATGACACACTAAAGGTTGAGTTATGACTGTTTTCCATGGCATTGATCATCAGTGTGCTGTCTAACTTGTTTGTCTCTCCTCTCATGTGCCACATGAAAAGTAAACACTTTTCAAAGGTGCAGTGACTATGGTAACATATCACTTTGAGAGTCTGCGAATATCATTAATGTTTGGTGTCACCATTAGTTTGCACACAAGCCGGTTCACCTCGCTTAATGGAATATATTTTATGATCCACCTGCTGCTGGAAAACAGGAAGCAAACACACCTGTAGTTGTAAAGAGTTTATATGAGATGATGAATGATCTTATAAATGCTGTTTGTCTGTTTTTGTTGAGAGATGATTCAGTTCAGTCTGCCTCTCATGTCTGGACATGAAACTGTTTTGCTTTTGTCCCAACATTTAGTGAACTTTTTTAAAGGATCCATACAAAGAAATGCAAAGGTCCATAAAAATGTCAGGACTGCAACTGTAATTTAAGAATCTAATGTTAATCTGTATAATCTATAAATTTACAATGTGCCCAAAGGTTGGATTACCTACCAGGAAAAGTGGGCAGCTGTCTAGAGCCTCAGTCTCCCTGGGGGCCCAAAACCTTCAGATTCCCTTTCTGTCAGCTGGTTTGTGGAAATTTCATTAACAGGAAATTTGTTTGGAAATATGCACTAATATCCACAACATGTTTACACAGCAAGCCTGAGGCCAGATATGGGTGACAGGATACACCCATGATTGTAATCAGGAACTTACACTCTTTTTTTCCAATTCATTTTTATTTATATAGCACCAAATCACAATAGAAGTCATCTCAGGTCACTGTTCACTTCCAGAGCAGGTCTAGACTGTACTCTTTATACACCCTCTGTGTATACTGCTTATAAAGGCCTCACAACTCGTTTTTGCCCTTAGGTCCCCTAGTGGGATAATGCGGCCATGATGTGCCTGTGTGAAAGTGCAAGTATTTCTGCAATACAATAATGGTAAGCTGAACCACATGTGCTGCTTAAGTATAGGAATTTACATAACCAATATATTATATATATATATATATATATATATATATATATATATATATATATATATATATATATATATATATATACACACACACACACACACACACACACATAACCACATAATGCACACTCTGTGTGCTTTAGAAATCAACTTATATGCTCTGAAGTAGTGCTGATATAAAGTCACATGTAGAGCTGGCAAGCTGGCCCTTTCAGCGGTTGCCGACACACAGAGACGTTTCTTTGTATTCTTTAAGAGGAAGTGTACAGAAAGACTGAGCTTTCCAGCTCAGTGGAGGACTGACAGGCAGAGACATATATGCATGTTTAGGTTGAAACAAATGCCATAATGGCGATTACATAACACTGCAACACATATTTTTCTGCCAACTTTTTAACTCTATATACTGCTTATAAATATTAAATAAACAGTTTATATAACACTATAATGTAGCTGTTAGCAGATATGAGTGTTTATTAATGTACACCAGCAACTTAAAAATTCCATATATCTGCTTATAACTACATTAGCATGTTATTAACCATGTATTAACTGTTATAATATATACAGCTTATAAATGATAAATAGGCGGACTTAAAGGAAGTTTTACTGTTTGTCTAGTTTTTGTCATGTTTCCTTAGTGTGAATGTACACATTATGGTACATGTTTGTAAGCCTTGTCTGTGTATTTCTGCGTATGCTATGTCTGTGTCTATGTACTGTCACTTTGCAGCAATACAAACTAAACAATATAGCACTAACATAAACATCAATTTTATAAAGTCATGAGGTTATATGGACTGACAACTCATTGATCAGCTTCACATGCAACCCTAGAGAAAACAAACCAAAACAAATTTTATTCTGGCGACTTCACTACGCCTTACATGTACGGCTTGGATTATCCTGTCTAGTGTCAGAAAAACAAATTATGAACATTAATAGTCAGAACTCCATCTGTAAACCAAAGCTTATTGTATAGTGATAACAACTACCCCCTTATGATGAGGTTTTACTCACTTTTTAAAGAGGAAATGCCAAACACAGAGGTCATTGGTGGTGAGGGTAGATGCTGCAAGTATAAAGTGCAGGACAGAGCAGGATTCACAGCCATATTTCCAGTGTGTGGTTAGGTTTAGGCAACTAAAACATTATGGTTAAGTTGAAGGAAAAATCATGGTTTGGTAAAATAATGAAAAAATGAACACGTCCTCTCTTGTGCTTCAAGTCAGCGATCACTTTTTCAGTATTCAACCAAGACCTGCGTCTCGCCCTACCATCACACCGTCGGCATTACTTTTCTTTCAAAATGTTTTCACTGTTCCAGATTAGTAGTATATAAACATCATTTTTAGGAGCCAGGGTTTGACCTGCAGCTGTCACAGAGGCTGCTGTGACTCCTAGTGAGCCAGGCTGAACGAGAACAAGTGGCAATTCAGCTGTCCAATTAAATGCTCATATCTGAAGCAGTTCAAGGGTGGTCTTTAAAGCAATTATCAACTTAGAGGGCAATGTGAGTGATGCAGCGTCCAAGAAAGAGACATTTTAAGGGGCTTGATTGTGTGCACTACCATGATTAAATGATGATGAAAAATGGTCTTTTAAGTTAAGCATGCACATATTTTAGAGCACATCAGATGCTACAACTGCTGTATGTGTTGCACCACATTTTCTTTAATACACTGGGATAACTTAATGTGGATAGATAGTGACTCCAGGTGAACTGCTTTTTAAAAGGAGGCCACATCTTGTGCACCTTGTGGCCATTATTCTTTATTTTGGTGTAGAAAGATGATTAGTCATATCACATCATTTCCATCAGTAGCTGGGTTTTGCCCAGTTGTGACCTTGTAGATGTTCAATTTTTCTGAACACTTAAAAAATTTTCATCCATGTAAGCTTAAAAGCTGAGGTTCATAGTTAATTCTTGACTTTGTAAACACTGTTGAAGCACTAAAGATTTTGTCTTTTTCTTGTGTTCCATCCATGTAGCAACACAAAGAGTCTACAGCCATGCTAGCAGCTCTGTGAAGTTGTACTTATAGGCACAGTGGTGCTTGGAGCAAAATGCTACTGTCAACATGCTAACATGCTCATAATGACAATGCTAACATTTTGATGCAGATATGTTTACTATGTTCACCATCTTTAGCATGTTAGCCAAGCAGCGACCTCCAGGGCTGAAAAATGAAACCAAGGCAGAAGTGCCAAAAACTGCAGTTCTTCAAATGGCCACTTGAGGCTGGCTCCAAAAGCGAGTCAATCCCCATAGACCCCCATGTTAAAATCCCTTACTTTATAGTAGAAATAAACATGTTTACAGCCTAGTACAAAAAATAGTTGTGGTCTCTATAGCTAATTTCCCCTTTCATGACAACTGTACGGGGGTGATTTTTTTTTTTAATAACTCACCCATTTAAATTTTATTCAGCTGTAGATTTATGCATAATTAAGGATGGCTGCCTTGAGTGACAGGTGCTAGCCACTAGATGGCTTGTTTCAGCAACCAGGCTTCATTCAGCCCGCCTCAGCTCACCTCTTTGCCATTTTGGATTAGCCAGGGGTGAGGCAGAGTCAGGCATTTCCAAGATGGCGACAGCCAGAGCTGCCCACTTTGAGCTTCAAAACGGCTCTTCAGAAAAAAAAACGCTTGGTATTGTCACGGCTACGTCCATATTTTTTAGTCTATGGTGTTAGCCTGCTAACATTTTCCATTAGCACTAAACACAGCTGAGGCTGATGGGACTGTCATTAGTTTTGCAGGTATTTGATCATAAACCAAAGTATTGAAAGAATTTTTTGACCTGATGATGGTGCTAGATGTAAAATAAACAATCACCAGAGCTATTACAATTCATCCTGATGGGAATATCAATAGTTGTTGAGATATTTAGTCTGTATTAAAGAAATGGACCTAAAGCCAAAACTCAATGCACTTGGTGTTTACAATATCCTCTGTCGTAACATTACCAAGGACCTTGGGCCAGTGATTGACTGATTGTTACTTGCCATTGTGAGCTGTCCAGAGATTCAAGATCAAATAACATAAGTACATTGCCCATTACATAAAGTCAAGAGAGAGTTTAAATGTCATCCAGCTCTACACTACATTGATCATATATAGAAGAAACAAGCAACAGTTTGTTGTATTTGGTTGTTCATGCAACAAGGTCTGAGTCATTTAAGATGAGAGTTTATGTGGCCACCCACTAGGGATACAGAGAACTCTACAGGAGTTTTCTGTCAAAACAACTGTTAATGAATGAGGCAGACACTACAGAAGTATACCTCTCTTTGTCCAGTATTCCATCGACGATATAAAGTGATTCACTCATGTAGAGTGGGCTGCATGTAGCTCCTCTGGGGCCCCGGTCAGATTTAAAAAAAAAAAAAAAAAAAACTCTTCTCAAAGTAACACAAAGGTTAAGAAAACAGCTGTAAGAAGTTACACTTTCCGTGTAGAGTACTATTATCATCTGTCAAATCTATGTAATACTTAACTACACAGGATCTGGATCTGGGACTTTGTTTTCAACCTATTCATAGATTCATGAAAGACAGAGGCAATAGTCATCTCTCATACAGCTCTCACACATTCTTACAATAATATGTTTCCTAGTGTATTACTGTAATACTATACATGTCCTTTTGGAAACATTCCAGCGGCGTCATGTGTAGACCTACAGCAGATGTCCTTACAAATGAACCATGCATCAGTTTAAGTAGGAGGTCTAACACACAATGTGCTGACCTCATAAGTGAAAGATGCTACAATTCCAACAGTGAGTCACAGCATCAGTTTCTGGCTGTGTTGTTTACAGTTTACAAGAGACCATGTATGGTCAATGTGTGAAGACTGGTCAATTTGTTACAGAGATAGTCAGTGGTAGTGTCTAGAATGAGAATTCCAGGATATTTAATGTTGTTCTGCAATTTTCTGGTGTGGTCCCAGCAATATTCGTTGTTAAAGTGTACTGAAGTAACATATCACATGACATGGCTAAGCTATGTTTGAGTCAAAAAAAATAAAGTTAGAAATGCTTTTGCAACAATACTTTCCACTAATATGTTTGGATGTTTGATTTGAAAGAGAACTTATTTTAATTCATATTATAACTATTCTAATTATCTATCTGTAAACTTCCCCTGCTCTTCCATCTGTTTCACTCTGCAGATGTCTCTCAATTTTCACTCTGCATTGAGTGTTTTGTCAGAGTGATGGTTATTTGGGGTGTTTTAACTGTAAGCTTTTCCTCATGCCTCTATGCACCTTTTTTATGCCTCAGTCCCTGTCCATGATCATGCAGGCTATGGTGGAAATTGTAAATGAAAGTTTTGACAGCATTTTTGGTGCAAATTCAGGAGGGAGTTATCACAGTTACAGTCAAATCAAGTGCACCTGCAGAGCAGCCGCCCCACACTAAACTAATATAACAGCCTACATGAGTAGGCTAGGTATAAATACACCAGAAAACTCGTTGGAACCAAAATACAATGTGTGTGATGTATGCATGACAATATCAAATGTGTGTCTGAGGTAGAGTAACTTATTACTCATCCTTTTGAAATAACCACACAGAACTCACATTTTTAGGTATGTGGAGTTTCCTCCATGTCAGACACAAAAGGTGCTGCACTTTCAGAGGAATGTAATATAAGCCAGTATTCAAAGTAGACTCGGTGGTGGAGGGCTTTATAACCCACTCAAACATAACACTAATTGGTTCAGAATGGCACTTATTGTGGCAGACCCTCCGCATGAATGCACAAATGGAGTCATGCGGGACCCATTGCAAATTTTTGCTGGAGCAGGCAGTTTTAACTTTGCTGCAGGTGGGAGCAGGCGGCCAAAAAATATATTGCGGAGCCCAGGATTTAGCCAGCACTGCAGGCTGACTCTCACAGAGCCGGGCTGAGTGCTCAGTCAGCGCTCCTCCTGATGCTCCCTGACACTGCTACCTGCTGCTGCTGCTCCTCCTCACACACACACACACACACACACACACACACTCATGAGTGCGCACCACCTCCTGCAGCAACCTGCCAACTTCACCTGAACGAGCAAAGAACAGAAACACCAAACAATGCGTAGATGTTGTCTTAACTTGTCTTACCACAAGTTATTACTACTGAGGAATTGTAAGCTTGCATCAAGTTGCATGCCATCATCATTAGGAGCGCTACCCCTGATCAGTGTGTTAAGAATCAGAGAAATGAAACAAAATAAAACAACCTCAGCAAAACAAACAACCACAGCCAACACCACATGTTCTAAAATAACAAGTAGGCTAAAATAAATAAATACAACGTAATTTGCCCCAGAACAGGTGTACTTATTGCACTAGAATAACTGTAGTTATTGCACTAGTATTAATGTATATGCATGAGAAAATAATTTTACTACGTTATTACCGTCTTCCCTGCAGAATGAGAGAAAACACAAAATCAATGCAGCTCTATCTAGAATGTTTGCGGGTGCGGGTGGGAGTGTAACACACACATTGCGGGAGCCGGTGGTAAAGGTCAGAAATCCATCAGGAGCAGAGGGGAATTAAGAAAACAGGGCTGTAGTAGGGGAAGGGTGTGTGTATGTGTGTGTTGGGCGGGGGGAAGGGGTGTCATGTTACTCACAGTTTGAGCACTTCTACGGCTCGGATTGGCACGAACCTCTCCTGGTTAAATCATCAGTACAAAGGATGAGCAACTGTGTTACAAAATATCTGTTCTTTGGTAAAAAAGTTGAGGGTACAAGAATGTGTACATATAAATTTTGGGGTAGAAGTTAACTACAACTCCCATGGGCCATTTCAGCAAGAAACAGCCAATCACCGAGTTTAAAATTCAGTCATGTGCATCACTAATGGCAGGCAGAAGCTAAAGATTATGGTGTTGAGAAAACTGATTTACAATCTTCAGCGACAAAGCATTTTGAGTTTGTCACGCTCTGATTCACACCCATTGCTTCTTCTCCACAGCAACAATGGCCGAGGCTCATGGGTTTTATAGTATGTAGTTTTTATAGTATTCTTAGCCATCTGCCATGCCAAAATCATGGATTGATTTCTGATTTCTCAGACATGAAGTTGAAAGATAACGTGAACCTATAGAATTGTTACATTATCAAAGTCCTGAGTTTCTATGTCCAGTAACATTGAGGAGGTCGTTTAAAGAACATTTTAAATGGGAATCCAGAAAGGGAAAAAACACTTCTGGAACCAGTGGCCCCTCCTGCTTCACAACTCAATATGGCAGTGCCACAACTGGCCACAAAAGTTTAATTAATACAGGTGAAAGAACTATGTAGTGCTCATCAAATAATTTTTAAAAATTTACATAAATTAATATAATCTTGTTGTTAAGGCAGGAAGCAGTGAATAAAGTAAAAGACATTTTATTGTAGGGCTGGTAATGTGAACTTGGGAGATGGACTGGGCTGGGGGAAGAAGGCTGGAGAGGAGCTAGTCTGGCAGCTGGGAAACTGGGGCTAGGGTTTGGCCAGGGAGTTGGACCAAGCAGAGCAGGGGGAATGCTGAGGAAAGCTGGGCAGAGCGGGTTCCAAGGAACGGAGAGCTAAACTGAGCCAATGTAGGAGACAGACAAGGTAGGAGGTCTGGAGACAGAGGCTGGAGTCAGGCTGAGGTTAATGCATGAACAGAGCGTATGATCTGGCAACATGGTGGTCTGAAGTGAATATTTATGGCAGGGCTAATCATGATGCATGGCAGCTGGTTGCTTGACACCCGCACACCTGTCTCCACTCCTGCAATTAGACACACACGCACTCACACAGGGTACCGTTGAAGTCTCTTAATTGCATCCACATTTCCATCACTTGTGTCTCTTCCTTGCATCTTCCACCAAGGATGCATGGAGACACGCAAGGAAACCATGTGAGGAGAGAGAAAATGAGGAAACATGTTTTTAGAGACATGAGACGTCCTTTCCTCTGAACCGTCATGTGAAGCGATGTCCGTTTCTGATGACAGCAGCCGCTGATGACAGCTGGATCAGCTGTTTGTATTATTTATTCAGTATTTGTGTCTGTATTTATTGATATTCTAATTGTGAATTCATTATTTAATAACCCAGGATATGATTAGGATGTCTTTTGAACACTGAAAATGATTTATTAGGCTAAATGTTTCAGGGAAAAAGGAAATTACGTAGTTCATAACAAATGCGACACTCAGGAATTTTCAGCTTCACAGGTGACTGAATGGAAATGGTGATGTGAAATGATGTGAAATATAAAGGTGTTTAAAATGTGTTTCTTGATGACAAACTCCCCCTGACTTTTTTACCCATAAGAAAAGTTACTGGAGGAAATAACAGATCATCTTTCTAATAAATGAAGTTGTTTATGGTCTTTTGTTGATCAGACCTACAGTTAACACAGGTTTTTAACTAGAGTTAATCAGAAAACAAATAAAAACTTGAGATGTATCAGATCAGCTGCAGCGTCCAATCAATAACTGCTTTCCAATCCAAGGAAGCATGTCAGCTGGTAAAAGACTTCTGTGAAGGCTGCTCTCATGTATCCTCACTCACGGGCACCTCAGAGATCCTCCTCGCTCCTCAGAGCAAAAACAAGAAACTTGAGACGGTATTCGTGATGGTGGACTTGAACAACTTCCGGTTCAAGTGAAGAGCGAGGAAATATCAAGTAAGAGACTGGAGATGTACCCACAGACACAGGAGGGGGAGAGGGAGAGAGTGGAGGCAGGCTAGGTGGAGGAGGAGGCGGAAGGGGAGGGTGTGACAGTTGTAAAATAGTTCATATAATCTGGAAGACTTCCTTCATTCAATTCCATCTTGTAAATAAATTATCATAAATTACAAGAAGTAAGAATAAGCGTTTGAATGAGTCATAATTGTAAAATGTTTTTGCTTTACGTAAATGTAAAGGTGTGGCTCATATACAGTATATGTTTTAATATTTTGTGGAAAACTACTGTTCAGTGGTACAGAAGCATAAACTATATCAGGCTTTCATGAGCAGTCGAGTTGAAAAACTCATGTTGACACAAAATGTTGATAACAAGATAAATTCAAAGCCAAATTATTGTTTTTTCTCTTCGGGGGAATTGTTGATGATAACAAAGAGATAAAACACAGCCAACTTTATCCTTTAACAGAGCAGTGACAAATCCATCAGTGCGGTGAGATTCCACAGATTATCCAAAGATTGAAACCAGACTCGTCGAGCAAACAGCAGCAGCAGGAAGCAGGAAATGGCCATGACAGAATAATATTGTGCTGCAGAGCAACCAATCTGAGCACCTCTCTGCTGACATATCTGCTCAACATTTCAACTCAGTCAACATTGGTAGCTTTGGCATGTCCACCTGTTTTTTTCCACTATGAACAATCTTAAAAGGCTCAAATAACTTTCAGGTGATACGTTGGGATTTGTTTGTGTAGCCTTCATGTGCTGGTTTTATCAGATTTAGAGATGGTAACAAGATTGGAGAAAAAGTTTCAAAAAACATAGTGACATAAATCACTGCCTGATTTGCAGTCTCTTTTCTTTCTTTCGTTGACATATGTCTTCAGTTAGGTTATTTGCTTTCCACAATTCACAGAAATCTCTGGACCTTCATCTGTCTTGCAGGACAGGGTTAGAGCCTAAACAGTGTAACCAAATTCAGATCATAGAGGGGTTGAAAACTTTCTAACTTAAGGCAAAGTCCTATTTTTGGTGTCCGTGATAGTGAAGTGTTGGTGACCTGGGGTTTAAAAAGTGATGGGTTTATCATGTAATTATGATTATATCTGATCAGTGTTTGCAGATACAAGTGTAGATGATGAATAAATCATGATGAAGTGTATGTCTTCATATGGAGGCTGTGTACAACTGGACTACAGAAAACTTTGTCTATAAAACTTAAAGCCCCACTAATCAATAGTTTTTATATTAAAAAGAAATCAAATGACTATGTAATGTGAAAACGAGTGACAAACTGAACTCTGCAGATCTATGAAGCTTTATAACCTTTTTTAGCTCAGTTTTGGTTTTACAGCACATTAGCTGTATGGTTCAGTCTTAGTGCTCTCATTAACCTTGTTTCCTTGTTTCTAGCTGCAGCTTTTTTAATCCAATACACTTCCAGTAAACCCACTGTACACTACCTGTCCAGCACCAAACAGCACAGAGATAGTTTAGTGCTCGGGTGGTGAGGAGAGTATAACTATTTGTTTTTGGAGTTGGATGAGATCAAAACTAAACTAAAAGGAGAATGGATATGGTTGCAAAGTGAGAAGAGCTTTTTCCAGTGTCCCACGCTCTGGAAGTAAAAATTCCATTAATTTTTCCAACAGATGTGACTCACACCTAAAAAATCCAATTACCAAGCTTAAAATTCAGTTACATGCACTGTTAATGTTGGGTTAAAGATTAATGTGTTGAGGAAACTGAAATTACAATCTGTAGTTTATATCAATTAACTTTTGAATTCTGGGTCAATGTTGGATTGTTGGAAGTACTGTAAGTAATATGGTTAGCTACCTCTCTATTTAGAGCTCTCTGCCATGCCATACTTTGGGAATAAACATGATTTCTCAGAAACAGTTGAAATACTTTTTTGGGATTTTATTTATTTATTGTCATGATGTCAGATATCTATATTAAACATCATCACAGTTCCAAAACTTGAGGTTATTGTGTGTAGAAATGCTCCCTGTAAGTCAAAAGCCAGGGCTTCAACCTGCCCTGAACGCTTTGTGACGGTTATTTCTGTCTTGCTGATGACTTGACACTGGTTCGTCAATTCTCATATTTTGGATCTGATTCTGACTCAAACAAACAAAAGTAGTGAAATCCTAATGTTTGTTTCATGGTTTGTTGACCAGCCTGAGGGGCAGCTTCCAAGAGACAAAGAGACACAAGCTAAAACAGCTGGTTTCAGACAAAGGCTGAATTGAGGGGCAGTGTAAAGGGTCAGTATGAGTTTAATAAGGAGTTTTTTGAACTGTAAATCATGCAAAGATATTCCAGTAGAGCCCCAGATTAAATATATAGCTCTGTAAATGTGCAGAATAAACTTGTGGTCATAACATAAATCTGTATGATAATTACATTATCCAAGAGAGTCCTATATTTCTATGTTAAAGGCCCAATATATAACTTTTCTGGATTAAAATGTCTAAAATTGAATAGACCCATGTTATGTATTTTTGTGAGTTGTGTACGTACATTATCCCAAATGTTTCCAACAATGTTCAAACCCAGAGAAATCCATAATTTTAATCAGGTAACAGTCCATGTCAGTGGTGTCATATCCTCTTTGTGCATGCATCAACGTTGTGGTTGTCCACCAGTCATAAATGGACTTTTATCTAGTTTTAAGCCACATGTTTACAATACACTTTTTATATCTTGGTCATTTTTGGCTATATCTTTTACTGGATGGAGGATTTTAGTCATCAGATGTCTGGATCTTAAGAGAAACAGAGAAACAAGCTGAGCAAACATTAGCGGCAGCTCGGTTCACAGCCCCTCTGGACGTCCTATGTCCACTGAACAGCGTCAGAGAAACACGGATTTTTAATGTGAAACTGCTTCATTCAGTGTTTTTCCCAGTTTTAATCACCAGGTCCGTTTGTTTTGGAGAGGAGACCTCTGTGGATATTTCTGCTTTAGTAAAAACCTCCTGAATGATGAACACTGAAGGAATCCTAACCAGGAGAAGCTGACTTCAATGACGGCAATGATGGTTGTTAAACAATGAAGACAGCGACTCCCATAATCCCATGGTACGTCACGATGTCATCAAACTCTGTCTTTTGTTATTGTTTTAATTGAGAGACCCCTAGCAGAGCAAAATGTATAGGTTTAACTGAATAGACCCACACAATCAGCAGGGGAAAACATTTTTGGTACAGTTTAATTTACTTCTTCTTTTGACAAAATGGCTGAAGACACAAAATGATGTGCATTAAATTTGTAACAAGAATATAAAATTAGAAAATGAAAACAAAACAAATATTAATATTTGTATCACAATAATAAATCTGCTTTTAACTTGACCAAGTAAACTCTGTTGCACATTTTTGCACACTTGCATTTCCTGTGTCTCAAACAGCTCTATAAACTCACCTAACACATCAAACCAAACAGGCCTGAACAGAGATAAAGCTGAGATTAAGCTCATTCAGCACTATTTTCACACATACAACTGTCAAGTCCAAAATGTTTTATGAAGACTAATAGGCTGAGGATTGGCAAGCAAGTCAGCATGAGCTATAGCTGTGGATTTATGTACAGAAATGTTCACATCCAACCATTTCCAGTTCCCCTGAGCTCCAGTGCTTTGTCATAGCTCCTGACTCATTGCAAAACCCAGACTGAGAAAAGGGTCATACCCCTCCAGCCAAAGCCTGCTTCACCAGGTTGATCTGATTTGCAGCAGTGATTGACTTAATGGTGATCTGGCAGCATATGAGTAACACACAGGTGTTGCCTATAAAGGTTACAGAGTGCAATTATGAGAGAGAGTGAGTGTGGGAAGGTAAACACAAATTATGAACAATTATGTGTGTGTGTAAGCGTGTGTAAGAGGATCGGAAGCTGCACATTTCTTTGAGGCAGAGGTAATCTCATTGCTTAGATTAAAAAAGCAGAAGTAGTAACAATTGTTCTGTCAACAGTCAACTGAAGCCAAAAAAGGCAAGGAGTGAGAGAGGATGGATACTGCACTGTTAATCTGCAAAAACTCTGTTTCTGTTAGCCTTATTTTGTTAGTGATTCAGAGTTGGGGGAACTACAGACCAATGGGTATTAGTTTCATTTCTGGTATTTACATGTATTATTATAAATTAATAGACAATGAGTACAGGAAACCTTGGTGAACAAGTTTTTTTTAAATCATATAAGTGTCAATAAAACATTAGCTAGGTTACCTACGTTAGCTAACCTAGCTAGCTGACGGTGGTCATAAATGAAAGAACACAACATGTCATTGCCTTTCTTCATTTATTTTAATATTCCTGAGCTTTAGGGCTTTTTGTGGGCATTACAGGAATGGGCATGTCCACACAGGCCCTACATGTCTCATACTGCATTCGTGCTACTTTAGTTCAATGGAAATGTCACATCCACATCATATTGTTCAGACAGCAATTAAGAGTTGTAATTCTGAGTCTGAGATATCAGGGATTTCTTACAGCTACAATATCCTCAACTTGGTGAAAATAACTACTATAGAACCGATTACTGGCAAAATGGCTGCAAAGCCACATTTGCTGGCAGTTAGATCAAAATAAAGTCCAATGTTACCACCATTACAATTTATATCATTTTAAATGAGTTTAAAATTGTATCTTATTTCACTGCTTTCACTTCTAATTAATAAACAACATTGCATTAACACAGCAAAAGTAGCTAATTTAGGCTATTTATCCAGTGTGACTACAAGGATAGCTGTGAGTGTGCCCCCTAAGTCTAATGGAAGGTTTTCCTAGTTTTCCCATTCAAATGACACTACATGAATGAAACAGAAGAATGTGAAAAATCACTCCAACTTGGGAGTTTTCACACATTAATCCAAGACACCCCCATGCCAGCTTTGTAGTCACACCATTGAAATGGAAATTAAGACTAAATTATCTAGCCAGATATAAACAAACAGTGTATGGCTCCCACTGTTATTACCTTTATGGATTTTATTAAGCTCTATTGGCACGGGATCTCATGGGATGGGGACTTCATGTGATTTAGACCCCCCCCCCACTCCCGGGACTGTTTCTGTTTCGATTTTATTTGGATTTACTGACATTATCTCCCAGATATGATTGAAAATGTCAAGGCTCTTAGCACTAAAGGCGTTTGTATGGAGCCTGTTGAAAGATAAAAAAAATATTCCTTACCGCATGCTGCCATGTATGTCATCCATCTCATCATCTTTTGAGATTTGACTCATCTGGATTCGAAGTTGCTCTTTCTGTGAATGGGTCTCCTTGCTGTGTAGCAAGATGATAAGCCTCCTGAATTTGCACCCCAAATGTTGTCAAATCTTTCATTTATAATTTCCACCACAGCTTCCATAATTCTCCATTGGGAAAGATGCAGATAAAAGGCACGGAGAAAACAAAAAATCTTACTAAAAAAAAAAAAAATGACCCCAAATCACAGAGATGCTGATTTGCACAGGACTAATATTATCACATGACCTCTGTGTTTGGTGAAATATGGTAGTTAATTTGTCGTGGAATTTTTACTTTACAAATTAAAGACATTGCAGATTTGCACGGGATTAAGATCACAGACAACCTCCGCAATTATTGCAAATTACTAGAGGAGAGGTCCCCAGTTAAAACTAGTCCCATGCCAATAGAGATTTAGTCTTCATTTTACCACAGGTCTGTTTGGTAGTTCTTTTTACCAATTGGAGATATTGTAGCTCTCATAAATTCACAATATCTCATACTTGCAATCACAACTAGGAGTTTCATCTGAACAGTTTTTCTACTTGGCTGCTGGTAATTACATTAGGCATATGATGTGAACATTAGCCCAAACATAACCTACATTATTCTTTAAGAGCTGCTTGTTGCCCTATCATAATGAAAAACATAAATAATTAAGTTTTTATTATTTTTTATTCATATTTTTGACTTATTTTGAGTTTCCAGCAAATGAATGCAGTTCATTCACTCTCCTCTCATTAACTCAGTCAATGATATTATTTCTGCCTCCGGATCAGCTTTGCCTCTGAAAAATACATATCTACAGCAGGTAAAGTTATAAGAAGAATGTAGGCATGTGCACTTCCCCCCTAAAGCTCAATGATAAGCTTTCCCTCATCATCACTACTGCTGGTGTCCTCTGTGTAGTCCTGACAGCTTTGCACAGGCCTCACTCCACTGGTCAGACAGTCAACTGGTTGATAGCTGTGAAGCTGACCAGCCAAGAAAAAAGCCTGGTATTTGTTGGTTATGTCACCTCTCTCAGAGTTACTGCTCTGACTTGTGTAGTCATGTGGTGCCTGGTCCTTGGTTTCGTGCTTATTATCAGGCTCTGTGTTCATAAAAGTCTGTGTTGGCCGCACAGTATTATTATCCAGCACCTTGCTCTTTGTTGCTTGGGTGTCTCCTGTCAAACCAGCAACTCTACTGACTTGAACAGGAAGAGAAACTTGGCTGGGGTGTGTGGAAGATGATATTTTGACATCAGATGAGAGACTTGGACTTTTATGGCTTCCTAATGTTGATTTATTACAACAGCATTCTGCAGCACTATTGTTTCCTGCAGTAGTATTTCCTTGCTGAGCAGACAGGGTCAGCTTTTGGTCTTGCTTTTGGTCCTGATGTGTAAATGTTTGAGTTTGTGAAAAAGTATTTTGTGTTTCCGCTAACAGGTCCTGAGCTGTATGTTGACTTGAATTTGGTTCAATCAAGATCTGTGTCTGTTTATTATGAGTGATGCTGCTGTTCCAGTGTTGCTGTTGTGAGAAATAAAAGTTCATTTCCAATGTGGGCTGTGGAGAATTGAAAAGGCCGGTCTGACTGCCGCTGGCAGGTAAATTAAGGTTATTTGATGTGCTTGGAGCTTGCTGAGGGCTCTGTGGAGGGTATTCAGACATTCCAGGATGCGTCTGGGAAAGATGCTGAAGATGTTGCTCAGATAGCCAAGACGAATCTGCCTTGACCCCTCTGTCTTCTCCCTGTTAATAACAGAACATGAGGAAAATTACCTTCATACCCCCATAATAATACAGCCATTGTCCTCCCTCCGTTAAACCTTCTCATTAGCTTTCCGCATTACTCAAATACCACAAAGCTTTTCATGCCCAGTGAATTATGATAAAATCATCTCAGCAAGCAAACATATCAAATTGATTCAGTTGTGGCAAACACTGCTGTTCAACTATTCATTATACATCTTTGTTTTTGTTCTTTTAATCTTTTTTGTTCTTTTAACCTTTTATCCTTTTTTAAAGCACATTGTAACCTAGGTTTTGAAAGGTGTTATATAAATAAAATTTTACTTATTTACATTTTCAAGTTTCAAACCATATGAAAGAAACTGGCATGAAAACAAACTTCCGCCAGTGTAACTGCTTTCAGCTGCTTAGTTCCAGTATTATTATGACGGATTTATGGTTTAAAAGGCTCATAAATCCTCATAATTTATATCTCACTTGCCGCTGTGTGTGGCTTTGTAGTATACATTTTGGTTTAGTATATTTGCCATGTTTTGTAAATCTTTTTTTTTTCGTCTCTGTTCAATTCATCATGGGGATCATATATTTATTGTGCTGTGAATATTTCACGAGAAAAGCACATATTTTGGCTTGCATGCTTCTCTTTTCTTGGTAAATGGCTTACAAAAGTGAAAAACAATTCTGGGATGTAACAACCCATTATGCCTGAAACCTGCTTCCACGCGATCCCCATATCAGGACAGTCTGAATATATTGGGCTGTGAGGGATTTGTGGAAAGCTTTAGCAGAGTTTAAGACTAATTAAAGCAATAAAAGGGATTCAGAAAGAATGCTGGATTGGAAAAAAACTCCTGTACATGGGTCAGGTAGATGAAAAGGTGTGTTGAATTATAATAAGGTTCCTAGTGTTTATTGTCTCATATTTCGTTCTTGATGTATTTAGTAGTAATGTCTGCAGGGGCTGTACAGTCATGTATTTGGACTTTGTTAACCATACCAATACATGCAAGGTAAACACTGAAACAGCAGAAAAAAAAGAAAGAGAATTTCTTGAAAACATTCACCCAATGAGCATTTGCTTTAGCCAGCAAATTCACTTCATTCAACTCACCTCTGGCGTTACCAGATCTGGTGAAACTGTGTATCTGCAATTAGACTCGACCTTCCCCCAATGTCCTGGCACCTCGTCTGCCTTGATACTACTCATTCCTCCGTTCGTATTCTCTTCCACCACTCCACTCCCCTGCTCCTCCATGCATTGTATCATTGTGTTTGTCTCCTCAGCCTCTTGGGTCTGCTTTGGCCTCCAGTCTGGCTGTCCAGGGGTCCCTCCATGTCCTTGTGTCTGCGGCTCCTTCTGGGCTGCACATCCTGCCAGGGAGGCTCCCTCCATAACCCCTAGGGGGAAGAAAAACTAATGAAAAGCAGTTGTTTTCTTTGAATCCACAATGTTAATGCTTATCAGTCAGTTTTCACTCACTGGAAAACTAAGGTGGAGATTATACAATTTATTGTGAGACCCTGAATGTAGAAACTAGTGCTGGTGGTTAAATTTACATTTGGATAATAGTATAATAAAAAATAAATGACCGTAACAATAACTTAAATTATGCACATCATATGAACAGTACACCACCAATCCATCAACTAAATTTAAGGAAATAATGTGACCATTTTTTCTGATGGGAATACTTATCCTTAGACAATACTTAGACAAATGTGGTCAGATATAATATACAGCAGAGGATATAACAGTGCTTCTTCATGAAAAGCAAATGGATTCATAGACTTTCTAGCATTAGAATTTCTTTGGTCTGGCAAACTCATTGTGCTCTGAGAAAACACACAGGGACCAGCACCACCTCTTCCTCCTCCAACCCCATCCACTCCCCAAGTTTTCCAGCTTTTCCATCAATGACCTCAACAATGCTACTGTGGTAAGAGAACGACCTCTATCCTTGACCTGGCATAGATAATAATAATCTTCAGGAAAATTACAATACATCAAACAAAACCACCATGCTCCTATATTCAGTTCCAAGTCTCTCCAGGACAACTAGAAACTTATTTTGCTAGGAGGCGGTGGATAGAGGTCAGAGAATGGCAGCTCTTTTGTTTATAATGTGCTCCCCTTTAGCTGGCCCTTTAACTTTGTTATTGTCTGTAACACTCAGCTCCTTTACCTAAAAGAGTGGGTGGATTTGTGTCTTGTGCTTTAATGGGGATTGAATGACACTTTCAAATACTGCAGGACCCTGCAGTTCTGTGGGAAATCCTCAAGGACAGCTCAAATGTCAGTTATAAGGACAACAATGGCCAAAATTAAAGCCACATGGACCTTGAGATAGGCTTTTTTATTTCATCATGGAGAGATTTTTAAGCAAACCGCCATTTGATTATATTTGCCTATAATTAAAATTCCTCATAGTGCAGTTAATTTCTTTGACAAAGACCAAAAAAGACCTCCACATCAATTATGATTTTATGTGATTTTGTAGTGAACAAAACCAGGTTCAGACATGGCCTCCATTCTGAAAGCCTGTGATCATTTACTGCCACCTTGTGGTAAAAATATGGTAACTATTAGTTTCTAACCTGAAAAATGCTCAGACTTAACTTGTCTGTAAAAGCAAATACAGTACAGTCTGCACATAATACTGTAGTACAGTGACAGTGATTGTTGTGTTGTTTCTGTACTCCAGCACACTGGACACTTGCTGACTTTCAAGTTTAATTTGACACCTGATGAACAGTAATTGTAGCTATTTTATACATTCATACTGTATACAAACATGTTGTACAAATGAAGATAAACTTTATTAAATCATATTTTAGCAAAGACTTTGATTTCAACAACTGCCTGAGGCCCTCAAACCACAGATATCAGAAAACACTTCTTCCCCAGTGATGCTCTGACGACCCTATACTATACTAACTAGCTTCATCTCTGGCCCCTGTCATCAAGGCTGGGTTAACCCGCGCCCGTGAGCTCCTGATGACACTCCCACCACCAACACCACCATCTCTCTGTGCATCCTGTATATATCTTTTCACTTTCAAGTAAATAAATGAAACAAATTTAATGCTCCATGATGTGAGTAGCTAACCCATAAATTTTCTGAAAACTTTAGAAATAGTTTTTGACACTGGACCCTTCCACATTACCAGGGTTGTGTACAAAATTACTCCCTCATTCACTCATTCACTATTTTCTTATATAACAGACACAGTTTATCCAATAGTGAGCAGAATATTGAGATTTTGGACACTTACAGTACTATTCACGACAGTAATTTTCACATATACTGTGAAAGTGGTCATATATGCCATGGATGCTACTTTTGTCCTTCTATTGTGGAAATTTTTGAGGGTATTTTATAGTAAATAAATGTACACCCTCAGAATTCAGACACTTAGATAAATTGTTGGGGGGTAAATATAGTGCACTATAAGGAGTGATCACAGAGACAGCCTTAAGATTAGGTAATAATGCAGCAACCTGTTTAAGGACCTTTGTCAATATATTGATTTCGGTAGATATGGCAATTTATGATGTCACAAACTAATAAATAAATAATAAATAATAATAAATGACTACAAATATGTAGTGAACCTGAGGATTTCAGGCCTCTGAGGTAGTAGTTCCGCCTTGTATTTCGGGGGCTTTTTGCCTTTGGTCTGGCCTTAAACAGTGATATACATAATCAGTTTGGGTGAAGTCAGGTTTAATAAGTCTAGGACATTTCACTGATTAGCCCTAAAACCATGTTTGTGCTATATGTTAAATCTACGATCCTGGACTGTTCACCCAATATGGATGTGAACTCCATTAAACACCCTAAAGTCAGCTATTTATCTTCATAGCCATGGTTTAATTTTAAATCCAGTGTGCTTGAGTACAGAGGTAAACAATGACAAATTTACACGCTGCACTGCTCAGCTTTCAGATCCTATACAACACATATAATCAATATTAACAAAAAAGTCATATGTACCTGCAGTAGGGCTCTGTATACTTGTAAGCACAGCTGGGATGTCTTTGGCTTTTTCCACCTGGATGTCAGAAGACATTGAAGTAAACGGACCCATGTGTTTATCTGAGTGGGCTGAACTGATTACACCCTGTGATTCACTGAGAGTCATTTCCTGTGAAGGAGCAGCATTGTCCGAAGATCCCACCCTGTCGCATCCCATGTTTGCATGTTTAGATGAATTTAGAGTCTCTGATGATGTAGATTCCACATTTCTGCAGCAGATGGATACTTGTGGATTTGATTGTCTTGGGGATTTGCATTTATCCATGGAAAATGTAGAAACTGTCCCAGAGAGTTCATCAGCACACAGTGTACTGGAGGCCCGACCTAGCCCGACCTGCAGGGGAGGGCAGGTCTCTCCACTTTCTAACCTGCTACTTTCATATGTAAAGTCTTCACCCTTGGCTTGAATTACGCCTACATTACATGAGCCTCCTATGTTTTTAAGTTTGTGTTGGCTTTCTTTGCCCAGTAATTCACTCCTTGTGCAATTCTGATTTACTGCACCAGGAGAAGGAGCAGTCATATTGAGCTTGTGTTGGCCAGAGAGTGTTTGAGAGACCAGTCCACCTTGGCTGACCCGCCTGTCTGGCAAATGTTGTTCTTCAGCACAATGGTTCAGAGAAAGTGCATGTTCCTCGTCTGAAGTTTGGTTCCTTCCTGATTTTACACCTTTGAGTGAAGCAGCAGTTAACATAACATCGCCCATACAGCTCTGAGTCTCTGTGACCGTGTTTATATGACCTTGTTTGTGTGGGCGTTGCAGCAAGCCTAGAGCTTCAGGAGGCTTAAATTCAGCTGATACTGTAGCCTGAGTAGAATCACTATGTTCAGTCATGTGGAGATTCGGCTGTGCCTTCCCAAACTGGACAGACAGGGGAGGTTTTATGCTCTCCATGTTAAGGGAAGGTAAAGACTTACTTTGGTCCAACTCCTTTTGATTTCCAAACTGCTCATGATCACTTTTCTCATGACTATTTTCCATGAGGACAGAGTTTTGAGCTTTAGTCTGAGTCATTTCCAGGGCCACCGCGTCCATGTCACGTCTCTGTGAGAGGCTGCTAACTGCCTGCCGCTCAATCTGGGGTTCAATGAGAGCCAGTTGCTCATCGGATATAATCTGCAAGCAGATCTGGAGGTCCGCTGTATGAACATGAAAGACGTTCTGTCCTGCTGGCTGCACTGAGTCAAATGGTGCAATGTGACACGGTACAATTGGAGTATTTGAAGCAGCGTTTGCTCCGTTTGCAGGATTCAACTGGCCTGATGCTGACGAGGCATGTGTGTGTGACAAAGGTGGGGGTTGTCCTTGTGAGAAAGCTGTAATGGTAGCAGCAGATGGCTGATTGTTTTCTGTGGTTATGATATGTGTAGCAGGGATGTTCTCAACCACAGCTGCAACAGGTCTGGGTAGATGCATAGATGCTGAACTCACACATGGTTTTGGAGGCAAGCTCTCAATTGAAGTGCTGCATAATCCTGCCTGATAAGATTGTAGGCAGGTTGTGGTTATCGTGGTTCCTGCAAATGGCCTGTGCACTATGGCAAGATTAGATGTCACGTTTTGATTGAGTCTTAAAGATTCAGGCGAGAGTAGCTGGCCTTGAAAGGAGCTAAAACCATTTGTCTTTTTGATATCACATGTCTGCACCAATGGCGAGGTGACAGGATCACAACATTTATTTTCAGAAGTTGTGACTGAGCTTGAGGTTTGCTCAGTGTGAGAAGATGACAGAGCAGAGGAGAAAGTGCGGCCATCAGTTCCTGTCGGTTTATCCACAACAGGCAGCGTAGGATTTGAATCATGTTCAGCAGTGTTCGGTAACTTTAGCTGGTACTTGGGCAAGAAGCTTGTCTTGGCAGAGGAGGGGATGGAAGTGGCTGGTGAGGTGCTAATAGACGGTGCATTTGCATTGATTATGCAAGGAGGAAAGAGAGCTCCTTTGAGCTGAGAATGTTTTTGATTTGTTTGAAGGTTGACATAATTGAGATTTGTATCCTGCTGAGGCACACAGCCAGTGACAGAGGGAGGGGGATGAGTCAGTGTGTTTGGGTCAGTCTCCATCTCCACAGGGCAAATTATTTTGTCATCAGTTCTCTGCTTTTTCCTGTCGGAGGGAATATGGGCCCTGCAGAACTGGGAGGTGGAGTCGGTATGTTTTTCTTCATTAATCAATTTCCCTGCATCTGCTCTGCTCATGCTGTCTGTTTTGTGAGTAACTAGTGATCCAATAGAAGGTAATGGCAATGTAGACAAAGACAGGTTTCTCCCGAGTGGAGTCTTAAGAGAGCTGCATGATGAATGAAGCTGGCCAGTTTTTAGATTCAAATCTACACCAGAGAGCTTTGCAGGAGGGCAACCTGGATGGCACACTGTTGAACTGCTGCTTATGAAGTTTATAGTTGAGCTTGTTGTCTTTACTGTCTCTTTACAAACCGCTGACAACCTTTTTTGCAGGCCCTGAACAACCTCATGCTCTGGGTTTGTAGAAGATTTCCTGCCTTTGATAACACTATTATCACCAACTTTCTCAGCATTGTAGAGCTTCTTAAATGTCCCTCCCCCATACATGTACCACTTGTTGTAAGCAAACTTCTGTGCTTTCTTCCTCCGGAACTTTCTGTTGCTTGGCTCTCCACAAATGTCACCGCCATCCCCATCACAGCTGAAACTGCCGGCGCACACCTCCTCCACAGATGAATTCATGAAGAGAGCATCTGTTGCGTGGTTGCAGTCTACGGCTGTCTGCCGGACTAGTGGGCGGTGGGTGGATGACTGCTGGTTCAGAGGCTTGATTGCGAAACCTGTTGGATTGATCTGGCCAGAGCTTCCCCTCCGAATGAGTGTTACATAATCGTTCTGATAGGAGGCAGTTGGGCTGCTCCCCTCGGGCTGCAGAAGGGTAACACTAAAGGGGAGGGAGTTGCTGCGGGTTAAGGGTGCATGATCCATGGTGGAGGAGCGCTGAGTTGGCACTGAGCTGTACAATCCGGGATTCCTGTTTCTTTGTATCCCAACATTCGGAGTTTTACTGATTCTCATGTCAAAGTGAAAGGAGTCCTTGTATGTGTATGGCATTGGGAGGTCAATGCTACCCTGTTTAGAAAGAACTGTCTTCCGTGGCCTTACATTCTCCAGCTGTTTGTCCTCCACAACAGCTGTATTCTCCGAAATCAGTTTAGATATGCGCTCCTCCAGTGTCCTCTGCTCCTGCTCCCTTGCAGTGTCTTTGGTCTCCTGTCCTCCTTGGCCTGGTTCAGAAGGCACACATGTGCTGGTGGATTCTTCAAGATGCTCCTTGGTGGATTTGGCGAGGGAATCCATACTGTGGTCCGGTATAATGCTGCTGGGGCTTAGGTAATGATCACTGCTCTCACTGTAGCCTGAGTCAGTGCTCTCATGGCTCTGTGACTTCCCTCTGGATACAGAGCTCTCCCACTGCTTGGAGAACAGAGTGGCCTCTTGTCTTTGAAGGGGAAGATGTCGACTAACGGTCAGAGGAAGCTTTTCGCTTTCCATCCTCTGTTTCTCCTCTTCTTTTGTTACCTCTGCACATTCATTTGGCTCTGTCTTATGACCTGTAGGGGTCAGCTCGTTCTTTTCACCGACAGGCGCTTGCATCTTTACAGAGTAGACCTTTGATGTACTGGCTGGACAGGTGATCTCAGCAGTGGGTATTGTGGTATCCTTCTCCAGGCTTCCCGACTCCTCACTGCGCTCATCTAGAGACAAACTGGAGGTACAAGTCTCCCTAGAGCTGGACATGCTGTCCACGCTACCCAGGCTGCTCTGCTCTGATTCAGATGAGAGGCGGGCATGAGCCTGAGTACGCTTATGTTTGTAGAGGTTGCTCTGAGTCTTAAAAGAAACTCCACAAGTGTTGCAGGGGTAAGGCCGTTCCCCAGTGTGGCAGCGGAGATGCTTCTCCAGCACGCTGGGCTTCATGCAGTCCCGTCCACAGTGAGGACACACATGCTTTCCTGCTGACTTGGGTCTGGCTGCAGGAGCAGCAGCCACCAGACTCAATCCTGGCTGAGACTGCAGCCCACCAGCAATATGGAGTGTCAGAAAGGGAAGCGTCTCCTTGGAGTAGAGCGGTGGCATGGCCAGATGGAGTGCGGCAGGCTCCCGGGCCGCTGCAGGAGGCTGGGGGTAAGGCTGTGCTGGTAGAGCAGGCACTGTGTGGATGTAAACAGCTGTCAGTGGGGCCTGTATGTCCATCCTTTTCTCTGTCTGTGCTGCAACGGAGCTGATGTGCACTGGAGCACTCGCCAATCCTGGCTTGCCAGTCTCCATGGTAACACTGCTGCTGTCGTGATGTACCAGTGCCAGGTCTCTAATTACCTGTAAGATAAGAACAGTTTGCATTAGACCTCTGTTTTGCCTCAGATCAAAAGGGCAGATTTGCCTATTTGAGCAGGGATGTTTCTAAGTCTAGCTCTTAAAGAGGAAAATGAGGCTTCATTCCTGGAGAATATTTTATTATTGCACCAGGGGAAGAGAGAAAATAAGCGTGGCAATGAAGAAGTACACTGAAGCAGCTAATGATGACAGATACGCTGTACCCTTTAGGACAGATGGCTAAAAAAAGCAATTAATCCAGTCTGGATTTTGCATGTTGATAAAATCCAGGAAGATGTGTTTTGCAATGATGTCAACAATTATACCGCTCCAACATAAAGGCACATCTACAGTTTATCTGAGTAATATCGTTGTTGTGATGAGCAATAATACTCATGGTTACAGAGAAAAGTAGAGGCGTTTCAAATTCTGCTGTTTAATTTTACCTCAAGAGCTGGTGATGCAAAAATATGTGTTGTATGCAGGCAATGGGAATATATGGAAAAAAAACAGAGAAATGTTTATATACAGTTGAGAGAAGCAGGGAATGATGTAGGAGAGTGACTCACATCAGCATAGGGACTGAGGGAGTGAGATCAGATACTCATACAGTACAAAAGGCTTTTATCTCTCCAAATGAAATGTGTCTGCTGACATTATCTGTTGCTTCTGTCACCAGTCATCACCAATTAAATGGCATACCCTTGATCACAGTAGCATGTGGTGGCTTTGTCTCATGACAGACTGTCATATTTGTGCAGTAATCTAATCACAGCACAAAGCCACCTTCATGAAAAGATTAATAGCCTCGCATTAGGGCAAGCAAATTGCATTTCCTGTTGCCGTGGTGCTGTTTCTACATGTATCGGGATTTTGCATATGGGTGACTTCACCCACAGAGGTACAGTTGGCATGGAGCACATCTTTGTTAGTTGTACAGCATAAGCACACCCACGTCAAATACTTTTTGTGGTGCTGTTAACTGACGAAAGTTTGTTTGTGTTCCTGTTCGAGTGAGTTCTCCACAAAAACAAGAAACGTTGTTAGTTTGTTTTAATATTAACATTATTAACTTGGGAACTTACATCCAACCTCTTACTGGTCTGCGTTTCACTTCCTTACAGCTATGTAAATATGTGATATTGTTATATATGCCGCAACTCCATGCAAAAATATAACTGCAGTGTGGGCCTTTGAATTATTAACTGGAATGTTTTGTTCAACATGCGTTTTCAAATTAGACTTCCATGTAGGCAGTTTAATAGTTACAAGTGTGCTCAGGATGGAATGAGTTTAAAAATTTGGTCAAACTGTACTGAAAAATATCTTCTGCTTGTTGTAAAAACAAACATCAGCAAAAATGAGGCACATCAAAATGTAAACAAGAAGGAAGTCTTTCTAGATTTTTCTTAGATTGCTCTTGTCATTATAGGAAATGAAATTTTCTTGCTTAATCTTGTCTACTCTGCTAATCTCATTTCCAACCACTGTTATGGCTTTATAAAGGGAACATTTGAAAAGAGGAAATATCTGATGGTGTTGCCATCACACAGTGTAGGTAAGAATAACACTACAAGAAACCAGAACATACTGTAACTAGGCCAAAAGTCTGTTTAACAGTCAAGAAAAAACTGAAACTGTAAAAAAAAAAATCAAGCTGGAGTCACTTACCGTCTTGCTTTACACTCCAATCAGTAACAATTATCCAGCCTGGTAAATCTTCTACACTCAACAGCCCCATCCTCAGTGTACCTGCTCATTTAAATCTGTTCTGTCATCCGGGCCATGTGTTCTCCCATTCGATTTTCTCTGGCAGCTCTTTGACATGTACTGTTTCTTGTCACGAGGAAGCGGAACAAATGCAAATGAGAGAGAAGATGCACTATGAAAGTGGTGAGGCAGAGAGGAGGAGAGTGAGAAAAGGAGAAGGGCTGGCTGGGTGGCTGAGTGGGTGTGTGGCTGTCAAACAAAGACTTCCGGAGAACAAGTTGAAAACATAGATTATAGAGCGTGATCAGCAGGAGTGAAAGAGACGAGAGGCCCTGAGCACAGATGAACGAATATAAGGCTAATATATAGTGTTGTGAAGAAGTGAAAGCAACTGCCTGGTAGAGGAAGTGCATCGGCAGAAGAGAGCTTACCTTCAACAGTCACGTTGGTTGACTGACTGACTTTAGCATCAGTTTGAGGCAGTACCTGACTTCTGGCTCACTTATGTATTCGCTCCCCCACCTACCTACTTCCTCCCACACACAGTATTTCATACACCCACACAGACAAGGGTGCAGGAAAGCGAATGTTGATGTGGCTGCTTGGCTGCACGTGCTTTGCTCTCACTCTCTCAGGCAGAGGACAAATGGATGAGTTCAGTGAATTACCCATCTCCAAACACAGCCCCCATTACAGTATGTATCATTTTGCAATTGTACACCAGGTTACACATGCTTATACAATAGTCAGTGCTCTGCTGGCCTCTTTTTGAAATCACAATATCTCATTTTTACTCATGTTCATTTGCTGTATTTACTGTTGCTGATTTTGACAATTTTGACAATTGTGGATTTAGGTAACAAAATTCACATGTATTGTATTGATCTGTTTCAAGCCAAGGAAGCTGTAGAATCCTGAAAAAATGTTTTGTTACTTTTGGCAGCCATTTTCTTCAACTTGTGCAACAGTAAGCCAGTGAACAGAACACATAAACTGTGTGCTGATTAGCTCACATAGCTATTTGGTTCATCATTATGTACCTTTCTTGACAGAGTCCAGACAGAGTTGTCTGAATGGAACTTAATACATTTCAGATGTATGACGTGTTGCAAGATAATAAGTAAAAATTATGATGTGGGCATAACTACACAATGACTGTAATCTGCAACTTGTAAACACATCACTGACATATTATTGTTATCATAGCTAACATATTAGCAAACAGTTGCCATTTTTAAACATATTTACACATTGAGCAGATATGGAGAGCATTAGCATTCATTTGAAGTTGTGTTTCGGTCCAGATAATGAATGTAAGTCCGATATTCACTCTCTTTTCTAGCTCAGTTTTGGTCTCCTCCAACTCCTGCGGGAAATATCTGGCTTTTTAGCTGCTAAAGGCTAGTCTCTAACTTTTCCTGTCTGCCATTTGGTATTGGGCAAGTAGTGTACAGTGGGTTTATCTGAGCTTTTTCTCTGAAAACAGCTGCCTGCGTCTGGAGATTGGACTGATGAGAGCCTCGAGACTGAACCAAAACAGTAAAGTTACAAGCTGTAAAACCAAAACAATGAGCTAAAAGACCCTAAAACAGAATCAGGTGATAATTCTCTGTGGGTTTGTCATTACGAATGACACATTACACTTAGTCATTTGATCCATTGTTAGTACAAAAAATACTGATTATAGCAACTTTAAGTTTATTCTGTTTTATTTTTAAATGTGATTAAATGAAAAACTTTCTACTCTCAATCCCTCCGATGTAAGTATGTCATTGTGTGGGATCAACCATGCAATTATCAGATGGCATCTGCTGAAAGAAAATAAAGTTTTTATATCATTTCTCTGCAACAGACTCTTGCTGGTCTCCAAGGCAACTGCAGGCTGGTCCACTGAGAGCATGCTTTGTGTTGACATGGTAACAAGACATCTCCTGACACGCATGTTTTCTACTGTCTTTACACAGATCCCAGTCCTGCAGGATGGAAGCATGGTTTCAGGCATATTTGCATGTATTTAAAGACCGAGTCAGATGAAATGCTTTTAAATCACAGTGTGTGGATAGTCTGTTTGTACTGATTTGTACTGATGTCTTCTCTAAAACAGTCAGCAGGCGTTAAGTGCAGTTGATGGATAATATTTTGGCAATGTTACTTAGGTTACTAGGATACAAGGTTGAGTCAAGGTTTTCAGCTGACGGTCAGCAGTGACAAGAGACCAACAAAATGTGTTTCTGTCACTACACCAGGTCTCACAGCTGCTGAACCTCTGCATTGTTTCAGGGACTTTGTTTTGTTGCTGTTTTTTTACATATTATTCCACATGGATGCAGCTGATCATCTGTTATCAGCAAAAGCTAAGAAGTAGGACACATGTTAAAGAGTAATACCACTGAAGTTTACCTACAGTATGATCCTAATAGTTACAAATAGATCTTAATACAATGCTCAAAAAGCTGTAATGCAAGAGCTACAACTGAAGTACACCCCCAATCACTTGAGGTATAAAATTGTTTCTCACCCTTCACTGTCAAATGTTATCTAATTTTGTGAGTCTGCCTCTGCACACTGCAACAGATACGCTCTACTGAAGTTATGGCTCTACTGAAGGTACCCAGGGGAAATATCCAACTTACTTCATTAGTGTCTGAGTGGGTCCCTTCTTGCTGAATTTTTGCACAGCATGAGATATGTATCATTTGAATTGGTCTATCTCTCCAATAGGCTAAGCTACTGTCATCTATCTGCACATATATTACACTACATTTCTGTCTTTCTTGGCGAGCATTTGAACAGATGAGCCACATTACAGGAAGTGGCAAGTGATAGACCGTGTGTTGATGGGTGCTGAAATGCTGGAGGCCTACATCCACTTACATTCATCCCTTTTCAGTGGCTAAAGACAAGCTGTCTCATGCCCCGGTTTTATCTTCACCACCACGACCACAACCACTAGCACAAGCCGCCAAACACAATGTGTGTACCTGACAGTGTGAAAGTGTAAACCATCATTATCATCTGTTTTACTCTATAACAGTCTAAACAGCTGTTCAGCATGAAGCTCAGTAAAAGGCATTTTCATTCTTGCAAATACAAAACCAAGATTGCTATTACATCAACAAAACAAAGATCAAAACCAGCAGCTGTCAGCTTTTCTTTCCATCCTTGAGGTGCTGTACTTGTGCACCCTCTGCTGGGTCATGAGTGCAGTAACTTTCACTCACATGCATAAAAAGTATTTGCGTGCAATTGGGTTAGTGAAATACAACATATCAATGTATCTAGAATGTTCATCATTTATTGTTCTGTCAATTGCCTTTTTTTCAATATTTGTTTACTTGTTTAGTCCATAAAATCTAAGGTAGAAGAGAGACATTCACATTACATTTATCCAAGTTTTTTGGGGCATTCTTGCTGATTAATTGTCTTTTTATTGACCACTTGATTGGCTAATAATTGTATGGCTATTAATTTTGTATGGACAATTAAATAATTAAACTAGAACAGTGCACTCAGTAGTGCAGATCTCCACCACGTGTATACAATCAAGATGGCGGCAAAAACCGGGATATGTTGATTGATTGATTGATTGATTAATTGATTTTATTTGACAATTTAATTTTAAAAACACCAGCTCTGCCATGGCATTGAGTGCTTATATAAAAGGAAAAGTCAGGATAACACAATAAAGCCCTGCAGCTTATCTCAATTGTGGTCCCTTTGGAGATGGGGAGTGTCCAGGGAAGGGGTCAAGACGGCAGATCTGACAAGACAAGAATGATAAAGCACATTAATCAAAACAATGATACAATACACTCAGCAAATTTTTCACAATATTAACAACATCAATCACTACCTCAGTGTTTCTTTGGACCATGCCACACCCTACTCGCCACTCAATTAATAAATTTAATTAAAAACTCGGTACATCTGAGATAAATACATCAATATATCAACATTACTTCACAGCCCCTTTAGCACATTATACACAGTCTATATCTGTCCATAATAATTAAAATAAATAAGCTACATCAAAAACTAACCCAGAAAATAAAATATGAATAACCCTGGAGCCAATTCTTAAGTACCAGCTTGAAACGTCCTAAACTGCTTATGACTTTAAGATTTCCTGGCAATCTATTCCACAGATTTACTGCCATGTACAAAAAGTTTCCTTCCCCAGGGTACTCTTAAACCTGGGAGGAACAATGTCAGTGGAACTGCCCCTAGAGGAATAGCTGTGAACATACCTCACCTGGATGAAATAATTTTTTAGGTATTGTGGGACATCACCATGCATCTGATGCACTATACACAACTCGATCTGAGAGACTCTTTCCTGCACTTTCAATCACCCAAGGCTCTCAAAATGAGAAGGGTCAACATGAGTTTTCATGGGGAGTTTCAGAATAACCCTAACTACCTTGTTTTGAGAAGTCTGAAGCCCGTTTTTAAGGTATGAAGTTCAGCCATTGCACCCATTTGTAACCAAGTGGGTGTGTCATGTGGTAAAGTGGGTGTGTCGTGTAGATACTGCCAGTCCGCAAATAGACCTACTTGTATGCGCCAGTCGAGCTATTCTTAATGAACTGAATAGGCGCCATTTTTGGTCCGGTATCCAGCTCTTACAGCCATGCTACCGACAGGTTAAGAGGAGTAAAGGGTCAGCAGTCAGTGGCGGTATAAAATAACTTTTTCAAAAATTGTGAATCATTGCAATCATGAGAGGTCCTTGTGCATACAGTCATAAATGTGCACAAAAAATATTAGGCTGATGGGTAGGTAGTAGTATGCGGATTAGCTGCGGACAGATACACACACAATCAAACGCACAATGCCCTCCACACTTACGCCTGTCTGAGATAATACAACATTCGAAATATTTATGCCTACGTGAATATTTTGGCCTCCAAAATAGCCTGTGGATACAAACGTGTTGCATTCACGTGCCGTGTGTGTTCTAAATATTGAGATAGACAATTGCTTTTACTTTGTTTTAGATTACAAGAAGCACATCGCTACTTTGTGTCACATAGTAAAACAAAGAAGACAAGAAGTAGCGCTCTATATTGGATTTTATATATATAAATATATATATATTTGATTGTTTAAATACACATTTTGCGGCTACCTTGTGCCCCCCCTAAACGTCACATTTTGGAGCTTGGGTGTTACAGCAAAATACCAGCTTCCTACTCCCATTAAGAATGAAGGTATAACCGTAGTCTATATAAAGATTATGTGGTCTATATTTATAACACTGCAGCTTATGTATTTACCGTATGATGAATTCTAATGTTGAAAAATCTGTTTACCATGAAGGCAACTTCACTCTTTACGCTCTTTCAGTGTTGTGACGTAGGACGCACAGTACGTATAGCGTAACGCACGTTTAGGTCCAGAAGCGCCATCGGAACTTTGGAGAGGGTTAGATATTTGTATATTTTTAAACTAAAAACGAAAAACAACATTCAGCCCCTGTCGTTAAGTAGCACATAATGCGGTTGAGGCAGAGAGCACATGCTCAACCAGTTGTTTAGTTTATTGTTGCTAAAACGTACTGTTTTTGTACTGTCTGAACTGTAGCAACAAAGCTAACGTTGTTAGCAGCTCTGCTAAGCACAAGTTCCATTCATTCGTAGCTGGCGGTGACATTAGTACAGACATAGCTCAAGGTGTGTGTTGTGAAATTTGCAGCCCAGAAGACTAGTTAACTGTTGACATTGTGTGTTTTGTTACAGTCAGATAAGTTGTCGCTTTTGACGGCCCAGTTTTGGTCACACTGACCCCAACATGTATCGTCCAAAACCAACTCTGAAGGACCGGCAGCATCTGTACAAGCTCATCATCAGCCAGCTGCTCTATGATGGATATACCAACATCGCAAACAGTCTCATCAGTGAGGTTAAACCACAGACTGTTGTTTCGCCCTCTGAGCAGCTGATGCAGCTGGCAAAGATTGGTAAGAGCTGTTTTCACCATGTCTGCATTGTTGTGCTGTGTGTATATAGAGCACCAATCAAAAGTTTGGACACACCTACTCATTCAAGGGTTTTTCTTTCTTTATGTATTTATTGTATTTATTTGACCAATTTACTGAAATACTGAAAATACAATACTGAAAACATTGAAACTATGAAATAAGACATATGGAATCAAGTTTCACTAATTGAACAATTTTACAATCTCTGTCAGGGATGGAGAATGATGACAGTGCAGTTCAGTATGCCATTGGACGCTCAGATACAGTGGCACCTGGTGTTGGTATCGATCTGGAATTCGATGCCGATGTCCAGACCATGTCTCCGGAGGCATCAGAGTACGAGACCTGCTACGTCACATCCCATAAAGGTCCATGCCGCGTCGCCACTTACAGTCGTGATGGCCAGCTGATCGCTACCGGGTCTGCTGACGCTTCCATCAAGATCCTGGATACTGAGCGTATGCTGGCCAAGAGCGCCATGCCCATTGAGGTGAGGCAGGTTTGAGAACCTGAATAGTTTTTTGGCCAGTAGGTCCATGTATACTATTTCTTCTGTTTCTTTGTTTTTCAGGTAATGATGAACGAGACAGCACAGCAAAACATGGAGAATCACCCTGTGATTCGGACACTGTACGACCACGTTGATGAAGTCACCTGCCTGGCCTTCCACCCGACTGAACAGATCCTAGCCTCTGGCTCCAGAGATTACACCCTCAAACTGTTTGACTACTCAAAGCCCTCTGCAAAAAGAGCTTTTAAATATATACAGGTCAGAATTAGTCGAATTTTCTACACAAATTTTCCATTTTTCATGTGTTTAGTCAAAGTGCTGTATTGAAAAATGTAGGTGCCCCTTTACGAAGACACGGCCAATGTAAACAAGGTGGAAATCTAAAACTTTGCTGACAAAAAAAAAAAACATTTCTCAGCTTTTATTTGAATTCTGTTGTAATCCAATCTTCATCTTTTTTTTTCTTACAGGAAGCAGAAATGTTGCGTTCCATCTCCTTCCACCCATCAGGCGACTTCCTGCTGGTTGGAACTCAGCACCCCACCTTGCGTCTCTACGACGTCAACACCTTCCAGTGCTTCGTGTCCTGCAACCCGCTGGACCAACACACCGATACCATCAGCGGCGTCAGCTACAACCCCAGCGCCAACAGCTACGTCACCTGCAGCAAGGATGGCAGCATCAAACTGTGGGATGGCGTCTCCAACCGCTGTGTTACCACCTTCGAGAAGGCCCATGACGGAGCTGAGGTGTGCTCTGCCATCTTCTCAAAGAACTCCAAGTACATCCTGTCCAGTGGCAAAGACTCCGTGGTCAAACTGTGGGAAATCTCAACAGGCCGGACGCTGGTCAAATACACAGGTGAAGATGATGTTTATTTTACTAGAGCTGGAGACATGCTGGTAGACTAGATCTATCATTTTCAATTACTATGATTAGGCACAAGGGGGCATCGTTTGACCTGCCAAACAGAGGCAGATGGACCAAAGCAGGCCAGTAAACTAGGCTCCTTATCTGTTAAGCTCTAGCTACTGTGGTCATGACTTGCTATGCTGACATTAGCTAGTCAACCTAATGAAACACCGCTAGTTTATGGATGCTGAGTTGTTGCGTTCAGCGAGAGAGAGAGCATACATTTATGAGACAGACAAAGAGGGAATTCGCTACCTCAAAATTGTACGCATCACTTTCTTTCTCATGGTTCAGCTTTAAATCTGGATGAGGTATTTATCAGCAGTAATGTGGAGATGGTGTGTAGACAGGTAATAGGTGTTAGTGGCTTGTAAGAGCCCAGTACAACTGTGCTGCAGTTCTTTGCCATTATGTCTTGCACACTTCTGCAAAACGTTCCGGCTTTTTAAAATGAATTTATCTGTGAAGACCCAGCAGGTAACACTTACTACAAAGTCCTGGCACTGACTTTCATCAGGAAAAATTCCTGAACGTTGAAAACACAAAGAGGTGTATAGAATTTAAGAGAAACAGACACTGTGTTGTTGCAGGTAAAATAATTTCCTGTCAACTGTCTTAAACTTTTAACAACCAACCTGCTTTTGTTTAAGTATATTTGACGTTTGTTGGATGCAGAGTCCAACAAGGCTGCAATGCACCATGGTGTGAAGTCATTTCATTACATTTTGCACTAATAGTAGTTTTTCAGGAAAGTTTGATAAACATTTTGATACTTTTTACAGTGATATATACGGGTCATATGTTATGAAGTGACAGACTTTAAAAGGGGGGCCTATCTATTAAGGATGTCCCAATCAAGTTTTTTCTGGCCCCAATCCTGATCTTTAATATTAGGTATCTGCTGTTACCAATTCATTTACATTTACATAGCAGCAGAAGACATGCAATATTGATGTAATGTGTATGTAACACATTAAACCGACAGGTGTGGCCTTCTGACTTTGGCACACAGTTTCACAAGCTAATCCAAAAATACCAAAGCTCCTGATACAAAACTATGAAACTGATCATCTTACATTATTGCTGTGATACGAATGAAAGTTGGAGAAAGTGACTCCTGATGTTGACGTGACACAATCTGCTAGAGAGAGGATGTATCACTCTGTTGAAACACTCAGTCCACTCACAGTTGAACAGCGGAGTGGAGGTTCTTCACTCATAAATGATCTTTGGCAACAGCAACATTTAATTTTCATCTGCCATCAAGTTTTTCACAGAATTAACTTTTAAGTAGTGACATCTGATAAGATCTGTCACTATTGATGTTTGTCACTTTAACAGCTGAAAGTGATGGTCAGTGCTAAAAGTGAGAAGCTGCTCTTTGCCAATGAGAAAGAACTGGAGGCTGAGTTTGATCAAATCTGTGTATTTTGCCAACCAGGACATTCTTATTAAGAGTCACTCGTCCCAGTTAGCCACTATAACTTTCACACACATATGCAAGTGAAATGCTGCTTCATAGGCTGTTGTAAAGAAGAGCAGCACTGCATTGCTAGTGGTGGTAGTAGTAGTAGCAGTGGAGTAATGATCGGCATTAGATCTGCTTCTTTTTATAGATACTGACTGTTTAAAATATGCCCAGACAGATGTCAATCCTTTGAATCATCTTGACACATCTCCTAATACCTGTATAATTCAATATGTCAATATGTTTCTGATACATGATCCACGATCAATATACAATTATAGAGATGCATTTTAAAGATCTGATACACTGTGATTTAAAGATTTTAATACATATTATTCACTCAGATCTAGTAACAATGTCATCCACCAATCCATGTCCTTGTAACAACTTACAGCTTCAGATATGATAAGAAAGAAGATGCTCAGTATCAAAAACATGTTGTTGTTTTAAAACAGAACGTCAGATAAGAAACTTTACTGAACCCTCTCAGGGAAATGTAAGTGTCACAACAGCAGAATGAAGTACAAGAACAAATGCGTAATATAAATAAGTCATCAATACAAACCATAGTAATATACAGTATGAGTATCTACTATATACAAATGACATAAAAATAAAATACGGCATAAATAATAAGATGGGTAGTTCTGTATACTCCATACATGAATAGTAACCACAGTAGTAGTTCATTGAAACCCAAATATTCACAAATGAAGTGAAGAGGTAAGAATGTTGCAAAAACAACTAGATACAAAACTTTCACTTGAGGAAATGAAATCAGGTTGTGAAATCAGGTTGTGTGTAAAGCAGAGTTTTCCTGGATTTTTTTGAGACAAAAGAGGCTCAGGCTGGAGAATGAACTCCAGTGCAGCGTACAGTCTACGTGTGCAGTTGTGCACCTTTAGAGTGTCGTGCACTTAAGTGAAAAAAAATCAGGATTTGACAGAAGTGTCCAGCAGTGGAGAGCAGCCTCTCTGCTGCACTGTCAGCTCTGGGGAAAGACGTCGCTGTGTAAGACGCTGAGCGGCTGCAGGGTTACTGAAGTGAAACAGACTGAGCACACAGTTATTTTCTTCACCTCAGAGTTGGGTTAAGTTGTTTAATGCTGCCATGTGTGATGGTCAGCAGGTCTTGTTTCTTACTGCTGGAGTTCGCTGCTCCGTTCCGCAAACATTAGTCTCTGAGTGACGGTGTGAAAAAAATATATATTTCATGTTCGTCTCGCAAACGTAATTATTTACTCATTAAATCAAAACATGCTTGCAACTGCTGCATTTTTTGAAGATGAACTATGAGATAACTAGCGTGTCTGCGCCGTAGACTGTCCAGGTGTTGTACTGGCTGTTGAGTTCTGCCTTTTTCGTTCCGTCAACATCACATGCCGGAATTTTCAACAAAGGCGGCGGCCAGTAATACAAAGGCGGCTCACCTTTGAGCAGTCTGATGTGCAGTTATTGCACCTCACAGCAGCTAAATTAAAGTAACTGAAAGTCTCACAATGCAGTGAAATGTCATTAATGACAGTACCAGTCAAAGGTTTGGACACACCTTCCCGATCTCTTTTGACTGCTACTGTATGACATATAATTGGCCTGTGAAGATTAAATTAGACAGCAGTGGCTCCTAGCAAAGCAGTTAATAAGTGCTTTTATTTGAAGATAATGATGGAAATAGAGTTATGCTTGAAGTAGAAATGCTGTGTTATTATTCAGTATAACAACTGGCTCATTGTCTTGTCACATATATTTGTTTTCAGTAATAGATCATCAGCCAATATTTACATCCATTGTAATAAACCCCAATCTGAACAGTAATAACATTTATGGAGCAGAAAAAGTGTCAAAATATTCAAATGAACAACAGGTTTCAATGTAGCTAGGATATGTACAGGATGATATCCGACAAGTTGTATGTTCATGATTGTAACGGATGATGCGGGGGCTAAGTGGGTGGTTAGCCTCTGCTGAATCCATTACAGTAATGGAATGTACAGTCTTGTTGGGTATTATCCAACTAAACTAAAGCTAAAGTAAGAATATCAGTTGTTGACTTACACATATAAAACATTTTGATCTTGCTTCTCTGTTTTAAACATCATGAAATATAGTTCCTGAGCCTCAGAAGGTCTGTGATTTGCATTGCTAGGCAACATCTAGCGGCGCACAAGGCTGAGTTTTGAAACTGTGAGAGAAAGAGAGGTTTACTGACTGCTTTTAATCTCATGTATATAGAATAACGATGTGTTCTGATACACGACATCATTCAAACTCTCTCTCTCACTCCCTCAATCTAGTGACTTCTCCACACCTCTTTATTTTCTGTGCAGTATCAGTTGCATTTTCTCTCCAATCGTCTCTTCTTTCCTCTACAGCTGCCCCTCACACTCAGGCTACCAGCTTCACCATGGCTAATGTTATTTAGGTCTCTATTTCAGTCCTCTTCCCGCCGTTAGTTGATTTGGACTTATCTATCATCATCATCTTCAGTGTTTCTGGCAGTGACACTTCTTAACTTCTATATGTGTGAAGGAACACAGTGTATGTTTTTCTTTGGCTATATTTGGGTAAGAAGACAGTGATGCCATCATGTGTTGAACCCTGTAGGTTGCCCTGTAATAATAGTTAAGAGGTGGTCGGAATGATGTGGCTGTGACCTTGTAATGTGTTATCAGACTGGTAGTCATTTCCTTCATTGTAGAATTTTTTAAGAACTAGCGATTGATTGCAGACTACGGAAACGCTTACTTCTGATTTCATCATTGCAACATCACAATGATGTGGCATACATCTCAATCAGGCCATTAGTTTTTAACTGAATGAGAAATTTTACACATTGTGCATGAACACATTTTGAAAGTTTAGAGTGTATAAGAGCTTAGAACATCATGATGGAAGTATATGATGACCATTCTCACGCTCAATTATGTCTCATAAGTAGTTGCAGCAATTTTTGGGTTGATACCATTTGTTACACAGGTTTGATGCAAAAATTAACCATTTTTGACCACTCAGGAATTTATATAAATGGTCAAAAATCCCCCCAATTCATGTTGCGAGTTGGCATCAAAACCCTTTGACATTTCGAGCACTTCTGTTCTGGAAATAGCTCAGAAACCCCCCTGTTGTCATTATACGTAGAAAAGCCATACATCCTCTGAACGCCCTCGGTCTCTAGTTTGTGGTTAAGTTTCATGAGGTGGTGATTATCCTCACAGAGATCATGATAATTCATTTTATACAGTGAGGTTAAGTTTTAAATAATGGTCTTACTACAATGAAATGGCTACTATGGGGATGAACATCATCAGACATGAATGTAGTTGGGCTCATTTAATCCACAACAGTCTCAGCTTTCCAGTCATATCAAATTTATTCAATTTTAAGACTGTTTATGGACCCCAGTATGCAGAAATATTCAATACACCGTTTTTAGAAAAGGTGAAATAACACATTTATACTGCATGCAAAAAAACTGCACAGATTAGCATAAAATGGGCATATATGTAAAGAGCAGACTCGTAGGTAACCATAGAACACATTTTCATCCAGATATCTTGAGGTGAGAGGTCAAGGGACTCCTTGGAAAATGGCCATGCCAGTTTTCCCTTCGCCAAAATTTAGCCTAAATTGGAATGTTATTTAGCCCATTTCCCAACAAGTTACCATGACATGTTTGGTATCAACGGATCCCTTAAGTTGCCTAGTTTCATACGATGAATGAATGAATCTTCTCTGTAGCTTTAAAACTGAGCCCACTGCAGCCTCTGAAAGACTGTAATCGTTGCGGAGGACGCCATGTCCTTGTGGAGTTTAAGAGGTTAAAGATGTCGTTTTAGGCTTTCCTAAATTCACATGAGAATGTCATTAGTATTTCATCAGCTGAAAACATGTGAAATCATCTATTCCGATAAAGACTGGCCCTGCACTTGTCATGTAGTTTGACATGATTACGTTTCAGGCGATGGAACAAATCTCTTGTGTTTCCCCTTTTTTTTTAAATTCTGTTGTAGTTTCACTGTTGTCAAAGTGTGCACTCAAGCCCCTCGCTGACATTTCTCTGACATTTGAGACGTTTTCTCTATTTGACGTAGACTGAGAACCGGGAACGGCTAGACATCATTTATAACTCCTCTGACCTTCACAGCACGCTGACCGACAGTGATTGATTATTACTTTGTATAAGAGTTTGGCCATGTCAGTATTATATAGATTATATTAGATTATTGTAGATATTGTATCAGTCAGCTGATAAATAAACACAATTGCATTGTTTGTCCACCAGAGGGCACTGAGAAGTTTATTTTTACACTGTAAAACGTTTGCTCAGTACATATCAGAGCATCTGCAGGTCTTCAGACGTCTTATAAAGCATTGACTTCAGTTCCCTTATAGAAAAGTCTTATTTAAATTTTTATTGGAGTTTCAGTCGCTGTCACTGCTGCAGCTACAGGAGCGCAGAACTTCGTCCACTCACTGTGGCTTTAAGAAAACTTAAATGAATTCATCATTTTGTAATTAGTTAATCCATCTATCAGTTTTCTGCCACTTATGTGGGTCCAGGTCACCTTAATTGATTTATTACATTACTAGGAATGATTGTTGAGAAGCTGAGAAGTACAGACACAATATGATATAAATATCAATAAATTCATGTATTTAATAAATAATCGTTGGCCTTATTGTATCAACTGGTTTTTCATCATTCTTTGAGCAGTACGACAGTGAAACCAGTATGAAATTATGTGTGGTATTAACCCTCCTGTCGTCTTCCCGTCGACCATGCAACTTTGTTCCTGCCGGGTCAATTTTGTCCACAGATGCTATAAATTTCAATAAAACACCCAAAATTCAAATGAAAGTAGTGATCATTACTTTTACATGCAAAGTGTGTGGTATGGAACTATCCATGTGATTTTCATGGAATTAGATGAAAGAAATCCATATTTGTTGATATAAAAACATTTGAAAACGGGTCAAATTTGACCCGAGGACAACAGGAGGGTTAAAAATGTCTTTAAAAGCCTTCAATTAAATTAGACTGTGGAAAACATGCAGATTTGAGTCACAAGTTTTTAATGAACAAATTTAAGTGATTCTTATAAAAAAATGTTTGTACATATTTATGAGACTGATATTGATGTTTGCCTCAACAATCTGATAATGTCAGTTTTGATACATTTTTCACTTATCGCTCATGCTTTAATTACTTAAATGAAAACTGAAATAAAACGAATATAAAATGAACATTGTGACATTGAGGTGAAGTGAAGCCACCCAGTGACATGCTGACTGTCTGCTGTTGTAGGCGCGGGTCTGAGCGGCCGTCAGATGCATCGCACACAGGGCGTGTTCAACCACACGGAGGACTACGTGCTGCTGCCAGACGAGCGCACCATCAGCCTGTGCTGCTGGGACTCGCGCACGGCCGAGAGGAAAAACCTGCTGTCTCTGGGTCACAACAACATCGTCCGCTGCATCGTCCACTCACCCACCAACCCGGGCTTCATGACCTGCAGCGACGACTTCAGGGCCCGCTTCTGGTACCGCCGCACCACCACAGACTGAGACACGTCCCGCCTCGACATCTCTCTCTCTCTCTCTCTCATCCTTCCCACCCCCACCTGAACTGCTGGACAGCCTTCCATGACCTCACCGAACTCGTCACTGTCTGATCTGTGGCGGTCTTCGTTTCTGCTTAATTTGAAATCGTGCGGTGGAGTTTGTGGGACTTTCCATTGCACCATTTTAAGAGTAAAGGTGTGTGAGGACAGTGTTTCTCTAGATGTCCTCTCTTTCTAAGAACACTCTGTGAATGATATGCTGAATTTTTTGTCTGTTTAAACTAAAAGTCTGATCCTTAAAATTCTTGGAAACTTGAGTTATAACACACACATTTCCCATATGTTGTAATTGACCGCAGTCGGTTTGTTGTGTTTTCCACTTTTATATTTTGTGTGTCATTTGTTGTAATTCAGATTTTTATTAAACAAAGAAAAGGAACAATCATTTTTATGAATTTGAAGATGAAAATCCCCCTCACAGCTCATAACCCACAGCTCTGCTTATATCCTGTAGATATTTTAAGTTAGTGTTGCTGCAAAGAATCAGCAGCCCGCTCACTCTTTGCAGCAACACTATCAGCACACAAATGGTATGATAAACCACAACACACACTCACACACGCACACACATGCACTCCTGTGGTCACGCATGTCAACTTATTGTGATTTGTTTTTCTGTTTGTGGCTCTTCTTTAAGGTCAAATTCACAAACCAGATCCACAAAAGACCTCCAAACTTTAAATGTGGGATTAGTTTTCTGTTAAACATTCTAATCTTTTCTTGTATTCAGTGACCTTCTCAAAAAAAAAAGTAAAACATGAAAGAAAAAGAGAACAGAAAAAGCTCCTGATTTTTCTTCTCGACTCCGGCCCGCACCCTCAGACTGGAAGGTCACTGCGCCCCATCACCCCTCTGCATTCCCCAACCCCCACCCCGACTCTCCCAGACGCTGCTGTGTGTGTGTCGTCCAGACAACAACGAGCAGAGCCACAAGAATTTCTGCTTCAAACAAACTTACCCCCCACCACTACCCCACCACCCCAAACCTGCCTTATAAATCTGTCACACGTACGGAGGAATTAGTCAAATTTATAAGAAGGAGGAAGCAAAATAAAACACACACAAAAAAAATCCCTCACTTAGTCAGAAAAGTACACTAGCGAATGATGTACTTCTGCTTTATCAGGAAGATGAAGGGGGGAACGACGGTACAAAATTCTGTGAGGTGGGGAAAAAAAAATAGAATGGTGGGGTGGGGCAGCTGCAGAGAGAGAGGGGGGGGGGGGGGTCTCTTCTGGCCAATGGGGCTGCAGGATGGCAGCTCTGTCAATGACATGGAGCTGGATTACCCCGCCCAGAGTGTAAAACTCTCTGCCTCTCAGTGACAGCTCAGACAATATGCCTGTGAGACACACAGGAGGACTAAATCCCCTTTTCACACACACTCACAGTTGAGATGGTTCACTGAAAACCGACCCTCTGTGGACGAACTCTACGTGGACACTGAAGACAACTTAAAAAAAAAAACCCAAACATGGTGAGTAATCCAGCTGCTCTGACTTCAATATTCCACATTTACTTTTGTTATAACTCAGTTAATTTTTCTTTTAAAATAGTCTATAACTCAGTTTTGTACATATGCAGTGATGTCTTTTGTATCTTCTGTTGTCTCCTGTTGCTCATGCAGAGGAATTTCTCTGTAGACCACCTGCTTGGATTTCACTTTAACTTGCGGTGTCAGCTACCACCTATTTCTACACACAGCCCCTCTGACCTGCTCTACTGTAGGCTGTAACCTGAGAGGGCTGATCCTCACACTGAGCAGAGAGGGGAAACTTTATGAGCCTCATTAACACACAAACTTGAGCAGTCAGATTATCAAGTCAGCTTTCTCAGAAACAGATCAGTTGGAGATAAAGCAGATGTTTCATGTTCTAAATGTTGCACATGAGGTTGTGGGTCTTTAATATCTTTGCTTCTGTGTTGTTGTTTTTTTTTACATGCACCAAACATGTCACTCACACATCTTAATCGGCTCTTAACATTTAAACACAGCTGATCTGTGTGGTTTTTTTTTTTTCTTTGAGGGAGCTGCTGACAGAACATTTTGTGGCTGGTTCGGTTCCCGTACTCGCCTCGCGTTCTTTGTCCAGCTCGATGTCTCTTTAACTTCAGCTCGCTAACGGGACTGGATGTTGTGTTAATAACCACTGATGCATTTTGTTTCTTAATCTGTGTGCAACATGACTAAGAAATGATCAGTGGATGTGTTTGCACCATTTTCTCTTTAAAAGTCAGACTTTGGGTATACATGTTGGACCCCCGGAGTGACTAAATGGAAATGCAAGGTAGACAAGAGCAGATGGAGAAAAGATGAAAGTGTGCACAATAAGAACGTCTGGACACAGTTGCTCTAAACTTTTGTTAAGTCAAGTCAGACTTTAGTGAATTTTCTGTGAGATTAGAAGCCAACATTTGGTTTGAGGGAAGTGTCCAGAAGAGTCGGGAGGAGGAGGAGGAGAGGGGGGGGGGTGTTTTATGGAAAATGTTTTAAAAGCCTCAACATGATTAATGTAATAGAAAAGCATAATCTTCACAGGTCCTATCTGCAGCACACAGCTGAGGGAAAGGATATGCATCATCCTGACATTTTCCAATGCAAAGCAGTTATGAGACCGGTCTCATCTTATTCATCACGTCTTCAAAAAAAATGACTGGTTTAGTCGATGACTAACTGGCAGTTTAAGCAATCTCATTTCCCTTCTATAAGTTTGTTTCGCACTGGAATTTATTTCTTTTTTAGTTCGTCGTGTGCTATTTCGGGATGCCTCGTGTGCTGCGTTGCTGTTGTGTCTGCTTTTATCATCAGTAGACAGTCATGAGAGCGCACGCAGCAGGAGGCTGGCATGGAAAAGTGGCAGCATCCTCCTCACATCCCACTTGAGGGAACTGAAATGTTGTTTTTTTTTTTGTTTAATTCATCATTTGTCCTTTATGTTATCCTGTCGCTGTTCATATGTTTAACTGCTGAGGATTATTAATCTACCTCAGATGTGAGAGGCCTTCATCACTCATCCTGTCAGCCAAATATTTTCAGGATATATTCCAAGTGGGCAATAGGCTCCTGAATAAACTCTTTTACAGAGTATGAAAACAAAATCAATTCAGTCAACAGAGCTGCCACATGGAGCAAGCAGTTTGTAAAGTAAAAATAAATTAATGAATAAATATTACATAATAATAGCGTGCAACAGCAGTGGGGGCTTTCCACAACCACTTCTCTGAAAAACCATTCAGACATTGAGTGCATGAGGTTTGGTTTTAGTGGGAGGTTCACTAACAGTCTGCTTTTTAAAGCTGTTCTACTTCATATTTTAAATTAAGAGTGGATCAAATAATTATGTATAATGTGTGTCACTTGTGGTGAGAATGATCACTTGACTCTGCAGTTCCCTTCAGCTCTACTGAGCTTTTTACTGTCTTTCAGCTCATTGTTTTGGTTTTACAGCCTTACATATATATTGGACTTCCATTCATCAGGTGGCCAAAAACATGACTCCAGATGTGTCTGCTGGATGTGTAAATAAGCGGCTGTTAGCTAACACATTCTAGGAAATAATATGTCAGTGTTGTAATTACAGTGCAGCCCCCAAATGGTCAAAAAAAGACAATGTTGCTGCTTTAAATGTGATGTTTTGTGCTATAAAGCAAACACCATTACGTCCATGTGAGCTCGCTAGCAGTCTTCTTCACTTAAGCATGAAAACTGATTCTTAAACTTGAAGAGAGAAGTTTGTAATAAAAAAAAAAAACTTAACTCAAGGTCAGGGTCCACTTACTAACTTTCACTAGTCTACTTCTCAGGATCTTGTGCAGTCTTCATCGTCATGCGTCTTCACTGACTGCTCTCACTTCACTAAGTTTCTTTGTGGATTACTGCAATCAGCGTAATGACGTGAAACTGCAGGAAAGTGTGTTGTTGCACCAGCATGCTTGTGCGTGTACATGTGTGGCCCTGTGATCATGCTAGTAGAGCACACAACATACCAACAAAACAGGGATCCATTGATCAAAACATTGCTAGCAGACAGAAATTCCACAGGATACCATTAAATAATCCATCTGGTTTCCTCTCCTATTTGTTTAACATATCGTCTCAGAAATCTTCATATGTTTAATGTAGCACTTCACACTCTCCATGTGTATGTGCAGGACACTGATCTGCACTGAAACAAACCAGTGGCCACACTGACTACAAGTCAAAATGAATTCATAAACAATCTCAAGCACGCAATATGCTGTTTAACACTGTAACTGTTAAAAGCTACAAGTAAAGTAACACAGTGACCACATAATGAATATGTGCACTGTAGGCAGAAGATGAGACTGAGGAAGTGTGAGTATAAATAAATCAAGAGTGTGAGCAGAAAGATAAGTTCCTGCCACTGAGCAGTGAACCCGCAGCCCACTTGTTATCTGCTGTTCCTCACATTGTCTTCTCCGTCATCCACTGTTACTGTCACACCTCTGTGAACAACTCACTACTCACTAAAGTGCATCTTCAAGTATTTCTGCCGGTTCAGTTAATAGCTGGCTGAACCAGCACACACTGTCTGTTTAAAACCTGCTGCCAAGTTACATTTTTGTTCTAAATTGCATTATTAGTCAATACAAGTGAACCCTGAAGCCTAAATTGTACTATGTGACACATTTAGGAGTATAATATAGCTGAAGTTGAAATGAAAACACCATTTAGCCCCATCTCGCTCTTAAGTACAATAAATGACTTATTGCACTCACACAATTTTTTCATATTTAAAAAAATAATCCAACCTTAAAGGTCCACTTGATCTTGAGCTCTTCAGGTGATGTGTGCAGTCTTTACATTTAGTTTTACTGATAAAACAATGGAAGTGTTTATATTATGTTTCCCGTGTTAAATGTAGTGTAACAATATCCCTACTATAGTGAAACGTTCAGTAAAATGACTCTTCTAAATATTAGCTAACATTAGCCACCATAAACTAGTGGTCTGAGTGTATTGAGCAAGGCTGCGTTCTATTTCTTATGAATCCAACTTTTTATTTGTAACAGGATGATTTTGTTATTTCTTCTTGCAAAAGTTGGATATTTTTTGCTTTAAGGCTCACTGACTAACTGATTAAAAACAGATCATAGCAGTTTCCTTGAAAAACTCATGCTGTCCCTTGTACTATAAAAAGTCCTGGACCTCATCTCCTTCGTGCCATATATTCACTTCCTCTCAAGGCAAACGGACTTGTCAAAAATGCAAAGCAGATCTTGAGAACTGCACCTCTAGAGAGCACAAATAATCTTTTGAATATTTTATCAGTGTGCTCATCATTAACAGGCTATTTTTGTTTAGTTTTGACACATATGAAGTGTATTTACTGTTTCTTTTGTGTTACGTTATAAGTTATCTATCTATGTGGAATGTTGATTGTGCAATCCTAGGAAGTTTTCGTCAGTTGTTTGCGTTTGTGTATGAGATTTTGACATAGTTCTCACCAGTTCCCATACAGGAAATACCAGGGCAGCTGTAGCGAGTCAATGTCACTGCCACAGAGCCTGAATTAGTCTCCACAGCCTCCTCTTGGATTTGTTTGGGTTGGAAAGAGGATTGACAAAGGTGATTTTCCATGGAGCACATCTGAGGATCATTTAAGATGATAAAATTGATCGACCAGCAACGAATTCCCAACGTGTCAAAAGATGATTTACCAGGATATCAAATCTCTCTCTCAATCCAGCTCTCTCTGTCTGTCTGTCTGTGTGTCCCTGTCTCTCCTCCTCGTCTCCCCCCGCTCCCATTTTTGTTAGAAAGATGCTGTGGGAAAGTCTAATATGTCATATTTACAGGCTGACTTCCTGTCCAAATTTAAGAAACGACATTATCTCAGCTATGCGCTCTGCCTCATCTCGATCACCCTGCTCCCGCCACTCTGTCTGGGAAAATTAACATTCTTCTAAATTTTAGTGAACTCTCAGTCCTGTGTGACAGATTTGTTCAGCACCACCATGGGTGTTGTACAGGGCCTGGCTTGTGTCTGAACGTATAATGGATGAGGTGCTGACCTGACCTGGGGGTCGTGCCCAGGCTGTCAAGGGGCAAAAGGTCAGAATGAACCAAGAGGGTGTCATTCCCACACTGGGAATCACTTCCTGGACTGGTTCAGAGTTAAATGCTAAAACATCTTAGTTTAAAATGCCCTAATTTGCTAATTAGTAATAAACATAAACTACAGCTGGTGATCATGGGAATGTGATTACTTTTGCAAGTATTTGGTCATAAACCAAAGTGTTTAATTTAATGTTTGACCTGATGATGGCACCACATGAAGTCAGGAGATCACCGAAGTCATTAGAATTCATCCTCTGGGGACTTTGAATGTCAGTACCTAGTTTTATGGTAAACCGTCCAATAGTTGTCTCAAAAACATGTCAAAAACCAAAAATATCAACCACATGGTGATACTAAAGGAAAAGTCAGGGGATCACCAAAGGTAGTTGGATTCATTCTCTGGGGGCCATGAATGTCAGTACAACGTTTCATCTTAATACATCCAGTATTTTGTGGGTTTGGACTAATTTGGAGATGTCACCTTGGGCTCTGGGAAGCTATAAAAGCACCTTTTTCACAATTTTCTGATAATTTATAGAGTAAACAATCAGTTCTTTAAAACAATAATTAAATAATTTAATCAGTAATGTAAACAAAAAATGATATATATATGTATATATATGTGTGTGTGTATGTGTATATATATATATATATATATATATACATACATATGCAGGTTAAAAATAGAATTGTCTTCTTTCTGCTTTTAACACAAACAATGAAAGATCTGATCCACTCCACATGCTGCTTTGTCTTGATTTGAAATCGCTCAGATGTTTTTGAAATATCTTAGTTTGCTTTGACGTGTTTTACTGCCTAAACAGAAGCTTCTATCCCAAGAGTTTTAAAAGCTTTTCTTGCGTTGCGTCTGAAGGGGCCGATGTTAATTTGTGAACAGGATGGAGCGGAGAGACGGGAGAGGCAAGAGAGAGAGGCAGAGACAGCTGTGCAGTTAAAGTGCTGAAGCCAGCTGTCAGTGGGGCTGATCTGCACAAGCAGGCGTGTGCAGGAATCCAAGAGTCACAGCTGAATCTGACTTTGTTACTGTACTTATCAGACACAGAAACAGGGACACGAGCAAACACAGCACGAGGTGAGGCGGGGGCTTCTGCTCAGGACAAGTGACCTTGATTCTAACTAACTGTGGTTTGAAAATAATGAGTGTATGAAGTCTGAAATAAGTTCAGTGCCTCCGATAATCAGGTCACTTAAAAGGTTGTGGCTTTAATGGCATTATGGTCACAGAAGAAACAGGACTGAAACTCTGCAATACTTTATATACATATAGTATATATACATATAATCATCCAGGTGTTATCATGACCCATGATTGAGATACATCGTGAGTGTGACACAGAGCAGAGTGTGTATTGATGGGGATAGTATACGCTGATGATTCCAGGGAGAAAGTACAACAATGTAATTCTTGGTGGTATGGTCGCTGACTGTCATCTGACCCTACGTATTTTACTTGCATGTCTGTTGCATGACCCAGAGGATTAGGCAGGGAGTTTGCTGAGGCTTGGTGTGTGTGTGTGTGTGTGTGTGTTGGGGGGGGGGGGGGGGGGGCATGGTCTGCTGTGGTCAGTGTGCTCCACAGGGCTGACAGGCCTGCATCCCAACAGGTGCTGAGCGTGTTGGGCTCTGATGGTGAAAGGGCTCTTTGTTGCAGAAGATTCACCGTCAGAGAGAGGCAGAGCCAACAGAGCCCCCCCCCTACCCCCAACATACACACTCTTATCAGCTGAGGGTGGTGTGTGTGTGTGTGTGGGTGGGAGGGTGTATGGGGGGGTGGTGTATTTGTTTTGTTGAGGGTCTATACCATACTCAGTCTATACCATACTCCTTATAGTTTGTTGCACTTTTATTTATGAATGTAACCAAGTATGTTTACTCAGGAACTTTACTTAAGTGCAATTAGAGGTACTTGTACTATACTTGATGACTTCCATTTTATACTTCTATATATTTATAATCCACTACGTTTAAGAGGGAAATGTCTTTACCACTACTACACTACACTACATTACTAGTTACTTTGTAGATTAAGATTTTACATACATTTTGCTGATAATGCTATAAAATGCAGGACTTTTACTTCTAATAGTTTTTCTACATCATTGGTATTGCTAATTTTAGAGGCTAAAAGTGAAAGATACTTTTTCCACCACTGATATGTATCAGCATTATAGATACCACAAGAGGTAGATCATTATATCAAGGCAAGGTATTGTGTAACAGTGTTAATTGCTAATTAGCACTTAACACAATGTAGAGCTGAGGCTGATGGGAATGTCATTAGTTCTGTAGGTATTTGGTCAACAACAAAAGTATTTGATAAATTGAAATCGCAGGATCACCAAAGTTATTACAATTAAACCTGTGGAAAACAAAGCTGTCTGTGCAGTCATGAAGTCATGAAGATTTATCATCTAGGAGGAATGAATGTAGCTAGTTTTGTGCCATGCAATCTTGCAGATCTCCAGATATTTCAGTGTGGACCAAAGTGATGGACAGACCAACCAGAGGACACTTTTTTTTCCATTTTATTAGTTTATTTAACAGGGACCATACAGGTAAACACTGTTACATACAGATAAGCACTGCAGCAGATGGAATGGGGCATCTAGCTGAAGCTAATGCTGTTTACAGCTCCTGTCCCTGGTTAAGCTTTTAAAACTAGATTCAAACTATCAAACAAATTTACTGATAAAACAGAATCAGGATAAAAACAACAGGACAGATAAATTGCCAACAGACAAGTTAAATTAAAATCTAATGAACTATCATTATGAGCTTTTGTTGATAAAAGTGATATTGTCAAGAAGGCATTTTATGTAGATAACATAAACATTGTAAAATAGATTTTTTTGTTTGTTTGTTTGAAATTTTCATACAACAGAAAATGTTTAATGTTGAAATGTTTAATCCATTAACATCCTGTTTTCCCTTAAGGTTGAAAAAGTCATAGTATTCCACTCCGATGATGATGTTCAGTTAAACATACAAACTTGAGACTGTGTTTCTGATGTCTGTATCATTCCATCGAATTGAAATATTCTACATGTCTTATGCATCATTGTATACACATTTCCTCCAAAATCCAGCCTAACAATGTTCTGTGGGCTTGAACAATGTTTGGCTGCACAGCATGAGTTTACAATGACTTAACTAGAGGCAGGCCAGTGAGCTGTAAGAGCCTAAATTCTTCAATGAAAACATTTTTGTACATTTGTAAGGAGGAAATTCATAAATAAAAATTCTCTAGTCAAAGTTTGTTTGCATTAAAGGGTAAACCCTGTTTTTATCACACTTAATTGTAAGCTGACTGTAAGATTGTGCCAATACTGACAAAGTCAACATAACTGGCGTCATAACACACTAATAGCATAGTTATGTTTAATTGGTGTGAACATGTTTCTCAGAGGAGCTGAAGCGATATGGTGACATATGTGTGTGAACTCCTTTTTTTTCTCTGTAGCTGCACAGTGAGTCAAACCACAGGCTGCTGCTTCTTGTGTACTCACCTCTGCCAAGTGGTTTTGGTTTAGTGGCATGTTTCATTATTCACAGCTTGTTTCGCGAAATGACAGCCTGCACAACAAGAGCCACCACACCAAATCTTTCACATGTCAGTGGTCATTGTATGTTGCTCAATATTACTAAGATTTGGTACAAACAGAGAAGTGCAGGGCAGCTGGGTTACATGATCACTGACAGTGAAGAACATCTCAACACATGGCACATGTACTCATGCATAAAAAGCAACAATCATTCTTAAATGGCAGAGTTCAAATGGGATTTAAAATATGTTGAGTGAAATGAGGTTTCATTTGCACATTTCAAAGTATTTTTGGAGTGGTGAGATAGGGTGCTCTCGAGTCTGCAAAAGGGAAGTTTTGAAGAAACTTGTTTTCCATTTATCTCTCTGTAGGGCACACAAATAGGAAGTGAAAATACAGAGCAGAGAAGATGTCATTCAAAACATGAAATAGCTCTACTTATTTTTTGTTTCACAATCTATCTAACAATAATGATATAATATAACAAAAATGACTTTGCCACAGTCAGCTGTGCTCATTCCGATTTATAAAAAGACACTATGACATATGGCATAATGAATCTGATGACAACTGCATCTTGCAACTTGAAGTAACATTTTGCAAGAGGAAATGTCATCAGGCCTACAGCAGCAAAAAAGAGACATTGCCATATTCAGAAAAGTATGATTCTCAGGGCATGTGGAATAGATGGTATCTCATATTTTAAAAAATCAATTCAAAACATTCATCTTAATCTAAATCTGTACACGCAAATGACAACATAGAAACTTACCAGGTAACTTTTTTACCTGCTAATCTTTATTTTCATTGTCTCTGTTCTTATTTCAGAACAAACTTGCAAAGGCTCTGTATGACAACACTGCAGAGTGTGCAGATGAGCTGGCCTTCAGGAGGGGAGATATCGTCACGGTGATGGATCAAAACGTGGCTGGCACCAGTGGATGGTGGATGTGCTCTTTGTATGGGCGGCAAGGCCTGGCCCCTGCAAACAGACTGCAGCTCTTACCACAAACTGTAACCACTGCAGGCTCCTTAAGCCATGTCATGGAAAAACACAAATTAACTGATGCTAAAACCGATGACAGTGTGCAGAATATCTACCAGATCCCCAGTGTACCCCGACCCTCCAGCAACCCTGCTTATGAACGTATGGACATGATCTACAAGGTCCCGTCTACTCCCTCATCAGCTTCAAAAAGTCCAATCCCCTTAGCACTTAAGCATAGCACAGAAGGACCTGAAGGAAACAAGGTACAAATTATTTTTTCTACATGTATGATTCTGTGTTCATGTAAGAACAAAAACCTGAATGTAGATGTCAGTCTGGCTGGTGCTCCAAGGTCAAAGTTGGTCCTCTTCCTTGGGAAGTGTTAACTCTCATGATTAGAGAGGTAGGCTGTTGCAGAAATGCAACGCTGGGAAACCCCTGCTGGCAAAAGAGCTTACAGATGGGGACCAGGGGCCTCTCCATGGGGACAGGCATGCAGCACTGGGGTCTTTATGGGCCTGTAAAAGACAAACAGACACAGACTTCAGACAGTTTTAACTGCAAACAGCAGCTCATGCCGCCAGGGACCCCAGAAAGACAGAAGTGTCTGTACGGGTGCTTGTGCGGCAGAAGGTGGGGAGAAATATACCCACATGTTCACCATTTCCTCTCCTGCTCCAGGGGAGTCCTGTTCCACTCTGCAGTAGCCACCTAATATTCAATGAGCAGCATGGTTTCTATTATAGAGTTGTGTTAATTGGCAAAGTGCATGCATAATGGGGTTCTCCGGAGCGCTCAACAGCTTCTGAGCAAACACCGTCCCCATAAATGTGTTGATGCAGAGGTCATTGGGGTAGATGCAGCTTTGATCAAAGCAGTGCAAGTGTTGCCAGTCGAAACCAATATTATAGCCTGTCTGTTGTTTGCAGCCTTCACTGCTCAGCCCGGCATCCAGTCCTAAAGGAGATGTTTACGATGTCCCGAGCCAAGCGAGACGAGCCTCTCTTTTTAATGTGAGCTTCTGCAAATATTCACTACAAAATATACACCAAAAGTAGATATTATTTGTAGATATACTTCCACTTCAGAGGGTTTTGGTCTGTGTCAAAGATATCTTCACTGTTATTGTAATATTCCCATTGCAGGCATCAACAACTCCAAAATATACAGCCCGAAAACACTCACTGATTCCAATTTCAGAGCTGGAGAAGAGATTTGACTCTCCGGGGAGTTTAAGGTGTAGCAGTCCAGGAGACTCTTATGTAAGTATCAGATTTTGGGGGGATAAATGAAGCAAGGAGACTGTGATGTGCTCACTTTAAAATGCAGTCTTTCTTTCAACATTTTTTTAATCCAATCCTTCACTTTAGTTTAGTGTTTAGTGTATGCCTGAAATGAACTAGTTCATATGATGTGTTGCCCAACCACATATAATGATAAAAAATGTTTATACCTGTTCCAAATGGCCACACTCAAAAGTGGGGTGAAGCCTGCCGTCATAGTCTCCTCCTGGCTGCATTACATTGCCTCCCTGATCCATCTCCAAGAACTTGCAGTCTTTGTAGCCTTAACACAATGAATCATGCAAATAATCGTGGAGATAATGGTGCTCACTTTGGGACAGTCTCTTCTCAAAAGCATTCATGGTGTTGCACTAGGTTGTAGACATGAAAAATGATGGTAGTTGTTTTGTTAAAGAATGAAAAAAGAACTCGAAGAGAAACTCAAATATTGAATTGCTTTAACACCTCTGTAGACACCAATTCTCGGGAAAGACAAAACCCCCCAAATTCTGACTTCAGACAGGTGTGGAGGAGGGTGTTTCAGACAGTGTAAAACAATCTAACAAGCACATCATTTGAAGCAAACTGAGACACTTACTTTCCACTAAGTATAAATTATATTGACAACTTTTGTCTTTTGCACAGACATATGCAGTTCCGCCACCTCTGCTTCAGGACCCAAACTATGACATCCCTATTCCTTCGGCCACAGAGGCCCAACAGAAAATAGTCAGTGGTTACAGCACCCTTCCCAACCCCTGCAAGCCTGAATGGATCTATGATGTTCCAATGAGTTCTGAGAAACAAAAAAGTAAACCCCAAGGCACCTACGACACCATGCCCTCCAACGCCATCTGCAGGCAGCTCTATGACACTCTTCCGTCACGTGCACGGCCAATTCAAAGAAGCAGTCCAACTCCCTCACTTTATGATATACCAAAACCAAGTTCTCTTGACATCTCAAGTCCGCCCAAAGTGCTGCCAAGGGTCCCAATTTATGACAAGCCCCCAACTCAAAAGCTTACAGAGGAGTCAGTATACGCTGTCCCACCCAAGGAGGAACCCCTCACCCAAGTTCTCAGTGATCCCCCTGGTGATCATATACCTCTAGAGTGCAGGGGTGACTCAATCAGTGCTCATGAACTCACAAGAGTGCGTCTGCATCGGATGAGGAACTTCCTGTCCTGTACATCTTTCCGTGACCTTCCAGGGAGTGGGGAGTCACTGGTGCAGGAGGATGATGAACGAGGCAGGACCCAGCGTCTCTCTGCAGTAGACAGTCAAAGAATCAGCACAGCCTCCAGCTCCTCCACCAGCTCCTGTGACTCTCTGGCTCTGAGCTCGTCTTCTCCGGAGCCTCTGCGAGAAGTGACACTTAGCCAGGATGAGGCTTGCCGCAGACTTCTAGACCTACAGGAGTCCATTTGCAGGACCGTACCCCAGCTCATGGAATTCGTAAGCAGTCGCTGGAGGAGCAAAGAACATCTGGAGAAACACCTGGAGGAGATCAAAGAAGCAGCAGAGGGGATTGCATGTTCTGTGACATGCTTTCTAAACTTTGCCCTGGACATTAAGGGCAATGCCCGACGTTTGACTGATGCCAACCTTCAGACCAGACTCTATAAACAGCTGTCCATTGTGGAGGACTCAGGTGTGATCCTACAACAAACTGTGAGTGCTCTGAACATGGCCGGCTGGCCCCTCAACACGCTTTGTCAGGACCCTGGGCAAGTGCAGACGCCTGACCAACTGGAGCGCTTTGTTATGGTTGCCCGCACTGTGCCAGAGGACGTCAAGCGCCTGGTGTCCATCATTAATGCCAATGGCAAGCTTCTGTTCAGAGCTCCTCAGAAGGATCCAGAACCCCTTAACACCACAGGTCAGCCAGAAGCAAAGAAAATTCCAGACAGGAGTCAACAAGGAGGGGACATAGTGGAGGATGACAACGACTATGTAGAGCTACAGGTGAAAGCTTTTAATGATCTTCATCATCATAAATCATATATAGTATGTATTGTGGTAAACGAATGATTAGCTATTAACTAAGGAAAATCAAACTGTACTGGTGATGTAACGTTTTTGCCTTTGACTTTTCCTCAGACAAAGAATGATTTTGAAAAGCAGGAAAAGGAAGTGCAGAAGGAACCAAGAGAAAATGTGACACCAGTCTCTAACAAGGCACAGGTGAGTATCTCCTGTTAAAACAGAGGACTTGTTCCTACTTAAAGGAACAAATCCTAAAATCAATTTTTGCCTCTTTGAATACGAGATTTTTATAGTCTCTTCTACAGTTTAGCTATCCAGACTTTCCTTGTAGTCCGAATAGACAGGAGAAACTGTTGACCAGAAGGCATGATATGTGGCCTTCTTCACTTTCTTTATTCTTTTTATCCACTGCTCAGGCTGATAACAAGCAGCATTCCTCTGAGTCTTCTGGTGGCCCAGAAGAACATCGACCACCTTCCCTGTCAGAGCACTGCCGGCTTTACTTTGGCGCTCTCCATAAGGCCATTGGGGGATTTGTTGGCAGCCTTCAGGATGGCCAGCCACCGGAAAAATTCATCTCACAAAGTAAGCTGGTGATCATGGTGGGCCAGAGACTGGTGGACACCCTGTGCAGGGAGGCCCAACGTGTAAAGTCCAGCCAGAGCCTTCTGTGTAAGAGCAACCACCTGTGTGCTCTCCTGAAGCAGCTGGCTGTGGCCACCAAGAAGGCCGCACTGCACTTCCCAGATAAGCAAGCTCTGCATGAAGCTCAAGAGTTTGCAAAGGAACTGGCCCATAGAGCACAGCACTTTCGGATATCGCTTGATATTTGAGAGCACAAATATCAAGCATACTGATTTGTTTGTACAGCAAAAGACATTGGTTTATTCATCAGTTCATCTGTTTCCTTGTTAATTAATTTCATATTCAACAACTTTCAAGCTTCACTTGCCAAAAAGGTCATTGCATTACTGAATGTTGTTATAATGAATCACCTTGCTGGTTAAAATGTTAATAATGTTAGAAATAGCTGCTGGGACAAGCAGAACAATTAAAATATGGAGTTGTATTTGTACTAAAATAAAAGACTTCAACTCAGCGGAGTTCCAAAATAAATTGCACATTCAGGATACTGTACTCAAGCCAATTTTTAAAATGCAATTTAAGTATAAACTATAAAATAAATATGTATTATATAATTTACAACAATTTTATATTTTCTGAATATTGTTTGTTATGTGAATGTTTTATGTATTTTATCACTTTATTGTGTAAGAGGTATATTCTCCAGGGTAGCAGTTTGACACAGACTACTTTTTGTGAATATCTATGTAAATATTCTAAAAAATGTGTTATGCATTCCCACACTTTCCTCGACAAAAGACTGAATACAACACATGTTGGATTTTCATTTCTATTAAAATAAAAAAAACTTAAAACCCTTTATGTTGTTTTGTTAATGTCTGTTTGAAGCATCTACATATAAACTGTAGTGATCTCTGTAGAAACAGTCTTTATTTAACCTTCTCTCTATTCAAAGTAATGAAAAATAAAGTTAAGTTTATACATATCGGTCAGTTTACGAGTCATTGACTGTGGAAACATTTTTATAATGTCTCTTAACCCTGATGATGTCATCAGGGTTAGGAGACATTAGAAGACGAGCCTACAGATGTATGACAGAAAGGTCTGTGGTCCCAACTGGGGCCGTGAAGTTGGAAGTACATGCAAAAAAAATGTGTATTTACCAGGAAGGGAAAGCTATTGTGGATTGCATTATGGGAAATGTAGGATTTTATGTTTTGGGTGCGTGATTCATACTGGGGACAAAAGGTCAGGATATCTCGGCCTCTGTTGTTTCGATTTTTACCATTCTTTTTCAAATCTGTGTCTTGTGACTTCCCCAACTTTATGGAAGTGCAATACTATATCGCTGGAGTACCACTTTTACTACATGATAGGTCATTGCTCATTGAATGGAAATGATCAGAGGTTAGTGTCATTACACAAGAGGAACACTGTAGTTGGTAGTGCTTCAGTGTCTTGCTTAACCCTATACACAAAAATTTAGTTAAAGTTAACTTCTTACCCCACTGTTGCACCCTCAGTTACTGTACAGAACATATGTGATATGTAGCAAGAGATTAGACTCTCATCTTTTTGGTTATTGTGGGCATTTAAAAAAGAACACCCTGTCATGGGTGGGGGGTTTTTTGTTTTTGTTTTTATTTTCATCATTCAAAAGGTTTCAGTTTCTCTGATAATATTTTCATCATTAAACATTTCAATCTGTATCCTCTAATTAAGGTTTGTTTATTGGTAACCTTAGGCAACATTGTGTAATATAGAATTTTTTCCCTAGGTGATTTATCTAATAAATTGTAATTTTATAAAACACAGAATTAGTATTGGGGCTTTATATTATTATCGACAGTCACATCATTATAATATTTGTACAATGTGCCAGGAGAATTATAAAAAGCAAGATTCAATCACTCTATAAATTCATCTTGCCCTTTGCTGTGGGCTTGCACTCACATGGCTCTGCTTCATTTAAGAATGAAATACTATAATGGGAAGGCAGGGGCCTTCCCATTAGTATTAGTACCTCATTTCAAAGTCACAGACATGTGATTGTGCATTTTGAAAGTGTAGGGATGGAAAAAAATATGTTATGGGTCTGAGAGTAAAAAAAGGTTGCTATAGTAGCAGTGTTGTGCAGTATGTACACTTCAGCAGGTTGGACACTTGAATCTGATTCATTGGTTGAAGGACGGTCGATCCACGGCCTGTGTCTCAACTAAACCATCTTACTGGCTGACAAATTCAGATAACAAAGTTTAGTAAAAGTAAAGGACAACTTGACAACTGAATGACTGCTGCACACACACAGTTTATTCATGCTGCCCTCTAGCAGTACTGAAGGGATATGACTCCATTTGTCTTTTCAGGTTGAAGGATACTCTGATTCTCTACATGAGACATTTAGAATTTACATCATGACTGGTTGGTCATTTAGTGAAGTTTACTTTTTTTTTCTTATTTTAACATCAAAGTAACATATTTATCAGCATGAAATTTAGCTATTTACTTCTCTTAACTTTAAATTTTTTATTAAATTGTAGTTATAAAACCAAAATGTAAATATTCTGGGCTGACATCATTAGGAGAAAATTCTGGACTTTTATTAACATGTCGATGGCAAACGCTGTTGTTTATAATTACAGTCTCCAGTGACAAAAGACACATTACTTTATTTACTCATAAAAACAGTATATCCTCATAGTCTGCTGAGAAGGCTTATACTGAAAATCTATTGAACCATACTGCAATGCTATTTGCTGCAATGGTTGGGTAGAACTTACTATTCTTCCTAGCATACAGTAAGTATGGTGAGCTTTTGAATAGACAGTCGTTTTTAGGTCTGTTGTTAGGTGACATCCAATTCACTTTAAACTCTTTGCTACAACAGTTGGGAAACGACCAGCTTGCTGATTGGTTGGTTTGCACTGGTCTGGAGATAAAACTGTGTATCCACTTTGACCCCACCACAAATCAGGAAACAAAACCTAAAGATTCAAACCTCTCAAGATAGTTCACATCCAGCCTTTGGGTCTTAGTTGTGCTAGCATACATCAGCCTATCAAATGTAATGTGTGAAAGAGTTACAACTTATGAACTGCATATCATATGCCAAGGGCAAGACACTTGCTATGACATTAGTGAATGTAAACTCCTGAACTTAAGAGGTATTAAGGTCTGCGAGTTTAGTTTTTTTTTTACTATTTTGCTTCAGTCTCATTGCTCTAATGATACTTGTTTTCTGCGGCAGCTGTTTTCAGCAAAAAACTTGGATAAACCCACTGTGCACTAACTGCTCAGCACCAAGCATCACACAGACAAAATTAGAGACTATCTGGTGAACATAGTGAAGCATTTAGCAGCTACAGTACCAGTCGAAAGTTTGGACAAACTGTCCCATTTCCTGGAGTGAGAAAGTATGTCCAATCTTTTGACTGGTAGTGCAGATGTCCCACAGGAGATGATGGAGACCAAAACAGAGCTAAAAGCAGAGCGATTATTGAACTTAAATTAATTGGGTGCCCAGAAACATGACTTGAAATGAATGTTGCTGTATATGTAACGCCATTGTTTGCTGACTGTAACAACTTTAGGGGATAATATGTTTACAGCTTGTTGCACTGTCCCCAAGTGATAAAAAAAATCAATTAATGCAGGTTTAAGTTTTCCAAAACATGTATGTCTATAAAAACAGAGTTTTAATTCACAACTTTTGTTGTAAATCTGTTAATCCAGCTATGTTTATTATGCTGCTTTTGCTCTGTATTGTGTTGGTTTAGGGTGTTGTGCTTATCTCTTCTGCATGATTGTCCCTTTTGCTAAGATGTATAGTACTATACAATGTGCTTGATAAAAAAATGAAAAGAAAATGAATTAAACTCCATCAAGGTGCTGTTGTTTGGATTGCAGACAGACAAATATAACACAATGACCTCTTTGACAAATCAACTGAAATGAATCACAGAATTTCTCTTAGTGCAGAAACGTAATATTGTAGAGCTACTGTCTATCAGTTGACAGAGTGGTGGTATGTTAAGGGAAGGTTTGGGCTTTATCGCTTTTGAAATAAAGCAAACGCGGAAGTAAGTATCAGTGAACCCTCTCAGTTCCTTCGTGTGCCTTTGAACGTGCCTGTGCGTCATGTCGTCATGTGCCCACCCGCTCCCCCGCCTCTCTCCTTCTCCCCGCGGACAGACTCAACCTCAGACATGGCTCCGTGACCCGACACATGGCAGCTAACAGCCATGAACCAAAAACAACTCACCAAAATCTGACGATGTCTAAATAGCAGCCTTATTCCGGTTTCTTTCGAAATTATTCCACCTCCTGCAGTATCCACGGCTACCAGCCGGCTGTCAGTCTCTGTCAGCGGGAGAGGCGGACTGCTCCCCCCGGTTTACTTTCCTCTAATATTCGCTTTTTTAACAGTCAACATTAAGTTTCCGTCTCTTCTGACATAAGCTCAGCATGGGTGTTCAGGGTTTCCTAGAGTACATTGAGAAGCATTGCGCCAGCGCCGTGGTGCCAGTGGAGCTCCAGAAGCTGGCCCGGGGGAGTATGGTTGGAGGTGGCCGGCAAAGACCCCCTCAGAGCCCCCTGCGGCTGCTGGTGGACGCGGAGAACTGCCTCCACCGGCTCTACGGAGGCTTCTACACCGACTGGGTCAGCGGGGGCCAGTGGAACCACATGCTCGGCTACCTGGCCGCCCTCTCCAAGGCCTGCTTCAGCGGCAACATTGAGCTCCTGGTATGCTTCAATGGCGCCCTGGAGAAAGGCCGTCTTCACGAGTGGGTCAAGCGGCAGGTGAACGACAGGCAGACCGCCCAGCAGATCATGAGCCACGTCCAGAACAAGGGCACCCCACCGCCCAAAGTCTGGTTCCTGCCTCCCGTGTGCATGGCCCACTGTATCCGACTGGCGCTCCTCAGGTTCCGCGTCGGGGTGAGTGAAACCTCGGCCTGGCAGTGCCTGTTGAGCGGAGCCTCTTTGGACTACAGCCCGCAGACATGAGCAGGCTCTGTGGTTAGCCTGCTAGCTGCCCACCATGTCATCACTGCCAACTTCACCCATCAGAAAAGCTGTTTCCACACTGGGCCAAGTTAACCAGGCGGCCTTTATGAGTGTTAGCAGTGGGGTCAGTGGCCTGCTTTGCAAAGCTTAACTCATTCTGTTTCTTGTGAAATGACCTCACAGTATGAATACATGTACTCAACATTATAATTATAATAGTTTGATCATTAATTAAAGGCCAGGTGTTGGCATAGTAGTAACAGACTCATTTAACTGGAGAACTAGAAAGAGAAAGTAGATGTCAGTCACTCTGGAGTCCATCAATAGAAAAAAGATTGGAAACTATTCAGATAATCAGTTCATCGTTTAGATTTTTTTTTTTTAACCGAAAATGCCAAAACAATCACTGCTTCCAGCCTGTCAGATGTGAATATTTGCTGTCTTTCTTAGTCTTCTGTGATAGTAAACTGTATATCTTTGGGTTTGTACTGTTGGCTGGGCAAAACCAGATATAGAAGACGTCAAAATGATAAGACAATTGGCTCTTGAAAATGTAAATAACTGCTAGTTGCAGACCTATATATTACTTCTGTACGTATTCTTCGAAGCACAGACATTCATACATAGGTAACAATTTATTATTACAGCTGTGTTTTACTATATTGTCATTCATTGTCTGTTTATACAGCAGCTCACAGGAGGAGTTGTAGTCGTGTTCTGCTTATAGATGCTAAGTGGACGAGGACAGCAGTAAAGTGTTGTTTTGTTTTTTTTTACCCGAGTATGTACAGTAGTCAAGGATGAAATCACAGTTTGGTGAAATCTCATTCTGCATGCAGTTTAGTTTCTTGACTTGCAGCATTGCAGCTCTATTACCAAACATTGTTGAATGTAAAATCTATGGATGCATGGATCCTCTGTATTGGTATCAGATACCTGATCCACAAACGGGCATCGACTGATTCACATTAAATACAGCTTATTTGTCGATATCTTTAATGAAATAGAGTTTTTGTGCTGTCGGTTACATTCTTTAAATCAGGGTGGTATACAGATTTTAGATCTGGGGAAAAAGAGACCACTGGTGTTGGATGGAGAATCAGGATTGGCAGATGCCCTCAGCTGAAGTATCAGGGAAGTGGAATTGGTGCATCCCTGCAAAAGAATCTATCATTTAGCTCACAGTTACAAGGTATTATCGTCTTGACCATGCAGTGACATGTAACGTGGTAAATTCTGCATATGGTGTCAGTAATAAATGTATATCTTGCAGTATATAGCCTATTATTTGTGTCTCTGTCTCTGAGTATCTAATCAGCTGTGTGAAGTTTACTCAAGCAGAGCAGCTTTATAATCCTGTTTCTGTAGTCTTTGCTGGAGTGTCGATATAAGAGGTTTATTATGAGGCTTTAGCATAAAGTCTTAATTCACGTCTTCTCTTCTCAGGTTGTCCAGAGCATCGAGGACCACCACCTGGAAGTGATAGCCTTATGCAGGGAGAACGGCTTCCACGGCCTGGTGGCCTACGACTCGGACTACGCTCTGTGCAACATCCCGTACTACTTCAGCGCCCACGCACTCAAGCTGAGCCGCAACGGCAAAAGCCTCACCACCAGCCAGTACCTGATGCACGAAGTAGCTCGGCAGCTTGATCTCAACCCAAATCGTTTTGTCATTTTTGCGTCACTTTTAGGTGGGTGCGGCTCTGTGGACACGATGTAAATAGTACTGAGAGTTCAGAGGAGGCTGATCTGACCCAACTGTGTTTTCATGTATGTGCTTTACAGGAAATCACATACTGCCTGATGAAGACTTGGCTGCCTTTCACTGGAGCTTACTCGGTCCAGAGCATCCATTAGCATCTTTGAAGGTAAAAAGTTTCTATGTTGATTTCTTTAAAATCACAGGACTGTTAATTAAAAGTAACAAAAGTACCGTCAGTGAACATCGTTGGTGCATTAGAACATGTCTCCACATGCGTCTTGAGTGACCACCTGTGATGGGATCTCACTTCCCTGCTCTGTATGCAAATAAACACTTACATCATTTGCGTTTGCAAAGACCAAATGTGTTGTTTTTAACTGGTGGGAGGCAGCAATGCACTTCCTGTGCGTAGTCGGCCAGAAATTAAAAGACCTTTTACGTGTGGGCAAAATCAAAACTGTTTTGTTTGGTTGTTGTGGCTTCTTGTTGTTTCGCATTGTAATATGACGCTGTCGGTGCTAGAATGAGTAGTCGGGCTTTTGCAGAAGATGTCACTTGAGTAGGCGGTCCTTCAGTGTGGCCCAGGACACGTTCACGTACACACTGCTAAAAAGAATGTGGCCACATGAAGCCCAGACCACCTCCGAATGTGGTCTGAGCGATCGGATCTCAGTGCGTCTCGGGTGCGTTCACACTTGTGTTCAGAGCCGTCCACAGAACCGCAGGTCAGCGCGTTGTTCGTCAAGTGTATCTCCTGCTAGTGTTTTTATAGGTGAACTACACTGATTTTACACATGAAGGTCAGTTTTCTTATCATGAGCAGTACTACTCAGCCCCTGAAAACAGCTGTGCACTGTCTGTTGTTGCTCTGGAGAGGTTTTGTCAACCAAATTGCCCCTGAGTGATGATGCTTTTGAGTTGCATTATGGGAAATGTAGAATACAGGGTTTTGGCCAGTACAGTACTAAATCATCGAGTATCCTTTTAATAAACACTTGACTGCAGGAACACATCCATGCAACAGGAAATCCATAGATCAGACTATAATCTCTAATCTGTAGTGACGTGTACCGCTTTAAAGCCCCTGAAAACTAAAGTTTAGGGAAAAAAACGTAATTATTATTTATACAGATTTAACTTTCAAAAACTAGTTAATCTGCTTCCTCATGCCTGTGTGTGTGTGTGTGTGTGTGTGTGTGTGTGTGTGTGTGTGTGTGTGTGTGTGTGTGTGTGTGTGTGTGTGTGTGTGTGATCAGATTTGATTGACAGTGCTGGCAACATAAACATACAACACCCCAACTATCAACAGATTCTGATTCAAATATAATTACTAAATCCTGATTGGTGCATGGAAGTATGTGACATCATCTTTTAACCAACTGAGCCCGCCCACTTCAAATGAGTGACAAGTGCACAGAGGAAAAACAAAAATACAGAAATGTGAAATAACCTAAACATACTGAACCTTGGCAGAAATGTGTGTTTCCATGTAGGACAGCTGACTAACAAAATATCTTTTCAGGACCTTTTTTTTTTTAAAAGCTGATTTCATCCCTTCCAGTCTTTACACCAACAGAGGAGGCTTGTTTTGGCATAAAACTTGTCATCACTTTCATTATTAGTCTGTGTTGGTTATTACCGAGCTTCAGTCACACAGTTGACATCAGTTAAGACCGCAGTAGTAGACAGTTTGAGGAAACAGTGTGTAAACTGTTCAGCTGTTAGTTTTCAAATGACTAGCTGTGATTAAACAGAAAGCCTGACTGAAGCTGAACTACCCACCACACTGACACATTACATTCCACTGCTGAATGACTCACACACACACACACACACAAACTACTCACTACTCTTCACCGGTTTCTACTGGTCTTTTTTGCTCACATCAGTGCCACCCGATCAGCCTTTAAACAAATGAAAACAACCAGTAAAATTATGCTCATCATTCTGCCAAATTATCAGGTTTTTATACATTCATTTTAACTGATGGATGTGATGGAATTTAAGAACTGAGTAGCCAGAGGACTGTGGCAATCTAAATAAAGCTATAAAAGCTCAAATTTCAAGGCGCTCTGCTCTGCAGAAACGGTCTCATTCTGCAGCTGCTGTCCCGTGTTGTTTACTTATTAATCTCTCTCAGTGGGTAAGAACTAAAGCAATTAATTTATTCATCCAACCACACCTGCTAAGCCTGGTGTAGCTTTGGTCAGGATGCTCAGTAATATCTGGAAAGCAACAACAGGGCCTGAAAGTAATGAGAGGGCCGCAGAGATTATTTATCCTTGAGGTCCAATAAATGTATTGAATTCTTTTCCCTTCTCAGAGCAAAAGCAATTTTTAAAAATATGTAGAATGTGCATTGTTCACATCCTTGTGTATTGGCTAGCAGTTTCTTCTACTTTTGTCGGTGTCTTTACCGCCACTGACTGAATAGCATGAAACCAATAGCAGGATGTAAATCACGCTGTCGTGTGTGTGATAGAACCAAAACAGAGACCTATAACATAAAAATATTGCTTTATAGCATTAGTAGTGTTCAAAAACTCCACAAGGTACCTTTGAGGATCTGTTGTAGCAGGTGGAAGATAAATCCAAGGTGTGCCAATCACAGGAGGGCATGACAAATAAAGTACTGACCATTTCTCCTAGGAGATTTTTTTATTGTTGGCTGTTACGTGTCCGGATATCTGTCCTGACCTTCAGCTGTAGGGGGGAAGCTCTCATACGGTGATAAAGTAATAAAAGCAGATGACAGATCCTAATAAGAATCTTCAATTCATTACAGAGGCTTTCCTGATGTTTTAGTAGTAAAATTCAAATTGTGTTTCTGATGACGGGACAAAATCAAAAAGCCAGTTTTCACTAGAATACCAGGCTTGCTTTGTACTGTGTTGTCAGCTTCAAAGTGGGAAAGAAAATGAAAATATATTTAATAATCTGGAAATTAGAAGAGAAAACCATAGAATCCTGCACATAGTCCATCACTTTAATAAAACAATGTTTGTTTGTCAAAGGTTTGTCTGTATGAAGCGTGCAGGATATGTTTGGTTTTCTTTTCAAGTCAAGAGTTGTTGATCCTTCACACCTGTCACTCAGACCTTCTGGTGTGTAGAAACTTCGAGAAGAAAGAAATTTCGACAGTGAATAATCTGGAAATTACCAACACATTAACTCTCCTTGTACTGCAATTAAAAACCTCTCTCGTCTCCTCAGCTCATTGATTTTTCTCTGATTTTGACGTGTGGGATACACCCATAGATCAGTCTTAATTGGCTGATAGATTTTCATTATAAACGGGTCATCGGTGATTGGCCGTGCTCTCAGAAGCTGAGGGATGTGTGATGGGGATGTAGAGATAAGTTTTCAGGAAGATAAAACGGTCTAATGCATGTTTCATGGTTCAAACATCCTCAAGGAAAACATGATAAATATATTGATCCAATCTGTGACATATTGGCACCTGGTTGGAGCAGCACTGACATGTGACTTTCTGCTAAAAACAGAACCGCGCTGGAGATTTATGTTGCAAACGCAGCGTTGTAAACAGCAGCAGGACCTTTCTGTTCACACTATTTATACTATTTGAAATCATCCCAATAAACTCGACAGCTGTGACCTCAGGGTATTATCATTCCTCAGGTGCGTGCCCACCAGCTTGTGCTCCCACCATGTGATGTTGTAATCAAGGCCGTGGCTGACTACGTCCGCAACATCCAAGACATCACTGACCTGGAGGCCATCGCTAAAGACATCTTCAAGCATTCACAGGTATGAGGAGCAACAGCTGGACTGATGTGTCAGGGTGACTTTGGCTCTTTATTAAAACGTGGGACAGTCACTGTTGTTGTTGTCTTGGAGAGATGATGGATATTACGCAGGATGTTTTGATCACATATTTTTTTGTTGAAATAATCAGTAACAGGCTGCTAGTGTGCAGCTGATTTTCACACTTTTACCAGCTGACCTATTTTCAGGTTGTTAAACATTTCAGTGAATTGAATGAATGTGTGACAGTGGTGCAGCAGTAAAACAACTTGAAGGGATTAAAACATAATTATTATTTACAATGATCTTTGTTGAAAAGCAGGAATTACATTTGTAGCAGCTCTTTTACTGGACTGTAGTCAATATTTGACCACATTTTCATGATACAATCACAAGTAGCTTTTAAACACTGACAAACCAGTTCTATCAGCTAATACACATCAATGATAAGTGAAGAATGGTTTTGCATGGATATTGAATCATTTTCATGCTATATTTTGTTGAACCAACTATTGATCCATTGAACAATTATTGGATGGATTGCCATGAACTGATGCAAAGACTTTGCCATGAAATTTTGGTTCACACATTCATGTTCCCCACAGGATGAATTGTAATAACTTCCATAATTCCTTAACTTTTTATCTAGTGTCATGTTTTGGTCAAAATTTCAATTTGTCCAATTTGTGTTCATGACTAAACACCTGCAAAACTAATGATATTCCCATCAGCCTCAGATGATAGCATGCTAACATGCTAAACTAAATGGTAAACATTAGAATCAGCGTGTTAGCATTGTCAGTGTGAGCATGTTAGCATAATGAATGCGGTTAGCAACCACCAGTTCTAAAAACCAAAAATACCTGTGATAGACCAGTGGTTGGAAACCAAAGGGATTTACTTTTATTCACAGAACTTTCTGGAAAAGGACATTTTATAAATGTAGTGCTTTAAAAGTGTCGTTAGCTTCATTTCTAGCTAACATCAAGCTTTTAGGCAATCGCAGCATTTTGCAGAAAATGCAAAACACTGAGCAGAATCCAACTGAAATCTTTGATTCTACAATGTGAATGAACACAATCATATCATGAAGCGGTTATGACATTAGTGGAGAACACAAAATATACAAATGAACATGTACAGCAGTGTAGGATCAATGTAAACAGTGAAAAAGTGAACAAGATGAAAGAAATAATACCAATATACAAAGTTTTTACTTGCCGTTTATTTGAAGCTGCATTTTTGCTCCTTTGGCCGTTTTGTTGACGTCACCAAATATACAGTCAAAAGACATCATGGAAGTGAAGACTGTGGCCTCAGACTCAACAGAGGATCATGAGTCATGAAGGTGTTGCTCTGAATTGGAGAAAAGCTGATAACGTGGCCTCAACACACTGTTCAGTGTATATTCATGAATTATACTGTGTCAGAGTCAACATTTCCTCTTCTCATTTCTAATTTGACTGTATATTGTTTTATCAGTCAAAGAATAGCATCCTAAAAATAGTTTGAAGAAGAAAACAGTGTGTACTGGAACAGAATAATACTGGCGGAAAAGTTCATTACCAGCATAAAGCCCATAAAGTGAGGATGGAAAGGTTATATTTGAGTATGTACACTACTGAGTCATTATCTAGTTATTCATTATCTAACCACCATATTTACCTGAAGTGTTCTTTTCTATTGTGGACAAATAGTGAACCTATTCTCTGACTGTGCTGTTGTTATTTCTTCTCTCAGTCTTGCACTGATGACAAAGTCATTCGCTTCAAGAAGGCAGTGGAGTTCTACTCAGCCGCCAGCAGACCCCTTCACTTCCCTCCACACTTAGGTGGGTGTGTCTCGAATGACGCTGCACGGTAGGTGTGGTGTTGAATACTGTTGGTTAGAGTTTATCTGCAGCAGGTGGAACAGTTGGTATGTAAAACATGCAAAAAAAAAAGGTTAAGAGGAACAGATGATATGAAAAAAGGACCAGTCCAGCTAGGGAACCATGTCGCATGTCCCTCTTTATACCTTTGGCACCAAAAACGCCACATGGTATGAATGGATCAGAGGAGAACACTCATTCTAAACCCACATACATGTTTTCACTTATTTTACCTGATTAGACCTTTTCTGTGACTGTGTGGGCTCTTCACATCTTTATCTGTCTTAAGCTCCTTTGGGACAGGATTACTATCACAAGGTGAGGCGGGGAAAGAAATATACACCATACTCCTCAGTAATTTACCACATTTCTGGACGATATCTTAACCTTGAGGGCATGACAGGACATTCAGCAAGACAAAAGCCTCCCCGGGGGGGGGGGGGGACACAGGAGAGTTGATGGTTAAACAAAGATACTGTGTGAGGTCGAAAATCATGCTCCTTCTCTGAGTCATACCTCAGTCAAACCCGAACACACAGATATGAAACACATAGATATCATTCAGTGTGACTTACACTTACCGAGGATATCAGTATCTCCCATGTCCATCACCAGTAAACCTTCATGAATCCACTTAGAGAAGAAAGGAGGCTGAGAATCATCATATTTGTACATTTTCTTCAGTATCAAAGTCATCAGTGATACTTGTCTGTACATGGACAGCTACACCGCAAACAGGAACTGTTAAAAGGTAACTCGGCAGACTTTTAATAGCATCAATATGCTAACATTTAAACAAATATTAGCTAAAAATGGGAGTCAAACAAGAGTAGTGGTATCTACCTGTAGCTGACATTACAACAGCACATTTAATGAGTTTTTATGGGGTTTTGCTCTCCTGAGGTTTTTTTTCACACAAAAAATAACGAACTCTATCTGTTTTTGTTCCTTTTTATGTGTGTCACAGTCAGACCAAAACACATGCGAGTGCCTGCTGCAGTGCCACAACACGCATCCCCAAAAACGCTCAACATTCCACAGGTGCCGTCGCCTGGAAAACCCGGGGTAAGACCGCGATATATACGCTCCGTCCAACCGCGATCTACCATAGGCGCTTCAGTAGAACTTCACACGTTTGCGTTTTTTTTTCCCCCCCTTCCCTCTCTCTCTCTCAGGTCCAGCACTCGTACCCGGAGCCACTGGCGGAGCGCAGTCTGGCTCTGGACTCAGCAGCGAAAAGCGTCCCAGAACAGAACAGCTTCAGCAACATTCCTCACGAAGGGAAGCACACACCGCTCTACGAGAGGTCCTCTCCTATCAACCCGGGCCAGGCCGGCAGCCCCGACCATACAGAGGCCGCTTTCTTCGCCTCCTCCACATCCTCCTCCTCAGAGAACGAGGAGAGCTCAGCCACGACTGCCAAGTGAGTACAGCACAGCCTATTCTCTCTGTTACTGTCTCCATTCATGGAGAAGCTCCGTATCTGGGAGATCAGTCTGTCATTTCCTTTTCTCTCAGCCTGCACTCTCTCTTACTGGTTGTATTTTGTCTCAAGATATAACCACGTGTGAGGGGACTTGTTGCAATAAACATGTAGCTAGTCGGTCACACAGATGATGATCAGTGAGGCATGTTGACCCTGCCAAAAGTGATTGATATGTATGTTGTTCTAGTCATGTTAGTGACTGTAAGGGAGGATGGGAACAAAACGGAAACACCGCTCATTCTGAAAACACACCAGAGGACCTGGAGGACCAAACAAAAGTGAGTCCCATCATCAGGAACAGCACACATCAGACCTGATGATCAGAAACCGAGCAGGTCACTAAACCTCTCTCTGTCCTCAGGCTGACCTCTGCGTGACATCTGCTGTGAGCCCAGCATCACAAGCTGGAGGTCTCCACAGCCTGAATACCCACATCCCCTCCCTGCTCTCCATGCCCACCAGGAACCACATGGACATCACCATCCCACCTTTGCCTGACGTGGCCCCAGAGGTCCTGCGGGTGGCAGAGCACAGACACAAGAAGGGCCTTATGTACCCGTACATCTACCACGTTCTCACCAAGGTCAGGCAGTCGCTTTCACACATAGTTCGGTGTCCTTCTGCTCATACGTTAACATTTGTACCAATGTCACTATCATTAAAAATTCATTCCAAGAAAGCACAAACATTCACATGTGTAGGTAAAGGTGATGCAGGGCGTACACAGTCACCATACGTGTGTGTGTGGAATCTGTGGTGAGTTGTTTGTGGCGTTGTTTAGGTAACAGTGTGTCTTTGCAGGGAGAGATTAAGCTTTCTGTCACCATTGAAGATGAAGCTAACAAAGACCTGCCTTCAGCAGTGCAGCTGTTTCGGCCTATCCGTCAATATGTTTACGGAGTTCTCTTCAGCTTGGCCGAGGCCAGGAAGAAGGCTGAGAGACTCGCCATGAGGAAGAACTGCCTCCCTGAATGTGAGTCATGTGGTCAGAAAGCTCCTTTTACGTCTCTGTGTCACCTGTAGGAAATCACAAGTAGGAAATCACAAGTAGGAAATCACAAGCCCAAAAGTCTCATTGGTGCATCTTTTTGGTCCTACTTTTAGACCTAGAGGTAAAGGCATTTTACCAATTTTCTTAACTTAGAAAATGACTAACTATGTAAGATGAATCCATCATAATTAACACTAAACGATGGTCACACACAGACACTAAACACTGAACAATCACAGATATTTTGAAAAATATCTCTAAGTCTTTAAAGTCCGTCAGAGGACTGAGGGTCTCTAACTTTATCACAGCTTCATTTTTCCACATATGGTCTTTTTTTTTTTTTTTGACTGACCTTTTTTGGGATGCAAAAGAAAGCACATGCTCTCTGCAAAAACTGCAGATCACACAGCGAGAGGGAAAATGCAGCTGATGCATCCGTCACAAGCAGCTACTTTCTGCAGTAATAAATCAAACTTTCCTCGCACAGAAAATGTGGAGATTAATTTATTTTCATACCAAAAAATATTTTTTTATGGACTGAAGAATCTCCACAGCAACTTAAGATCATCTCTTTCACAATACATATGTGATCGTAGAAGGCGGAAGAAGACGCACACACTTAATCTCTCTGCATGTTTAACTGATGGTGCTGCAGCTAACATCATTCAGATCAGCGCTGCGCCGTGTTGAAGGTGATACTGGAACGTTACAGGTCCGACTTAGTTAGATTGCTGTCGTGACTAAATGACTCGGACACTTATTCAGAAACGAAACCTCAAATGTTAAAGAAGAACTCCACAGATTTTACACATCAGCGTGTGTTTCCAGGCGTTGGGGAGTAATACTGCATATGTGAAAAAAGTGTGTGATATCAGATAAATTGCCTCAAGTGATGTCACTTGAGTCAGCACCGGTTGGGTCTGAAGACTACTACTACTTTTATTTTACTGTCCATCATGAGTCTGACATTGTTATATCAGTGCAATGCTAAATCAGTGGACTAGTCCTTTAAATTACCATCACATTTACTTAATGCATGCCTGAAACAGGCTCTAGATGATTGACTATACACATAAAACCTACACATACAAAATAATGCTATATTATGCATTTCAAATGTTATTACTGTTTAATATTCCAATAGGCAAATATCAGAAAAACTGCAATACATCATCATTAAATTTATTTTTAGTCTTATATAAATACTAACATCGACGTGTTTGAATCCTTTATTCCTCCCTCAGACACACATGTCATGGTCAAAGAGTGGGCCGCCTACAAAGGCAAGTCTCCCCACACTCCAGAGCTGGTGGAGGCTCTGCCCTTCAGGGAGTGGACCTGCCCCAACCTGAAGAAGCTGTGGTTGGGGAAGGCCGTGGAGGACAAGAACCGCAGGATGAGGGCTTTTCTGGCCTGCATGCGCTCCGACACTCCGGCTATGCTGAACCCTGCCAACGTCCCCACGCCCCTCCTGGTGCTGTGCTGCGTGCTGCGGTGAGTAAAGAACTGCCTGAACTACACAGACACAGACTGTAACCTGACACGCAGATGATGTAGATTCCACTGTTTCATGAAGTGAGTCCAGTGTGAAAAAAGTGTGAACTAGAAAGGGAGTGAGGATTTCTTTTTAAAGACAGTGTCGATCAGTCTCTTGATATCTGTAACACTGTTAACCTTCTGTGTTTTGCTTCAGGTTTATGTTACATTGGCCAGGACTAAGAATATTGCGTCGTAACGAACTTGACGCTTTCCTAGCCCAAGCACTTTCTCCTAAACTTTATGAGCCTGACCAGCTGCAGGAACTGAAGGTGACTTTGTAGTGATTTTTTGTATGAGGAGTGTCCAAGAAACGCACACAAGTCATGAATGTCCCGACCAGAATCCTCAACCCTGTCATTGAACTGCTCCTAATGAGAGAATTGGCTGAGCGTCGCTAGATTCCATGCTGTCATGTTTCTGTGGACACTCGTCATATCCTGAAGACAAAAAACAACCTGCTTGACAAAACAACAAGTTTTGTACGAGCATGTTGTTACTGAAGCCGTAGCTTTGCTACTTAAAAGATGGATTTATTTTTTTTTGTAGAGCTTTGGAGTGACTTTGAGGGGTTCTCGTGTCCACGTGTGGATGGTTTATCAACTCCATGTCTCGCACCGAGTTGTAAAGACACTGGAGATCTTGTTTAGACTCAGTGGAAGGTGAAGAGGAGGAGAGAGAGAGAGAGAGAGAGTGTAAACCATCCACACGAGCTGTGCGCTTTGGTCCTCGTGTTGTGTCTGTGTGTAGCTCTGTCAGCCTGTCTTGCTCTCCGCTGTGCCAGAACATCCAGGTTGTGTCTGCTGGCTTTCTGTGTTGGCTGGATTAGGATGTGTACTGCTGTATTTGGGCAGCCGGGAGTGAATGGGGCTGCTTACGCTTGCTCTGTGCTTAGCTTTGCACTTCATTAATCTGAATGCTCAGTGGGGCTGTTAGAGGAACACGGTGTTGTTTTTTTTTTTTGTTTTTTTTCTTTCTTTTAATGAGATCATTTTCTAAATCTGGATATTTTTCTCCGACAGATCGACAACCTGGACTCTCGAGGAGTCCAGCTCGCCGCTCTGTTCATGAGCGGAGTGGACATGGCTCTGTTTGCCAACGACGCGTGCGGACAGCCGATTCCCTGGGAGCACTGCTGCCCGTGGATGTTCTTCGACGGCAAGCTGCTTCAGAGTAAACTCATCAGGGCCAACAGGGAGAAGGCCCAGCTCATTGACCTCTGTGATGGTCAGGTAGCCTCATCGTCAACACCCACCAGTCTGAAAAGCACAACCCTCAGTATGCTTCAAACAAACCATGTCGTCCAACAGCATCAGAAGGCCAAAGTCTTAATAGTTTTTCTTGAACGGCCTCAGGTCAAGGCTGGGGGCGGGGGGAAGCTTTCTTTCCTCAAAGACTTTAATGTCGTTGCACACAGAAAGTGACAGAAGAAGCTGAGAAAAGAATGAAAAAAAGAGGCCAAGAGAGAAGAAGTTGTTAGACAATCTGACAAGCACTTAGTTTGAAGCATACTGAGGCCTTCTCATCTGATTTCACATGAATCATATTGAACAGATGGTTATTCACCACTTCAACAGTCCAACTATCTGCACGTCTTGAAAAGTCGTAAAACACACAGAGTTCAGATCTTTCAAAAAAAGGCGGTAGAAGGTTAAAAAGTCTTTAAGTTTCATTGACAGAGGTCTTGACTGGTATTATTAGTTTGTCAGTGAGGCTGCAGGAAGCTGCTTTTAACCGTTTTTAGCGAAGTTGCAGTCAGACAGTCACTGCTGCTGCTACAGGTAGCTCACACCACTCATCAGGCTCCAGGTCACAGTAATTAATGAAATGACTAGGTGACTGATATAAATTCATGCACTTGATAATAATTGTAGGCCTTATCGTCATACGTTGGCCTGTATGGTGTTAGATAGCATTCAGAGTGGTAAAAAGTCTAACGTTTAATGAGTTGAACACTCACATATTTTTCATTGATCGACATTGTTGCTGAAAAACTTAATGGATTCATTGAGTAGTCATCAACAAAAAATTAATGGATAAATATTTTGATTATTAGCTGTTTAAGTAATTTATTAAGCATAAAAGGCAAACAGTAATTGACTCATTTCAGACTTCTCATGAGCATTTTTACTATTTCTTATACTTTAGATTAGATTGAACAATCAATCCATTAATTATATCGTAAGCTTTACAATAATAAATAAATAAAAATAATCACTAGTACACATTAATTACAGTTTCTTCATTAGTGCTATTAAAAAAAAAAAAGAAAAAAAGATTCCAGCTTCTCAAATGTGAATATTTTTTGCTTTCTTTAGTCTCTATGACAGTAAACTTAATGTGTCTTTGGGTTTTGGACAAAACAAGACATTTGAGGACATCATCTTGGGCTTTGGGAAACAGTGGTCGACACGTTTCACCATTTTCTGACATGTTATAGACTAAACAAATAATTGATTAATCAACAAAATATTCAACAGATGAACCGATAATTAAAATAATGGTTAGTTGCAGCCCTAAAATTCATTAATTAAGTCAGGGCGGCAGCTGGCTCAGTTTTTGGCGCCACAGTTATGCCTAGCCCTCCATAGAGATGACTCCTTTTTTTAAAAATTTAAATTAAATTAATTAAATTAGTTTTTATCATTTACCACAGGTGGATAACAGAAGTATGCCAGAAGTATTTGCTGAATAACAACACAAACAGCACAATAAATAAATAAGAGTGTGTGTGTGTGTGTGTAGGGGGGGAGGGGAAGGATACCAGTCATGATAGGCAGTGTTGAGCAAGCACATTGTGGGTTATTTTGAGTTGTCATACTGGGGCTGAGAAGATCTGAGTGAGTGAGGAGAGAGAGAGAGAGAGAGAGAGAGAGAGAGAGCTCTGGATGAACTGCAGGAAAGGAGAGCAGGTGTTATGGGATCAGATTGTCCTTTGGTGTTGATGTGAGCTTTTCTAGGTTTGAGTGGTCTAATAACAGATTGAGCTAATAGTTGATTAATAATTTCATTGTCTGTCCAATTGAGTGATATGGTTTTCTTGGCCACGGTTAATGCTATTAAAATGAAAGTTTGGAGATGTTGTGGTAATCTAAGTGAGGAGAGATGGAAGGGAAGAGGGGGGGATGCTGAGGTTGAGGATCTCAGACAGCTCTCCCATGACCTCTGACCAAAACCGCCTAACTGGTATGCAGAGCCACCATGCGTGGAAGTGGTTGTCTAATGCAGTTAAACAGTGTGTGCAGGTGTTGCTGTCTGTGAAGCCCATCAGGTACATTTTGCGAGTGGTGATGTGTACTCTCTGCAGGACCTTGTATTGTATTAGCTGCAACAATAATAGAAATATGACTAATAATAATAATAGCAGGCATGAGCGTCAAGCAGGACCACAGTAACACAGGATCCTCAACCACGACCCATAGAAGCTCGCAATCCATAAAAAGGGGGGTCCAGGACCATGATCCATCGGGACTGTCCGTCACTGAAAAGGTGCCCCAGGCTGGTTTCTCCTCTCTGTTTGGGTGCAGGGAAGTTTATGGGTTCCTTATTGATTTTAAACACAGGGTTATTCCAGATAACGGTGAGAGCAGAAGGAGATGGTTTAAAGTTAAGTATGTCATTTGCTTTCCACCGGGCACTGAAAGTGATATTTATGGTGTTAAATTTGAAGCAGTTGTGGGTTTGACTGGTTTCTCTATGAATGCAATATGCTGAATGGGGAGATTCTTACAGATGGTCTGTTCAGTATCAAGCCAGGCAGAATTAGAGTTGTTTGTCCAGTGTTGGATATACTGAAGCTGGTGGCAGAGGAAGTAGTGGTAAAAATTTGGTGCATCAAGCCCCGCCATATTGTTTGGGTTTTTTGAGTACGGTTATTTTGATCCTGGGCCTTTTGCCTTTCCAGTAAAATGCACTGACTATTGAATTTAGGGAGGAGAACCAGCCCAGGGGTGGATGAACAAGGGTCATGGCAAGTAGTTTATTTTGGAAGTGGTGTTGGAAATGTGGCCAATTAAAGAGGGTGGGAGTTTATTCCATCTATCTATCCAAGTCTTTTTTGATGCCCTGTAGTAACGGGGTAAAACTGAGTTTGAATATATCATTTGGGTTTGTTGAGACATGTATCCCAAGGTATTTAATGGGTTGAGTTGTGTGGTTACAGGGTAGGTCGCCAACCTCCGCACCCTAGTCTAAATGGTTTAGAGGCAGAATCTCGGACTTAGACCAGTTCATGGAGTAGCCAGAAACCCTGTCAGAGCTGTTCATCAGACTGTGGATTGACGGGAGGGTGGTTGAGGGCTTTGTTAGATAGACAAGATGTCATTGGCATATAGACAGATTTTACGAAGGTGTGAATGGGTTTTAATGTATGAAATGCTGTTATTCCAAGTGGCGAGTGGTTCTATGAAAAGTGCAAAAAGTATTGGTGATAATGGTGATACATCTACTAGTATCTCTGTTTAGGTTGAACGATCTAGATAATTGTCAATTGGTGATTACAGATGCTGAAGGTCTTTATATAAAATCTTAATCCAGTTGATGAAGTAGGAGCCAAAGTCAAAATGGTTTAAGGAGGTGGAGAGAAAAGGCCAGCCTACCCTGTCAAACACCTTTTTCAGCATCTAGAGTTCAAGTAATGGCAGGATGTTTAATCTCTGTATCAGTTTTGGTTTTATCTAGATAAATTATGTTGAATAGTCTTCTCATATTTTCTGAGGAATGTCTCCCTTTGATGAAACCAGTCTGATCCAGGTGCACAAGTGATGAAATTCCAGTCTTAATGCCAAAACTTTGCTTATAATTTTAACATCAGTGTTTATTAAAGATATAGAGCTGTAGTTGGAGCACTGTGTAATCAGGGCAGTATTCATATGGTGGGGAATTTTAAAACTATGGAGGATATCGGAGATCATTTTGAAAAATAAGGCTGAGATAAGGGACCAGAGATGTTTATAAAATTCCATAGAGATGATTCCACTGAGGCATGCTGAGTTCAGGTATCAAAGAGTAACAGTCTGATTGGTGCAGACCTAAGCAGGAGCGCGCAGCCTGGATGATACTGATCTATATCCACAGCCGCTGTAAAATGTGACAGGAATATGTAAGTGAATAGAACAGGCTGACCCGAAGATTACATTTACACCCGGCCGAGAACGATCACAATCCAGATGTGGTCTGGATGATCCAATGACATTCTGATTAAAATGCGTTTGTCTGCATTTACACCTGCATCACCAGGCATTATTATCCAGATAAGACATCCTGATGCACATATTAAAACCTACCGTAAATGAGGTCTTTATCAGACAAATACATTAACCGATGAAGCACACTGGGTTATACCTCATTTAAAAGCTCTTCCTGCATTTTCTGTTAATCTTTTGTATCTCAGCTAATGAATCATGTTTCCACCAGTATTTAGCTTTCAAATGTCAACAAGTAGAACTAAGGCAAGGTGAATAATGGTTTAATTCCATAAAAATATGATCAAACAACTCTTATTATTATTATTATGCTGGAACATTTCCTTGTCTACCAGGGCCTTGCCCACAGCTGAGCAAATGCACCAGTCTGTTCAATAAATAAGAGACACTTAAACGCTGCCGATAGTCTGATATTGATCAGACGTCTTCTAACTGCTGATTTTAGATTGATAACAGCACTGACTTAACTTGAGTTTTTTGTGTTGAGCCACAATTGTAAAGATCCAATACAGTGATGTTTCCTCTCACACTGAGACAGATAAACATTAGAGATAGGCAGAATTAAAAGATCGCACCTGTTCCATCTGAAAAATAGCAGAAATGTCCAGTCTTACAGTAGCGTTAGCTGTTAACCTGCAGTGGTTTTGATCAGTTTCTCTCTGTTTAGGCTGAGCTGGTCGCCAAGGTGGAGAAGATGCGTCAGAGCATCCTGGAAGGTCTCAACTTTGTTCGTCCACCTCATCCTCCTCCATTCCCACCACCACCGCCTCCACCCCCTCACGGGATGCCTTTCTACCCCCCTACGAGCTCCTTTTACCCGCCCCCGCCCCCTATGATGCCACCTCAGGGGAGAACCAGGGTGATGCCGGGTGAGTACAGCTGTAAATGGTACTAGACCATTTAATTTTATATGTGATCTTAAAATAATTTGTCTTAAAATCATTTCATACATTCCACTAGTTTAAAATTTGACATTTCTAACCAAACCCTGCATAAATTGGTGGGAAAGGTTTTGTATTTGTGTCTTAAATCAGGTACCAAGATGTGAACATGGGGTGTTCTCAAACTTGTTAAGTCTGGTTCAATCAGGTTTGTTTTAGGCAGATCTGAACACAGCCATTGTACTCAGTGCAGACCAAAACAAGCTCATAGGCACCCTTTAGATGGAGTGATCTTGGTCCGCTCACAGATGAATTCTAGAGTAATTAATTTTTGGTGGGAACATGATCCGACCTTCATCTGCCCTGACCACAAACCTGCCAGTTTAAGCTCAACTTCTCCAGTAGCCAAGTGCACTTTGCATGCTGGGATGCAGATGAAAGAACTAAACAGTTCAGTTCCCTTAATGAAAGTCCTTTAATAGGTATAAAAAAAGTCTTCAATGTAATTTACAAATGTCTTGAATGCCTTTTCTTGCCTGCTATAGACAGTCACATTAGTTCAGGTTTTTTGTACGTGGTTGTCAGGAGACCGGTGCTGCAGGAAGCTGTTTAATTGTTTTTTGTGGAGTTTCAGTCAGCACCATTAGGAATTATTGGTACAGCTGAGTGATCTAAATTCATGTACTTAATATATAACTGAAGGCCAGTTGTCCCTACAGTTTGTTATTCTGTGACCAGTATGACTGTGAATCAGGTATTAAATAGTACTCTATGTGGTACTAAAAAGGTCTTAAAAAGCAAACCGAATATAGGTTTGAAAACACCTTATATCACCTTGTATTATGTATGATTATATATGATAAGAGAGTGGTGTAATACCATAGATGCACAGTCACTGATTATCATTTGTAACTGTTTGCTCTTCCTCTTTTTATGAGGTCTCCAAGGAATCCCATCACAGGGCGGAAAGCTGGAGATCGCTGGCACTGTGGTGGGTCAGTGGGCCGGTACCCGACGCAGCCGAGGAAGAGGAGGCTTCCCTGTCCAGGTGGTGTCTGTCGGTGGACCAAATAGAGGGTGAGTACAGAAAGAAGATATGATGTACTTTATCTGTTATATCTATTACTGTTTAGTTGTACTTGTAACGTGGACTTGTTTCCGTTTTCCCGCAGTCGTCCGAGAGGAGTGATCTCCACGCCCGTCATTCGAACGTTTGGTCGGGGAGGCAGGTACCATGCACGGGTCTTCAAGAGTCAGGGAGTGTACCTGGTAAGTTTGCGATGAATCATTCTTTACATGAGGGGAAAAAAAGTAGGACTTCACAATACAGATATAATGATTCATACTTTCAGTTCATTACACACAGATTGTGTGTGCAAATTTGACCTGATTTTCATGTTACTAAATCTGCCAACGTCTATATTTAAAAGCTACAGAAACAGAAATCTGAAGGGGAAAATGTGTGTACATTTGCCTTTTTAAATCTGTTTGAAATTGTGTGCATGTTGAATACTCCTACACATGTACTCCGTCAGTGAACTATTTTTGAACCCCTCCTCTGAGTATCGGTACGTGAGGAAATGTTATGTGTCATGTGTGTGAGTACAAATGTCAAATGCTGCAGTTATGACCGGGCTGCGGTGTTTGTCACCTGATCAGTAAATTTCTAGATTTTTCCCTGAAGGTGGTGCTCATAGAAAGATAACAGGGTCACCCAAAACATAAGGATTCATGTATTAGGAACCAGGAATATCCACAAGTGATGTCATGTCAGTGTTGTGATGTGCAGATGAAGGAGGAGGAAGTGCACATATAGTAGCGCTGAAGCCTTCTTGTATTTCTTTCAACAATACAGAATAATCATATCAGTTGTTGTTATGCTTCAACATAGACTGAATGTCCTTTACAAAGATCAAAATACATCTGTTGCTCTTTTCACTGTGTAATTACAGCGCAACAACAGTATACACAACCATTGTTTGAACTTTCAGCATGGGATGAGACGGAGCTAAACAGCCTCTCAGCAGGTCTTTGTGCTGGTTAAAAACCCCCGCTAATTAACTTCTACATTGCCCTTCGGTATTTCTGTTTGTCACCAGGACTTTCAGCCCACATCTGTCTTTTGTCCGTGTTGCGCATGATTTTTTTTAAGAAGAATCCACACAGTCACTGTTGCAGTGTAATTGTGTTATTTGGCAACACTTTCAAATCCTTTTTTGTCTCCTTTTGTACCAGAATAAGCCTGCTTATAAACCTGCTCATACATCTGGACACGATGCAGTGAAGGAGAGAAAGAAGCCCAAGCCGGAAGAGAAGAAATCCTCCCCCGCGCCGTGCGACGGCTCAGCCGCCGAGAACGGCGTAGAGGACAAAGAGCCAGACCAGCTGAACGGAGATAAAGAGGAACACACGGCTCTCATCCAACCTGAAAGTGCCTTTAGCTGTGACTCCAAGACGTGCAATACTAATCCTCACTTAAATGCACTAAATGTAGACAGCGGCTGCCATAGAGATGAAGGTCTGGAGGCCGCTGTCTCAAAAGAAGAGTAAGCCTATTTTTCTAGAGAGGGTGAAGGATGAAAGATGGAACAGGATTAGGAATATCTGGAAATTTGGAAAGCCTACAGTAAATGTACATTTTTCCTCTCAGACAGAGAAAGGAGATGAAATTCGGATCCCTCTCAGCAAACACAAGCGTATGAGATATATGACACATGCTAGTTTAAGGAGTCGCTCGCTCCCTCGTCACCGAGATTTCTACATGTTTATGAAATGGTACTTTTCCTTCCATCAGAATATTAAAGCTTCATGAAATATTTTAGTTGTTATAGGTTGATACTCTTCAAGTAGTTGGCATCATGTATTAGCCATAGTACGGTTATCAGTTTTGTGTTGTCACGGTAACTGCTTGACGAAAACCAAACTTTATAAAGAGAATAAGTCAAAACGCAAATTTTCCACCTCAAGTCATCGATCTCTGTTTGGTTCGTACTCAAGCAGCTATTTCATTAGTTCAGCCACATTAGTTCAGACGAGCTCCAGACAATTTCAGTCATTTAGCTGTAAGTAACATTTCAAGAAAATCAGACTCGAAAAAACATCTCGTCAAATCCCGATACTCCTGGGTTTCTTGATTCAAACGGAGAGGCTGTAGTATTACCGCTTCAACAAAAACCTTCTGCATGGTTCGCAGTTGAACAGGTGTGTAATTATTATGCATGTTGTCCTTTTTCTTTCATCCTTTACGAGTACTGTGCCCATTTGCAAATTTTAAGAAATTGCTAATATCAGTGATAGCCCATAAAAGGTGTTAACTGTTAGTAACAGATTTGTTCTGACCTTGAAATTTTTTGTGATATTGACCTCTGTTGCATTTAATTAAAAAAAAAAAACATGTTATCTAGCCACTTTGAAATAGTGTATTCATACTATATTGTTCTCTGTTGCTGTTTTCTGCATTAGTCAAATATCCGAAGAAGAAAAAAAAAAAAACATAAAAAGCTTTAATCAGATTCACCCCCTTTTTTTTTTCGTGCTCCACCTTCCGATTAAGACTTTAGCCGTCACACAGTGATCAGTTTTGAGATTTTACTTCTGTGTTGTTTTTACACTCATTCTACTTCTACACCATCATTTAACATTTCCACATAATTCTCCTGAAGCTTTTCATCTTTCATTAGTGATCAGAAAAATGGTGTATTCCCCCCCCAGTCCCCCCCCCCCCCCCTGCAAAAGCTAAATAGGTTACTTTCTATGTAAGTTGATCAGAGTTTTCTTCCTAACTCGTGGATTGTAAAAGAATGAACTGCTGTTGGGTTTGGTTGAATGTTGACGGATTGTGGTGTGGTGTATTTGAAGGCAACTTGGCTACAATGCTTAATAAAACTATATTCTTTTAGTACAAGTTATTGGTTGTTTGTTTATTTATCCCGTCATTCAGTAACAGCATGTAGGCATTAATATTTCACATTTTTCCCGCTCACTGACATATTGCATATTTAAATCCCTGCATGCATTTTTAAAGGCAGCAGAGTGATTAAATCTGCTCTAAATGCAAACAGGCAAAATTAGGAAATTATGACTTTTAAGGTTTCAATTCAATTGAGTTTGCTCTGTTGTCATGGAGATGGATCTGCTGGGGGAAAAAAAGGTGCTATGGATTAAATAATGGTTACTAAAATTGCATGTGACCATCCATCAGCATCATAATTGGTAAAACTGATGAAGACTGATATGGTTGAAAGCTAGTAAGTGGACCTTGAGTTGGGATTGTATTGTCAACCAGCTACCAGCTATAAATCTTTACACACGTTAATTGACACAGTGGTCTGTAATATTAAACTAATACAAATTAAATGACATTTTATTAAAGGAAAAATCATTTCTGAAAAGTTAATGTCATTTTTAGGTAAAGGTCATTTTTATTTTTAATTTACAGGACTCAACAATGCAGTATAATATGTATGATATGGACAAAGCATAAAGTAATAGTTTGTTTACATGGCGATTAATCTCAAAATGATGATCCAGGTCATAGTTTACCCGCCTCTAAATTACCATTACATCACTGCATATGTGAATAAAAGATACTTGATGTTATAAACTGATGGGTGTAAGTAAACTTTGACCTGCAGACCTATTATCAACACAAACACAGTTAATTCCATTTTCTTCAAAGCCGTCTTTCCACATTTCTCCAGATGAGCCACAAGTTTTCTTCAACTAATTCATTAGCTGATTGAAAAATCTGTCAAATTCTTTCTGCTGTACTATTGTGTCTCTGCGAATGAACGCAGTCACGCAGAAGGATCTTTTGAAATCTAGAGCTCTTTAAAGACCAAAGCGTGTTTGTGAATATCATTGTGAAGCTACAGGTGTGAGAGATCAGTTTTCAGTAATGAATAATACTCAATCCTCTATACAGGGCTGTAGCCAGGATTTTAGAAACAGTGAGGTGATGAGTGCACCGGCAGCACCCCTCCCACCTAAGACATTTTTGACCAGACTTTAAAAAAAAAAAAAAACAAGACAACACAAAACACAAAAGTCTTGTGTTTTATTCATTAAAGTAACTGCAGAATTATATTTTATGTATATATTATCTCCCTGTATCATGGTCTAAAAGGTGTTTTAGAGACTTCCCAGCACTGCCAGGTGTCTTATGCCATCCTATCTGATTTACATTTATTAAGTTGTTTCCTTTTTTTGTCAGACACAAACAGTAAACATTTAATTAATCAGAATCTTAAAAAACCCAACATGTGTATAATTGTATAATAAGCCCCTAAATGTTCATGAACTGTTCCCGGTGTCACCCTGCCCCTATAAAAAGATTATTAAAAAACGACAAAGACTGTCTCATAATATTTGACAAAAATGAATTGCTTCTGTAATTACATATTGTAAGTAATTGTTTCTTAATGTAATAAATAATGCTATGCCTGGTTATATAATATATTATTGTATTGTATTATTATGTTGCACTTTTTTTAAAATCTCAATTTGGTTATATATTATGAATTGTAACAAGTAAGAATTATATAATAGCTAAAGAATTACGTACATCTGCACTTAGCTGATGGTAAGTTGTTTTTTTTTCATTTTATTTTTCATCAGCTAATAATAGAAAGCTTGTGTTTGGTGACATTACGTGTTGGATGGAGTCTGCTGCATTCAAATGTGCAGTGAGAAAAAACACAATCCTGATAGCTGTAAATATTGATCCGGACACTCATTCATCTGATTGAGCTTGGCTCATTTAAACCTTGCTCCCTGACGTAACTTTCATCTTTATTTATTTAATGTATTTATTTACGTATTTATAAATTTTTTATTATCTATTTTTTTTATTATTTATTTATTTGATGTATTATATTATTTGTTTATGTATTTATTTATTTGATGTATTATATGATTATTTATTTATTTTTATTATTTATTTATCTATTTTTTATTTATTTATTTATTTGTTTATTTATTTATTTCGCAGTGACATCGAGGCTACATCTTCTCGTGGCTGCTAACATGAGCGCCTCGGTGCCGTACAGTCACCAGGGGGCATGCACATAGTAATAATAATAATAATGCATTTCAGGAAAGCCTGCTACGACGAGCCTCCATCGTTTCCACCGCTCCGTATGAACGCCAGCACGGCCGTGGTGTGATGGAGATGTGCGTTTAGGTTCATGTGTCCGGCGGGACTGCCCCTGGCTTTTTTTCTGGGGAAGATCATATTGGAGCATATTGTTTGCAGGACGTTGTTCCTCCTGCAGCCCCCCCAGTCTATCCCGACGTAGTTGTGAATTGAACATGGCGACTGTACCAGTATATTGCATCTGCAGATTACCTTACGACGTGACCCAGTTTATGATCGAGTGCGATGCTTGCAAGGACTGGTTCCACGGCAGGTAAGGCCAGATTGTTCACCGAGGTGTTTTTTGTGGCGGTTTGCATTTGTGGAAAACAAACAAAAATGGCGAGGTCTCGGTGCGTTTGACAGCTTTGTGGCTCTCCGTCGCCCGTCTACATCTGAAGAGAGGCCGCTTGGAGAAGAAGAAGAAGGCGGAGTTAAATATAGCCGACCGGGGTTGTGACATTTTTTCGCGAATAACACAAAACAGATTCCCCTTTTAAACATGTTTATAGAGTGATTTCGGTGCGGGCTTCGTCTATTAATTGTAATGAACGGGCATTTAACATCCCGCATAGCCCCAAACTAACCCCTTACCGCTTAACGAGCGGCGGCAGCGGGGGAAGCCTCGGCACACTCGCTGCTCATTTGTCTCTCATTCCCCCTCTTCCTAGCCGCGGTCTGGCTGATATTTCGCGTATATTGTCAGTAAATGTCTTCACATCGTAACCGTTCTCGTGGCTTTCACCGGGTGTTTTTTTACACAGCACGGTTGAAAATCACGACCCGAGTCTGAGCTCAGCCCCGCTCAGCCTTCCTGCCAGGCAGCAGCTATGGCTGACAATAGCCCGTGTTGGATGTCCTTAAGCTGTAGCGGGGAAAGAATACAATTATTAACATTCAGTGAGCTGGTTTGTGTTGTACTTTCAGCTATAGCTAATGGCTGTTTTGTTTAACCGGGATTAAACGTAGACGTTATCGTCCACCGGCGCTCATCACTTTCCCCGCCGTACATAAGCTGTAATGATCTCCGCCAAATCCCCGTTATCATCATGTTACATTTCCCTCCTGTTATCATCATGTTACATTTCCCTCCTGTTGTTATCATCATGTTATATTTCCTGTTATCATCATGTTATATTTCCCTCCTGTAGTTATCATCATGTTATATTTCCTGTTATCATCGTATTTCCCTCCTGTTGTTGGAGTTGTCCCTGCACTCGTCTTTGTTTTTGGCATGTTTCACGCTGTTCGGCTGCACTCTGGATGTCTTCTTGGGGACAGATCATTTTGTTAATCGTGTTTGGTTTGGTGAACAAGCCCTTCAGAGCAACCAACAGTATTTACGCGCCTGAACGTTAACCCTTTAATGCTCCCCCCCCTGGTTGCCTGGGCTGTATGGAGCCTCATCACATTATGTAGTGCTGAATTAAATGCTGGGGATAAGCCATGACCTCCAGTCACGCATCAGCCTAAACCAAACAACCGACAATATGTAAAAAAAGAACCGTCATATATTCTCTTCTTCTCTAACATCAGCTTGCTGCTCCTTACTGTGTCGTACAATAGGAAATTCTATGAATTTAAATCTTAAAGGTTTGCCCCCTTTTAAAAATTGAGAAACTATTTTGTAAAGAGAAAGTATGTTAAAGTGGATTTGCTCATAAGTTCCTGCTTACAACAAAATACAATGATTCAGGCTCCTGAGCTGGACCACCGTAAAGGGACTAATAGTGTGGATTAAATCAAATTGCAAATTTTAACTAATTACAGGAGCAAGTTAAGTGAGACTCGGTGTGAAATTTGACATCAGAATGAGCTGATAAAGAAATAACAGATAAATAACAGCATTATTAAAGCTGTGTGTAATATTTGAATGCACCAACATTATATTATGTTATCGCGGGAACAATATCTACCATACTCGATACAGAGATGTAGCCAGCTCACAGTATGTTATGGTACTATTGGTCCTATATGTCATTAGCTTACTTATGATAACTTACATTGTGTCATCAGATGATGTTGTGTAGTGGCAACATGAAAAGAAAGGACTGAACTCTGGGTAATCCTTCATACAGTATGATGTACATGAGATCAGCTATCCTCTGCTGTCATGAGCTGGAGATATTTGTCTTGAAAGTGGCAAAGGGTTGCACTTTATGGTACACTGTTATCTGTAATACACATCCATTTGGCAAGAGGAAGTAATTACTGGAAATTATATTGCCAAGCTGTAAACTACCAGGTGGATAATCTTGTGTGTTGTATGGAACCAGAGCGGGTATGTTGATGATTAGATTAGCTACTTATAATGAGGTGTAATAACACTAGTGGTAACACCACATGTGCGTTGCATGGTTAGTGAGTGTGTAGCACTCGTGTTAAGTCAATTCATAGTTAAAGTAAAAGATATTTTGGGAAATACGATTATTTGCTGTCATAGAGAGCCAGATGAGAACACTGGTATCACTTTCTGTGTGCGTCCAGTGTAAACATAGTTAGACGTGTTCACAAAAATGGGGAAACACCTAACCCAGCTCCATCATAACTGAAAAACTACACTTTTTTACTTACACCTCACAACATGATAGCTAGCAGGCTACTCGCCAATACAGCCAAGAGTCACCTTGGCCTTGTTCGAGTGTTCAGGAGAGGGCTTCTGAGACGCTGCCTGCAGTTATTGCGCCCAGCTGTTGTTGATCAGGAAATAGTTCAAACACTAACTTCTCCTAAAACCACAATATCTTGTTTTTACTGTACATTTCTGTTTCCCATGTTGAATGAATAAGGCCCAACATGGATGTAAGTCAGTGGTAGGCAAACAGTGGCCCGTAGGCCAAATCTGGCCCTCCAACTAAAGCTGAAGTTTTCCCTTTTATAGATGACATCAAATCTTTTACATGACTCTTCATAAATCTACAGACTATAATGATGTAAACACAAGGCTCATGTTAATCCCAATGAATATGACCTTGTAACATCTTATAAACTTACTAGATGAATAATAATAACAGGTAAATAACATAATTTGACCGATCGGAGCCGAACAGATTTGTGTCAGTAACAGCACTTTGAAGTGATGAAGTGGCCCACTGTTTATTGTGTGTGGATAAGTTATCAATTATATTTCTATTCTCATAGTGTAACACAGAGGATATGTTTATGAGTCATTTTTTGCCAGATGAGTATTAAATTAACATAAGCTGCTGTCACTCTATTAGCCCTCACTTACAGTTGCTCTCAGATACAACCAACGACAAACTGTTTTATAGACCAGTTCTATTCTTGAAATGACATAAAGAGATAAAGAAACAAAATATAATAACCACTTGTCTCTGTTTGACCCTTTTTGATAGAAGCCAGCAGCTGTTTTCAGCAAACATGCTATATGTACTGTATGCTAACTGCACAGCACAACATGCAGTTAGGGGCTAAGCTAGCTGGTGAAGGCAGTCAAACATATAGCAGCTAAAGACAGATAATTGTTTCCTCAGGGGTTGGTGGAGACCAAACCAGAGCTAAAAGGAGAACAAATATTGGACTTAAAATAATATTTAAAACTTATAATAATAATAATGATAATAATGCAGCTAGCAGTTTCCTGCTGCTTTTTGGTATTAAGCTAGGCTAAAATAATTACCTGGCAATTAGCTGACATGATTATCTTCTACATAGCAAGTATTTACTGTACTGAAAGATAAAAACCTTAGCTTCAGCTGAACCCGCTGCTTCTCATCTTGATCATTTGCCATCAGTGTCACACTTCACTCTTGACAGATCACCAGTTCCTTTCAAATCAGTCTTTCCGTCTTGAGTTTTGTCAACGACATTCATTAACCAGTTCCAGGGGTGAAAGCAGGTCTTACCACTGAATTTTGTCTTTGCCTAAATATCTTGCGTGCCCTACAGCGGTCTGCTCTCTGTTAGACAGCATTCACTGTCACTTATTGTTAAAAGCAAGAAGGAAGAATTTGCCCTGCCCACCAGGTAATGTCATATCATGTCTAAGTACACTTTCAGACATATTCAAATGTCTGAAAGTGTACTTAGTACTTTACATTTATGCATTCAGAAATAGTGGACTGTAACTGTGTCTACTAATATTTGATTGACTCCAAACCTTTTGTTCTGCTCTACCTGCTGTGCTATGTATACTGAATGAACTATAAATAAACGTATGACAGCAGAAATTGCAGTTAAAAATTTGGAAAGATGACATTAGAAAAGAGCGTGGGTGGATACCATGGAAAAGGGAGAAACAGCAATGATGACATACAGTATAATATGCATGCTGGAAAAACCTTATGGGAGCTGCAGTTGCTTGCAAATTAATTGCGGACTAACTTTGTCATAATCAAAAAAAGTTTCAACTTCTAATACCAAATGCTGTTGTAGATGATGATCACTTAGATTGTGGGTAATAAACCCCAGGAACATGTCCCATGCTTTTAGAAAGACAGATGAAAGAAACCCTTAAAGAGAGATTATGTTGAGTTACAGAAGCCAGTAGACCAACAGCTAGCATAGAAGTGACCTCAGCACTTCAGCTCTCTATGTTTTCACCTTTTAAAGTTGTAGTGGCCAATGTGTTAGCAAAGAGTTGTTTACTTACACCTCCAGCAGCAAAGCAAGATTACCATCCTATTAAAGTTGTGTCTCTGACCATCAGACTAGTGGAATTTCATTATTCACAAGTCTTTTATGTGTGCTTTGGTCTCTAGTAGCGATCCAGGGATTGTCTCATCTACTGTGTAAGAGACAGTATCAGATGTATGCCATTGTCCAAGTTTATTTTGTAGTGCAGCATCTGCTTCAGCGGATTGGACTCATTACTGCCCCCAATGGCTGATTTAGGAACACACATACTGCAACTACTGTTGGCTCTGGTAATTGAGCAATTGCAATGGGCAATGGTAATTTCCATACAAGTGTGGTCAAAATAGTGTACAGTGGGTTTATTAGAGCTTGCTTGCTGAAAACAGCTGCCTTCTTTTGGTGAGGGCAATTACGCTGAACCAAAATCGTAAATGTACTGTTAAACCAAAACAATGAGCTAAAAAGCCTAAAAAGCTCTGTAGAGTTGGATGACTATTGTCTGTGGTTTTGTCACTATTAAATGGCAATATGGCGTTGCGGATTTGGCTTATCTACCTTATTGCCAGCAATGAGAGAAAAGAGCGATTGGAAATATTAAACATGTCCTCCACTTTTACCAGTGTTTTGATGCTTTCTCCCATCTAAACTGCCAAGTGTATTAAATTCTTTCATCACCGAAAGACAAAACTCCATTTCTTCATCGCTCCAGAAGTGAGACGCTCTCGTTGTGGCCATTGTTTGTGTTTCTGTTTCATCACTTGACTGAAGCTGCACCTGGCAGGTAGTCAGCAGCAGTCAGAAACCGATATAAGATACACATGCAACAGTATCCCGGTTTCTGTCGGAGTACTCCAGCTAGCATAATCAGGTTTCTTAAAACCGGGATAAGGGCTTATCCAGGTTTCTGAAATTGGGATATGATGTTTACATGTGTAAACACAAAAATGGGATACTTCAAAAACTTGATAATAACCGGGATGCTCAAGTCCATGTAAAAGCAGTCAATGAATCCATCAAGACATCAACACAGCTTTTTTTAGAGCAAGTACCCTGGCCTTGGTTGGCTACCAGTGAGGGTGCCTGTAAAATAAAATTCTGTCATATACTTCCAACTACTTATTCAGAAATATCAACATTTTATTAAAACCCCAACAGTCTTCTCATGTTGGCCCACTAGCTTTTTGTGAAATCCTATTTCCTTTGCAATTCTATTCTAAAAGAAAACAGTAACTTCCAGGGACAGACCAAAATAAAACTTGAAAGATGACCAAAGAGCTGTAACAGACACATTGAATAGGCTCAAATGGAAGAGTGATTGGTTCACACCTGGCATTAACATGCGTCTTGGGTGATCTAATCACAATTGGACAGTTCTAAGTACAGGTGTGAACGCACCCAAGACGCACTGAGGATGCATTGAGATCCGATCCTTCAGACCACATTCGGAGGTGGTCTGGGCTGCATGTGGCTACATTCTTTTAGCAGTGTGAACGCAGTGTGTCCTGGGCCACATTGAAGGACCGCCTTCTCAATTGACGTCCTCTATTCTCTGGCAGACTAGGCACAGGAAGGGTATTGCTGACTCCCTCCATCCAAAGCTTCAACTTGTTTAATAGCAGAATAAATACATCATTTTGTTTTTCTGTTTTTCATGTGAATTAAAAAAACAAAACAATATCCACTTCCCATTTTTCGGACCCGTTTTCGTCTTCAAATCAGCAATTGGAATAGAAATTAAACTAAAACCAGAAAAGAACTTGTTTTTCGCTCTGTCTAAAAAAAATATTTCCAAGGCTAAACGTTAAGTTTTGTTTCCCCTGGATAGTTTCCTCTATCCTGTCAAGTTAACTACAGTTTTTAGTTTTGCAGTGCTGCTCGACATAATGGGCTCAGGATTTATCAGGAGGATGGCTGCTTTACTCCAAACAATTTCACAGTATGAACCTGGACTGTGTGTGTGTAACAGCTGACCTTTTGGATGTGTAGAAGAACACAGAACATTAATTAATATTAGATCCTGAAATAAATGTATGAAGAATCAGTGAAGTTCTGCTGCTGTGTCTGGTGCGTAAATGCAGTGTCTCTCTCACAGTATGGAGAGGCAGTAGCGGGGGTATCGCTGCATGTAACTCTATATTTGTTATATATATATGTTCAGATGTGGCGCTAGAGCAAATCAATAAGAGGAGCATTTGATTTTCGTGAGGGGGCACAATGCATTGTATATTCGTTTATCCTGTTAGCAAACAAGTTGAACACAGCTTTGGACTTAGGTTACACAGACGCCTGGTCCTCTCACCAGTTAAAAACAACAATGAATTTGGCTTTTGCAAATGGAAATGATGCAAGAGTTTATTTGCATATTTATTAGCGGGTAAGTGAGATCAGATCACAAGTGGTCACCCAAGACACATGTGGAGACGAATGCATCAGGTACAGGGCCATTGTTTACAGTGTTTTACTGATTTTTACTAGAGAATACCCAAATATTTTACAATAAGCAGACTGATTTATTCAAATGGATTTGGAGCCAAACATTCCTGCTGTAAGATGTTAAATTAAAAAAATCAAATTTCATTCATCTTTAATAAAAAAAAAACAACCCCCCATAAATTCCCTGGTTTTTTTGAAGTAAACTGAAACTAAAACAATGAACCCTAATTACATCACCATCACTTATGTAATACTAGGCACAAGTCAATATGAATATGACACAGTACAAATCATGAGGAACTGTTGATATAAACATGGCCCGCTATAAATGTCGATGTGTGTCAAGGATAGAAAATATGATGTTTTTCACTTTTCACTTCTGACAGTCAGTGGAGACACTGTTCTTGTTGGCCTTGAACTATCACACTCACTGGACACAGCATCAATTTCTAAATATAGAAAACACCATAAATGGAGGTGCACATTTATTTTATCTCAATTTTAATTTGGTTGATCATATCCAAGATTATCGTGGTACAATGTTGGACCCTTCCTGTTGCAGAAAGCTTCATACTATATGGCAGTACTTGATTCCAGAAGTAATATGCTTATACAGCCATTTCCTTCCATTTTCTGTTTCTCTGCAGTCTACGATTCACCTCTATGGACTATCCTGGTGACAGATAGATATATAGCCACTTTAGTTACACAGATACATATTTGCACAATACACACAGCACATATAAGGCAACATTTGGCACGGACACTGAACGGGGTATAAAATATAATTAACATGTAAATTGTTTGCACAACTTCATGTAATCAAGAGATTTATAGCACGGAATATTACAAATAACATGCAGGTTGTTCCTGTTTGTCAAAAGTACTTATGAATCTGTCTTGACTTGAAGTCCATAAAGCAGTGGACTTCAAGTGGATTAGCTGTAGACAGACTGTGTGTGTGTTTGGGGGGGACGTGGCACATACTGTGCAATAATCAAATAAATTATAGCCTTACACTATAAATTATAAATTACAGCCTTACACTATAAAAATGAAATTGCTTATATGTTGTTAACTTTCTTCAAACTTGCTGTTATTAATTAATTATGTCTTTATCACATTTCGCTATCATAAGGTTGTTTCTAATTTCTAATTAATTATTATGCTATTGAGAGACAAAGGCAAAATTGTACTTCAAGGTATTTCCTTTTTATTGAAATAAATTGAAATAAATAAATCAAAGTGAAATTGGTTGCTCATGAAAAGAAAAAAGAAATAAGGCCTTTGTCATTGTCGACCTTTACATGAAGTCTTAAGTAATTAACTGCATTGCTTGTGTTGCCTTAGGATTAACATGAACAAAAAGAATTTAGGCCTAGCAATAAAGAAAATCAAACCTTCACTTTCAGTGTGCATGATCAAACTAAATAAAGAACCATATCCGGTCAAAGCAAAAGCATTAATTAGAACCTAACAAAAATAGCATCTGTGGTCTAACCTTTAACACAAACTAGCATACCTGGAGGTTTGACTGATATGAGCATATTAGTGCTGAACCCACTTTAGGTTGTGTGACAGAAAGACCAACGTGTCCAAATTCTTTGGCAACAAGGAATTTCTTGATTTGCTTACAATAAATCCAGCTTTCAAAAAAATGCGCTCCAAACGGGTTGAAGTGGCAGGGATGCAAAGGAAACAGTTGCCAGCTGTGGATAATGGTCCGTATATCGTCTCCACCGCTCAAGAGGGCTGGAATCTGTCTCTGACCTGTCTTTTAAAAAGTCCTCCAGTTCCTTCTTTGCAGTGACAGTCGCTTCTCTGTCAGATGCTTCTCCATTGTCATCCATGGACAGGAGAAACTATATTTCTCGCTCTTTGTAAGTTTTAGCCCTCTTTTTTGGTGCAGCTGATGCAATACCTCCTTCATCCTCATCAAATTGATGCTCCCTCTTGCTCATATATGACCAAGTGTTCAGTCAATGTGGTCACCTCCATGTACACCAGTTCCTTTCCCTCGTCGGATAGCCAATTTAATTCCTTGAAGCAGGGGTGAATGGCTGCGCTGAGGATACTAGCTTCATTCATGTCTGACACTCGCCACGTCCTTTCAATTTCCTCTGCCAGTTTACTTTTCAGAGCTTTGGTGGTGCTGCTGTCATCCTCTTGCGCTCTAAGATTCCTTCTTTTGACATTTGTTAGCACTGACTGCTGCAAGGACACATTTTCTTCTTGTGACAAGAGTTCAGTCAGGGTGATAAAAGGCTTAAGGATGGCAACAGTTTCCTCTGCTATGGCCCACTGGGCTGTTGTCAGGTCCAGTGTAAGATCAGCTCCTCTGGTGACATTTGGGTCAGACGGGACAGCTGAAATGGGCCACCTTTGCTTACAAAGACACTAAACACAGCATAAAGCAGTTCCAATGTGTTGGGACATCTTGAATGAGTTTGTGCTCTGAGACTTGCTGTATTTTCTGCTTTTCTTTTAATGCAGCAGTTGCTTTGGCACTTTTTCACAGCAAGGCATACAGGATTGTGTTTTAAGTGTCGCTTTGATGCAAAGCTGGAGTGTGTGTCCAGCACAGTGCATGACTGTTCCCCACGACTCCTCTTGCTGCAGCATCTCGGCGCACAGGACCATGTTCGCTGCATTGCCGTGCAGAATATGTCCCAGCCACCTCTCTGGGTCTTTATGCAATATTCTCTGCTGTGTGAGTCTTCTCCATGGACTTGGTGTCCAACACATAGCTCTTAATTTCTCAGTTGCTGTTTATCCAATGAGCTGTCACTGTCATGTACTCTTTCATTTGTTGACCGGTCCACATGTCTGTTAAACGGAGTGTGGAACACTTCTTGATGTCGCTACATATTTTGTCCTGCATGTCATTATGCCAAGCTGTCAGCGCACAGGTGATAATCTCTAAGGCAAAGTGTACCCTGGCTCCAGCGTATTCATAAACTGTCCTTCCCCTTCCACAATATTGATAGGCCTCATGTCTTTGGTTATATGTAATGGGCTTCTTCATCATTGAATCAAGTGTCTTTTGTGAGGTGCCAGTGGTTGATGTGGATGAAACATCCATTTTCAGTCGATGCACCTACAATAACAGATAACAATTAGCCATGGGTGGTAACATTAAGCTAGGCTGTTAGCAAGTCGTGCCAACATTAGCCATAATTGGAAAACAAATAATACGTGGCGTGTACAACTGAGAAGCTACTTGAGTTATTCAGGTGATTTGACAAACTCATAGATTTGTGATATGCCAGTTTCTTTTGGCATATCTGGCACTCAGCTATTTAGGGGTCATCTTCATAAATTTTGAAATTATTCCAGATGCTTGACTTTTTGGACATCTTGCCAAACTAGTTGTAAGTCACATGCTATGATGTTGCATTGGGCACTCAAGTTTTCACAGGTTTCACAAGAGCTAGTATTAAATTGGAAGATACATCTGAAAGTTTTAAATATCTTTGTTTGAGAAGAACTGATGAATAGTTATTCATAATGATTAATGTTGGGTTATTTCAATAAGCTAATTCTTATTCACTGGGCTAATTCTTATTTTTCAAGGGGTTAAAAGGGGGGAAAAAAAGTATTCGAATACTGATTTTGCTGTCTATTACCATGGCAACGATCAACACATTGAAGCGTTTTGGTCAGCCCCACCTGGCAGCAATGACTGAGAAACAACCTTGTAATCGGTTAGTATAGACATGTGTAATGTATCTGCTGTTTCTGACTAGCAACTAGGGCTGGGTACCAAACTTCAATACTGTTATGGCACCAATAAAACTGCTTCAATACTATCGAATATCAAAAACGCCTTGAAGGTTCGGTACCAAATTTTGATACCTAGTGGGTGCGGAGTTATCCGTAACATCTGGCTGTTGCCTCCCAACATAAATGGCAATGGCGGAGGCAGCAGTGGAGGCAGTAGCCTAGTGTCTACAGCAGCTACATTAGTAACAGGAGGTTGGACCAAAACATGTAACCTGTAGGTAAGCAAGATGAAGCTGTATTAAAATATTGAAGATGATGATTGTTTGACATCAGAACAGTGGTGGTTCGGCGACTGACGAATGGCTGACAACAGCGTCTTGTGAGTCTCAGCTAACGTTAGCTAACATTAGCTGTGTTACATTAAGCATTGGTCACACAGAGACTGCTTTGCTACGTTAGCAGCTGTTCGCAAGCCGCTGAACCACCACTGTTTTCATGTCAAACGATAGGCAATATCATCATCTTCGATATTTTAATATATTTTCGCTTTGTCTTAATGGATTTTATAAAATTGGTATCAAAAAAAGTATTGTTCAGGAACCGGTATCGAAGTCAAGGTATCAGTACCAGTACTGGTATAAAAAATTTTTGAATGATACCTAGCCCTACTAGCAACAAACAATTTCCCTGACACACCTGATAGATTTTATTTCCAGGCAGTAGCTTGTTCTTTTCCACACCACTATTGTGTGCACAATAGTTGACATTACCTGGTGTGTACCAGGTAACAAATTGTTACATATCACTCCTAACTGTCTTTGCGTGCTAGCTAGTTGTATTAGCTATTTGCTAGCACTACTACAGCTTACTCTTCTCAAATTACTATACAGTGGCTGAAGGGCTTAAGAGTATCCTTATTTTGAAATCTCCTTTATTCATCATTCCTCATTCACTTTTAACTAAATCATTACTACACAGATTCATCCCCCAAGATATGAGTTGTTGATTTTTTGTTTTATTTTCTTTTTAATTTGTCTCTGCTTTTATAGACCAATCAGCTAATATTAGCCCACTTTCCAAAACGGCACAGAGGAAGTTTAGGCTCCACTTTGGCTTGCGAGGCAAGGGTCAAGTGATTGATATACACACAAACATCACTTTAATTAGTTGGAATTTGTCTCCACCTCTGGTTGTATTTTATATTTAATTTTTACTCATTTGGAAATGCTGTAAAACCAAGAGGAAATGTTGCCCCCAATTTAATATATATTGCATTTAGCCAAACATATAGCTGTGATGATGGAGGTTGCTGTGCTAGCACTACCACTTGTGGTAGGCTACACTGTGCTAACTGTTTGGCTGTTTGAGCTATTTCACACTGTTTATTTTTATCACCACTGGCTGTGAGTTTAGCTGAACTTACTGAAAGTGTTGTCTTTTTACTGATTGTCATTGTGAACACAGTTGGGTGGAGGCTTTGTTGGGCCAGTAGCAAAGATAAAACTGTGAAAAGTTTCTAACACCCAAAACTATATTGTAGTAATGAGAACCGCATATGCAGAGGTTATGTTTGCATTTTGGAGAGAGGTAGCTACCAGTCTTTACTGAGCCCTGTGGACCACATTTAAATTAAAGTTATAGTATGGCTTTGTGTAAAATCTTAAATCTGCAATTATCAGTCTTTCTGTTTGGGGGACAGAATTCCATAATAAGATAAAAATCACACACGTTTGACCTTGTATAGTTGATATGGTTAATGTGTTAGCAAAGCTTTTAACCAAAACTCGAAAGTTGCAATACGTCAAACTAAAACAATGAGTTAAAAGACACTAATGCACTCTGTAGAGCTGAATGTAACTGAACTGGTAATGATTTTGTTACTACAAGTGAGCACTTTCATGTTACATCTTGTTAACAGGAAACTATTGACATTGCAGTATCATTGGAGGTGAAAGAACACAAAAGTTTCAGGGTATTTAACAGACTAGTTTTACCTTTGTTGTAAAAAGTAGTTAATGTTTTACTAAATAATAAATTTTCAACGACACTTGTGTTGTCCACTTCACCACTTCTCTAGCCAAGTTTTACCTTGTGAGGCACCTGGATCTGTGAGATCACGACATCATGAAATCACACAAGAATCCATCTTGTCAGGCTTCAGGTTTCGCACTTGTGTCCAAACCACCGATGGTTCGGACCAATCAGTGTCATGAATCTATGCAATCCTTGCATGGTAAGATGGTCACAGACTGTGATAGACAGATGGCTCATCCAGTCACATGCCAAGTATTTTTTGAAAGAGCCTGCCCTCTTGCAAACATTTTCCAAGGACGACCTCTCTGATGGTTCTGGCACGTGAGATTAAGCCAAGTTAGGAAGTCTATCAAAAACTCTCACCCTGACCCTGACCTCTTGCATCGTAGCAGTCCTTCTATTGTCTTCCAAAAAGTTCCATTGTTTGTTGTTGTTTGTCCTTCTGTGTTATTTTTAGTGTTATAATGTGTTATAATGACCATGCTGGTCCACAGATACTGTATGTGGTTGCACACAAACCACCTGAATCCAGAAAACTATTTGTTTACAGAGTTGGTATCAATACAGACTTGAATATTTGTTTTATGATGTTTATAGCCTGTTCATATTTCATTGCATTTATTATTTATCAGTATTAATTCTTAACTCCTTGCTTAGCTTGACCAGAAGGCAAAAATCTGGGACTGAGTCAAATCAAGTGCTTTAATCTAGGAATTATGTGAGATGCTCAGGAGTGTAATTTTATCCTTTATTTTTATTAGAAATTCATTGGATAGTTGATTGTAGACAAGCAGGAATTACAGTACAGCAAGGTGCAGGATTGTGCTTGCGTATTTGAAAATAGAATCAACTGTACATGAATATATACTATATGTGTTGCTGGTAGAGGTATGTTATGTAACAACCCAGAGATATGAGATAACACCATAGTGACATAGATGCATGCACAATAGATAGCAGAAAAGCAGAAGAGCTTGAGATATCCTCAGTAATGGTCACGTTCCAAACCTGCTGGATCCTACACTTCCTATAATGCAAGTCACTTGTGTCTTGTGCCGCAAGTGTTGCAACCTTAACCTGAGACGACCCTGATGACATCACTATGTTACATATGTGGAAGGAAAAAAATGTAATTATCAGTTTGAACTCAAAATTCCAAGTATGTTGAACATGCTGTTGTCCTCTCAGCTAACACAAAATGGAGAAAATTAGTGAGCTAGTTTGAATCGCTTATCATGACACCTAATCATTTATAAATTCAACTGCTTTGTGTTAACGTTAGCTAAGTTGAGAATATGTTGGCTATGTGGGTGCATTACATGATAGTACAAATTTGTTTGAATGAGATTTTCTAAAAATGTAGTAGTGACAGTCTTAATGTACACGTTTCCAAACTGTGTTACAGAGTGTATGACAAAGCCTATACATTTAGATCTTTAATAATATAATAGTGATGGACATACATTTCTATGTATTATGTCATAAAATGTTGAAAAGTTATTGTATGATATTTTATCAATCTCTGTAGAGGAGTAGTCAGTTTCACAACCGCTCGAGGAAGACGTTGCACTGCAGCTCATAACAAGATGAAAGAAGTCAGATGTGTTCAGGGTTTAGACCTGGCTCAGGTTTTCAAAAAAAATGCTGATAAAATCAGTTCTGAAGCCAACAAGACAGTGTCGAGAAGATAATGTCAGTAATCTGATCCTGTGTTGTTTGTTAAGTCTCAGACAGAAATTTGTTAGCAGGATTAGCGTGGAGTTGTGTCACAGCTTCACTGTACTCAAGATGAAATGTTTGTATAATTCTCAGTATTCCTGAAAAAGAACTAACTCCTACGTAAAAACCCGTCTCAAGCATGTACGTACATCTACTGTGACATTTAACGGCAGAACACCCGGAGAACACAATTTATCTCAACTTTAACACTTCTCATCTGAAATGTTCTGCTACCTTAAAATTCTTCTTTTGTACAACAAAAATCTTTCAGTAAGAATGTCTTCACTGTCCTCACATAACATATTTAGTACGAATTTAGTTCTCCTCCAAGCCACCAAGTCAAGGATGTCATCAACAGGCATTTTCACTATGTCCGCACACACCCACCCGCTCTTGTGTTTGCCTCCAGTGAAAGCGAGTAGGTTGTGTAGTAAAGCTGTGGAGTTCCCTGGGGAAAAAAATAAAACATTCTGGGAAACTCCCAGTTCATTGAGTTTGGGAGCAGCGGCTCCAAATGGGAGGAATTTGCTTGTGCAAGAGACCATGACAGCTGCTGTTTGAAACAGTGGAACGAGCTGCACGTTCACTGTCATCATGTCGAACAAGGCAAACGCATTGTTTTCACATCAGTCAGCTTGATTGTTTTTGTGTTATCACTTGTCCACAATGCTGCTGCTTTGTTTTTTGCTTTTTTAAAAAAAAAAATTATGTTTCTTTTGTCACTACAAATAGTCAAATGTTGAAATCATTACACCATGAAAGGCCCAAACTGAGTCAAACTGCCTCGTGTTAATTCAACCAGCACTTCCTTTCTCAGCAGCAGCACTGTAAACCTCAGTGTGTAGAGTGGTATTTATAGTCTACTGTCTGTTGTACTTCTTGTGCTGTCCTCCTCTGTCCCTTTGTCCTGTACTCTATGCCCTTTAGCTGTCTTTTAGTATGGACCGTGAATCACTTTTAAAGGACTATTTCAGTGTTTTTTTGCGCACTTACTACAATTAACAAACTGTTAAATTGCTCCAGTCTATGCTTGGTTGTAGATTTTTTAACGTGTTTTATCTTCTAGACAGCCACTGTTTTTTAATCTTGTCACCCTGGTACAAAAAAAATCAATTGATAGAGATATTTGATGTTTTTTTGGAGTAATTACAAATGTATGACCTTCCCATGATCGTTTTTGCAACTGCGACAAAAACGAAAGCAGACATGATGTCACTGTGATTACAGATTAAGAAACTCAGTCAAGTTTCGAGTCTCTTTCGGGAAAGTTGACTTTTGCACTGCAGTTAAACACACCAAAGGCTGGCTGGAAGAAAGAAAAATACACATTCAAAAATCTAACCTGCTATTGTGCATGCTTTGGAAAATAGGTTGTTTAAGGTGTCATTCCTGTACATTAAACGGTGTTGTTGTGTTGTTTCAGCTGTGTTGAAGTGGATGAAGATGACGCTCCAGATATTGATATATATCACTGTCCAAACTGCGAGAAGACCCACGGCAAATCCACATGTACGTAGTAGCCTTGCACTTGCACTGACCTTTGTGCTATCACTTGTCTTAACAAACAAAAGATCGGAAGTGAAACACCCTCTCAACTTCTGTGACCTGATATTAAGTTTTCAAAACAGATGAAACTGTCAAGGAAATCAACATTTAAGTCTTGAATATGGGTTAAAATTGTTTGTTTAAGTACTTTCTTGCAGTGTGAGGAAATGTTGACTCCCTTTTTTTTTTTTGCTCTTCAGTGAAAAAGAAAAAGAACTGGAGCAAACATGATATGGGACAAAGCACAGATATCAAAGCTGTTCAGAATGGCAGTCAGGTTTTCATAAAGGAGCTTCGCAGTAGGACATTTCCAAGGTAAACACGCATTTTACTATCTTTGAAGAACTCATTATTGAACTGCACAACTGTCTACACCACAAATTGGGTAATAATATGAGATAAAATGAGAGTACAATCTTCTGTATAATTAAAATAGTTACTTGACACACTCTAATATGAATCACATCTATTAAATTAAGTTTTTAATAAATTATAATTATAATACAAAATAAGTTATAATAAAAATTATTCATATTGATTTTGTCACATGGAATTTCATTAAGGACTCTTGAATATTGCCCTTTTGTCAGTATTACTCCACATTTAAATAATCCCACTAGGGGGCACTGTCTAATAACTTTTCAAGATTTGATCACAGTTTCAAAAGTCATGTAATTTCCTCATTTTATGTAAAGCCAGTTAATTGCTTTTCATTTATCACAGAGCCCTGTCATTCACTGTTGTGTGTGTGTGTGTGTGTGTGTGTGTGTGTGTTCCAGTGCGGATGATGTTGTGGTGAAACTAAGCGGCAGTCAGCTGTCCATGGATTACCTGGAGGAGAACGGCTTCAACGAGCCCATCCTGGTGCAGAAGAAAGACGGTTTGGGCATGTCCATGCCGGCTCCCACCTTCTACATCAGTGATGTGGAGAACTACGTTGGTAAGAGCTGTAATGATCTCACTATTACTGCAATATCTAGTACTACTGCTACTGCACTACTGCTATGACTTATACGACAGTTACTACTACTACTACTGGTACTACATCCATTACTGCTATAAAGTTATAAAATCACTGCTACTGTTACTTCTACTGTAACTACTACCAAAAACAAAAGTTACTACTTAAGTTACTACAATTACTGCAACTACTTCTACAACCGCTACTATTACTTTCACTAATGTGACTACTACTGCTATTACTGCTGCAACTACTCACATAACCACTATCCCTAATACTACTCTGAATACTCCTAGTTTTGTTAGTATTACTGCTATATGTATTACTCCTGCTGCCAGTGGAGTACTGCAATGTTTGCTTCTACCACCTGTACTACTATCACAACCACTATTACTGCTGGTACTATTAGTATTACTGGAATTAGCGGGATGTATAAAACTATGGCTACTAATACTAGTGACAGTACTACTAACACTTACCTCTATAACAGCTACTACTACTGTTTCTAATACTACTACTACTGCCACTTTAATTATTACTACTGCAACTGTTTCCATAACTACAGCCACTACTGCTGGTACTACCACTATTAGTCCTGTAATAACTAGTACTGCCACTTCTCCTATAACTACCACCCAGATACTACTTTAAATACTATTTGTACTTTTAGTATTACAACCACACCTAATTCTTCTGCTGCTGTTAGTGCACTACTGCAACTCCTCTACCACTACTATTACTACTGTTACTAAAACTATTACTGCAATTATCATCACTAATACTACTGCTACTGCTACTATTGTACTACAGTACTAGTGTTACCACTGTCTTACTACTTTCACTTATACTATCACCACCTCTACTGCAATTACTGCTATAACTACTACTATCAAGTGGAAGTTTATGGCTGCAACTAATGATTATTTTCATTATCAATTAATCTGCTGTTTATTTCCCTGATCAATCAATTAATAGTTTGGTCTATATGATGAGAGAAATTAGTGACACCTGACCGTCACAATTTCCCAGATGTCTTGTTATGTCCAACAGTCCAAATCCCGAAGATAATCAGTTTACAATCATGCTTGACAAAGAAAAGCATGAAGACATCACATTTGAGAAGTTGAAAACAGCAAGCTTTTTGCATTTTTGCTTAAAAAATGACTAAAACAAATTCATTAGTAGTTGCCTGTCAATTGACTAATCAACTAATCGGTGCAGCTCTCTAAAACTATCACTACTTCAGCTAATGCTGCTGATACAACCACTAAAAATACTACTAGTACTGTTTCTAGAACTCTAGTACTCCTGTGTTATTACAGTAAATCTTTGCAACTTTTACCATTGAGTTCCAGCAGTGGTGAAATGTAGCCAAGTACATTTACTCAAGCACTGTTGATACTTTATTTGAGGATTTCCATGCCACTTTATTTCACTTTGCACTCTGCTATATTTGTTTCACAGCTATAATTACTATTTACTTTTCAAAATGAGATCTTCTACATGTCATGGAGTATTTTTAGTGTGGTATTTTCTAATTTTCCTTCCGTAATGGATCTGAATGCTTGTAGCACCACTGTACTCAAGTGCATCTATCACTGCTATAAATACACAACTACTAATTCTAATGCTGCTACTATACTAATGCTATTCATAACAAAGTGAATATATCTTTAACTACAAAGCACATCATAGGTAGATTGGGCAGTGTTTAAATAATAAGAGCATGAGCAATGCGAGGGGGGACAACAAATCAAGATGAAATAATACAATAACTTTGAGTAAATGCAAACAAGTCAATGCTAGTACTTTGTATGCAGTGTGTATGCACATCCTTAGTGTACACTGTATTTGATGTATGTGTTTTAGTTGGTGGCCAGCAATACACTTTCATTTCTGTCCTTCAAAGAATCTCAGGGATATTATATGGTAGTGTATGAATTTCAATAGGGGGCGCATCTGTTCTATATTTCCCCTGTGACCTGGTGCTCTGTGATGAGATCAGCTGTATACTGCAACAGACATATTTTGTCTGTTGTTTAACAGTTTCCTGTCGAAACAAAATGTTTTGCTTGTAGGTGGTTATTTTTTCCTCCGCTGGTTTTATCATATCTTCTATGTCCTCTGTTATATCTCAGGTCCTGATGTTGGCGTGGACGTCGTTGATGTCACCAAACAGACTGACAGCAAGATGAAACTCAAAGAGTTTGTCGATTATTACTACAGCACGAACAGAAAGAAAGTGTTAAACGTCATCAACCTGGAATTCTCTGATGCAAGGTACGCGCTCTGCATCTGACGGCGAAGTTTGAAATGCAGTTTTCGAAAAAAGAAAAAGAGATCTGGCTTATAAAGCTGCCAGTCTGGAAAATCCATGGTACTCATTTCTTTTTCTGTTTTTCTGGGACAGGATGAACAGTATTGTGGAGAGTCCCCAGATTGTGCGGCGGTTGTCTTGGGTAGAAAACTACTGGCCTGATGACGCTCTGCTGGGGAAGCCAAAAGTCACCAAATACTGTCTCATCTGTGTCAAAGACAGCTACACAGACTTCCACATCGAGTGCGGTGGCGCCTCCGTCTGGTACCACGTCCTAAAGGTCTGTCACAGTTCTGGTTAGAACAGTATGTTGGGCCAGAAGTGTCTTCGTAATAAAAATATGTATCAGCCAGTCAGTGTGATCTACCTCTGATAGGATGAGAATTCAGTTTATTCTGTACTCATTTTCTTTGGGAAGATTTTATTCTGAATTTTTAAGGGGTCTTCAAGAGGAAATGTGGAATACATTACACTTCCATCTCTCATGTGATGATGGTGCCAGAAAATCTGATTGCCTTGTATTTGCAGGGAGAAAAGATCTTCTTCCTCATCAAGCCCACCTCTGCCAACCTGTCTCTATACGAGCGCTGGAGGTCATCGTCCAATCACAGCGAAATGTTCTTTGCGGACCAGGTGGACAAGTGTTACAAATGCACTCTGAAGCAAGGCCAGACTCTGTTCATCCCATCAGGTCAGAACTGCACTCATGTCATCATGAAGATACCTCAATGTGATCTAAGAGAAAAGACGGGTCCATTATGTCAAACACATGTTTAATTTCTAGTGGAGATCCGAGAGTTTCCAAAGATACCAAATGTGTATAAAATGATCGAAAAAACACATTTCAATTGGAACCGATGTAACGTTCAGTGCTGAAAAGATGAGTCAATGATTCAATTAGCTAAATATCAGAAAATTAATTGAAAAAAAAAGATTCATAGTTGAACATTTAACATTTTCTGGTTCTAGCCTCTCAAATGTAAAGATTTGCTGCTTTTTGCTTTTTTATATCATTGGAAATAAAACATATTTAAGTTTTGGACTGTTATTTAGGCTAAAAAAGGTATTTGAAGATTATTTTTTAAGAAACACTGATGTGTATCACCCCTTTTTTCTGACATGCTATTCTAAAGTATTAATCAATTATTTTCAAAAGATTGACAGATATTTTTTTTTCTAAAGAGAATGATCAGGGTTCAATCAATTGAAACATTTCACAACTGCAGCTTTTTGTGATGTTCCTTCGTATTTTTTCTAGTTTCTAGTTTGATAGTGTGATTTTCTTATTTCCATGGATAATTAACAAAATGTGGGTCGCATGAAGTCAGCAGTTATAATAATGTCTGATGGTAGAACATTAGAGGGAGCATAATTATGTACTCTACGTGTACAGTGAAAGGCTATTTGAAAATAGCACATTGACTACAAATCACAACCTTATTGGGATCATACAATGTTTAATACTACATTCAGGTGAAAATCACTGAAGCTAGAAAATTCCTGATAACTGGGACATCTGTGTTATGTAAATAGGGTATTTAGAATTTGTTTTGCTTTTTGTATTTGTGGAATTGTCCATCAGTGTTAGGTGATCGTCTTGGTTGTTGTGGTTATCTACAGGCTTGTAAGCCCATACAGACTGAGCAACATCTAGTTAAGAACATCTACATCAGTCAATCAACAAACAAAATAAAACCGTTTCAGAATTGTACAGAATGGTAATAATGGTACAAAGGGTAAATAAGTAAACAAAGACATAAAATAATGTAAATGATTAGGGAAGGAGGGTTACAATTAACAAATAAATTGCAACAATTAATAATGATTTTTTTCCCTCATAGAATATATTGAATTAATGAACATCATCTTAGTTATTAGTAATGATATAGTTTTGTCCTTGGCTGACATGTGATCGTCTCCTCAGGTTGGATCAATGCAATACTGACTCCAGTCGACTGCCTGGCGTTCTCTGGACACTTCGTCCACAACCTGAGTGTGGAGATGCAGATGAGGTTTGGACACCTGTCTTATTACACACACATTCATCCTTTATGCTGCCTTGTTATCGTTGTGTTTGGTAATTAGCTTTTTTTTTTTGGTTTTAATCGCTGTGAGCCACTATGGCTCCTGCAGACGTTCATTTTTAATTCGGGGGGATTTAGTGAGGCTGTTCTTACATAGTAGTTTCCACTACGTCCTCATTTAGGCCTTGTTTTTTACTCCCAAATTCCATCTGTTTATGAATTCTTGACGTTTGGAAATACCTTGTGAATTGCATAGTTTGTTGCAATAAACCTGTTGGCAACGCATGACAATGTTTAGCTGAAGCAGCTTGGTTTATTCTCCACAGAGCGTATGAAATCGAGAAGCGGCTAAAGGTCAAATCTCTCACCCCCTTCCCCAACTTCGAGACAGCGTGCTGGTATGTGGGACGACATCTCCTCGAGCGATTCAAAGGTGAACCATTAAATTAGTCTTAAGTATTTATAGATTGAATTTTTCGCTGTAGTATGTGGTATTTTTATGTAAACTTACATCCTCATTTAACTCGCCATTTTTCCAGAAGAACGCATGGAAGCAGAGAAAACACAAACAGCGTCAGAACTGCCTCGTGCACATTCACTGCAGTGTATGTCTGCTGCACAGATGAGGAGCTGGATGCCCTTATATTATTTCAGTCATTAAATCAGTGAATCGCAGAGTTCACAGATGATTAGCTTCAAAAGGTTTGGCCGAGCTAGAATCACTTGCTCCATTACGAGCCTGTGTTTAAACTCCCCTCAGCTGGCTTGGGCCAATTGTTTATGTTTCCACCATTTTCTCTATGTGTGTGTGTGCGTGTGTTACAGCCAGATAGCTATTGTGTGTGGTGTGCGCACTACTTCCAATCCACAAGTCCTTTCCATTAATATACCATTATTCTTTTTAACTTCAAGGTCAGCATTTTGAGTGCAGGAAAAAGACTCACTTCACTGCTGCTGCTATTTTGCCTTCATCTTATTAATTCTTTCCTGTTTTGGTGTGTATCTACTTCAGTGTAATCAGTATTGAGACAAACACTCAACCCCCTGAAAGAACTTTGGCTTAAAGGAAATGTCTCAGGAGGACAGAACTACTTAGACATTGTTTTCTGCTGTTAAACTGAAATTAAAGAGGAAATCCACATTTATGCTGCCTTTGAATAATTTCACATAAATCAGGGTTTAACAGTTCAATCTAGACCGGTGAGTCTTTGCCAAAAGTAGAGCTAAAATAGTCAAACTGCAAAAAAAGTCATTGAGAGATGTAATTTGGAGTTGTCACTGACTAAATCCAGTGTTGTGTTTGGTTTACACTAACAGTATAGAGCATGTAAATGTATTTGTAAGTTTTAGCTTTTAAACTATGAATCATGCATAGTTGTTTTTTGGGGGGGGGTTATTTGGATGCAGTTTGATGTATTTTTCATTTCCCTCCAGACAACCTAACAGTAAATTTCCTTTCATTCATAGATGGCATGAACAGAAAATGCAGACTCTTGAAAGTTGCTTCAGTAGTGTGATCTGTCACAGCTAACATCAAGTCTGCATTGATTTTATTCAGAGTCGCATTATTGCATTAAAAAATGCATAACTCACATCTGAACACAGACGTCACACACATCCTGCTGGAATCAGCACACAGTCATTATGTTAGGAGGTTTTCTTCAGTATCAAAATCCAGTCATAGTTGTCTGTAAATCTATGGTCACAGTGCAGACAGGAACTGCTATCAACTAATGCAGCTGGACTCTTCATGATGCAGATGTAACTAATTATAGATATATAGACTAAACAAAAGCTTACTGTGCCCGCTGTCTGCACAACAACGTTATACTTCCTGCTTACATCACACAAAGTGACATTTTTAAATATCTTAGTTCTGTATGAGAGGAAGAGTTCGGAATTTAGAGTTCAAAATAGGGCAAGGTGGACTATTTAATTAACATGCTGTGTAGTGACAATATCATGAGCCTCTAAATAATGGGAGTAACCGAACAAAAAGGCCAAAGGTTCAGAGGTTTAAAAAGTTTACTCAACACTGCTTTACTTGAAGATAATGAATCTTTGAGAGACAAGACTTTGGTTCAGACTTTTTGTAGGGAATTGAACTGAACTGAAACCATTAAATACCTGGAACAGATAGGGATGGGTTAGGGATGGGTTTCACTTTGGATCTGGCTACCAATCAGTAAAATACCCAGATTCATTAAGTTCAGATGCTAACAAATGTCTCATCAAACCTTTTCTCTGTCCTCATTAGCAAAGCAATAGAAAACATACAGTATAGTTAACAGCTTCTTGTTTTTAGTTAACTGCTGCTGTATCTGGTTAAAATGACAGACACAGGCATCAGATTAGATCTGAAATAAAATAATAAAAAATAGTCTGTTCCCTGGTTAATGTGCTCATTAAAGCATCTGTCTGTATTCACATAAAGTGTTAGTTAGTGAAAAGACACATCACTCTATAACATCAATGTACGAGTGCCACACACGCTACACTTGCTACACTCGAGGCTTCAAAACACGAGTCCACAAACCAATGGGTGATGTCACAGTGACTACGTCCATATTTTTTACAGTCTATGATTGGACCCCAAAGAACAGTAGAAAAAAAACATGAAAATTTCTAAAAGAGACTGGGGGGTGCTTGCAAGCAGGCAATGGAGTAGGCTGTGTTCATGACAAGCTCTGCTGAAATTTGATTTAAAAGTTTTGTTTAGGCACTTTACATCCACAAAAGGCTTCGAAAACACTGCTCTAAGTTCGTTATTTTCAATTTTCATTTGTTAAGTTTTGGTTTTACCGCACCAATGGCCAACAATTTGCGAAAGTATACTTTTTCTGAAGGAACCTCCACTGCTGGGCCTAAAGCCGCAAGCTTGAGTGTTTTATCAGCAGTGACTCCCCCAACCAGATAACCAAAAGGAGGCGGCGGACCTGAAACTCGAAATCCTCACCTCGTTGAAAAAAGACATTGTTATACTGCTTTGGTTGAAGACTGTGCTGGCTGAGGAATTTGAGGCTGTCAAATCCAAAATACAAGCAGTAAAAACAGAAGTGGCGAATGATACTGCAACGATTTGGAGACAATGAAAACAACCAGCACCCCAGTGGCACTGTTGGGGTCAATAGTCTCTAAACTACTGAAAGAAGTTTCGAACATTGACAAAGATGTTCTGATCAATAGATCACACAGGAGTCTCCAGGCAAAGAAACCAGATGGTAAGCCTTGTGTCACTGTGGCGAAAGTACATTATTATCAAGACTGTGTCGAAGTCCTTTGCCATGCGAGGGTGTCTGGTCCTCTCCAGTTCAAAGGAACCACCATATTCCTTGTGATTACCCCGCAAGTGTTGTACAAACCAGATCTGCATTCAGTGAAGTCAAGTGACTGCTGCGTGGATGAGATGGCGATATGGCCTTTCTTATCCAGCACAACTCTGCATCACACATAATGGAACTGAGAGACAGTTTCAAAGCCCAGAGGATAGAGGACAAAGTTTATGTGAAAATGAAAATCATAAAAGATGTACCAAAGGACAAACCATGACTTAAGTAAGAGTGATTTAATCTCACATCAGTTATGTTGATACTGTCCTCTCTTGTGAGTAAACAATGTACACTGTGACTACAAAAGTTGTAAATGCCGCCCATTCAATTAATTCATTATGTTAAAGGAAGTAAGATTAAGTTGGACGACTGGCTGCTTTGCAATTTTTTATTTTTTTTGTGTTCTCATTATGTTTACAACTGTTTAAACGCATTACTTTGGCTGACATACACTATGGCTACAAAGCTATGAATACTGCACATCTATGCCAGAGGAAGGAAGATAAATGTGGAGAGCACTTATTAGGCTACTGGTTGCTCTTTATTTATTTGTATTTTTTTTCTTCTCCTTCTTTTTCCTATGTTTATACATGTATGTTGTTCAGACATATCACTATGGTTGGTCAGAGTATGTCACCTTACCCTTTTTTATGAATAGCAAATGGTGTAATTGGGTGTTTTATTTTTTAACCATTTTTTCTTATTTGACCTTCAAATGAATGCGAACACTGCCTTTCTATGATTTGACCCTAATATTAAGGAGATGGCAAACTGCTGATTTATGCTTGACATGCTTATCCATGATCAAGTGTTCAGTAAATTGATACTGGTATTGGGGTGTTATCACTGGACTGATTCCAATATATATAAAGACAAAAAAATTAGTTTTGGTTTGAGATTTATCTCTTGGATAATCTATCCAAATGAACAGCCATCTCTCCTCCTATTTCCACTTCCACCAGGCAGGGCTGCCCCTTGTGGCCCCTTTTATTTGCTATTGCAGTCAAACTGTTAGCGATCATGCTGTATGGTGAAGCTGGCATTAAGGGAATACAGAGAAAGGGTTCAGAGCATGAAGTATCCCTTTATGCTGATGACATGCTTTTATATCTATCTGAACTCTTAATTAGTTTACCAGAAACACAAACACTTAGTCTACTAGAAGACCTCTGCAAAATATTGGGCTATAAAGATCATTTACAAAAGAGTGAGATCATGCTGGTGAATACTGCAACCAAGTAGACTGCATTTAATCCATTCCCCCTTAACGAAAGCACACAAATTTAAGCACTTAGGAAATTGGGGGTACACATTACATTAAAGACCTCTTTAAAGCTAATTACCCCCACTGCTACTTTTTCTGAAACCAGATTTTGAACGTTGGAGCTTACTACCTTTATCATTAGGAGGAAGAATCAATACAAACAAAATGAACGTGCCGCCCAAATTTTTATATGTATATCAATGTATCCCTGTCTTTTTATCAAAATCATTTTTTGTCCATAGACAAGTTGATATCTGGATTTATTTGGAATAAGAAAAACCCTTGAATACTTAAGGGCATGTTACAGTGGCACTGTCAACACAGCACTGCTGGGCTGTTAACATAAAGATTATGTTATATTGGAGTTTCCATCCCATGGCACTGCCCCCAAATGGTTACAATTGGAGAATTTATCCTTTGGCCGCACTTCCTCATATGCCCTGCTCTGCTCAAAACTCCTTATCTGAACCTATATCCATGAACACTTCAAATCCGTGACGCATTCTTTTAAGATCTCGTCACAGTTCAGACAATCCTTTACACTCAATTTGCTATTCTGCAAGAGGGTGTGCAAAATCGATGCTATATGGCAACCATTTTTAACCTTTATAGAAAAAACGGACACCACTGATATAGCAGTTTTGTAGTATTGACTCCTTATTGTATGTAGTTTACTTATTTATTATTTCCAAATTTTATTTTATTTTTTGTATGTTTTCCTTATCACTCATTATTTACTATTATTTATTTTTATCGTTTATTGTATCTTTTACTTTAATTTATTTTATTTTTTGTTTCTCACCTACGATTTTTGTCACATTGAATTTATTTATGTACGTGCAATTGTTTATGAAAGCTATTCTGTGTGATTACTAAATTATACAGTAATACTATAATAGGGATGGGGCTTTGTTTGAGCAGAAAAGAGGGGGAGGGGGTATATTGTGTTTATTTATTGCATTTTGTATGACTTTAAATACCAATAAAAAGACCTTGAGCAAAATTTAAAAAAAAAAAAAAACATTTCTAAAAGACTATCACATGGTTTGCACAAATATTTGCTGTGATGTAAAGTATACATGTAAAATCCTTTCAGAAGGCTGTATTTCATTGTACTATTAACATCTGAGACAGAAGATCAAGCTTTTCATCAAAATCACAGTGGGATCCAGCTACATGTTGTACATACAGTAGTTATGTTTGACATTTTAGTGATTTACAGATGCACAGTGATCCAGAGTGAGTAAGCAGGGAGGTATTGATTGTCTTCCTTGAGAATGTTAACGCATCACTTGGCTATCTTATTCTCAGGTCTGGTAAATTGAAGTAACAGGGACAGTTTGTCCAAACACACAGTCACCCTGCTGACAGAGTCGCTCTCCTGTGCACTTCTCATGGTGTCTCTCTATAACAACACAGACTGGAGTGTCAGTTCATTTGTTCTGATGTTTGTGAGAGGCTTACTCTCTCACATCCTCTAAATCTCTGCTAAGCTGGACATGTACTCTGTATTTTGACTTATTTTTCTCAAGTTAATGGCCTTGACTTTTTAAACTTTAAAAGTCAGGATTCATTCAGTAATAACATTTGCATTTCTTCTTCTGCAGGTTTACATAAAGCAAATAAGCAACCAGCTCCATACCTGATACACGGTGCCAAAATCATCAATGGAGCCTTCAGAGCTTGGACTAAAAAGCAGGTATGGACACATCAGAATGTATGTTAACAGTGAGATGGCCATCTACAATGATATAAAAGTAATGAGAGTTTGGTTTGTTTCCTTGACAGGCCCTCTTGGAACATGAAGATGAGCTTCCAGAGAACATGAAACCCTCGCAGCTCATTAAGGATCTTGCCAGAGAGATTAGACTGTCAGAGGTGCGTCTCTATTCTTTGGGTATAAACATCATATGATGAAGACCTAATTGATCATATTATGTGTACTAGATCCTGTCCAAACATATTTTACCATGAAGCTGTTACTGATATTCATGGTCATCTAAGGATGATTCCTAATGACTTTTGTGACTTTTGATCTGGCACCAGTGTCAAGTCAAAATCTTGACCATGGAAAGGTGTCTCGAAAACTGATGTCCAGATTTCCATGAGATTTGCTACAGATGGAGATTATTGTCAGAGCATGAGCTTTCTCTGTTTAAACACTAAACCTTGTTGTCAAAATGTCAGTTTTGCACAAAATACTCTTTTGTGAGAACATTCCTGCTCTCCAAGAGATGAACTCATTTCATTTTAATGACCCAACAGCGTTTCCTCCAGTGCCACAAACTCTCTATTATAGCAAGATTGTATGGCCTTCCTACCATCTAACATTGTCATTGGGGCCTAAAGTGATGTCTTAACTGTTAATGTTGTTTGACAAGCAGCCCTCAAATCTAAAGATATTCAATTTAAAATGAGGTGAAATGAAGAGTTGTCTTTTGTTTTATGTTAGAGAGGCTGAGACAAGCAAGTACTTGGTCATTGACTTGTACAATCAACATTTATCAAAATAGTTTATTCAGCCCAGTGTCAGTACGGTTTTAATCAAAGGTTGCTAAATTACAGAAATTCCTGTCTTTCATCTCTAGAATGCAACAAAAGCCATTAAGAGTGAGCCCAACATCAAGGTGCCAGTGGAGGAGCCACCATCCACCCACTCCGAGCCTGAAGAGCCCATTTCCCCAGCCCATGTCCCCTCACCCAGCAGAGAGAAAGCCAAAAAGAAAGCCTCCAAACCCCCCAAACCTCCGAAGCCTCCCAAACCCCCAAAGATGCCCAAGGCCCCAAAGCCTCCGAAGGTGCCGAAGGTCAAGGAGGGAGGGAAGAAGAAAGCGAAGAAGGCAAAAGAGTCTTCGCCGCCTCCTAAACCCTCCAGCTTCGCAGCTTTGGAGTCCCATGCAAAGGACATCTTGAGTAAGATGGACCAGTCGAAGAAGACCAAGGTAAGCAGATGGGACATTGCTGAAACAATGAAGTTAGTATCAACAGAAATGATGCTTATTTTGTGGAATAATTATTTGTACCGGTTACTTTATGTGAGCCATTTTGCATCCCTTCCAACAGAAAGATAGCAAGCTATAATGACTAGAAATATTGTGGATGAATGTTTATGTAAATGTTGTGTCTTTCTTCATATATTTCCGTTTTCAGGCTGTTAAGAATGTCCTCAGCATGTCAGAGAAGGAAATATCAAAGCAGAACAACGTAGAGAAGTTTGAAATGAGAGAGCAGAATAAAAACAAGACTGAAGCAAAATGGAAGTATAAGGTAAGATCATTTCAGTTGTCATGAATGTAAAACTAATGGCTGCTTGTTACAGGCCAAAATAAACAGTATCACAGTCCTTCCAACATTCAAATAAACTGAAGGCTCAGTGTCCTTTAGAAAAGAAGACTCTAGCAGTTGTGAAGGTTACAAGCTGAGCAGCTGAGCAAAAAAAAAAAAAAAAAAAACTCAGGATCATCCAAAAGTGATTTGCACACTTCACTTCAAAGCAATCAGCAAAAATAATGATGTGGCCCAAGTCGCACATTTGAGGCCTGCAGCTCATCAGAGCTGCTCCAGAAACATCCACCCTCCCAGAGTTTACCTAATGGAATTACGCCACGTTCATATCCACCGCGTTCCATCTAAGTATTTACATATGCCCTCATCTTTAAAAAAAAAGTTTTTTGTATCGTTTTTGCTGAACAACAGGGGGAGGCTTTTTCAGAGCAAAAGTGTAATTTTGTTGAACGGAAGACATTAGAGGGCTTTAGTTTCATGGAAAATTCAATGCCAAACTGCTGTGGAATGTTTGCAGTCCCTCCAAGGATCTCCATCCAACTGCTCCTCCATATCAGGCCAAACATTTGCAGATGGAGTGGAGACCCTGTCAGATGTTCACCAAGGTCACTGGAGACCGCATCTTCACTCGTGATTACTGTTAAATCATGTAAAAGTTCACAGCTCCTCTGTGTACAGCGTGCAGGGCGATTAGGCCTGTATGTTAGTATTAAAAAGATCCACGAGACAATGAGAAATTTCAGTTTCAAGTTACACCATGTTGTCACATGCCTTTAATTTGGTAGAGAAAATTGTTGAGGAGTGAATATTTGAAAATGTATATTCTTGGATTTCAGTTAATTACACAGTCTGCTTGGTGGTGATGTTTATGGCAGCCACTTTGCATTCCTCTTTAGTTTAAATTGGGTCAGAAAAGGTCTTAAGTGAACATGATCCATGGAGATTGCCATCAAGATGAGTTCAGTCATTCAACAGTACTTTTTCTATTTAAATCGAATCATTCCCTTATGCTGTTAAACAGAATAGTGATTTTGTTTAAAACAAGTGTTGATTAGACAAATATTAATAGTACTTTTATTGCTTTGGTAGTTTAATTTTAGAGTCACAAAACAGGCTTGTAAATCCAAACAAAATAACTGTGTGCTTGGATTAAATTTAATTGCAGTAGTCATTTGATGACAGATATTTAACCTTATTTCTCGTTAGAGTTTTTATTGTTCAATTAGGTCTGCTAATATGATATAAGTGGAAGAGATGCATAGCATTGAAGAGATGAGAGACTGTAGTTTACTTAAAGTACATTTTGGGAGTCAAGATTCTCAAACAGGAAGGAAATGCACTGAAATTTATTGTGCTGATTCATCCTTATGTAATCCAAACAGATTCTAACTGTTGGTTAAATTTATATGGTTGGAAAAAAAACATAAATATTCAAAAATACAGAGGGGTGAATTCACTAACAACAACTTTTGTGGCAGCTAAACTGTGCAAATGAGACAAAAAGAAACCGTGTAATCCACAAAGCACCAGCATAGGGTGAAATGCACCCCAAACTGCGCTCCCAAGCAAACAGCATCCCGGGGGTCCTTTGCTATTTGCACGTATGTAAATTAGATAAGATGCATACATTTGGCCAAAATTAGCCCCTTTCTATGCAAATGAGCCTCATTGCAAAAACAGTCTAATTCATAAAGACCAGGTCCAGCTCTAATGGCCACACGCAATTAAAGTGAAATTATTAGCTTCTTCAGAGAGTTAATGGTAACTATCAAGTGGGTATGGGGTGGTAGGTTTATCTTGCACTTTCAGCTACTTTTAAATAAAATTGTCTTGACATCGCTGATGGAGCTTCAATCATACAGTAAGGGGCTGCTTTATTACAAACAATTCCACTGCATAAAGCTGGAATCTGTGTGTAACAGCTGACCTGTAGATGTGTAGCAGAACATTAATTACCATTAGTTCCTGACCGATCCGATGTTAATGAAGTTACTGCTGCTGTGCCACGTGTGTAAATGCGCACAGCCAGTTTCAAAGGTTTGGAGAGGCACTTATCGTGTCAGCTGCTGTGTCATGCTGCAGCCAGCTGTGACACACAGCCAGCTGTGGACAACAAACAGAACATCAATACTGATGTTTCTGTGAAATCCCGGATACATTCAGTGACACCTAAACAACATTATTGTAAGATTCAGACATTAATCTAACATGTTTCAGACCTGTCACATTAATAGCTTTGTTTGGTAGATCATGTTATAGAAGTGAAATACTAGAGAAGTAAAAGATGCAAAACACATAAAAGTTGGTTTGTGATTGTGGAGAGCTCTGTGTGTGCACAGCTCTGCTAATTAAAGACACACAATTTGAGGCTTTTGTGCTCTCTGCAGTTTTCATTATGAACCAATCTGTGTAGTGAAATATGGAGAAAAGCCTTAAACACTGGAAACAGCTCTGCTTACTCAATCAAATGCAAAACAAGGGCAAATTGCACTCAGCTGCAAAACTTTATGGGTGTGTTTGCACCATCATATCATTAGCACAATATCTTTTGTGAATTGGACCTTGAGACGGGGTAGTTAGCAATTCATGGTGCTATCAGAGGCCCCAATCCATTCTTTGTGAGTTTGCCCAGAGACTTAAAGGAAAAGGAGACCAAATTTTATTATTCATTTGGTGAAAAATATTGATTGTTACGAAAGAGAAAGAAAGCACATAAAGTTGATACAAGGTTGTAATATTTACAGTTAAACCTGCACAGATGAAAGGTCAAAGGTTGAAGCCACATTGTGAAACATTGTGTTATCCTTGCTAACATTAATATCAATATTTGAGAGTGTAAAAAGATTCAATATAACATTAATATAACATAACTTAAACACATGCACTAACACTTTTAATAAGGATCCCTTAAATGTGGTCATTAAATTGTTTAGACCCAGATATGTACGAAACACAACACAGGAGAACAAGCTTTAAACACAACACATATGACATATCATCACCTTATAAAGTTGTTATGGTTAGCATGTTAGCTAACACCTGCCCATGTAAACATTCAGCGGATATAGAGCGACATTAGTATTCATTAGAAGTTGTGTTTCTATAGTGTCTGCTAAACACTCCACTGTGTTCACCAGCTACTCGCTGACTTTGTTGCTGGGTAGGCAGGTAGTAGGCAGGTAGTGTACGGCTGGATGGTTGGTTGGTGGTTAATCACCACAAATGACTCTTTTTACATTACACTTAGTCATTTGAGACATGTTAAATATAAAAAATATTGAATAGTGCAGCTTTAATTGAATTTTTAAACTTTCATCTTTCATTACTTTTGCTAAAAACCAATATATCTGTGATAAGATAAAATTGGTTGATAATGTTATTGTGTCTGTCATTTAACACCCATGGTGATTTTATTTTCTTATGTGCTTATTTGACATTATTTCCTTTTTAACCTTACAGAATAGTAAACCAGATTCCCTGCTGAAAATGGAGGAGGAGTGCAAATTTGACAGAACACCGCCGTCAGGCAATAAAGACAAATTCAGCTTTACTACGTCTCACAAGAAAATGCTCGGGTATGTATGGAATGGCTGTGATTGCCATATAAACGTTTCATGAAAGGTCTCTAGAGAGGAGAGCGTATTAACCTTCTCATGTGGTGTATTATGGTGATTATAGAGCTATGTGGCTATCAGCACCATATCCATTAGAGCTAATTCAAGGACTTCTGCCTGGCTGAGCCTCGTATCGCTCCCTTATTGTCCTGCGGTTTCCTCTCCAGCTCCAAGATGCTGAAACCTCAGACCAACTCAAGTGTTTTTGGATCATTACAAAACCTAAAAGAGGACAAAAGCAAGCCAGTGAGAGACGAGTATGAGTATGTCTCAGATGAGGGGGAGCTGAAGATTGACGAATTCCCCATAAGGAGGAAAAAGAACACCGTTAAGAGAGATCTTTCCTGTGAGTATTGTGTTGTAAAGTCTTGTTTCTTTTTTTTTTTCAGTCTACTCAAACTGTCAACTAGGGCTGGGTATTAAACCTCAACATTTAATGAACATAGACTTCAATGTGTTGAGTATCGAAAACCGAAATCGCATTAAATGCTTGGTGAGATTCTGAGGTTTACTTATTCTTTGATCAGATATCTCTAAACTTTTTAACTTTAGAGTTTATTTAACATTTGCAAAGCTCTTTAGTTGATACTGTTGCAGCAAGAAGTCAGTCAACCAGAAAAAGGTTTAAAATAGTCTGATTTAAGACCTTTGACTCACCGCTCACCACAGATCTGAATCACAGCTTTGATTTGTTTAGTGATTCAGATAGGTCTGGTGTTGTTCTGATCGATGGCAGTTTGCCCAGGTTGGAGAAACAATCAACCAATCACTGCTTTGTAGGCAGAATTTAGAGTTGGGACGAAAATAGCCACAGAAAAAAGGCCACAAAAATGGGTAAAATGGGTAGGCTAGAAAAACGCTTGTCTTCTAAACTAAGGTATTGAAAACTATTATTTTGGTAATGGCACCAAAACATACCTATGTATCCTGATACTGATACCAATTTTCAGAAGATACCCAGTCCTGCTATCAACAATGAAAAAACATTTAGTGAAAAACTTTTGTGTGAACTGTTACTCAATGACAACTTCATTTTTGTGCAGTTTTGTCAGACATCAGAGAACCCATTCACCCAGCCAAAAAACCAAAGTTCCAACCCTTGGTGACCAAGGTAAGTATCTACATCTACATTATCTCTGACTAGTGAACTTGACAAACATTATCATATATTGTGACTCCTCTACTAAGCAACTAATAATTGAACAATCTGACCTGATTGCACTGTACTGTATTGATTGATGAAACATTGGATCCAACAAACCGCTACATTCTTGGCTGGACAAACCAGCCCTAAAACCCTGAACGTCTGTCCGTCACTGACTGACTGATGAAGTTACACCTTTGGTCGGCTGGCCCAGTGTTGGAGTTTCCCTATCGGCCATTGCGCTTTCAAAAATAATCGGCGCAAACAGTTTTCTCTTACGTCCTCAGGGGGCGTATACAGCAGTCCCACTCATTGACTTGCAGCTCATTCCAAATTTATCAGCCGAGCCAGCAGATGCCCTACCTCAGTCTGCACCTGGACTCCCAGGAGCGGGTGGAGGTGTTATTGTGGCCGACCCAGTCCGTGGCCTTGTTGTCGGCGGGGAGCGTCGTGTCGCTCCTCGTGATGATGTCAGCAGTCCAGCCGGTGGTGTGCCTGGGGCTGCGCTGCTGCACAAGAGAAACCTCCAACATTGGTTTGCGCAGCTTTGGCTGCATCCAAGCTGGAACAAACAGCGCAAGCTTGCAGAGTAGGAGAGAAAACAGCTCTCCATGCGTCGAAAGGCATGAGGGAGAGCAAACAGTTAAAGCACCCCAAATAACAATCACTCTGACAGAACACTCAATATAGAGTGAGTCATAGAAAAACCAGACATCTGCAGATAGAAACAGATGAAAGAGAAGCCGAGTTAACAGATAATTAGAATAGTTATTGTTAGATTTAAAATAAGTTCTCTATCAAATCGAACCACCTAAGATATGAGTGGAAAGTATGTTTGTGCATTTATAACTTTTTTTTTTGACTCTAGCTTAACTATGTCATGTGATATGTTACTTCAGTACACTTCAACAACAAATATTATTGCGACCACTACAGAAAATTGCAGATATATCCAGGTATTCACATTATAGAATCTACCACCGACTATCCCTGTAAGACATTGGCCACAATGGCGCACATTGACCACACATGGTCCAGCCATATACTGGGTTTTGACCTAATCTTGTTTATTGACATTTAATACTTTTCATCTGATTGGATTTCAAAAAACGATCCTGTACCACGAGATTTCACATGAGCCAGAACATTCTGCAATGAACTTTAAAGCTTGGAATTTTTTAAAAAAAAACCCGATGCATTCTGGATGAATGAAACACTCTCTGAGCTGTGGACCACCACAGGCTGATGAGGGAAATAGCTGTGGTGTGAAGAGAGGAAGAGGAAGAAACAGACTAATACCAGATGCTCTCCTGTTTACTAATGAGAGGTCACTGGAAACCATATCATAACCTTGATCTGCTGTTTCACTGGCTATTCTCACTCAGCTTTAACTCCACTTCCAAGCTACAGTCACTTAACTCCAGTCAGATCCAAGGCTGGATCACTGCCCCGAAGGCCTGTCTGTTGGTTTATGGTCATTTATCAGAAATATGTTTGGAAATGCACAAAAGTATAATATAAATTGATGATATGGTTCATATTCCCAAATTAACATGTTTAACCAAATTACTGCAAAGAGGGGGTCAGTAGGTGCCCACAGCTCATTCTACTTCTACTGGGATCATTCAGCTATGCTCATTATCAATGAAACAGCAGCAAAAAGTCATTAGAATTTTTTTTTTTTTTTTTTTAAAAAGCTAAAATGATATTAAAAACAATTATCTGGATGTGTCACAATTTTGAAGCAGTGGCATACTCCACTGCAGAATCCAACATTTTTCCCCACTGGCCCACTTGGCCAGTAGATGAGATTTTTACTGGTTTACTGGTATTTTCACTGGCCCTGCGGCCAAAAAATGAAAATAACTTTTTTCCATAATTTTGGTGATGTATTAATTTTGGACATAATATGTAAAACAGTGAAGTTACCTTTAGATTTGGCTGTTTTTCTTTAGTTATGGATATGTAATGTTGATATATTACACAAATATGCACACAAATATAAAATGAGGTAGATATTGGATCAGTAAATGAATGGTGTATAAATGTAGGTTTCTTCATTCTTTCTGTAAAGCCAGAGAGTATGGCGTCTATATGAAGAAGAAAAGAGAATTTATGATAATAACATTTCAGTGAGTGTGGATGACCTTCATAATAAAGAGAGATAAAGAGATAAAGTGTCAAGAAGTGAGACAATGCTGAGAGACCTGCAGGATGTTCTCGTTGAGATAGAACAGTGAGAGAAAGAACATGATGACATTTGTTTGTGTGCGTGTGTTCACTCCAAGCTCCTTCTGTCTGTTTCTGCCACCTGTCTGCTACAGACATGGAGTTGAACTGTAATGAATGAATGAAAAGGAGAAATGCAGAGGAGGAAAACCAAACACAAACTAAGAGCATCTCCACAGTAAATCATCTGTTGAGTGTTTGATGGTTATTTATTTGTTCTATTGAACATAACTGCTGTGAAACAATCAGAAAATAACATTTTATTTCTCTCATTCACTGCTTTGTTCTCTCTACCGCCACTTCCTCCACTCACTCGAGCACCCCTCTCTCTCTCTCTCTCTCTCGCTCTCTTTTCTCTCGTCTTTTTTAAAATGAGTCAGGAAGCCGACAGCAAAGCCTAACTTTACTTTTAACATTATCAAACAAAGAGAAATGTCCTCCCTTCGTCCTAAACTGTACACATGATTCTGATTGACCAACCAACTTGCCCTGCACAAACTTCTACTGGCCCCCGGGTCATCGGTTATGTCAAACCTTGCTCTGTAACTGACACTTTGTTCACTTTCTCCACAATCAGAGTGTGGACTCCTCAGATGAAGAGACTCTGCACATAGACACAGAGGCCAAGCCCGAGGTCAAAAGTCGCAACTCTAAGGTCAAGAAAAAGGGCGGCAGCGCTGCGGGGATCCTGGACCTGCTGCAGGCGAGCAAGCAAGTGGGTGGGATTGACTACAGCACCAACAGGTAGAATGACCTCCCCTGACGTCATTACTTTCTGCTTCTTCACTCAGTTTCTTTCAACAGCAGTGGAACTTTCACATCTAACCACACTTGGATTACAGCACATGCACAGCATTACTCCCTAAATGGCTCCCACCGGACCCTTTTTTCCCCCCTCTCAGTAAATGAATTTTAGGTCTTACACTCCTTAATGGGGCGACCCACTGACAAACAAACGACCCACTCAATGACTGATATAATTGGATGAAAAAGCTGAATTTTATAACTTCGCTTAGAGCTGAAAAATCCACCAGCGACTAAAGCAAAAATTTACGCAGATCCTGTCAGCAGTTTGTGTTAAGTCAATGTTTGTTTCATCCTGCGTTAATTCATCAAATGCTTGCATGGCTCGAGGCTCTTCCCTTTGCCTTTTGCTGTTTGCTGTTTAGTTCAGCTCTTGATGGTCTATTTCCACCACATTGAAAGCTACAAATGAGCAACGAAAGAAAGAAAGAAAACATCGGCTGAAATATGTTAATTTCTCAAATTGTTTTGGTCCTTTGAAAGGGAGCTCGGTGAGAGCGGGGAATGAAGCGACCACGGGTCATTATAGTAGAGTTTGATCATCACTCTGCTTGTTGTTGCAGCTCAGCGGCTAATAGTTTAATAGGTGGTAACGTTGACAGTGTGAATTTATTTTTGTAGCTGCTTCTTAAAGTAATCACAAGTCCGTGGAGGATATTTAGATTTGACAGTGTTTTGCTTTGCTCTTCCAGATTTTGGTACAATTTTTTTTTTTTTTTTCAACATTTCGCAGGTGTCAAATGATTCTTAATAGCACAACTGGTGACGTTTACATCCACTTCAAAAACCTTTTTTTCAAATATTTCTCTCAGTCACTCTTCACCCCTGCCAGCGTGTTGACTGCTGTGTAATGGCTGTGTTGTTGTGTATTTCTTATTGACGTACTTACAGTCAGCCACCTGCATCTCCCAGCACACAGGAGGCCATTCAGGGCATGCTGTCCATGGCCAACCTGTCGTCTTCAGACAGCTTGCAGCAGCCGTGGAGCAACAACCAGTCCAAAAACAATAGCCAGTCGAAGAGCAACTCGCACAGCTCACAGGCCAGCAAGAAGGCCGGAGGCGGAGGAGTCGGAGGCAGCAACAACGGCAAGCGGCCCACCAAACGCCTCCCGAAGAAGCCCCGGAAAAGCAGCAGTATTGAGAGTTTGGATTACGATGACGACCAGGATCACATGGACGCATGCTTCAAGGACTCAGATTATGGTAAACACCGAAAGCCAACTCATTCCTGTTTGATTGAAATTTCATTGTAAAAACACGTACTGGAGCTCACAGAGGTCATTACAGTGTCACGAGGTTATTTTTCGAGTAAACAAATGAGAAAATAATTATCTGCCATGCCTGATTCGCACTGCTGCTAACAGGTGCTGTTAAAAACGGATTGACCCCTGATGGATCAACATGTGGGTCTTTAATTCTAAATTGGTTGTGGAATTTTTCATTAGAAATAGATGATAGGGTTTATGTTTATTTTTCGTGCCTCCTTTCCAAATCCGCCCTTTCGTGTTGCTCCAATTTGTGATCTTTTTCCTCGGAAACTTTCTCTTTGTGAACTCTGTCCAAACACAGCTGTTTGGACCCTCCCAGCTTGTTAATAAGCCATTAACACAAGTTCTGAATTGCTATTTTACATGCTTTTCGAACTTCTAATTAGTGTCTAATTAGTTGTTCATAGCACGAACATTCTCGCTCTGAAATCCTCAGGCCAGCGTGAGGCTTTTCTCTCAGGCTGGCACTCTTTGTCTTCTCTTGTAAACAGGCCATTTTTTATCTTGATCATCCAATTATCAGATATTAAAAGGACTAGATTGGAATGGTTGTGCTGCAAGCAGGCGGAGAGGAGAGGGCAGTCAACAGCTGTCTCACAGCTGTCCTCTGCATGCTGTCACTGGAAACTTCCACCATTTTAGATGCAAGGAAAGCAGAAAAGAAATAAGTGCACCTAATTCACATTTCATGCTTTACACATGTGACAATAATTGGCAGTTAATGTTTAGTTTTGTACATCCTCTCTTTGAAAACCTTACACGCATGATTTGGAAGTAATATGTTTCATTTTTTTTTGACGATAGTTTACCCCTCGTTGGAGTCGGAAGAGGATAATCCTGTTTTCAAATCCAGATCGAAAAAACGGAAAAGCAGTGACGACACTCCATACAGCCCAACAGGTAAATACTGTAGGATGATAAATTACAAATTAATGTTCTGTACTTGAAAGTTTTATGATTTAAACTCAATCAATCTCATCGTAGCCCGTGTAGGACCCTCGGTTCCTCGACAGGAAAGGCCTGCGAGAGAAGGAGCCCGAGTGGCCTCCATAGAAACAGGCCTCGCTGCTGCTGCAGCAAAACTTTCTCATCAGGTAAGTCAGTTAACAATAGTTTTTAATTATTAATAGTTAGTATTCCGATGCTCAACTAAAGAGAATAATGTGTCAATAGGAGGAGCAGCAGAAAACCAAGAAGAAGAAGAAAAGCACCAAAAAGAAGGCAATAATGATTGAAGAACCCCCGAAAATCTCTCAGGACAGTAGCTCGCCGGAGCATAATCTGGACTCCCAAGACGGCAGCCTGACAGACCATGAGTTCAACACTGGAACAGTCAAGTCGCCGGGGGGTCCACAGCCCATGGCGCCGGGGGTTTTCCTCAGCCAGAGGCGACCGTCCATGTCCTCTCCCAACAACAGCACCAACTCCACGAGCACCAACAGCAGCAGCCTGGCGAAGGGAGAACGTGGCGGTTCAGCAGACGCCAAAGGTGAGTGGTACTGACAACACGGGCAGGCCAAACTGGCTTCAAACTACTAAACTCAGTGCCCATTCAAACCAGGAAGTGATACAACAACATTTTCTCGCAAAAAAGCTGGTGCTATAAAACATAGTGACTGATTGTTGGGCTCATTGGTGAGCCACTATAGCTGGTGAGCTAGCTTGCTAGCTAGTAGGTCACATGCTAACGGTAACAAACTCAGGAGAGCAGGAAAGCTAACTGTTAACCTCACAAAATTTCACTGTTAGAAATGTTGGTTTAACAGAAAGATTTTTAAATTTTTTTTACTTGATTTAACCTTTATTAACCTTGATTTGTCCCATTTATATCTTGTTAAGATATAGAAAATGCAGTAGCACTCTGATGTGTCTTCAGATTATTACGAAACAGTTCAGTCGCTCCGTTTTTCACACATATACTTTTCACCAAAACGTGTAGATAGAACTGTAGACTTATGTTGTCATGCTTTGATAAAAAAAAGCATCATCACAGTGTTTTAAAGGTTTTTGAAGTACTCTGAAGCCTCTGTGTGTTAGCGAACATGTTGGGTTCATTGTAGTTAAAGATTTGCTATGCGCTTTGATGCAGTAAGTACATGAATTCATGTTATATGTCATTATCAGTTCTTATAATGGGAAATCATTTTCATCACATTATCATTTATTTTTTGTAGCAACAGCCAGGAGTTACAACATAACCCATTGTTGGTTTTAGTCTTGCTTGAAAAAACATTTTCAAGCAAGACTAAAAACAATCATGTCCTCCATTTTTTTAAGCAGCTCAAAATACCACTATATGTTTGTAAAAGGTAGGAATGTTATAGTTGTTTTGTTTTACAGGGGAGTAAAAAATCTTGTCTATCGAACTGATATTGAAACAAATTCATCTGAAGTTGTTACAGCAGCAGGAACACACTAGCTGACTTATCTCCTGTCTCTTCTTGTTCTTTTCACAGCTAAGCGGCTAAAGAAAGGCATGGCAACAGCCAAACAGAGACTTGGAAAGATTTTAAAGATCCATCGAAACGGAAAGCTCCTCCTGTAGCATGCAGCAGACTATTGTAGGACTGGGAATTCATGAGCTGGGTCCCATCCCAACCTCACCCCCTGTTCACTGATTAAAGCCAACAATGGAAAGGAAAAAAAAAAAAAAACTGAAACAAGATGGGAGACGAAGAAAATCATGCATTTTTCAATTTCTAAGAAGAACATCACGCAAATAGGTTTTTGCCTCTACTTATACTTTATAACTTTCAGATATTAAAGTGTACAGAACCTACTATAAATATTTTTTAAGAGAACATGTCTCATTTTACTACAGCTGTCAGTTTATCAGGGGTTGCTAAAACATGAAGTAGAAGTACATTGCAGTCATTCCAAGATTTCTGAAAGTATCCCTTGCATGTATTCAGTTGCATGTGCGCTTGGGTCAGGGTTTGGGGATTTTACAGATTAATTCCTATATATGGATGTAGCTTATCATTGCCACACTGATGATTGACGAGTTGAAATGGAAAAAAAAAAAATCTTTTCCTTCCTTCCTTCCCAGCCAAGATTCTCTGTTTATCATACAGCACAGTTTTTGATTGGAGTCAACTCAAGCATTTACCTCTTTATGTTAACACTTAAGTTTTGCAAAGCACTATCAGCGATGATATTTATTTATTCATGTTGAGTCATAGATAGGAAGTGGGACGTCACGGAACGACTGTAAAGCACAAAGTGATTCACGAGTTAACGCTGTGTGTTAAACAGCAGCGGTGTCTGAGCGTTCCTCGCAATTAAACATAGGATAACATAGGACGGAGGGTTTTGGTATGTTACGACGTGAAAAGGCGTAGGATCTGTGACACTACGTGGAAACTTGTAGCTAATGATAAGCCTCATCCATGTCAGGTCTGCAGTTACATGGAGATACTTTCTCTCTTCTTTTGCTTTCACAGGCAGCACCGACAAACCGGCTTCACACAGTACAGTATATAGAATGTAGCTTGTACATAGCCTTTTAAATTACTACTTTTTGTATCCTTTCCCCTTAAGGCTTAATTCTACATTTTTACTGGTTTTGCTAATTATGAATAAATGAATAAAATATATATATGGATATACAGTATAGTCCTAATTTTTAAACCTTTATTTTATTTTGGGTTTTTTTTTATAGCAGAGGTTCATTTTTAACATTTTTTTTTCGTTACATTTTAAGGTGTTGCCTGGAAAACAACTGAAGAAATAATACATTTTATTGTCATATGGCCTTACATACACAAAGCTAATTGTATTGTGATTCTGTTTGAATAAGAGACGAAGCTTTGAGGAAAAATGATATCAATGGAGAAAAAAAAACAACCACCCATCACTTAAAGTTTCTATGACCAGCCTCTTGTTCGAGTTCTAGTATCCTGAAGGTTTCGGAATTATTTTACTAGCACCTTGTGAAGTGTTTATGTGTCAGTGATGTAATTTATTAATGTTTGTAGCTTTTTTATACTTGTACAATTCTTAAGAGTTTTTTGTTTTTGAATATTTCATCAACTTGTGAAATTTACCCTTAGCAGACAATTTTTGTTTCTTCTTCTTTTTTTTTTCTTTTTTTTTTTGGTTTTTTTTGTTTTTTTGGGATGTGTGTGTGTTTTTTGGGGGGGGCATCACGAAAATTTTACACACTAGAAATTACGTTAGCAAACTTTTTTTTTTTTAATTTTATTTTTTTTTTAATCTCCATCCTGTCTTCACTCAATGTCAACGTCATCATGGTGTCATGGTAAACATTTCCAATTTGACATTATTATTATTATTATTGTTAATATTCTAGTTATAAGCAGCTGCGTCAGCGCCTCCATCACGCCGTTTTCTTTTGGTCAGGACATTTTTAACACGGTTTCAAGTGCTATACTGTATAGCAGCAGTGTTTTAGTCACAGATGTACACTATGCGTCCACTTCTCGGAAAGAGAGAAACGCGCTCCGATCAAACTCTGTCAGTGGGACATATTTTCAGGTTTTTATTTGTACAATATGTGTGTTGCTTTGTTGTGGGTTATTTTTGTATGTCCGACCTATTAAATGCATCCACTGTGCCAGGACAGTGAATGATACCTGTTGTAGCTGTCTTCCCTTACTGTTATTTACAGTACTAGTAAGTATTTACAATCCTTTTTGACCTGAATCTATATTTTTCTGTATTTAGACGATTCTGTTTGAGATCATGGCTCACTTTTTTAAGACGTCGAGAAATGGCAAATTCCGAGGAACAAACATATTGTTGAATGATATGATTGTCCGCCTTGTTTACTTTTGCAATACAGTTACTGTGGAAAACCTACTTTGTAATGTGTTCCTCTCCCACTTGCAATGTTACGGCTTCTGTGGTGACGACTAAAAAATGTTTTTCCTGCTTCACATTGTCATGCTTTTGCAGTTGCGTCAAACTCAGCACCACACTGATCACAAACTGATCTGGCACTGCTTGTTTTAATGGAGAATCAGCCCCGAGTTTTCAGCTTCTGGACTCAGTTTGAGATCTCGCCTCCCGGAGCTTTAGCAGCTGCTTTAGCTGAGCCATTAATTAAAACTCAGCCAAAGTCAACACCATTAAAACTGTATTAACGTAAAAGTAGTCAGACTCTTTTTACTTGAGGACGCCCTTTCACCGTCCTGAGCAGGTGTTGCAATGTTTGAATATAATGTAGACAGAAATTTATACAGGATCTGCTCAGTTAAGGAAAAACATTTCCTCATATTTACTTTGACTGCTTCACAAGATTTGAGTTGGTTCTCAAATCTGTGGTCAAAACAGGCAGTATTAGAATGTAAAACTCTTGAGCAACAGCCAGTCTGCACCACTAGATGGAGTCAAAAATTATATGAACATAACAACTGATGCATGTTTTTAAATCAGCTTAATGTAATAATGTTCAAGCAGACCACAGATGCAGGATTCAGCTTCTCTAGAGCTGTTGTGATTTAAATGATCTGCATATTTAGCCTATTTTACCGAGCAGTTTGACCACTCAGTAAGCTTTAAATATGCATTTAGATTCTGTCCAAGACTTTTTCATGTCAATAACATCCTGATTTTATCAGCGTAACGACAGAAATGAAAGGAAAACTAGTTTTGAAGATGAAGGGGATGTGAACGCTGCTGAGGAGATTATAAGAAAATTAGTTACAGCACATTTAAATCAGTGGCTCCAACAAAAATAAGTCAATTAACTCTCACCTCATGTAATGAATGACTGATTACTTAAATAGGGAAGTTATGTGAGGCCTTTATACTGTACATTATGTGGCTGGTTTCCCATTGTTATAATCTTGGCCTAATAACACATCTGGACACAATTGATTTCCCCGAAAATGAAGCTGGTGCAGTGATCTTCATGGGAATCTGACTTTTCCCTACGTTGATGTTTTATTTCATTTTTTGATCAGATCTGTGTGTATGCGTGTGTGTGTGCGTATGTGTGCGTATGTGTGTGTATGCGTGTGTGCGTATGTGTGCGTATGTGTGTGTGTGTGTGTGTGTGTGTGTGTGTGAGATCTATGGGTGGAGTGAAGCCGTGCGGCTGTTAAAGGTCACGACCCCGTTTCCACCCTGGTTAGCAACAAAGTGAGTTGTTATTGTTAGCTAATTGTTAACACAAGAACCTGAAGTGCTCCGACATCAGCGAATGAAACAATCACATAATTTGTCCTCTCAGGATCATTTTCTCACACTGACATGAAAGCAAATTCACGCAACCAGGAAAGTGGACACTGAACACCCAGTTAGATGGATTTACTATCTTAAGTTCAAAACTGAATATAAAGTTGTCAAGAAGCTAAACTACAGAAAGATGTACGTCAAGAACAACAAATCATTTTCACTTTATATATATGTTTGCAGGCTGTAACAAATTTGAAGAGTAATTGATGTTTTTAATTTAGATTTTTCACCATCATTACTGATCCTCATCTACGATTTTGTGTATATTTCATGGCTTATATAAGCCTTTACTAATATTGTTTGAACAAAATGTGAATAGAATATAAAAATGAAAACTCAAAAGTTAATTTACAGAGAAAAGAAATGATGTCTTTTCCAGTAAGTTCTGTTTATAACTTATTAAAAAAAAAAAACAACAAGTGAATAAATCTGAGTGCAGGAAGAATATTTACATTTAAGTTTCATACAATTCAACTTCAAGAATTTTCTAGAAATGAGTCCATCTTTAAAATAAAAAAAATAATAATAATTGAAAGTTGATTATTAGAAAATACCTGATTCAAGTTGATTTACACTGGGAATTAGGCTGAAGATTTTTTTCACTTGTTAAAAAGTAAGATTTCTTTCGCAGTGTAGCTGCCTCAAAGTGGAAAATATTTAGCAGCTGAAAAGCAGGAAAAAGTAGAAAAATGCGGTTCATGTCTTGTTAGCTTATCAAAGTGTTGGTCCCTGAACATTTTCTACCCTCCTCTCTTGTTTCTTTGTCAGTTCCACCAGTGCAGTTGGTCCCCTCGAAAGGGCAAGTGGGATCACAATTTAAATGTCAGTGTATTAAAAACAATGCCTGCAGAGTGTTACAGTCTAACTGCATTCATGGCCATGCTGCACTCGCTTAGTGATCACAGATGTGAATGGGCTGCCCTCGTTGCTTTGAAAAACCCTCCGGTCCTGTATGGGAGTCCCAAGTGGTCAAGAGAAACGTGCCATGTGAGAGATGTCTTAATTACACAGGAATGTCAGGTTAAGCTTTGCATTTGTGTGGCCGTGCAAAGATGCAAGTTGCTAAAATAGCTTTTTTTTCCCCCCCTCCTCCCCTGGTTGCTCTACCTTTTATTCATCCCATTCTTCCAAGTTCAGAGCTGTCATTAGTAATAATGTGCTGTGATTCCTCTGCCAACAGATTGGTAAAGCTATAGAGAGCTGCAACTGTATAGTGGCCCGGAGCGATCTCCTCACAAAGAGTCTTAGGTTGACTGTTTTTGTGGCAGTGATGAAAAGTGACAGACTTCAAGCTTGTGTTTCTCTGCAGTTGTTTGGAAGTGCTTCCCTCCGCGTGGATTAACTGCTCTGTCAGCCAACAGGAACTCCTCTGCTGGTGTTTCACTGGTGCAGAGAGACGTTTGGCTTCTGCCGACACACACACACACACACACACACACACACACACACACACACACTTTTTCCTGTGTGTGTTGGTTTGCATCCTAAAAAGTATCAATGAAATGACTCTTAAAAGGATTTCTAATACTTTTTGACAGGTGATTATCAGGGTGCGTATCTGCATTTGAGTGAGCAGGTAGAATTTAAACGTCTTGCTCAAGGACACTTCTGATTGGACACATGACCTCTGCTGGGATCAATCCTGAGACGTTTCTGAAAATGTTTTCTATTTGAGAGCTTCGGTAATGGCACGAGAGGAAGCTTAAACTTAAAAACCGTTGTCAAACAAAACACGGTGTCGTCTCAGCATAAAAACGAACGTCCGACAGCTTGAGAAGCGCAAGTAAACGCTGCCCCGTTTCAAGACAAACACAGAGCCTCTGTTTTATGGTGGCGTGTTTCCTTAACCTTTGGCAGGCCTGAAGTTTTGGAACTGGAAAACAACACTTCATCGTTAACTTTTGACGCCCATCAAGGAAACGACTGTCACGAGTGAAGTGAGCGCCCACCCAAATGAGAGTATTATTAATGTGAGCGTGATCAAGGCCTTAGTGGAAAGCTTGTTTTATTCACTGACTGCTCGCACAGACAGCTGCAGTCACAGTGCAGGGCAGACATTCAAGTATTTGATTTACTTTCGTTTAATTTTTGATTTATTTATCAGTAGCACAACAGAGTTTTGTTATGTATTTATACTGTATATCATTAGACATTCACCATAATAAGGAATAAAAACTATTCTGCTCTATAAAGCCAAAATACAGCAACTACACGTTTGTTCAAAAACAACCAGAATCAAACTTTTTGATATTAACATATTTATATATAAGACAAAATACATTTTCAGTAACTACAAAATAGAGCTAAAACAAAAGTCTAAACAGTATTTACTCTGGCTTGTTAACCTCCAGGTTCCAATTCTGTATTTAAGCGATGTTAGCTGTTCCCATTTGGAAGTGTTCATGAATTATTGCGAGATGGTTAATGGCTAATTGTTCATTAACAAGTGAAACCAGCTACAAATAAATAGAGTTTAGCTCCTTTTTAATTAGCTGAGACGTCTGAATGAGAGTTCATTTTGGATTTTAAATGTAACTGCCAGTGATGGAGGCTTTGCGGCTATTTTGCCACAAGTTTACTGACACTTCTGTAGTTCTTTGCATCAAATGGGAAAATAATGTTTCTTAGCTGTCAGAAATTCTTGATACTTCTGACTTGGCATTGCAATTAGGAGGCTGACATGCACAGTTTTTCCATTTGGCTGCTCCTAAGTACGGTCTGGATGACATGACATGAACGAGGCATAGACCCGGTGGAAAGGCGGCCAACTAGTCAGCTGAAACGCCATCAAGGTTGTGAGATAGCCACCACTAGCCTTAGCTAAAGCTAAAGGTATTTAATGGTTTTTTTTTCTCCCCAGTTGCTTCCTGTAATTGAAAAATATGAATTTTATGAACTAACACCATAATAATAGTGATAATTCAGTTTGGTATTCCACATAAATATGGCAGTAATACCAATCATCATGATGGAGAATAACCGCAATGACCTATAGAATTCATGCAATTTGGTGTGGTTAACCTTTAAATTGCATGTTTCAATGTATTAACTTGTAGATTAAATTATTATTTGAATATATATATATTACCATGATAAATGGGAGATGGACAGACATCAATATACTGAAACAAATTAATTCAAAGGAAAAGCGAGCACAAAGAACACATTTAGAGCATTGCATTCTCATTTTTCTAGCTTTCCGCATGTGTTTTGTTAGTCATATTTTCATAGCTGCAGCACATTAACATCTTTCCACAGAACCTTGAATGTAAATGACTCTTTTTCAGTTCCTTTCCTTTACTAATTAACAGACCTCCTGCATCTTTTTCATTTCATGTTATTTGTATTTTAGTGTCCAACTCCAACCGCTGGCTCAACCTCAGGACACATGTAGCCGCACACGGTAAGTCATGTGATCACTGCAGAGCTGAACACAGTTTCTGAGAGAGAGAGAGAGAGAGAGAGTGTATTACTTGGGGGGGGGAAAGAGAAAATGAGTGAGTGTTTTACACTGTCATTGCATCAAGGCCCCCTGACATAAACATCTATGATCTGCACTTTGTGATAGATTTCTGTAAACAGAGAAGCCAAACAACAGATGCAACATATTTAACTCTGCAACACACAAATGCAAACATCTGTTAGAATAGCTGAGCAGTTATTTTTAGAGGATTTGTGTTTATAAGAACCAGCTCCAGCAGAATACAGTAGATTAGTAACAGTGGATCTGTTAGTACTGACATTATTATTATTATCCTTATAGTAATAGTTTGACTTGTATCAGTAGTAACAATAGGTAGATAGTTATAATAGTGTTATGGTGACATGAGAGTTTGGACTTGTTATTATTAAGAAATAGTCGTGGTTAATCGTTGCAGTATTGTTGTGTGTGCTGACTGATGAGTGATGGAAAATGTTTGGGGGGTTTTTTGTGTTGGAGTTCAATATGTTGACATGAGTTATGAGCTTCATTTCATGTTTTAATAGTTCACTACAGTTTACTACAGTTCAACTTTCTCAAGTGGTTTTTTTTTTTTTAATTTTTGCTTTAATATATTTTTGTATCCAGTGAACTTTACTACTCAGTATCTTGGTCATCACTAATAACTGAATTTCATGGATCCTTATCAAAATGTTAGTTGATGTGATGTGTTTATGAGTAATATATTAAAAGAATATCTATATAAATCCAGCATGGGCGGGTGCTCTTGATGATAGCACTGGCTGTAGCAGTGATAATAGTGAGTTATTATTATTGTTGGAGAATGTTACAAGCATTGCTGTCATAACAGTTATCACTGTGGCTCTGATTTCATTGTGGATGACTTGGAAATAAATTACACTCAGCTGGCAATGGGAGTCTCCCAAGTACAATTACTCTGTTTACATGCAGTAGTAAGGGAGGGAAATTGCTTTTGAAAGCACCCTTTAAGGTCATGGGTTTGTTGCTGTGCATAAGCCCAATGTTTACCCGAGTATTTTAAGGAAACTCAAAGCCATGCCACGCATCAACAAGTGTCTTAAACGGCTGCACGAAGGGCCCTGTTTGTAGCCTAACTGAAGCAAATGCTCACCTAATCCTCTGGAGAGGCTCCTGTGGCGGGCCCCCGCCGTCAAAAGGCTGTGTGAGGCCTCTTTAACAAGGTGCTGAAGTCACTTAAGCACAGAGTAAACAAACAAACAATCCAAATCATTCGCTGCATTTCCTGGACTCGGTTCCCTAAACAACTGCACGCATAATGCATCTACCGGTGGTGCGTCCAAGGCTGCTGTGTGGTCATCTGTGTGTAATTATTCATCATTCTGGATGGGAATTCCGATGACGTGCTGCGCTGATGAAGCAGCGTTACCCCTCTCTGAAACAAGTGGGGGTTTATTTTCAACTCTCTGCTTTTTCTCCACGGCCAGATTGTCTGGAGAGATTGGCTTTCTCCGGGCTGTGTAACAGATACCATCTAAATCATTAGGGCTCATTCATTGCCATGTGCCACTCTGCGGCTCAGGTTCCTGCGACCCCAAGGTCAAGCGGCTGAGAGCTCCCTGACCTCCAGCACTTCCTCTGAATATTAACAGGGTAGTTATGTAGTCAAAAGCCCTGATATAGAACATTGGTTCATTTAGATAATAACCAATCAGGCGGAGCGGCGAGGAGTGCAGTGATCTCCACAGGATGGCTGGGCCTTTATGTGGCTTACTGAGGGCATAATGACAGCAAACAGAGGAAGCGTAGGCCTCTCTGGCTGAAATTATGTGGTCACATGCCTGCTGGCTGTAATGCTTTCCTTTAACCCAGCTAAGTTGGGCTCCTTACGGGGGACAAATCCAGCCAGGCTCTATTATGAAGATGAATGTTGTGCAGTTATCTTGCAGACATTGGGGCTTTAATAAAAGACAGAGGGGAGTTTAAAGGCCACCATGGTGAAAGAGGCATTTACCATGCAACCTCTGCACATGATGCTAATCCAAATCATCAGTGATAAAATATTCAAATGATTTTTAAAGAAAGGTCGCATTTACCCGCTTGAATTTAAACTGGAAATGATTAGACGTGTGATGTGAGACTTTTTTCTCTTTTTTGAGAATGTGAGTTTGTGTATTTTATCAGCCTTCTTTTAGCAGCTGCGTATCGGTCCCGTGTGATCTCCGAGCAGAAATGATCTAAACTGGGGAACATGCCAAAATCACTGATGACAACTTACAACTAGCCAGTGTCGAATCACTTTGACACGCCTGCCTTTTAAAAGAAAATTGCGGCTTTGAAACGGCAGTAAACGGCAATCAGCGAAGCGTCTTTTAATATTTTTGATTATGGCAATCACTTTGAGTTATCTCATTGGAGCAGTCTTGGCCTCATCTTGCCTTCATGACTCCCACAGTATCAGTGACCCTGTTTGACTGCCGAGCAGCCGCTGTTCATCCCAGCCACGCTATCAGGCCTTTAATCAGGAAAACATTGCTGTGTGTTTGTGGAGCTGAAATGGAGCGTGGCCACTGCTGGAGGCTCTCGGGAGATGGACAGCAGCCACATTGTCACCCCTTTGTGTGCTTAATTGTGCTGGAGGAGTGGAGATGTGAGGGATGGGGATGCAGTTATCGTCACTGGTGGGCCAACGCTTGATGAGAAGTGGCGGAGAACAGACAAAGGGAAATAAAAAGCAGTTTTTTTTGTTTTTGTCATTCTGCTGCTGAATATTTTTTCCTAACAAGTCTGTTTGTTGAGATTCAGTCTTTTTTTTACTCCGCTGGTGTTGTTCACAGTGCAGCTTCTCCTGGTTTAGGAATTATCTAGACATTTGAGTCAGTGTCTTGAAACAAGGCAAAACAGGGCAGTAATAAGAAAATCACAAAAATGTGTGAAACAACTTTTGTTTTGAATGAAAACTGATAAGATAGTCTCACCCTGTTCACACATCTTCTCTCTTCTTATAGGAACTTTTGGGCGCAGTTATTGACTAAATCAGTATTTCCCACATGGAGTCACAATTAACATGGTGACAAACAAGAAATAATGTTCATTTGACTTTTCATTCACCTTTGCTTTTGTTCTTACGGTAGAATGTAAAACAGTTTAAAACGCCTGTATTCAAATTCTTTTGGAATTAAACCATCTCAAAAGGGAGAATAGCTCTTGATTTTTATTTATTTTTTTACTTGGGGACACCAGAACAAGCTGAAACATAATACTTGACATATCAACCCCTTATAAACCTGTTATGGACGTGTTGGCAGGTATTCACCCTCTTTTACATCTGTTTTGGTCTCCACTATCTCCTGAGAATATTGAGAGGTTCTCTTTAGCTGCTAAATGCTTCACTATGTTGCTAACTCTGTCTTCTGATGCTGGCCAGGTAGCGTAAAGTGAGTTTGTCAGAACTTTTTCACTGAAAACAGCTTGCCTGCTGCTGCTAGAAGCAAGTTTGATGAGAACGCTGAGAATGAACCAAAACAGTAAAGTTGCAGGCAGCAAAACCAAAACAACGACCCCTTTCACATAACACATAGTCATTTGATCCATTGTTAATATGAAAGTATTGATTAGTGCAGCTTTGACTGAACTGCCCACAACTCATAATCATGCAACCTGTGACAGGGATCATTTCTCTGTTTTAAGGGCTTACGAGAAAAAAAAAAGAATGAAAACAAACAAGCTGTTAACAGTGAGATATTTCTACAGTGTGAAGTTGTTCTGAGGTTCCAGAAATGTTCTTTCCATGAGGCTACATCTTGATGCTGTTTGTCACTACTCAGTGGTTAAAGGGATATTTTGGAATTTTTGAAGTGGGGTTGTATGAGGTAGTTATCCATAGTCAGTGTATTACCTGCAGTAGATTTGGGTCATCACCCACCCAGGTTGGAGAAGCAGACAGGAGTACCTGCTGTGGACGGGGCCAGCAGCAAAACGTATTTTAGCTACTTAAATAAAGGCCCACTAAAAAAAATCAATATCAATTCAAGTGTACGCTATATTTAGAATATTTTCACCACTTTAACATGCCGTCAGACAGCCTTTTCCTTTGGCACTACATTTTCTCAACCGTAGAACGCCCATTATTCCTACGCATTCTGCGCACTGTATTATTCCACAGCAGCACATACTGACCAAAATACATTTTGCTGCTTGTCCCGTCCACAGCAGTATAGTGCTTTGCTTCCGTGCCGGTACTCCTGTGTGGAACTGGAAGCGTGCCGACCCAAATCTACTGCAGGTGATACACTAACTATGGATAAGTAAGTCATACAACCTTCTGCATCTGAAGTGTTCCACTAGTTTGAGGTCATTCACCAGCTCCCACAAACCTGCTCACTTCAGACATCAAACCAGAGCAGAGAACAATGGGAAACAATCATTCCGCATAGAACACCGGTTTCTTAGATAATGAGCCGTCCTGGCTGCTGTCAGACACTCCCATGCAGATCCTGAGGAATGCCATCCTAAGCTTGAATGCATGTCAATTACATCCACATTCTCCTGGACCTCAGTGAGTAAATAAACACCCCGAAACCAGTGGATAATCATCACAGCCACTTTTGTCTTATTGCAGAATCTAGATGACACATGGAATCTGCATGCAGGCAGCCCTCCACTATAAATAGTCGGCAGCAATCAAACAAAATAAATGAACTGTCAGAGCACAAGTATTTACAAGCACGACAAAATTTTAAGTAATTATAAGTAAATTTGTTGCATTTCTGAGTAAGTGGTAGCAGATAGGCCTCTGACAGGGAGGCAGTGGTGTGTGACGGGCTGATTTAAAACGCTAAGGCTGCCTGGCTCTGTGTAAACCCTCAACCCCAGAAACAAAAAAAGCCCACTCCACATCCCACACTGACCACATCTCAATGGGGAGGAACGCTAAAGACATCTGCAGGGCCATTACACACACTTAGCCGCACATCAAGGAACACTTGGCCGCTGTGCCACTTCTGCTAAACTTCACTCCAAACGGCTATTTGTTTGTCTGTTAATTATGTTTTTTTTCCCCCTCTGGATGATTTCAGACATCTTTTTTTTTTTTTCTCTTGTCTCCACTGACCTCCTGAATGCTTTAAAGTTGTTTACGGAAACAAGCAAATTGTGACTGACGTGAAAAAATAAAACACGTAATGGAAAATTGATAAGCATAACATTTTACCATGCTCGCTAGAGAGGTCTGAAGAAAATCGAGCATTTCGGTGACTGGAGATGTTCACCGCATTACCATATTTGTGCACCATATGACATGATTTATAGACAATCATGTGATAATTCACATCTTGATGGCCTCATTCATGTGGCTTACTGAGGAGGATTTGCAGAGCCTGCCTTGCTGATTACAGAGAGAGAGTTGTGCTGCTAAAACAATGTGCGCTGCAGTCAGCATGAGTAGAAGCAAACTCTTTATAATCAAAGGCTATTTTAAGGCATTTTGAATCTTTCATTTAGAATAACTGTGGCACTTATTCTAAATCTCTCTTTGTTGGAAATCTTAAACAAGGCAGATAAACAAAAAGCCAGAGCGAGTAGAGCAGGGAACACATCATGCAGGCGCTTGGATGGATGGATGTGTTACCTGCACAAAGTTGGACTGTTTAACTGAAGAGCGTAAAAAGGTGGGAATTTCCGGGGGGGCCATGTGGCAGCAACCTCCTCCCCACAAGCCCCTTTTTTTTGGGAGCGACTCAATGGGACAATAAGCAAATGACAGATAAGGAATGATTTGCTAAAAGCAAAACCTCAAAAATAAACAAACCATTACGCCGTGCCGCGGGAGAGCTGGGTTAGCGCTTCTAATTCAGGTGAATTGCAGACAAATTTCCCCTGGCTGGCAAACTTACAGCTGTAATAATACAGAGAGGGCCGCAGACCGGCCTGCATAGTGTCCACACATGGCCCGAGTCTCGCTGCAACACCTCACATGGCAGACCAGAGAAAATAGTGCATGTTAGTTACACATGTTTTACAAGATGTATAAATGCGAATGAGGTGTTATGAAGTGAAAAAAAATGGAATAATTATTAGTTTGTTGCGCGCAAATATTCAGATTTTTTTTACATTTGTTAATCTTGTAAAATATGTGTAAATAATAAGCACATGTTTTCCTCCTTGTGTATGACCTGTGTGTGTGTGTGTGTGTGTGTGTGTTTGTGTGCGTGTGTGTGTGTGACTGGCGTGTTTCTGCGGGGGGAAAACATGGGACAAACCCAGACAGAAAGACAAAGCGGAGTAAATTTGTGTGTGTTTTCTTTACCAGGAGCGCCATGTTTATTTTCTGTTTCTTCGGTTTCAAAGCGTGGGCACCAAACTGCAAAGGAAACACGAATGATTAAAATTAAAGTGCCTTGATTGAACGCTTTTTCCAGCCTGTGGCACAAACATTTGCAGTTTTGTCCTTTTATAGGGATTTTAATGACCTGTTGGGAACACTTGGCCCTAAATGATGTGTTACAGGAAATAAACTTCAGAGAGATACGCCTCACCGTTGGCCTGAGTCGGATTATGTAAAGCAGATTTAATGGGTTTGATGTTTACAACAGTTAGCATTTTAAAGCTTTGAACTCTCGAAAAAAGCAATATCCAGCAGCTCTCAGTTATGATTAAGCTGAATGTGAACAGTATGCAAAGTGGGAGTTCTGCAAAGAGGCCAAAAAAGCATCCAGGAATAGAATAAGGACATTTTCACTTTGAATCCCCATCACTGAGGCCACACACTCTCGTATATTTTCGACGAGTCCGCGCTGAAGGAAACCTCGCTCATCGGCGGGCTCGAACCGGCCTGTGTGCGAGCAATGACACGGTCCTGAGCGCCTGATTGCAGGCATCTTGAAAAGATCTGGTTGGCTCGAGCTCACCACAGGTCTCCTTTCAGTGGGCTGTCATTACCGCCGAGGTGAGCTCTCACACGCCGACCCACACACACACACTGACACACACACACACACACACATGCTCGAGGGGTGGGGAGGGGTTGGCGGGATGAATGAGTGCACTGAGGCCTGGGCCTGATCAAGTGAGCGGCGGCCGGGAGTTGGTGTAAGGAAATCCTCTGGTGGGACTATCAGAGCACATTAGACTGAGCAGGCCCCGGCTCTGGGACACGCAGCTGCAGGGAGAGCACACTGAGGCAGTATTTCAGCAGCCGCTAAACGCTGCCGCTTTAATCCTAATATAAATATGTTAGCCAAATTGGAAAAAGAGGCCTCATTTACCTATTTCACAAATATTCTATGTAACGAGGATTAATTACTTATGCAGACGTTAATCATCAAATAGCAATGTGAGGCAGGGGTAAATAAGGTGCGGAAAAGACCCACCGCCTTCATCTAGGGGGCCGACTGGAGCGGATAAAGTCGTCTTTCTGTGAGCTTCCACCGCTCGTGGAAGTTCTTTGCAGCTGCTTTTGATTCACTGTCACACAGCTACACGTTCTGTCATTCAGATGATAGAGGATTTATCAAAGTCATTTCAGACGTGTGTGTGTGTGTGTGTGTGTGTGTGCTGGAGCTGTCTGACAGGTGTGTTGCTCCTCTCTCTCGCAGACTAACACATGCAATCAGAGACTGTTTGTAAACAGTCTGTCCTTTCTCAAAAGTGCCTCGGAGATTTGCTCAAGGAAGTGAAATTGCTGCAAAACGACCTCATTTGGCACCGAGTTTCAACTCGTATGCTTGAGTGAGTGTAATTGCTGGAGGGGGAGGGCCGCGGCGGTGGCGGTGGGGGGAAACCCAGCTTTAAGTTTGCTATCTCTGGGCATACCTTCCTCTAATAACAACTAGCGACTGAAATCAAACCTGCTCTGTGTTTGCTCCGAGAGGTGATTAGCCAGAGAAGTTAGGATTTCAAATTGCCTTAATTGGGCTGCTCTATTTACGTTAGCTTGAGATTTATCATTGAATTTGTGATTCGTTTTAAATGGATTAGCCCCACGCATTCTGTTTCAGAGTAATTGTGCTTAAGTGGAGCATGCACAGCAACAGATTGGTTTGGAAAATTGGTTTCATAAGCAACAGTGTAATCTCTCTCTCTCTCTTCTTGTTGTCAGTGGAGAAAATGAGGATGTTACCGTTGGCCTGCTGTCAAGTATGATGCATGTGCTGCAGCTAATACCAACCTCACTGCACAGGCTGAAGACTGTGAGCTTTTGTGTTGGTGCTGAGTGCGTGAAGAGGTGACCTGTTGTGAGTTGTACCCAGCTAGTATCTCTCATGTCAATGGAGTGGTTTGATCTGTTAGGTGTGTGTGTCTTTGTGTGTGTGTGTGTGTGTTAGCAGACATGACCCGGCCAGGCGCAGAGCTTCATGTTGGGTGTCAGGCGGACCGAGCCGTAGCTGTCAACAGCAATGCTTTATGGGGGCATTTCCTTCGCTGTTCTGACATGTGCTGTCACCTTGGTGTGGTACACACTTCCATCTGCCCCGCTAACAGCCACTGCTGTCAGCACACACACACACATACACACACAACCACACGCATGTTTGTTTTACTCTTCAGCAAGGGCACACACAGAGGAGAACACCCACTATCAGATATCCCTCAACACACACCCCTGTTGTCTGCCAAGAAGATGATCAGGATGGACCGGATTAGAAATATCTCAGTCGCTGACAGCTTTTCACCGGAATAACTTAACAACTTGGCTCTGAAGTCTGAGACATTTTTCATCACATAACAGTTATCACTTTAAAGTGGTAAGTGTGTGTTGTCTTTGCTGCCGTGCACAGCACATTTGGCTTTCACTGATATGAGTATTTGAAGGCCAGTTCGGATGTTATTAGATATAAATTGCCAATTCCTGACATGTTGGGCTTAAATCTCTTTATGTTACCATTTACGTCCTAAACAAGTCCACAAATCCAATGTTTTACTCTGAATTTTGTTTTTATCAATGTGGAAAACACAAAAAACAGCGTTTAGTGACTATTTTAGTCACTAGACTAAAGGCAAAGCTCTAGGGAAGATGATGTCTTTCTTCTGGTTTGTCGTCTGTCTGGCCACTGTGTTCCAGAGTGAAATATCTCAGCAGCTATTGGATGGGTTGTGAAATTTGGTAAACACATATGATCCCCAGTGGATGATTCCTATTGACTGATAATTCCTTGACTTTTCATCTATCATCACCAATTTAACAGGAAAAACATGACTAAATCCTGATGAGCCTGCAGCTATGAAATGAATGCTCAGAAAGCTAACTAGCATGGCAGACATCAGCATGCCAAGTTTCACATTTGAACTACAGTTAAAATGAAGTCATATATTTTCAGGACCAAAGTATAAAAATTACAAAATGTCAGACGATGTCTTCAAGACAAAAACATAAAACATCCAGAGTGTATGAGTGCATCAAAACCTGAGTGCAAGAAAAGATCTGAGTATATTCCAAAAAGCACATGTGGTTGAGAAACATTTGTATGTTAATATTAATACACCATCCCAACATGTTAACGTAGCCATGTGCTAAATGTCACTTTCTGAATGTTTAACATTCTGACAAGCTAACATACTAAATATTACTCTAACCTGCCAGACGGTACATTAACATGTTAGCATGATAACCATGTTTAAATGCTAAAATGCTAAATGTTATCTAGTAAACATCAACATAAAACATGGCCTCTGGTAGTGGTTAACCTATTAACCTGCTAGCTGCTAGCGAGGTTACAGGCTTTTAGACTTTGGATAAAAGCTTTTCCAACATCTTTTAACTCATGAAATTATAGTTAACTCAAGATAACAAAGTTTCCAAAGATCTGAAATACGCCTGGATAAATGTATCTACAACAAATATATTTCATTTTGATATGAATTCATATTTTTATTTGAGTGTGATACACACAAAGGTACTCACTGGTGCAGCCAAAAAAAAAACATGGCATGAATAATGTATTCTACTGGATATAAGCCTCATGCTTTATATCAGCAAAGTGATATATCAGTCTAACTTCATGTATATACTCTGTGTTATGGTATACGCTACATGCTTTGAAGAAAAATGGCTGTACTCTAAATGTGTTGAGTAGCAATAATCAAACAAACACGAGCAGATCAGGCTTTACAACTGACAAGGGTCACCTCCATCTTTGGAAAGATCACGCTGGAGCCGAACAAAGGCAGCAGATGATTCGTGCAGTCAGCGCGGGGCTCGGCGAGGGCGTCAGATGGAAGGTGTGAGCAGGCGCTGGGACCACCCCTCGGGAGCAGCAGGACATGCTGTTTGTTGGGCGTGATGAATTGGCTGCATGCTTGAACCCAAAGGTTGGCAAATTAACAGTTAATTAGAGGTTGATAAATGACAGATTGACATAGGCCCTCCACCGCCGCGGCCCTCTCCCGCTATCTCACTGAGGCAAGTGTTTATGTGCTGGTAACAAGTGTCGGAGCAGACTGTTATGTCTGCATTTTGTCACACGGTGCGATTGCTCTCAGATGTGCCCCCCACCCTCCCCCTACAACCAACCACCCACCAACCCCCTTTTCCAGTCCTGCCCCAATTACCTCCAGTCCGCCCCCAATGGCCTGGCCCTCCCTCGCCTCTCTGCGCTCTTGTTGACACGCTTATCCATCCCTCTCCCTGCACACCTTTTCACTTAGAAATTAAAGCATGGATGAAAAATACCCAGACAAACATGCAGCAATTCCGTTAAGTTGAAAAACCTTTCAGCAACCTATGAAAAGACATCAACACGCCTGACGTTTTCCCTCTCCACTAGGAATCATTCTGGGCATGATAATTGCATTTTTACTGCTAGATCGTGTTCCCGCCATGACTGAAGGAGGCAATAATTTCAGGCTTGATGATGTAAATTGGAGGCAGGTTCTTTGTGCTTGACATGTGTGTAATGAGTGCAGAGGAAGACATATTTAACCTAACAATACCGCCTGTCATTGGCAATGGACTCAAAATGGCCTCGTATTTAGTGGAGTCGTGGCAGAAGTGAATAAAGAAAGACCTATTAATGGTAGCAGTCCAAGAATTCATCTTCCGTTAAACCTCTCCTTGTGTATTTTTCCTTTCACTAAGAGTTTATATGAACAAGAAGGCTTTTCTTACTTGACCCTCTAAAAAACAGAAAAAAGAAATAATGGATATTTTGTTATTAAGTGCAAATTAGTGTCAGTTTTTGCAGTCTAAAATCTGTTTCCTCCCCTGACATTTCCTTTACTGGAGGGCAGGAAGGTAATTTCCAAATAAAAGTGAGTGAAATTGCACAATAACACTGCGTTTGCCTTACCACATGTTACTCTTCTACGTAAATGGCATTTGATTGAGTGGTTCTGAGGGGAGAAGACAGTTTTGTGAAATATGTCCTGAACTGCTTTTGAGTCATTCATGTTTCTGCAGCAGCGGGGGAGGCAGAGGAAACAGCAGCACATATGTACATTCATTGCTGTGGACTTGGCATGAGAGGAGAAATAATGTTCTTCAGCTCAGTGAGTGACTGCCAGAACAAAGCACATACAGTACTGGAGCTGTGCAGCTAGAGTACGCCACTGGTCCTGGAGGGGGTGCGGCTATTTGCTGAATCACTGGAGTTTTCTGTGACAAAACCATCACAGGATATGAATTCATGTGTCTTTGACGGAGTGTTTTTAAAAAGATTATGAAAACAGTTAGTGTGGAAGTTGAAGAAACCACACCTGATTTCAGCTGAATCTGATTCATCTTGCCTGCGGTTCTTTTTCTCTTCGGATCATTTCTTTTGAAAAGGCTTATCGGGGACATAGCATTCATCACCTCAGAATTAGCGCCAGTGAGAAAGCAGAAAAATGAGCTTTCCAGCGAGCAGAGACCCAGCAGACCTGGAGGGTGATCATTATCGTTATCCTGAGTCCCTGACTGATATCACTCAATCTTGCTGGCACACAGATCTGCCGGGGTCCTGGGTAGAAAATGTAGCCCTGAGAGGGCCACCTCTGTATTCGTTCCAGCTGCTCTGGCTGCAGGCAGCTGGTTGTGCTGCAGCCCTGTGTGGACGGCTCATCGCTCTCGTGGAGTGTATGAGAACACAAAGCCTGTCATTAGCATGCTGAGAAGCGAGCGGTCACTGCCAGGCTCCGAAGCCAAGCATCCAAATGTTTGTATCCCCTTTCCCGTCTTAAACGGAAACAATTTGGTTTAGTCCTAACAGTACAGTACATCTCGGCTCCAAAAGCTTGTGTGTTAAAGTTTCTGGATGCCATTTTGGTTGCTGAGTACTCAGAACCAGCATGAGTCACATCGCTAATGTCAGGAGCATTACTCTCATTATTTCATGGTTAGTTTGACACACAGCTAATATTCAGATGGCAGGAGTTGAAATGAGCAGGCCGAGGAATATGAAGTGAAAATATGCGAGTGGGAGGTCTGCTAGTAGTGTGTGCACGCTAGTGTGTGTTTGTGTGTGTGGAGTGTGTGAGTAGGGGAGGGGCATCTGGAATCTGCCAAACAGTTCCTGACAGAACAGTGCCTCTCTCGGCCATTTCCTTCAAACAGCAATCAGGGCGAATCAAAGCAGCTGCTCTGCTCTTGAATACTCCAATTGCGCTAATCAACTCCGTTTAGCAGCTCCTCGGCCGGCGAGGGGCTGAACCACACCGCCTACTGAACACACACACACACACACACACACACACACACATATATATATACTTATATATATATATATTACACACACAAACTGGGGGCCATGGGCTCAGGCCACCATTCAAAAGTCCAGTCAGAAATAATAACACTTATTTTATTAGGCCTGCTGGAGCCATGCCAGCAACATTTAACAATCTTACACATGTTGAAATGAAGGCAGGCATGGAAATGGTAAGCTGAAGGACTGTTAAAGATTCATACAAATCATCTTCTCATTTCTGGCTCCGAATGGAGCAAACGAGGGAAGATAAAACTGAGCAAAATGCGATAATGCAGCAGGAGGGGGAAATGCCACATTATTCTCCTGGATCTGTTACTCTGCAACAGCTGTTGTGTCTATTGTATATGACAATTGCAGTCTAAACTACATGGCACTAATCCGCCAATTTCTATTCACTCAGATGACAACAATTCAAGTTAATCTTGTATGTTGAAAGCTACACAGCAGTGATCCAAACAAATGTCTGGAGCAGGCTTTGCCTTGCCTACCCCTGGATGCTCTGATAAAGAAAACAATGCTAATTGTTCGGACTTGCCTGGTGATTTCAGCTCTGAGTCAGCCTGCAAATTCATTTTGTGACTTCAGCCCTGCTTGCTGTGATCACTGTTACATAAATCCTAACATTTAACAACACAAAGCGGAGGAAGTAAGAGCACACAGAAAGTGTTTCAATGTGGTCTGGCTGCGCAGCCTTGGCCCTGGGAGAGACTTCCTCTGTGAAGTATTTAATGTTGGAAGCATTCTCTCTCCAAACACAGAGCACCTGGGACAACAGCGGCAGTTCCAGGACCGGTGTTAATCAGCGGCAATGCAGACTGGCAATCAGCAGTACCCACAAGAATACAATTAATACGGTATGCTGGCGCTCTATAAAGCCATGCCGCCTCACTTATGAAAACAAAAAATTACAGCGTTAAACTGTTCTAAACATTTGGGAGAGGCTGTGTGGTACATCCAGAGAAAATCATCTTGATTGCTAAAAGGATTGCAAAGACTTTGCATGGAAACTGGATGAAAGAGGAAAAAAACCCCAAGCAGCTTTAAAAGCATTCTTTGCCCCACTGCAGTCAATTATTTTCTTCTGTTTCAGTCAGACAAAACATGTCCTCTGGAATTTGTTCAGTGTCACTTGACATTGCTTGAGAAGATCTCAAGCAGAGGTATCCCTGACTGCTTGGGACCATCAGTAATGAGACAGATACTTCTCAGAGTTACCCTCTCAGCTGAAGTAGAATATAGTAGAGAGGAATGCACTGGTCCTCACACTTTTATTGTCAACGAAGATGTTAGTAGCAAGTTAAAGGATCACCCTGATTAGCCACTAATTCATTTGGAGGTAAAAACCAAAAGCGAACGTACCCGAAATGTCAGTAAATAATTTTTCATTGCACTAGCACAGCTAGCAAGTATGCCAGTTGAATCAGGAAGTATGTGTTTAAAGTGGACATTTACAATAAATTATATGCTTTTCACCTTAATTTTCTCTTCAATATAACTCTTAATTTGGTGAATACATTCCTATAATTATTCTTGGGAATGATGGACAAAACTAAAAGAAAAGAAAAAAAGACACGAAACAAAGTTTTATGAAGCTACCCTTTAAAGCAGGATATTTCCATTTTTGGCCACTTGGAGGCCAAAGTTCACAATGGCCTTATAAAGAGACAAAGTCCCAAAGTCATGTCTATGCTAGCCTCTGTTCCACCAGTTTCTGTCACTCATCACAATCCCTAATTCAGCATTTATTTCATGTCTTTCTGAAAAAAATGAGACAGGTTCTCAGGGTTTACTGTCCATATTTTAAGACAAATTGGCATCCAGTACAGTACTTGTGTTCAGAAGTTGAAACCTTCAGGGTTATAATAAAGTTAAACAATGATTATTTTGTGACCATACCAAAAACTGCAGCAGTGTGGGTACTTATATCATCGTAACTTGGTTTTGTCCGTAATCATGATATCCACCAGCTCTCTCTTCTAAGCTTCTTTAGTCCCCTTTTCAACTGCTGTCTAAACCTACTATACCATTTGCTCCCCTTTGTCCTGCTGTTATTACAGACATGTCTGAACATGTCTGAACTAACCGTGACCCCTCAACTCGTCCATGGACTTGCCTCTTGGGTCAAGCTGGTGACGTTTAACCTGTGAGGCCTGCCGTCATAGAGAGCCAAAGTCCTGACGTCATTCAGCATTTTTTTCATCTGTCTTTCTGAAAAAAAGAAGTGTATTTCTGGGGTTAACTTCCTCTATTCTGAGACTATTCTGCCACTACAGCACTTGCTATAAGAAATTGAAACACAGACACAAAGCACAAGTGCAGCAGGGTTAGTACTTGCATCATGTTACTTGGTTTCATCTATATCCATAAAGTTCCCCAAAGCTTTCTTCTAAAGTAATTTTTCAACTTTTTAGTTGTAATCTGTGCTGTGTAAAGACTTGTACAGCGTCCTGCTGTTACTATAAACATGTTTGAACTAGCTGTTACCCCTTCACTCGCTCATGGACTCGCCTCCTCTGTCAATCTGTGACATTTAGCCCACAAACATCTAGAGCTTATTTGAAATGGTGTTTGTTAAAGGCTGCTAAAAACTGAAATACTGAATAAACATGATTAGATCAAATTACTCTCATCTAAACATATGGAGTGACCCACATGACATATGGCTGAGTAAGGCTATGCTCTAAAACTGGATTTTTTGTTACCCGCACTATTACAAATTTTAATGCGATTTTGAATGAGGTTTTCTTACTTCTGGAACAGAACACGGAACTTACAGTTTCACTTCGGCTCTGTATAAAGTTATTATGCCTAACATGCTAGCAAGCTGTTGCTTATTTATACATCCAGCAGACATGTAGCAACGTTATCATTCATTCAGGGTCATTGACGAATGTCAATATTCATTCTCCTTTTAGCTCTGTTTTGGTCTCCACCAATTGATATGTTACAATTATTTGTCTCTTTAGCGGCTAAATGCTCCCCTACGTTCAGAAGCTAGTAACATTGGTTGTTTGTCATACAGTGCTGAGAAAGTTGTGCACAGTGGGTTTTTTCAGAAGTTTTTGGGTCAAAATAGCTGCCTGTTGTGTCTGGAAATGACGCTCCTGAGAGTGAACAAGTTGCAAGCCTAATAGCCAAAACGATGAGCTGAAAGACACTAAAATGCTACATAGAACTGAGGGAAACTTCAGAGTTGGAGATGAGTGTGGTTCAGTGTAGATTTGTCACCATGGATGACTCCTCTCACATCACACATATTTTACCAATTGTCTATATAAAAATATTGATGTGTAGCTTTGAAGTGTAACAGTCTATCACATCAATAGGTTCCTGTCATGACGTTAACTATTCCCACTGTTTACATGAACATCGTTAACATTTAAAAGTATTTTAATTGACCGTTACATTATGAAGAGAAATGAAGTGTAACATGACCTCATAACCAGCTAAACTGCAGGCGATACAGCTCAGAGAGCACTTCTCAACACAGCAATATGAAAAAGGCTGCAGACTAATAGCCTGCTTGAAAAAAGTGCACACTGGCAGCGTTTGAGAGTGGTCAGTCTTGTCATTAAGTTAATGCTCGTCCACAGTTTGGTCTAAACACAGAGCCTTTTATGGAATTATCCTAATTAGTGTGACCATTAGCCTTAATGGGGAGTAATGGCCAGTTAGATGTTATTTGGTAAAACAACACGCCAGAGGCTGGAGGTGTTTTATTACAGCTCTATATTAAGCTCATTTCTGGAAGGTAAAGAATGTTTCCAGATCGCAGGCAAAATTGGCCGGGCGCTAATTCAGTTTCCACATCTAGCAGAGTGGGGACCACCCACCAGGAAAATAACATGCAGCAAGATGCTTGCTGTATGCTAATAGCTACCCTGCAATGACAGCTTCACTCATCTTTATGTTTGACGGACTTGATTCATGGACTTGACTGTAACCTGGTCAGGTCTTCTTGAGAAATACTGTCCTCTAGCACACTAAAAATCCTGGATGTGGTCTTTTTAGGAGAATGTCTATTTAAAAAAAAAACATTGCAGGTAGAACATTTTGCAGTGATTCACAGCCACACACTATTAGACTTTTTTCATATTTCCAACTGTGGTTATATGATTTGATGATTTATGGTCATTAGAAAAGAGGTTCTGTTTGTAACCATAGAGCACCTTCAGGAAAAAGCCAGAGCTACATTTTGTTCACATTACACCACTCAGCTCTGCAGGAGTTTTTGTAAGAAAAAATGCACACCGGAGGCGACAATCAAATTTATATTTTACCATGACATAGTACGTTCTTTTTGTTTGAATCCGAGTGACAAAACATTTACAGCTTAGTTTAGCAGCGGTTTGGATAATTAAGCCTGGGAACACAATAACCTCTGGCACTGCTCACATGGTGGGGACTACAGTCTGCTCTTTTTTTTAATGTTGGTTCTCTGAAGCAGTTCTAATTGCTGTGTTTGTACTGCTCTCCCTGTGGGATGCTGCGCAGTCTAAAGCCACACATGAAATGTTTTGCGTACTTGCAGGGCTGCTAAAATCACAAATACGCAACTTAGGCAAGAAAAATCACATAATAAGACAACTTAACCCTGGTGGATGAAGTGTTGGTTCCTCTTCAAATGATTTCCAGATCACACAGTAATCACCATTTCTAGGGGAATTCTTTCACACCAGAGCTTCTGTAAACATACCAATAACGAGTTAATTGCTTTACAGGGTGAATGATAACCAGCTATTTAGCGGTGAACTCCTAAGTGTGAAATGTGGATATAGTGTCACCACATACGGTGTCTTTGAGATTTATGACACATTTACAAACTGGTTTAATTCCAGCGTGAGTGTTTGAACTTCGACATGGGCCATTTGCTTCACACAAGCACCATCATTCTTAAACTGACTGCGTATTGTCTGTCTTTATGAATCACGTCCAGTGAATAGGACTTTTTCAAAAGGCCAATCCTGCCCTTAGATAAACCTGTCACAACTGTGATGAATGGGGATATAATCACATTTCAATCACAGCCCTTTTAATAAAATACTTTATTGTGTTTGTCATAACGTTCAATGGGTGAAAAATATCCTAACTGAACTCCCATTGCTCTAATACACATTAAGTAATAAAACATGCAGACATCTAATATTATACTATTAAGGCCTCAGAGGGGTATTAGAATCTCTCCTGCCAACTTTTACTATTGATACAAGAGTGCATGTGGTGTTCTGTGTGTGTTGGTGAGATTTTGTGGCTAGTCTTAAAGGACCAGTGTGTAGGATTTAGTGGCATCTAGCGGTGAGATTGTAGATTGCAACCAACTGAATACCCCCCACTTCCCCTCACCTTTCAAGTGTGTAGGAGAACCTACATCCTAGAACTCGCAAAAAACACAAAAGTCCCTCTCTAGACCCCAATGTGTGGTTTATTTGTTCTGTGTGACTGTAGAAACATGGCGGAGCAACATGGCGGGCTCTTTGGAAGACGACCTGCTCCCTCTGTAGATATAAAGGGCTCATTCTAAAGTAACGAAAACACAACAATTCCATTTCATGGGATTATACAATAATTAAAACATACTTATTAATATTGTATTCCATTTCTGCCAAGTCTGTTCCACTAGATGCCACTAAATTCTACACACTGCACCTTTAAATACCCAGTGAATTTTTTTTTTTTTTTCCAAGATCTCAATTGGTATCCATTTATTAACTGTGCTATCTCTTGGTGTTTATATACTCTATGTTTAAAATACGTTTTGAGTGTTTAAAATACGTTTTGAGTGTTTAATATATAGTTGCAAAGTAGGAGGGGCCGCTGGTTCCAGAGGTGTTTTTTTCCTATTCTGTATTCCCATTTCAAATATTTCTTTAAACAATCTCCTCGCTATTACTGAACATAGAAACTCAGGACTCTCCCGGATAATGTATCAATCCTATAGGTTTATATTATGATCGCCAGCTTCAATTATTTTAACATCATTTCTGAGAAATCATGTTTTGCCTGACTTTTGCAGACAGTTAAGAATACTACAATACCCATGAGCCTCGGACGCTGTTGCCATGGTGAAGAAGCCAGTAAGTGCCACGAATCAGAGCATAATGAATTCCAAATTGCTTTGTCACTGAAGTTGTAAACAATAGCCATAGTTGCTGAATTCACTCAACAGTGACCGAGAAATTAAAAGTGAACTGATTCACTCTGCAGATTGTAAAATCAGTTTTCTCAACATTGTAATCTTTAGCTTCTGCCCGTCGAAAGTGGCACATGTGACCAAATTTTAAGCTTGGTGATTGGCGATTTCTTGCTGAAATGCACCTTGGGAGTCGTAGTACAGTCTTGTACTTTTTACTAAAGACCAAGATATTTTCTAACACAGTCGTTCATCTTTTGTTCTGATGATTTAACCAGGAGAGTTTCATGCCAATCCAAACCATAGATGTGCTCTAACTGTGAGTAATGTAACATTGTCTATGGGAAAAATGAATGAGATTTTTACTTCCGGAACCAGGGGCACCCAAAATAACTCCTCCCAGTTTGCAACTCTATATGTATCAAAATGCCTCTCTTGTCCTTAAAATATTTTTGATGACTCATCCTGCATACAGATTACATAAATGTATCTAATCAAAGTGACATCAAAGAGTGATGACATATTTCAGATATGAGTGTTTGGATTTCAGTTGGCAAACTCTTTGTTTACATTTCCAAGAGCATGGCTGAGGTCTAAATTTATTGCTCAGTTCAATATACTTAGGTTTTGTGGCTGTGGCCCTACTTGGTCTGGTAGCTTATGGTGGCTAATGTTAGGAAACTTTAGACAGATGCTGCTGTGTAACTAACATTGCTGACTCATTGACTGACTTGTGCAACTGTTAAATGTTAGCCACTTAACATTCTCTATGCAGTAAATGAACAAGACACCAGGGGTGCCCAAACTCCTCCTACTTTGCAAATCTATTCCAGTCGCTCGGACTGGTCACCTAATTGTAAAGTCTTTAAAGCAACTGACTTAAGAGAATTTTGAGAGAAGAGGAAGCTTTTCCCCAGTAGACATTTTGACTTGTCTTTATAGGAAAGCACAGGTGTTATTCATAACTTTAATGATGGCTCTGTTCTTTTAAGTCCCAGCAAGCCATGACAGCGTATCCATATCTATATATACTGCAGTCTGTAAATATATCCACTATACAAAAAATTCATAATGGAATGAAAAGGTAGTGTCCATGGCAGACATTCTATGCAATACTCTAAATTTTATAGATGCAAATTTATAGAATAGTCTAGAGACACTAATCTTTCAGTGATGAAGGGAAATAATTATGATTTATAAGTCTCTGAAATCTCAGTTTATTGGTCACTATTGAATGTCCATTTTATAGGGAGGGTTGAATGAGTGAACGATGGAGTGATTTCAGACACAGCCAATGTAACAGTGAGCCAGCATACACAAGTCAGTACCATGAAACTGAAGCAGCTACATGGAATTCAGCCATCATTCATTTTCTTATTTATACTTGGCTTATTCAGTATCTGTAATTTTCTACTTGTGGCCACAATGACAGCAAAAGTTACAGTTACAGTTATGGTCTTGCTTTAAATGAAGAAAAAGTAGTACAATAAATATAATAAAAACAGAGGATGTGAGCAGTCAATGAGATCAGCAAAATATCTAAACACCGCACATTGGTTGGTGCCTTAAAAATTGCAGCAAAAAGTTTATTAAACTTCTTTACCCTGAAATCCTATTAGGTAATGTGTATAGTCTGCAAACAGCACACTCATTTTTACCAAACCTGCAGGTTTGTGATGACTTAATTAAAGAGACAGACCAAGAAGAATTTCCATGACAGATATCATGACTAACTTGGGTCAACAGGGCAATTCTTTTTTAAAATTGTGAGTCAAAATGAGCATTAATATGAAACTGTTAGAATGATGTCACTTTGAAAATATGTTGAGTCTAGCAAATGTCTCATCAGGCCTTGGCGATGTGGAATGCCCCGGCTCAAACTCCACCCAGCTTCACTCACCAAACCCTCAAACACAATGAATACAGTTATTGGACGTACGGTTTCAGACAAGCTGCTGCCCATCTAACATGTACTGGCTTATCAATTTCAATCTTTCTGCCTTTTTAAACTCATGTGGATACTTTAAGTCAGACATGAAGCTGTGTGATTGTCAGGCTAGTTAATTTAGCGTGACTCAAGTTTCTGTAGCTATTGCAGTGTTTGCTCTCCACACCCTGATTCAAAAGGGTGAAGTTTAGAGCCTTAATGGGTTCTTTGGCTCACTCATCATCATTAAGAAGAGGATCGCTTTTTCAATCACAGGAACTTTTTTTCTCCAAGCACTTATCATAACACACACAACGAGAATAGATTCTGGATCACATTTTATATTAGGACATCAAAACCTGTATGTATGCAATACATGTCCAAGCGCACTTCAATGTACAATTTGATTACACTTAAGATTAGAATACCTGACATTGCATGTATGGTTATTTCTTGCAACTTAGTGACAGACAGAAAAAAACTGAATAGCAGGCCAAAAAAATATGCAGTGAATGCATGTTTACCCTTGAGACTTAATGTAAGAAAGATGAAAGAGTCTTTAACTTATATAACCTACAGTATGAACATAAACATATGTTTATATTTACCTGACAAGGAACTCTGTCAGATGCAAGGATGGTAGTAGCTGCACTAGTTGGGGTGGATGCATGGGTCAGCAAAGTGTGTGACTTTTGACATGGGAGACTGCTGTTCATTTCCTGTGTCTTACAGTAAGGCAACATTGCTTTCTTTTAACCATGACCAAGACCTTTTCTATAACCTTAACCAAGTAGTTCTTTGATCATTCCCAAACCCTATCAAGTAGGTAGGGCCTTTAGGAACAAAACATACATGGTCAGGGGTTGGGAATAATCACAGTATTCTTCAAACGATGTAGTTCGTACATCCCACTCACACGTCTGAAGTCCATAGTGTTTGAACCTATCCTGAATGGCCACACTCGAAGGCCATTGAGAAAGACAAAATTAATTGCACAAGTGAAGATAATGTTGCACACTCTCGGACAACCTCTTTAGTTGTGTGAAGAATGAGGAACAGAACTTGAGAGAGAGCCAATCATTGTGTGAAGTTGGCATGCTTGTCAGATTGTCAGTTTCAGAAAGTTACAAAGATTATTGGATACAGCCCTGCCAGATCCAATGTCAGAAAGGTGTGGGGGGTGGTAGTTTCAGACGCTGTTTGATGATCCGACAAGCACTTCATTTGAAACAAACTGACACTTTAAACCTAATCAAACCTTAAACAAAGAGGTTGCATGTCAGACAACATGACAATCATAAAGTATTTCATTTTTGTAATAGTAATTTCGATTTCGAGCATTTTATAAGGCACTGACAGACTATGTTGTCCTGCCAATAGTTGAATTGTTGCTCTAATGGCATCTAATGATGCAGGTATATAGCTTTGGTTTCATGCGCTGACATTCTGAGATTTCTGACTCCACCCTAATACAATGGAGGTGAATAGAATTTAATTTGTGATGTGTTCAGCAATAAAAAATATGTTTAAAAAACAACAACTGTTAATAATCAGCACAAAACGTCAGCTTCATGGGTTTAGACAGACTTGATTTGGCAACTACAAAAGCTGCTTGCAGCTGTGGACACATTTTTAATTTTATTACTCTTTTCAAGACAAGACAAAATCTTTTTCTCATGATCAAAACCTAATTAGGTACCCATGTTTGTCCATATCAGACCCTGTCTTCAGATGTTGATCATTCATTATGTCTTCTTCTAACTGTCAGTTCCACTTGAGTCATTTTAGCCTTCGGCTCCGTCATCACATCTGTCATTCAAAAAGCCAACATGACTATGATGAAAGTTGTGGACTAGACAAATCCGTTACATTTTCATATCAAGATAAGATAATGAATTTGTGATTGTGAGATGACAGAATGAACAGTCATGCAGAGCAAATGTGCCAGTTGAAACTGAACCTTGTTAGCTGCCAACGTATTTTTCAAGTAGGTCAGCTTAATCATAAAGATGCATTCCCTAATTTTGTTTAGCATCCAACTCAGTAATCAATTCAAACATGACTGATTGAGGGGTTGGCATTAATGTGAACAAAAATAAACAGAAAGCTGAGAGGAGATTTTTGGATTTCGGGGATGCACAACAGAAGTGTAAACTAATGGTGTCACCTCACAACATTATGCTAACAAGCCAACATGATCTAACTTATCACACGCTAATGGAAACAAATTATGATTGTTAGAAAAGAAGCCAAAAATGACAACTGGATGTTTGCTCAGCTGCTCTGTTCTGTGAGGCAGCAGACAAATGGAAACATTCATAAATGGTCAGAAAAGTTCATACATCAGTGCGTCAAGCCCCATTCTTCACTTCTCATGTGTAGCCACATCCTGTTTTCCGGCATACATTTAGAAGTTCATGTCATTGAACCTCCCTGTGAAGCAGGGCTGCGCCGCCCTGCTGGCCATTTTCATGATCTCATGTTTTCAAAGATGGTTTCCGTCATTTTATGTAGTTCTTATCATGCTGATGTTTGTCCAAGTACTAATTTTTCTGATAAGTTTGTTTTTAATTAGTTATTTGACAATATAAAAATTGGATGTGATGTCATGATTGACAGCTGTGACAGGCGTATCCCGTGGGCCGCCATCCCGCTGCCTGACTCTACTGCGCAGACTCTGGCTCCAAATGACGTCACACAAGCAAGATGGCAGCTCTCGGAAATGAGATATTTTGGCTTCACTTTTGCTTAGCGGTAGGAAGTGGAGACGCATCATCCATATCGTCCAGTCAGTGGAACGCACCTTTAAGGAGGAGGTCAGGGTGGATGGGTGGGTCAACTAAGGATCAGACTTTGATATGGGAGACCATTTTTTGTTTTCCATTTCTGTATTATGTTGGTTTCTTTAAACCATGATGATGATCTTTTCCTTAACCAAGTAGTTTAGTGTCCTAAACAATCCAACCTTAACCTTAGTGATGACAGATCAGGAAACAGTCATGTGAATCAGTTTTGTAAGGGTCATTTGTTACAGATTCAAAGGCAAGAGCAGGCAGCGTACTTTGTTGTTTAGTTTGGAGAACTTGCTGAGCTGAACACAACTTGTTTCGACATTGATGGATTGGCTGTAGGTAGGTAGATTAATAGCTTAACAGCAATTTGATTCAGATCCATTTTGTTAAAGTTGGAAATTCAGTTGAAGAGCAAATACTTTCTTTCACAATTTGATTTGATCTAATTTTCAATTGATAATTGATTGTTCCACTCCTATAGTTGGTAGACTTTAATTTATAATTTTTTTTAAAAACCTAAACCATTTTTGATGTTTTGTTTCCTGAAGAGCTTTGGATTGCTTTCTGGACAGCTATTGCTCTAAATCCTATAGATGAATTTGTGTTAATGACTTAAATAGAAAAAAAAAACTGACCTCCCAATTCTCAAAAACACCCAAAGGACCAGTTACATTTGGATTTTTATTACACAAACACCTTATAGGCTGTTTTAGCCTTTTGTAAATGAGTTTTTTCACTATTGTGAAACATAACTTACACCACGGTCAATGTCAGGTTACTCATAAAATATGTGCAGTGAAAACGACCATGTCTGTCAGTGCCTGTTCAGGTTGTTTTAGTGAGCGCTGTGTTTTTATCCCAACACTGACTCCTTTAATGTGAGCTCATGTTTGAACACAGTGTGGACGCGGTTTTTGAGTTTACATCCACATCACAAGGACCCTGTTTGGAACCCTCATATTTCAAAGTGAAGTTGGCATGAGGACATTTGTTTTCATTTTTGAGGGCAAGTGGAGGAGAATTAATGGCTGCATAGTGATAAGTCATTCTTGTAAGTTGCCCAATGCTTCACACGCACTGAAATCATTTGAGGCATAATATTACAAAACATGTCATAAATCTATATTTTGTGAAGACTGAAAACTATAGTATATTGATTATGATCTAATGTATTTCTAGAAACAGACACAGGCTCCTAGATAATTAGATAAGAAAATGTATTGTATATTGTTTATTTTTGTGAGGCATTACTAATTGGGCATAAAATAACCACGGAGTCAAAGGGAGTCCAGCCATGAATCAATGAACAGTGTGAAACGCCTTCATTAAGCCTGAGAATAGTTACATAAAGGTTGAGCCACTAATGCAAATGTAGAATCAAGAGTAACCTGGTAGCTAAGTCAATGGGGATACAGACAAAATATTACATGTAAGATTAATACTGTACATCAGATGTTTACATATTTTGTAAAAATGATCAGATTTATTTGGTTCTACCTTTTAAGTAACAGTGTTAGGCCCCGTGGATACCAATATACAGTACATGTAAACACAGTCACTTATACATGATTATACAACCTGGTTCAAAATGGTTGTACTTTTATAACAGTAGTGGTGGAAAGTAACTAAGTACTTATTTACTCAAGTACTGTAATAAAATAGAATTTTGATGTACTTGAGTATTTCCAGTTTTATGCAACTTTATTCTTCTACTCCATTACAGTTTAAAGACAAATGTTGTACTTTTCCCTGCTCTCCATTTATTTGACAGCCACAGTTTCTAGTTTCAGAAAATGCAGATTAAGATTTTTCCTACAGAACATATGATAATCTTGTATTTTGACTGGGAAATTAATAGTGAGTCAAAAACACTTTGAAAAATTTTCCATAGCCCAAAGTAATGTCTTCAAATGTTTTTTTTTGTTGGACTAACAGACCAATAACCAAAGATAAATAATTTACAGTTCTGTAAAACAGACAAAAGCAACAAATCATTGTATAGGACAATCTGGAGCCAGAGAATGTTTGACATTTTTGCTTAATAAATTGAACAAGTAATGTCACAGTTACTTTCAGTGGATTGGCTGTTGATCAGCTGATATTATAGATTAAACTAGCCAACATGAAGTAGTTTAATTTAGCTCTAAATATCACTCTGAAAACATTATTTATTTCTTTCCTTCTGATATTTCAGTTCATTTTGCTGATAATAATTCATTACTTTTACTTTAGTACAATTTTAAATTATGTGTAATGGAATGTTTTTACGTTGTTTTATTGCTACTTTTGCTTAAACAAAAAATCAGAATCCCCACCACTTATAGACAGTATGTTTTTAGTAGTTACTCACTTTATCGTTCGGTATTTTATTGTTTTCAGGAATACTTTAGTGTTGAGTTATTATTATTTCTTTCTTCCTCTTTTGAAATGATTCTGAAGCAGATGTTATGGGTAAAAGCTTTTTTTTGGCCTACATATGTAAACTGTACAACAACACATCATTAATAATGAATGAATGCTATAATAAGACAAATATTTTTGAGAAGAATTTAGAAAGTTCGTTAACGACACCCATGAGGAAAATGGATTGTTGCATTGGGAAATAGTAACAGGATACAGCAAAGAAAAAGATGAAATGAAAATGGGGCTTGTATAAACATTTGCAAGTAACAAGTTGAACACTGACATTAGTGTATTCAATATGAGTGCATTCAAAACAACAGCAGTAGGATGCAGGATATACAGTATTAGACATGAACATATCAAAGAAATATAGATATACAAGATAGAAAATAATGTTTCAATACGTATCAAATGAGATAAGTATGGTTAAGTGAAAAAAGCTATTGTTAATTTATGGCAAATGTACTGTATAGAAAGAATGCTGCACAGTGGACATATTGTGTAAATATGAGGAAATGTTTAAAAAAAACACACCACTCATCTTACCAATGTATGATTTGATCTGCAAGTGTTGTGATACTCGTGTAAATGAAAAAAAGTTTTTAATGGACACTTTAAACTATTTTAGGATCAGGATCGTAATATCAGGCAAGAAATGTGCATGAGTGTTTTGTGCACAATGATTCTCTAACCTGGAGCAAAGTTTCCTGTTGAAAACCATGCAGAGTGTTGCAGTATGTTTGCTCCAGTCTGTGTTTTGTGCATGTTGCTGTGAGCGGCTGAGGTAATGCCTGACGTCCACGTGCCACAGCGAGGGCGAGTACGATCCCATCTGGGATTGGTAAGAGTCTCTCCAGTTCCCCTGGAGACTTTAAGATCTTCCCTGATTACATGTGGCAGCCTCTGACCTGCACTGAAGACCCTCTCCTGACATGGAAGATTGACGATTATCGATGCAGAAACCTTTGTTAATTCAGCGTACAAGCGTGTGCACTCTCTGCAACGAGCCAAGCAGCTGGATAACTGTTTTAACTTCATCTATGAGCTAAATCTGATCAAATCAGGGTTTTTTGGGATAACAACAAATTATAATCATGCCTGCGAGGTATGATTTTTATACTTAAAAAAAACAAAACAAAACAAAAAATGGTGTTGAGCTTGCATCTTTCTGATGCTGCATGTAATTCAAGATTTAGTCCAGGGTCTGTGGAAACTGGAGATCCCTCTTTGATTGAGTGAATCACCTGCTGTGGAAATTATAAACACTGAGCAGGAATTTACATTAGGCAACCAGTGGAAAAGTGCACTGCGCTGATGGCTTTGTCTGAACGATGGAGTAATAAAATCTCTTTTGTATACAAGACATATTTCATCAAGGTATCTGCACTTCTTCACTCCGACTCTTTAAAAGCCATTTCATCCATCTTCAAAAAGAGCTGGAAGAGCCAAGTGTGATGATTTCAAAACATTTTAACTGCAAGGACACTGTGCTTTTGTGCTTAAAATTTCTCAAGAGAAAATTGTTGCCTTTAAATCTCATGTTCGTCTTAATGGAGAGCTGTCACACACACATTGAATTGCCCTCAATTAAACTATAAATGACTGTAGTCAAAATTAAGCTAAGATGAGGCACAGAGGAGAATGAAGGCACTGGGACAGGAGAGTAAAATTACCTTTTTTTGCTGCGTAGTCATGGAAGTCTGACAAAAAACTTCTGTCTGATGCCAAAGTGACTCTGCATGTTAAAACACTTAAAAATAGCAGCATCATCAGTTCTTCTTAAAGCATGTGAACAAAACTATCCTACAAAAGTGGGACAAATAACCTTAAGGTGCAGCTTAATCTTCAACTCTCTAAATAATACATATAAGAAATTAAGTGACAAAGCTACATTGAAGATTTTGTACATCATCAGTAAGAGATTGGAGTCTAAGAGCAGCTCTATGACCACTGCTTTTGCCTTGACCATGTGTACCAGCCAGAGGCCTTTGCCCTCCCACCACTGTGTCTCAACTCATAGCGGCTCAGTTTACCAGGGGGAATTCCTCCAAGTTTATTTTGCTGGTTGAGTTAGCCAAGAGCAATTTCAGTGCTAAAGAAACCCTGGGAGTGCACGGAGCAAATGTGTTGCAAGGTCTGTGGTGAAAATGAATTTTGGAGTTTTTCTTCACAGCTATCAGGGGTTTATATGCTGATTATGTGGGTTGTCTACAAAAATGAAAATAAACACAATTTGAAAAGGCTTTTGCACTGATTATGTTCAAAACAACCATTCATGCGCAGCAGGGCTGTAGCCAGGATTTTTGAAATACTGAGGTCATGAGTCCAAATTCCCACCACGCAAACCCACCACACCAAAAACCCACACTTATATACACTTTTTAAAAAAATGGTTATATTACATTTTCTGTACATTTTACTTTCTTATAAGTCTAATTGCTGTTTCAAATAATTCTTAACACTGCCAGGAATTATGGCAAAAAACACTAATTCATTTAATTTTATTTTAAGTTAACTGATTTTCTTTTTTGCCAAAGAACAGTCACTTTTAAAGATTCTGACTCATTCTTGTGGTCAAGCGGTTAAGGTGCTGACCATGAACTGCAACATTCACAGTTCATGTCCAGTCATGGACCTTTGTTGCATGTCTCTCCTCATTTCCTGTCATCCCTCTGTCCTAATAAAGAAAAAAAAAAGACACAGACTCTAAACAATATTGTAATCAGCCTCTAAAAACCCAGCATGTATAACTTGTCAGTAATTGTAAAACTCGTTTTAAAACCCTCTCAGACACAATACTGAGGATGTGACCTCAATGTCCTCAATGGTAGCTATGATCCAGAAAGCTAACTTTCAGTGTTGGGTAAGTTGGCCAGCTCTGTCAAAGTTGCCTTCCAACAATTTCAAAGCCGCCGCACTCACATTTCATCTTCTGTATTTAACATAGAAATAGAGAAATAGAAAACTAAATATTGGGGTTTAACAAGCAGCCAGCCTATATGGTTGGAAAATACTTACCGAGCATCAACAGCTAGCTTAGCCCAGGATGTCCCGTCCTTACAGTGAAACTGCAGCATTAACCCACCCTACAAATAAACCCAGCTGATTCTTCAATATAGTGTACCAGTAGCTAGCCAGCTAAGAAGACAGAACACAAGACAACACAACTTTGAAAGTTACTGGAAGGGGTATTCCCTACTAATTTGGCAGAGCTTTTTTAGCCAAAAAGCTAACAGTTCCTAGACCAGGACCTGTTTACTTGTTTAGGTTGGGGCTGAGTGCGCAGCAAGTTAACCTTCCCCACCAAACAAGCCAACCTACAAAGTGTTGAAATAACACAACATAACTTTTTTATTTTAACTGTAATGTAATCACTGAATTTCAAATTGTAATCCCTTATTATACATCCCTTAATGACGACACACATCTGACAGCCATGTTGTGTAGCACCAGATGTGCCATGCTGTACGGACACAAGATATATGGTATGACTTTAACTCCCAATCCAGGTAGCAAATGTGAATTGTTTTTCTGGAAAGTTAATGTGCATTGATACTTGGAAAAAGGACAGTGGTGTATTCTGACACGTGTCAAACTGAGATAATCCTGCTAGTAAATTTACATAGAAAACAACAAGTGTGGGTGTTTTGACCTATGTCATATGTTGTCAGTGTATGTTTTCCTTACTGAAAAAACTTTAACGTGTCACTCAGTAATGCTTTACTGCACAACATACTGCTTATAAGCATAATAATTAAGTAGTACTATCTCATATGCATATGAGTATACATCCCTTCAATCACCTGTCCTCTACAGCTTTACCTTGATGCACTATACCAGCTTTTCAGCAAAAATTGCATTAAAAAGTCATTTGTTGATACTGGGCTGTTGATACTGGTGCAGATGGAGGATTTAGCTCCACCATTAGTACTGACTCTAAGCAAAAGTTGCTGGGTGTAGTTCTTCAGCAGCTACCCGGGCTCAAAGTAGCACAGACATTTAAATCCACACTTGCTGTCACTTTAAGTGCACTTGAGGCCTCATTTATTGCGGAGCACTTGTAAACTTTCCCATTTCACAAAAAAAAAAGAAAAAAAAAAAAAAAACAAGTGCACGTCTATTGAGGATGTTAAGTGTAGTTTTCCATTTATCAATGGCTGGGGAGCAGCCAGGCAGATGTGCGCAGGGACGAGCTCTGCCAGACTTTCTCTAAAGACATTAGCGTTCCACAGTGAGAGAGTGCTCTCATCCTTAAGAATTTCAATGATGCGATTAATTGCTAATCTGCTTACGATTTTAACCAATTCTGCTTTGGGATGCTTCGTCTGACAAATCCGGAGTTCTTGAGCATCTTACGTAGACCACCGGAAACAAGTGGAGCATGCAAGAGGAGGCTAAGCTCAGTGACAACATAAATGGATATAAAAATGTCTGTAACATGGTTAAAATCTTCTAATTAGACAGCTTAGACGGGGGTATTACCACTGGTTTCCAATGTAGTGAAGGCCAGGGACACCCATCTGAACATTCTGCATTCTGAACAAGATCTACTACACAATAATAAATGTTCTAGGTTGGGTTTGATTTAAATACCTGTGGTTGGCCCTAATGAAATGCCAGTAGATATGGGGGGACACACAGAGCAGAGGAGGTGGGGGGGAGCATGTATTACCTCCCTTCAGTGAGAGAACACATGGATTTGGGTCTGCTAAATGTCAACATGAGTAAGTCATGTATCACTTTGTTTCCATGATTTCTTCACAATTAAATCATTAAGTGTCATTAAGGGACTTGTGTAATAGCCGCTCTGGTGCTGGCGGAGGAATGGAGAGAAATCCAGTTCAGCGCCTGCTGCAGTCTGGGCCGGACTGGAAATATCAAACTATACCATACTTTAGTTGTTAATCTGCAGTTTATTACAACATAATATCTATATATGAATCCGCATTAAAGCCACACGCTCATTTCCACTGTGATCTTCTCCCAAAATTCAGAGAAAATCTGAACTCTGTACAATCACTGGGGCAGTATGAAGTTTTACTGTAAATGTTGTGATGGAGGGGAGGGGAGAGGGGAGGGGGGCAAAGGAGGAAAAAGGGGTTTAATGTTCTGCATCCACTTTGGCAAAAGACTTGAGTGCTGCCGAGCCAGGTCAACATTCTGGAAAATGAAAGAGTCATTATGAGTGGAAACACTTGTATTTAGATCATTACTTCACACAGTAATTATTACATACAGAGCGTAATGAGTCATTGCAAGAAGATTAGCTTGTTAATCTCCAGGAAACAAAGGGCCAGCGCGCAGAAAAACATCCAGATTTATCAAATAATGTTTCATGCTTGCTATTGTAAACACACAGAAATGGGATACCTGTTTTTTATAGAAAACAAAGCGTTGAGGAGGCGGAGGCCTTAGCTTTAACTGCGCCAAAGCTCTGGAGAACATTCACTTAAGAGGAAATGTAAGCTATGTTCCGTCCTAGCTCATTTTGACATTAAAGACACTAACTGGAACCATTACAAGCTGAGCAACACACTGGAGTGTTATGCCTCATACCTCTCTAATGAATAGCTGTGTAATAACTCCAACAGGCAGTTTTCAATTACATCCTATTGGAAACAAATGGCCTTTATTCCTTGGAATACCAACTCTGTATTATACATGTCCATGCAAATACCTTGTGTACTTGCTGCTTGGGTAACAAATTGCCATATCATGTGTTACAATTACCTCCTCAGTTTGGCCAGCCAATACATCTTCCCAATGAAATGGGTTGAAAGCTATGAATTATGGCCATATTTCAGTCTAAAAGAAACAAACCACTAATTGCGACGTGGCCTCTCGGTAATTTCAACAGAGAGCCCAGAAAGGCACTCCAGCATTGGGGAAATCATTTACTGCTGCTCCTGCTTTATTTTGGTTTCAAATAACAGACACTACTAATTTGGTGTGGGCCTGACCCCTGCCCCCCCCCCCCCACCACTCCTCCCTCCCCGCCACCCCTCATGCCCCGTGGGGAAAACTCCAATCAGCCCACATCTCCACCAACTTTTTTTTTTCCCTCCCTCTTCTTTTGCAAGCCCTCTTTGCTACCAGCGAACTGGAGACCGCCTCTCTGAAATGTTTCTGCTAATTCCCATTTCCTTTATAATCACAAGCTTTCATGTGAGTGGCTGGTTGGGGCCGGCTGGGGAGGGGAGTGGTAATTACTCTGGGGTCCCAGGCATTAACCCGACCAGGTGTCACTGGATGGCCTGTTTACCTCAGTGATTAATGAATGGACTGCTAGTCCCTCGCTACCCCCACCCACTGCTCTTTTATTCAGCGTGGAGCGTGCCACTGAATCAATTTGCTGAGCAGTGACAGGTCTGAGCCACATCAGGCCTCAGAGGCCAGCCAGTCCACCCGGGCCCTTCTCCTCTTACCAGGCCGACTCATCTATTAGCAGTGCTAAGCTAATTAGGACAGAGTTTCATGAATGGCAGCGCAGGCAGCATGTGCCCTGTGATAACATTTGTGCATATAGCAGCTTGTTGCAACAGTGATAAATAACCTGTTGTCTTATTCATAACTGAACCAAGAGATTAATGGTGTTGTAAATACTGAATGTTTGGTCTTCTCTACTGTTGAAGAAAAATAAAAGACAAACCTACATATAATGTTCTATAAACTATAAAAACAAAAACTCTAGTGGCAAAGTTAAAGCTCATAAGCCACTTCAGGTTCAGGATCCACAGTTGAGCCGGTAATAAGCCTCTACCTGGCATGCATTAAAAGATTAACTTTTCATCATTTCCTTTTTTTCCCCTGATTGTACAATAGACCAGTCCAGACCTCACCTGGTGACTCTCTGTTGAAACGGTAAATATGTTTTACCATCTGACAGGCTGCAGCAAAGCTGTTATCCGCACTGTGATGAAAAGGGGTGTGAAAGCAGAACTGTGTCGTCCCCTCATGTCTGTCAAAGAGGATATGGAGGGAGAGGAGCGCGCAGGCTTTGTGTACACAGGTGATTACCTAATCAGCATGTCCTCTCTAAGAGGGGCCAACGAGGGTTCACGTCACTCAGCCGCCACAAGCGCACCTCCCAAAGCCAAATACAGCCTCATTGCTATGATACTGACACAATAACACATGGGAGGGAGGAGGGGAGACACAAGGAGAGGTTTATCTCCAACAAATGTGCATCTCTCTTTTCAGAGGTGCTAGCAACAAATTAAGCTGTGTTCACTCTCGTTACCGTGACCGACTTTCTGTGCAACAGATTCCCAGTGTCATCAACACCACTTTGTACATGTTACACTAACCGCTAATTCATTTCATGGACTATGAATGGTGATGACCCTGTTCCTGTAACCTTACTATGAAACAGTTGAGTTTTTTCATTTCATCAGTGCAAAAATAGCAGCTCCGGTGGTGGAGGAAGCACTTAACTTAAGTAAAAGCAGCAATACCACAATGTAAAAATCCTCTAAATAAAGGTTGTGCAGGTTGTAGCTAGCCAAGGTGGAGCTCATTTTAACTATCTTGTATCTTAAACTGTGACAAATTAGAATATTTTAGAAGCTAATGTTTTGTATTTAAAACTGTTGTCAATTGTCAAATAAGTAAAAAATACAATTCTTGCCTCTAAAATGTAGTGGAGTGAAAGAAAAAGTAGCATAAAATGTAAATGCTAGCAAGAGAAATGCACTTAAGTACATGAGTAAATTACTTTGGTAAAAACTGAAGGAAACATTATTCAGGTTTTATGTTAAAAGCTTAAAATAATTCATAATAGTAGCAAGAAATGCTAGCTTAGATAGCATCCAGTATTATTTTCTGTACAGCCATGGAGGCTGTTAGCGTTTTTGGTAGATAGTGTACTAGCAAAAGAAATGTCCATATGGAAACTTCATTTGAGGCTTGTAGGCATTTTCTGTTGTGTTTTGTCAAAGATTGAATAATGAAATACATTTCAAAACAATATTTTATGACATTGAACTTAGTCAAAACACCTGTGGTTTCAGATGATTCCTTCCACCAAACCTCATGGTTAGCATTGAATTGGGACACTGTTTTTTTAATAACACTTTTTCTTTCAGTATATTTTAGATGTTTTTCCTCCTTTTTCTTAAGTAAGATATTATGTAAGCTAACTTTTCAGTTCTAACTTTTTGTATATAGCCACATACCAACAATTATATTTCTAAATTCTTCTTCTATAAAAACTATAAGTAGAAATTAGTTATGGAGCTCCTGACTGATGTAGAAACACTTTATACGTGCCGGCCTATTCATACAAGTTGTCACTTCTCACTTCAAACCTTCTGAGCCACATTCAAGTGAGTCATTGAGACGTGATAATAAAATGATCCTTTTTGCCGTAATCGCTGCGTGTCACGACAGAACACATTCATGCTTATGTATTCAGGCTCAACTGGCATGCCATGACATCAGCCAACAGTGAACATTAAGACGGGCCATTAACAAAGCTGATGAGTTACAAACTGCTGCTGCTATCATCCCAGAGCTCTTAATGTATTGCATTTTGATTGTGTCAGCCAACACTTGAACGACCCTTTACATGACGGTTGAAGCTGTGCCGTACACTTCCAGCAGCTGTTTTTTCCACACTATCTGTCAAAACAACATGGTTAAGTCAGGCGGAGGTGGGTGTTAGGATGGAGAAGTGGGGGGGGGGGAATTGTTGTGACTACCACAGGTGGGGACATGGAGAAGGAGATGCGTGACTAGTCGAGCTGTCACTGAGGAATGCTACAGTGTAGAAGAAAGTATCTGTGTTCACAGCACAGGTGTACTGGACGCCCTAATGGATTAATACAGTGTTAATGAAACAAAAACATGTCAAAATTACCCCGCGCTCAATAGAGTGTTTTAACACCTGCGGTTTTCTCTCCTGTTTGCACTTGTATGTCAGTTTATGCTGTGTTCACGGGCCGAGGGCAGGCCAGAGGAATTAGGTTATCATAACATCGCAGTGAAATATTACATTTGGTTCCTGATGACTGCAAAGCACAGAGTTACAATTCCAAAGGAATCACAGAGGTGATTAGTATGAAAGACAAAACATATTGTCCCAGGCACCGAGTATGCATCATGTCTGTGTGTGGTCTTGTGTTATTTTGTTTTATAAACTGTAGCCTGATATTTATTCCATTACCAGAATGCCATTGTGATTAACAAAGTAAAGTAACTGGGAATCTTAACACACATGGAGATGGTTTCCTTCAGAGTGCAATTATTTTCAGATTAAATATGTAGCATCGCAATTATAATTAATCAGTGGTGAAAGAAATATTCAGACCCCTTACTTAAATATAAGTAGCAATACCACAACGTAAAAATATCCCAGTACAAGTAGGAGTCCTGCCTTCAAAATTGTACGTAAGTAAAAGTACTGAAGTATTTTTGGTCATAAATATACTTTAAGTATTGAACGTGAAAGTGTTCATTATGGGTTCATAATGACCCCTTTTATGTATATATTATAGTATTGGATTATTATAACTGATGCATAAATGTGTAAACAGCATTTTACTGTTGTAGCTGATTTTAACAACGTAACCATGTTTTTTTACCTGTGTAAAAATCTTAATTTGCAAAGTAACTGTAGCTTGCAAATACATGTAGTGGATTAAAAAGTTCAATATTTCCCTCTAAATATAGTGAAGTATAAAGTTGCATGATATGGGAATACTCAAGTAAAGTTCAACAAAAGAATAGTACTTGAGTAAATGTATGTAGTTACAGTCCATTACTGTTATTGATGATATTTAGTTGAATACCTTCCTTTATTTAAATGCACTAGCTGTGATGGTAATCCCTATGGTGTTTGAGCTGAAGATGTGGAAAATGTCTCAGCTTATGACTTTGACAGATGGTGACAAATGTCTTATTGAAAGGTATGAATTTCTGATGAATAATGCCAGGATCCATTCAGTGAAACTTGATGATGCAGAGCCAAACCTGACTGGATTTATTACATGGAAATACTGTTCGGCATCTTGAATGCACATTAACAACTTTCAACAATGTAGCAAGAATGACCTTGTCTCTGTGGTGGAAATATTAGAGGGTTAAAGAGAAGATTTTAATTAAAAATGTCTTTTTTTTCACCAGTGTCTCCTATTTTCCTTTTCAAAACCTTCTGCTGATTTTCCTTAATAAGATGCAATCTGTCACACTTGCAGCACTTATGTCAGCCATTTGACAAAAATGTGCACTTCAGAGCGTCCCAGTAGCTGAATGGTAACTACACATGCCACATAACCACAACGTCCCTGGTGTTCCAGCTAGGGACCTTTGTTGCTTGTCATACCTATCTCTCTCTCCCCTTGTTTCCTCTCTGCCTCGTCACTGTTCACTATCCAATAAAGGCAAAAATGACAACAACAACAACAAAAATCTTTAAAAGAATAAATAAATAAAAATGTGCACTTCAGCTGTATCAGAGGTCATCTTTCATGAAGGCAAACCTGAACCTCTGTGTCTGCAGTAATTGAGAAGATTATTAATTCCAGTACAAGAGGAAAATATTGCTAATGGAAAATAGTGATAACTAGTGGATGTGCTGAACAGATAATGACATCAAACCATCTGATGAGGAATGTGTGAGTGTGGAAGCGTTTGGGATTCAACTTTATGGAATGATGGAGAAATTACAGCAGTTGAGGCTAAAGGTAAGGTTGACGTAAAATACAAATGCTTAGTAACGTTAGCTTGTCACTCAAGTTAGGCGGCTCGGATGAATGGAACATGAATTCTACAATGTGTTTTAGGATTAGGCTACATGGGTTGTATGAATTAATTCAAACATATTGCACGTTAGAATTCTTTTAAACTTTTTTTTTTTTCTTTTAAAGTGACCGCCCTAAAACCCTGAGAGGGAATGGGCTGTATGCTGAGGAAGAGAAGCTGCTGGGAAATAATGATTCTTATATACAAACATGCAACAAGAGCAATCTTGAGCCGCCATCCATCAGAGGCTTCCTTTGTAGGTGCAGGTAGTTTGGCAGCGGGGTCATCGGTCAGCGTCTGGTTTACACCTATTTCTCTCTGTTCCAGGCCGGAGTGGGCAAACTGGTGGGGGTCATGGTATTGATCGGAGCCTTGGATGGGAGCCCTTGACCTGCGCCTCCATTTAAAAGCTATAAAGGAAGCCCTGCTCTAATCTAATGTTTTCCACTGAGGTGCCAGAGGAGGAGGTGGACACCTGCACTATGTCAATCTGTTTAGATTGGGAGTTGAGGCAGATAGGGCCAGCTGGGCCTCTCTATCATTAGATCCAACAACGCTTACAATAACAGAGAAGAAGGCAACACAGAAACACATTAGATTTCGCCTTATTTATGGCATTTGATGACAAGAGTACAGCTCACAATCCAACTTGGACATTAGCAGGCTAAATTGATGCAAAGCACTTACGGAGCTCATCCACTGGTCTAGTGTCTAGTGCGAAGATGCTTGTCTGCTGTAAATATTAGGTTTGAGGAATATTTCAGCTTGTCAAAACAAAGCCCCGCAATTGCTTTTAACATCCTTAATCTTTGGATGATTGTTCAAAACAGATTCTTGACTCACTCTGACTTGCATCTGTTCAAACAGCTTCCTTCACAGCTTTCTAAAACTCCACGGCTGTAGAGAACACTGAAAAGGAAGTTCAGTTCAACTTTTCCTGGCTGACTTTATGATTTTTATGACATTAAGTTTTAATGGAAATAAGACATGTACGCTACAGTGAAAATTACAAAGTGAAAAGATTACTTATGTACATTAGCTTGTCTGCTGTCCTGTAAGTAAACTTTTTCCACAAATGCAGCTTTGTAAAAAAAGTAAAAATGTCTCTTCCTCAATGAATTCTGAGTGAAGATTTTGAAAGCGACAGCAACATTTTTCATTTTTCTTATTCCTTATAATATTAGACCTGTTAATACTGCATATTAATTGTAATTATATTTTACTTTCAAAAATAGTCTACTGAATGATCCTGATGATAAACCTAATCATAGGGCTTCATATAAATATCCTGGCTTACAAATAAATCAAGGAAATGAGAGTTAGTAGGCCGTTACTTCCAAAGTCAACCACCAACATTTATTAAAGTTATCCTACTATTAAAAGAAATGTGCCAATGCTGAAAGGTCCAGAGTTTAACCAAAAAAATTTAATTTTGGAATCAAACTTCAGTAACTTACAGTGTGATGGGTTACTAAAAACTTTGTTTTTTAAAGGACCATGCCAGTGTTTTCACATTATTTGGCTCCTTACTAAACTTCCTTACTAAATTTTTGCCGACTATTTTCAAATGCATACTATAAGGATGAAGATTTTTGTGTTTTTCTACTGTTCCAGGGCTCCACTGTTTACATTCATTTTTACATAGTAAGATAATCAAATAGCAGATAGAAATTAATTTAAATGATAAGGCTGGAGATTTATTATTTACCAAAACCAACGATAAGTTAGTCTGTCTCTTAATACTTTCTTACTTCCTTAACTTGTCTGTGGCTCTTACTGAGCCATTGCTTCCAAATATATAAAATGTATATTAGCTTTCAGTTTTAAATTTTATTTTTTAAAATAGCTCACTAATTTCCTAAAACAGCTGGGCACTGTAGTTTTTAGTGAACGTCACTCAAATGCAAGTAATTAGTGCGTTTACTGGGGACTATTTTCAGCCATGGATTTTGTGCACTGGTGACAAACCACAGTGCCCATGTTCACCATAATAAAGGGACCTGTCAGCCGGTGCAACTGTGTGGCTTTTAGTGAAGGTTAATGGAGCTCTACACAGAGGAAGCAGACAAACAGTACTTGTCTGTGATTTGATGACAATAACAAAAATATGGCAAATCACCAGACTTTTCCTTAAAGTTATGCAATCTGACATTTATAGTGAACAAAAAGTCTGAAAGAATTTTTTTAAATGTTACATCATTTTTGTGAGGTAAAGCAGTGTAAAGTGCTTCAATCACATTACCACATAACAATAAAGTAACTTTGAAAATAAATTCACTTAATATTCACTGTGATTATTTACACAACTCAGTTTTAATATTCTAATAGATTTCTACATTTCACATAAATTGATGGAATATAGTGGTTGGAAAAATACATCCAAATTTCTAAAACACATCAGTATGATTTGCTAAAATGGTCAGTCATGATGCAAAATATACATGATTTGTAGTTTATACCAGTATGAACCACTGTATGATCCTTCAAGTAAAGGACCAGATTTATTTGTATTAGCTGAGTAAAATATTTAAAATTTTACTGAAACCTTTAAGACCTTTTAGAAAAGTTTCTCCTGTGCTGGAGATCTGAGGAGCGCATACAGAGGCTAAGCTGCTGTGTGTGTGTGTGTGTGTGTGTGTGTGTGTGTGTGTGTGTGTGCGTGTGTGTGTGTGTATGTGGTGGGTCCATTTGCTAAATCTAAATTGCAGCTAATTACTGGGTTGTTTTCTATCACAGTTTCCCCTCACTGTTTCCATAAACATTAACACCTACCTCTCTAACAAGACATCTATGCTCGATAATTCTTTTGCTCGTAACCGTTATGGTGTTATGTTGTTATGTTGTTAGCTTGTCTGCAGTTATCATGAGGGACACAAACTTTTATCCATAGCCAGCATACGCTTTCATTTAAAAGGAAAATAGAGTCCGGATTTTTGTCGGAGCTCGGAGTGCAGGAGAGAAACTGAAAAGAGAGGTAATAACAGAAAGGAAAGGAAAAGAAGGAAAATAGAAAGATAGAGAAAGAGAAGTGCTCTGTGTGGCCGAGCAGCCTTGGGCAAGGTTAGCAGAAAGGCACCCATCTGGCAGTGTGAATTTTGACTGGCACATAGTTAAACAGTGATGCAGTTTGACAAATTTCAAACAGAGCTTATGAAAAGATAACATAAACACAATAGTCACTCCGGGCTCAGCGTCCACCTGTGTGTGTCACCCCGGAGTGTGAGTTAAAGGCCACTGCTAATGAGCAGAGCAGCTTCGTGCTCTTGGATTAAGGTCTTTGTAAAGTAAATCACTGTCAGATAAAGGCACAGTGTTTATAACGTACCATTAATATTTTGATCGGTATGTTTAAGAGAGCCAGCTCCTTAATGCACACTGTCCCGGGCTTTAATGGGATGCACTGGCATATCTGCCTCTGCCCCCCAGTGTGTTAACAGGTCATGAATCTTTTGCCAATTTAAGCACCATACTGTTAGACAGAGTTTCTTTCCTTTGTCCGTGTAAGGCTCGCTGAGATATTCTTGGCAGCTGCAGGATTATCTGGTTAATATTGCGGGTGGAGGTGGGAGGGTAGTGGGTAGAAAGGGAGAGAGGAACATTATTGATTGAATACCTATCTTTGATTTGACTGTAGCAAAGTAACACTAGAATAATACTAAAATGTGTCGTTTTGGCTTGGGTGGCTTTGGAAAAAAAACATTTTTTTCACATGAAGTGTCATGGGGGAGGTTTAAGGCTTTTGAAATGTGGTTTGGCAGCAGAATGTTCAACTTTCGTTCATTCATTCCTGCAGCAAAAGCTGTAGACATCTGAAGCAGTCACTCTAAGTACTAAATTAAGGAGCAGTTAGCGTTATCATTTGAGCTATGCTGCAGCAGGAAAGCCTTTCTAAAGCTCAGACTTGGCTCAGTCATCTAACACAGCCATTCATTTCTGTGTGTTTTGATTCAAAATGTCGGTGATGCTATCAAAGGCTACTGATTATCAATAATAAGACCAATCAACAGAATTAATCTAAAATACTAAACCACCATCACAAAGTAAGAAAAATGCTTTAAGTAGTGAATTTTTGATATTTTATATTTTTCTTATTGTCAACAAATCCCATGAAAAGACCAACAATGAACTGATGTATCTATTGTTATTGTTGTTGTTGCTGTTGTTGTTCTGCTCCCCTCCACCCCCACCCCACCCCCCTCCCCCCGCCCTCTTCTCTCTTTCTCAACCCATCCGGTCAAGGTTGAGGTTTCTTCCCGTTAAAGGGGAGTTTTTCCTTACCGCTGTCGCCACGTGCTGCTCATGGAGGAATTGTCTCTCTCTCTGTAAATTAAAGAGTACAGTCTAGACCTGCTCCATGTGAAAAGTACCCTGAAATAACTTTTGTTGTGATTTGGTGCTATATAAATAAAATTGAATTGAATTGAATCTACTAACAAGCCTGATATACTGTATTTTATTCCTACTACAGTACCCAGCTGTTTTAGGAAATTACTGGGCCTATTTAAAAAAAATTGAAACCACATATTTATGATCTATCTTAAATGTATTTTTATTTTGACATTTTAAAGATGGACGCATGTCTTCAGTTTGAATCAATGGGCTTGGGGTCTTGTCATGGGATTTGTCTCATCCTATCTAAAGTTAAAGGTGTTATATGTAGTGAATATGTGCCATATATTGGTACAATTTAAATAATGACATAAAACCACAAATAAGGTTATAACAGACATTGTCACACTCCAGGGTTATTATAACACTTAATCATAAGCACTTTTTAAAAAAATGTTTGAACAAATATTTTAGTTAACTCACGCACACTCAGTGCTGCTGTCCATATTACTCTATTTTAAAATGTACATTTCTCCCACTAAATTAATTTTCCTTTCTATATGCGTTTGATTAAGTTACACATTAGTAAAAACTGAAAAACATTTTAACAAATCATTATTTTCAAGATATATTTTTGGGCATTTTTTGCCTTTAATGGACAGCTGATGGTAGACAAGCAGACAGGAAAGAAGGAAAGACAGGGGGGCATGACATGCAGCAAGGGTCCCTGGCTGGAGTTGATCCAGGGATGTTGTGGTTACGCAGCATATGCAGTAACCACTCAGCTACCAGGGTGCTGTGCAACTCATCATTTTCTAAAATTAAATTGACTTTTATTACACTTGATGACAAATTGATTTCACAAAACTGAGTGATAGTGCTTACATCACATCACCACCACCACATACACAGCAACAGAGCTAGTCGGGGTCTGTTCCTGTCCTCCTGTCTGAGCGCTCTTCAGCAGCTCCACTTGTACATGGATTTTATAAGGAGTTCAACTCCATGCAGCACAAGTCAGTATACGCTTTGTATTTGTTCATTTACCAAGTCAGACATTGCAGTCAAAGTGGCTATTTGCTCTTCTTGGCTGCTTTATGTGTCGTACTCTAAAGCACCAGGGCCATTACTGCTGTGGCAGTTTCAAACTTAGCGCCTAGCAGCTAATGTTAGAGTGAAATCAGAAATACTTGGATTGTTGAAGGGTTGCTGACGTTGTGCTTGGTAGATGCCTACAACATCGCTGCGACGTACACACGCATCACGTGCTGTGTGTAGGGCACCAAGTACCAGAGGGGGCACCAAACAGCACCTCAGTAAAGTTGGAAATATATTCACATATTCAAACTTCCTGGATCAATAACTCTAAAGCAAAATGTTGTTAAAACACACTTTCCTACTGTAGTATGGTAGACAATAAGCTACAACTTAATTTTCACCCAACAAGCTGTCTGCTGAGCTGGACTAATAACATGGAGTCTATATACAGCCGACTGTGAGACGAGTGCGCAGGGACCGTCTAAAAAGTGCAACATCGAAAAGAGACACTACAAAAATATTTTATACAGTGTAATGTCTCCAAAATGACTTCACACATCAATGGTTTCTTGTTGGCTATACTCAGAGGTTAAATTGGGCCGAGGTTGCTCAGCCCCGGGCACATAGGTCTATGCACTTCTATGTCATCGGGAGATGCTTAACTTTGCACATTTTCAACAATGTTTATGGTGTATTTTTACACTTTTCTTGTTCTTAATAATTCAAACAATGACTAAAACACGTTTTCTTTGTAGCTATATATATATATATATAAAGCTCTATATACGTCATACACTGCCAGCTAAGATACTACTGTCTGTTTCTCTGAACGCAACACAGCCTAACCGGCTAACAGCTTCATGTTAGCATCAAGCTAGCTATGAAGCAGGAACAAAACCGGAAAACAGTAATATATAAACAAAAAAACATATTCAAAACGTAATTGAATGTCTATATATTGTTTTTTTTTACTTGATTGTATGGTGTTCTCCTCTTATGTAATGTGATATGTATGTATTTTGGCTTTGATATGTACATGTCTTCAAATGCCAAAGCTATTACTTTAACCGTACAACTGGCAGTGTTTGTTGTATTAGTCTGAACTTGTCTCTGGTATTAATAAAAGTATCTAGAATGACTTTGATTAGCGTTTTATTGTTCAGAGCAGAGAGTTGTCTCACCTCATTATATTTTATTTGCACTTTGTCAAATATCAGATTTTGTAGTCTATGCTGAAACCACAGAGCCCCTCACATAACAAATCCCAGTTTAACCCCTGGTTATACTACGACACTCAGTTTGGAAAAAATGTGCGTTTGCATAATTTTGGGGAATTTAAATATTCAATAACTTCACTTCACCAAAATCACTTGTCACAAAATCACATAATATAAAAGTATATTTCTTTGGTTTATTTCAGTGAAGACAATTGCACTTTCAAATACTGTGTGTGTGTGTGTGTGTGTGTGTGTGTGTGTGTGTGAGAGAGAGAGAGTTTTTGCCTGTTCTATAGTTCTGTAGTGTAATATATAGGCCACTGTATTTGCAAAGTTATTTTAAAAATAATGGTAACATTGATAATGAAGATATAATTCTTCGGTTCATTTTATTATTATTTTTATGTATTTATTTTATTATTGTTATTATTATTAGGGTTTTTTGTCTGTTCTATAGTTAGTTCTATAGTGTAATACATACTGTTATTGTATAGTTCTGGTTTTCTTATTTGTCCAAATATTTGTGATTTTTTATTACACATAGGGCACTCAAATGTCCCTGCTGTATTAATGTGGAAGTCATTGTGTTTCCCAACATTTATCTCACAGACTTTTTAACAGGATTTAATGGCTATATATTGAGCATTTATTGTGAATAGTGGTAGCAAAAGCGGTTAAAAGTTACAAAAAACTTTACATACAAGGTCATATGCAGGTTAATTGGCAGTTAGTTTATATCTGCCAACTATCCAGATATGTGCAGCATTTCAACTGCTGGCCTGCTAGTGTCACTTTCAGCTTTTTGTCATGCTCTGTAAAGTACAAAATATAGACTGAGGATATGCATTCCATGAAAAGCCTCTGAAAGCCAGAGTTGCCTTACTCATTATATATATATATAAAGTTATGTTGTGTGACTTGAAACCTTGTGTTATGCTACAGTTTATAATAGATTTGAAAACCCCAATTAAAGATTGCAATTGAATACAGTTCTCCTTACATAAAAAATTTAGAAATTGTTTTAGCAGCTTGATATTGTATGACTTTCCCTAATTTTACACATGCACTGGGTTTTAGACCAGACACAAAAAGTGATTGATTTTGCAATCATTGTTAAGAATTTTACACACACAGTATTGAGGTCTTTCACATTCCAAAAAAATAAGAAATCAAGCCAACAAAACACAAGTGTTTATGAAGTCCATAGTTTTAGTTTTTACAGATTTGATATTGTTACGGCTGAGAAGAAAACGTATAGCAGAATGTATAGTGCAAAATTAAATGAATAATTAAATGATTTGTTCTGTGTATTTGTCTGTATGATTTTACCCAACGTAATATTCTAATACTAACCTGACCTAGCGTAATAGTTTCTTAAAAACATTTTAAATGATGTGCTCAGAGAAGACCATCAAACCTCATCTAATCTGAAGACACCTACCCCTCTACCTACCTTGGTGTCTCATTTGGCTACAACTTTTATGTAAACAGTGTCACGGCTCTTGTCAATCAGATGTAATTGTCTTTTTAATATATAAGTATATTAGACTAAAGTAGATGTATCAATGGTTTTTGCAATACATGTTTCTGTATAAATTCTAATCTTAACAGCTGTCATTAGGCATGTATCAAAGTAGCAGGAGGTAACCATACTCTTTTTTTATTTCTTCAATGACAGATGGGATGGCCATGTAAATTATGTACCACTGTTGTACCTATGAAAAGTGATATTTTAAGGGGAAATCTCACCAGGTTTTATGTGGATGTCCAATAAGTGTTGGTGGTAAATGTAGTCAATTGAAGCGATATTTTCCTCACTGCTTGCCATACTGACAGAGAAAGCTGAATTTTCCTGCTCACGAGGCTGGCAGTGCCCGCATGTACCAGGATGCATTGCATGCGAGCGTCAGATGCCCAACCCCCAAACACACTCTGGTTCAAATACGGCTGAATATCCAAGTCCACCAAAACACTGTAAAATGTATCCTTGTCCATAACATCCTCTGCACTCATATTTTGGGATGCCATTTTCGCTGTTGGAAACATAGCTAGTTTGCAATACAAGTGATGAGAACAAGGAAGTTTTGTTTTTGAGTGGCATCTAAAGCCCCCTGGCTACTCAGAGGCTGAGACTAGAAATCCAAGCTGAAATAGCCTGTGCTTCTTCCTTGGCCCAACTATGTCACTGTACGCATCAAATGACGGCGCTGGTGCTGGAAGAACAACAGATTTTGCAGCTGCGTCCCAGAGATACAGAGAACATCAGCAACAACACACTATATCCCTAATTTGGATAGCTAGAGATCTGGTTGAAAATTGGCGAGATGGTCCTTTAAAGCATTATTGACTGCATCATGGAACCTTTGGACACAGTCATGCCTTGCCCTGTATGTATGTCCCACTTGGACAGGTACACTCCTGGAGTTGTTCAATATGAAGGGAGGAGGAGTTGGTCAGGGCATCAAAAATGTGTTGATGGAACTGAGTTTCAAATCATTTCCTCCCTTAGCTTGTTATATTTTTAAACACACGAGCTCTGACTATCAAATAAGTTTTAAAGAAATAGTTTGACATTTTGGGTCATGTATTCTCAGGTATCATGTCTATGTGGTAAAGGGGACAGATATATCGTGCACATTTCCAAATCCATATTTTTATTCTTGGCTCTACTGGAATATCTTTGCATGCTTTACAGTTGACAAAACTTGCATTTGTCTTATACTAACCCTTCATGTGGCTCTTAAACTCCTGTGTCTTTGGCCAAGAAATAGTTACAGCACATAATTCCCCCTGAAACCACAACATGTCACTTTTACATTTCTGATTAACAATGTGTTGTATTTCACTTGTATGGTTTGTTTTAATTTAGGCATTTTAGGCATCGTCCATAAATCATGTAATAATTAAGGATACCACAAAATTAATATTGATCTTTTCATTAACTCTTTGCTATAAAGTGACTGAGAACATTTCCAAAAAAAATTGAAATACTTTTTTTAACCGCTAAGTCTAATCGTAGTTTTGGAATTCCCCCCTGGGGGCTTTCTGAGCACTGCTGTATGCTATTTGTTTATATAAAACTTGTAGTAGCACGCTAAAAAATCAAATCAACATTTTTTGTAGTAGACTAGAGCCAATGCTGAAACTGCACAGCATGAAACACCAGCTACACATAAACCATTAGATGTTTATGTGATGACTTCTGAATAGATGTACTTGCACACATCGTGTGCAGTAGCTGCAAGGTTTTTTAAAAATCACAAGATCTGGACAAAATCTGAAATGAAATATTCTTAAGGAATTATTGAAATTTTTAAACTGAGCTCTACAGATGTAATATGTTTTGCTCCAATGAAACTGAAGTATTGGCTGAAATAGATAACATAAAATCCAATTTATTTGTATCTTTCATCAACAAATAAGACCGATTGTCTTCATCATTGTGTTTTGTTTGTATGTTGTACATGGAAAAGCAGAGCTTGATGTGCAACAGGACCTTAAAATGCACAGCATGAAGATTCATGTTTGCTATGATGCGGTGGGCATCATCATGGAGAGCATCCCTGTGCTTACTGATGTGGACAACATGGCCAGAACATCCTGCCTTCTTCTTGACCTGACATACACTCTAAACCTGGAGTATCCTTCAAAACTGGCCAAAACCTTTGAAGTCTTTCAAAGACTGTGGGACTGGACACACTGCGGCCAAAACCAACTTCCAGGTTCATGAGCCTCAAAAACAAGTTACTGGCCTAGACAGCTCCTAGCCTGACACTCAGGAAAGGCTGTTGGTTATTTATGTTCAAAACTGTTAAATGTTTATAAACTTTATGAGTGCAATTCCTGTAAATGTTAGTTTGGTTTTATGGACTGACTTAGAGTGGTCCTGTGTTGTGTTGTAAAATTGCTCCTTTTGCAAAGTTACACTGAGCCGGAGTTCTTCCCATCCTGCCAGCGTAGCAGCGGGATGCTAGGTGACTGTCCAGCGTGTCCAGTTGCAACGGTCAGTTGCTGCCCAATTGTTGTTGCATTTGACAGGGTTGTGATGGTCTCCACTGACTATTGTTAAGTAACGCCGCTGCTTGGGTTCGGCCACTTGCAGGCTATTGAGCAGACATCAGTGTCGCTAACAAGCGAACAACATGCGCTCTCTTTTCTCAGTCACCCTCCGGTTCAACTGAAATGCCTTCTGTTTTAACTAAAATCCACTCATACAACATACTGAAATGCCATCATACAACATTATTTTCAACAGAACTGTGAATGCTTTTCAATAGTTTATATAAAAGGATTTCACAATACCATATGAGAGCATTTTAACTGTGTATAAGTGCACATGTTGCTAGTTTGTGTGAAAGCTTTTCATGAGAGCGTTTCAGTTGTGTATATAAGTGTATAATTTTTCAGTTTGTGTGAGAGTGTTTGAGTTGTAAGTGTAAAAGCATTTCACTTGTATGCGTACGTGAGAGGAAAAGTACATGTATATGCATGATAATTCTGAATAATGTCCCTAACGGCCCCTCATACAGCTCAGCTCGCTAATTTGCGCCTTTTCATGTTAGTGAAAAGAACAACACTAGCCTAGGTTACTGATAGAGCAACAAAGCATGCAGGTGTACTGTGTATTTTAGGAATGCCCCCCCTCGCTGGAGTACGAGGCTGTTGCACTTTTATACTGAATTTCATTCCATACATAATATTTGAAATTTTCCTGAGTTTTGAATTTAGATTTAAAAGTGATAGCACCTTTAAAAGATCACATCTCCCGGAAAATCTGTTGTTTCCTGCTGCAAAAAGAATGCTGCTTTTTGTCTGCCAGGCTTTTTTTTGCAAGCTTTTACCAAAAACAGAACTAAAACAAGTAATTTTTCCATTAGCATTTGCTTCCACCAGCTGCCATTGCCAGAAACTGAAAGCTTTAGTTCAACTTGCACAGAGAAAACAATGCCCTCTTCCTGTTTTTTGCCATTACTCACTGTACTTGTTCTGTAAAGCTGTATGACAGAGATGACACGGGTACAGAAATTAGGTCAGTATTACCTGCTCTTCTTGATGATGGTCTCCTTCATGCTCCACAATGCTACTTACTCAAAAATCAATGCAGTGCTGATTTATGGTACAGAACAACTTTAATCACTAAATGAAACATACTAATGAACAGAACATAAAGCTTGAACAGATCCTGGATAGAAGGTTAGGTCTGAGAGTTTAGTCCAAGTCATGTCCAACATGTTTTCCATGCACATCTTTTACATCCCTGTTAAGGAATCTCTTCCACATACTGTATCTTGCCACTAGTCATGGCTATACAACGGTGATTATAACTGTCACCTCTAGTTACTGTCTCCAAGGCCATCATAGAATTACTTACAGTTCCTGTGCCAGGAGTTTCTGATTGTTTTTACTGAAATCCACATAAGGCCTGCAAGGAAACTTCTCCAGTGATTCCAGAGCCATGTGAGGCACATCTGGGAGATTACTACGGCTGTGTCTTCAAGTCGACAAGCACCGAAGGCCCTCTGCTATTTTAATCCATGCTGAATATTCCAACAGCCTGCAATCAAACCAAATGAGAGATGGTTGGACATACAACAGAAGGTTGTAAAATTAAAAACAATTGCCGGAAATTGGGGAATATGATTGTTTTGTGCATGTCTTGTTCAAATAAATATCTGGCCAGCATGCATCCAGAAACTCCAGCTATACTTACACATGAATTAAAGGCCCAATATGTGACTTTTCTGCATTAAAATGTCTAAAAACGACTAGACCTATGTTATATTTTATTGAGTTGTGTACTTACACTATCCCAAATGTTTCCAACAATGTTCAAACCCAGAGAAATACGTCATTCCAATCAAGGTAACGGTCCGTTTCATTTGGTTGCCTGTCAATGGTGTTCATACCCCCTTTGCGCATACGTCAGTGTTGTCATAAATTGACTTTTTATCCAGTTTTAAGCCACATTTTAATGATACGCTTTGTAGATCTAGGTCGTTTTTAACTATATCTTTTACTGGATGAAGGATTTTAGTCATGGGACGTCTGGGTCTTCAGTTGTCAGAGAAACAAGCTGAGCAAACATTAGCGGCAGTTCGGCTCACAGCCCCTCCGGATGTCCTGTATCCGCTGAACAGAATCAGAGAAACACTAATTTTTAACGTCAAACTGCTTTATTTAGTGTTTTTACTGGTTTTAATCACCAGGTCCATTTGTTTTGGAGAGAAGGAGACCTCTGTGGATAACTCTGCTCCAGTAAAAACCTCCTGAGAGATGAGCAAAGGAATCCTAACCAGGAGAAGCTGACTGTTAATGACGGCAATGGTGGTTATTTAACAATGAAGACAACAACTCCCATGATCCTGTGCTACTTCAAGACATCATCAAACTCTGTCTTTTGTTATTGTTTTTATTGAGAGACCCCTAGCAGCAGAAAATGACATATGGTGTATTTAAAGATATCATTTGTAGGACTTTATCATCGATTACATTTTCAGAAAACAGTTTGTGTAATACTACATTTAGAACAAAACCCTGATAAAGATTGATTGTGGCTCTTGGAATGGTCACATCAGTTTTGTGTTTTGTCTATGATATTAGTTTAATCGATTCAGAATGACTCATAATTGCAATCATATGCAGCTGCAGTCAAGCTGTCAAAATATCATTAATGATGTAAACATCCCATGTACTTGCTGTTTTTAATAGGTGTAAGGGGATTCACATATTATTTCCATAATGTATTAACACAATACACATTCCTATTATGTTTAAAGCCATTTACATAACAGTCAAGTTCAGAAAAACAGTCGGAGAGGTAATGAAGTCAGTCTCTCATTCATGAAATATCTTTATGGTGTACATTGGTACAGCAAGTACAGTCTTGGAGTCTTGTGTCAGACCTCAGAGTTGTTTGAGTTCATAAATGTTGATTGGCAAATCAACTTGAACCCAAATGTTTTTATTTTTATTTTTTGCTGTGGTGGGAAAATGAATTACTTCGGTGAATGGTGTTGTCGCTGTCTTTTGTGATCAGCAGTAATGGCTCATCTCAGAGATCACCTGTTGATGAAACAGTGCAGGCAGGACTTATTTAGGTTATTATCAACAAACTGGAAACATTACACACAGACATAAAAATACTGTCATAAAATGAATACTGGTTCAGTATAATGCAATCCAGTACCTTGTAATTTAGTATTTACCTCTAGGTCAGAGAAGCCCAGACTATATGATACTGGTACCCACTGACCACAGCTTTATCAGACACCTTTTAATTTATCAAATCATAAATAATCTCAGATGTAACTGTTACTATTGAATTAAAGCGAGCCCATATTTAACTTACAAACATTAACATGTTACAGGTGTCCATACCTTAAAACATTTCATATCAGGATTAAAGTGTATGGACTGACTTAAACAGGTAAAACATTTATATTTTATACTTAGAATAAGAAAAGGTTGCTTGTTCTCCTCACTTAAATAAAGGAAAATTATGGTTTATTACAACTTAGGTTTTATTTTGCACCTCTGGTCAACAGTTCTGGTTATGATGTGACTGTCAGACGGTCAGACAGGTTGTAAACAATCTAACAATTAACAATTTAGCCATTGAGCACACTTAAAATATCAGTAATAATATCTTCATTGTGCAGGAAAACTGTGTGCGTGCAAAACTACGGCAAGTAGGCCTACGATAAGTGAAAGTTGAACCAGGAGGTGGGTCTAAATACTGTGATGGATGTAACTGAACATAATTGGGAAAAGATTTTAGTAATATATAAACATATTTTCTTGGCGGGGTTGAATAGGGGGCTGAATAAACCATAGCTTCTATGAAACTATCAAGAGCATTAACCCTTTAGTACACCAGCTGCATATTTGAGGAAACTGTCCTGTTATCATAACATTTTAATTCAAAGGACCTGACTTCATATTTAGGGTTTATGTGTATCCAAGGAGTTTAGCCAGTTTTGCAGCCTGGGAACCCAAATTAGTGGTGAGACAATTAGTCTTCGGTATTAATCAATTAGTTGATCAAAGTCATTTCATTATCTATAAAGCAAAACAACCAAACATTTGCTGTGTGGTTCCAGTTTCTTAAACATGAGAATTTATATGATTGTAAATTGGATATCTCTGACTGTTAGACAAAATAAGCAGTTTGAAGATGAACTTGGGCTCCAGGAACTTTTACACATTTTGTTGCTTTTTATTCACCAATCATTTAATTGAATATTTAAGAAATTAAAGATAATCTATTGTCATAATTTGCAGCCCTAACCCAAACTCAAACTGCATTGATATTTATAATGTAAGATCCACATAGAACCATGAATGATTCCTAGAAAACAACCCTCCAGAGGATCAAGTGGTGCTTTAAAAGCTGCTTCTTTAAAGACCTTCTGCAGATCCACCTGTTTGTACTGAGAACACTAACTTCCACTACTAATACTTAAGATAATAACATAACTTAAGATAATAACTTCTTAACTAAACATGTTCTGTTTAGCTTTGTGAGTCACCAGAAGAGTTATGCTGAATGATAAGAATCAGGAGTCAAAAGTGCAGTAGCTCTAAAGACTCTAATGTTTTCTTACAGTGTTTCTTTGCTGTTCAAACTAAGTTTCCGCTTCTTGGGTTTCATCTGTTTTCATAATCTGTATCACTTAAAACGCAGAGTGCTTTAGCATGGCTGCTGCTGAGCTGCTTTTGACCATTCAGCCATTACAGAATGTTTAAAACTATCATCTACGTCTTGATAAAGACTAATAAGAAGCAGAATATTAACACAGCACACATCCATAATGAATAATGGAGAGCAGTAATGAGAAATGAAGGTGTTTCCACACATTTGTACTGTGATAAGATGCCTGTAGTGAAGAATCTGTCCAAACAACTCTTGGGAAGCGATGTGAAGAGAGCAGAGACATCCAGCATGACAAACTGTCATGACGTTTGCGATTTGTTTAAAGTGTTGGGAAGAAGGCTTCACAAAAATGTTGGGAGGAAACTTTTCAACAATTCAAGCCATTTAGCATTTAACTAGCTTTCCATGAAGACAGTATTTTAGAAAACATGTGTAAAAGATATAGTTGTGTTATGAGGAATACATGAAAAAGGAATCTTTCCAAATAACAAATGAACAACTGGATAAATACTTTAGCTATGCACCATGGGTAATGTAAGTCTTGAAGTTGTTACCAAAGATAGATCGCTGCCTTGTCATGTCTTACTTTTGAAAAGCCCTAGAAAGTGGGATTGACTTTCAAGCTGGATTTTGAAAGGAAAGGAGTTTTGTGCTGTAATTGCTATATAATGAGGGTTTCAGTGACCTCCTGCCACATCTTGGCCATGTTTTTTTATTTACTCGTCTAGTGAAAGGCAATGACTCTGTTAAACAGATGGAAAAATATGCCTCTCCAGCTCCTGCAGGAATTTGATTTCTCCCAACAGCTGTCTTGCTTTATACAAGCATGAAGTCAGGGAATAGCCCATCTCAAATCAATCACGCCGGCCGACATTTCCTGCAAACTGTGCTCACAGACATGACTGGAGGGGCGGTGGGCTGAGAAGGGAGCATCATGGCAGATGAGCTGACGGGCTGATGTGCTCTTGTTTATGTCCTCTAATGCCTTCTCCCATTAGCTGCACGACTGAGAGCTGTGATCTGAGCCACAGGAAATCACCTGACACCTGCAGGAGGAAACTCAACTTTAACGTGACTCCATTAGGTCTGAAAATGAGTGTGAGTGAGTGCATGTGCATGTGCAGTGGTGATGGAATAGTTTGCTAGTAGCCTATTATAAGTAACATTGTTTATACTGATTCTGAATTTCAGCAGTACCATTAAAGTGAGACTATGTTACTTTTTTCATTCTTGGTCTGGTATGATCAGTTGCTAATATTAGTTAATGTTAGCAATCTTTAGATAGATATTGATGTGTAACTAACAATATTCAGTCAGTTTGCTGAATTCATGACTTTTTCTCTACTGGCGGCGCTGTTCGACTAAATTTGAGCATTTATCCTGTAATTGCAACTTGTGGCCACAGAGGCTGCTATTCAGCAAAAGTTATTTAGGCTCACTCTTTAAACACCTATGACAATTTCATATAGATAAATGTCTGTGCGCTTACATGAAATCATCATTTAAGACACTTTTAGTACATTTTTCATGAGACAAAAACAGTTTTTGGTGCAGTCTATCTGTTGCTTCAAGTCCATTTATGTCAGTGTCCCCATGTCAGACCTGTGAATTGCTGTTAGCCACTGCGTGTTTATGATACTGCCACTGGGGGGCACCAACGTCAGAAATGTTCACATTCTATACCTACTGATCACAAAAAATGTATTGTGGTATCTAGCCATGCAATCTGCTACACAGACTCTGAGCAACAAAATACATTAGCTAACGTCAGTTTGCAGGCTAGACAGCTGATTAGCCACTCAGCTGCAGCACATTAAACAGCGTGTAAACATACCTGCAAATGTCACTTCAGTCTGGTTAGATGCTGGTGTGTTCAGTGCTCTTCAATACCACTCCTAACAACATGCTGTCCGCCCATGACTTGTAAGCCAAAGTGCAAGTTTGTTTACTTGTCTCTTGGTGTAACACCTGCACTCTGGCCGTCTGCCAGCTGCTGTCAACCAAGAAAACACGGATGACGCCACACACCTCCAGCCGCTGAGATAGAAAATGAGTATCGCTGATTTCCCCAAAGACTATTTTTTCTTACCTTCACTAATAAAAAACTGTCCACACGAAAACTGATAAACATTGACATTACTTTAAAAAAAAAAGGATGACCACATGTGATTTCAGTTGGACTTCTAACAGAAGCATTTATTTCCAGAATCAGTTTTCCTGCCATGGACAGTTTTCATTGGAACACCTTCAGCTGGACAAATCAGTACAGGTAAGTGGGAAAATATGTTTTTTGGTTTTTTTTTGTAATTTGCATGAACAGATCATTTAAGTTTGAATTTGTAGTTGGTAGATTGGTTACATTTTCTCAGACTCAAGTTCACAATGTGACATCAAATGAACATATCTGCCCTTGAAATCAGTCACAAACAAGTCACTTTTACAAGACTTTTAGCATGGAATGTCTTTAAACCAGTCACCAGACCAGTATGGTAGGCCTAAGGGTGTTCATGCATAACCAGATTCTTTTAAAATCCCATTTCTGGCCACACACAAATAAAGTATTAACAGCTGGATAGCTAGCATGAGCACGACACAGAATGTAGGCTTCCTACACAGAGAGAAGAGTTCCACCTAAAGAAAATCTAAAAATCAGATTTTCAAAGATAGTCAAATTTTGTCAAATAATAATAGTAATTTTTGCTGTAGATTTTTGATGCTGTTTTTCAAAGATGTGAGCAAAAACAACTACTGTACCACAAACAAAATCTCATTTACCTCCATTGTATTGGGGTGGATTTCTCAAAATCTGAACATACACCAGAACTATCTTTATGTCAAGATATCACTGGGGTTAGTAAGAAAAAATGTTTTTTGGTTATTTGGGTGAACTGACCCTTTAATTTTCAAATGTTCTGGTAACTTCAGAATAACAGCAACTTACCTGTGAGGACATTATGCTACTATTTCATATATAACATTAGTAAGCGAGGAAATATGTTTTCTGTAATTTTGGAACAGACCCTTTAAACATCATCATTAGAAATTTTAAAAAGAAAATGCAATAATACCAAGCACAATGTAAAACAGAAAAGTGATTTATGGGAAATGTAGTGCAGTGATTAGATTGCTGAAGATATATCAAAATTTAAAAAGCATGAATTTCTCAGATCATAATGGTCACCATGATGTTTATAACAGTGACAATATTAATAGTGCTTTCACTTTAATGTTACTTCTCAACCAAACTGTGTATATGTGATACACTCCAAATACCCACGGGTGTACTTTTTGGATAAGAAATACATAAATAAATGACATCCTGGGAAAAATAATTTTCCCTGGGATGGTTATGGCAGCTAGAATGTACATTCTGGTCATTATGAATTATAAAACGTGAGTCTGAAGCCTGAGCACACATACAAATAGTATTTATTTAAACTGCAGCCCTGGGTGAGTGCCCACTCACTGGCACAAGTTGTTGTAGAGAGCGAAACAGTGAAGACTTTATTCCCCGTCACTTCAAACTGCAAATGTTGCTCTGCGGTTCACTTCATGTCCCCCTCAGAGTGCTGAGAGTTCAGCCTCATAATGAATGGGTCTGTCAACGCGTCGTGTGTTAATAAACCTGCAGCTGATTGCCAGGGTAATTGATTACGATGCATACCTATATTTTTATTTACAGTGCATTTTTACATTATGTTGAAGTGGCCATGTTACGAACAGAAGTGTTGGTAAATAGTAGCCATGAGTTATGAAGAATGTAATTGGTTGGCACCTAGTCCACCATCCTTCATGCTTTCAGTTTTTTTCTAGGCCAAGATGTTAAGTTATCCTGGGGTCACCAGAACTTTTGAAAATTAAAGTGTCAATTCACCTGAATTACAAAAAACATATTTTCTCAATTACCTTTTCTGGTAGTTACTGAGTAAATAGTTTTGGTTTTATTACTTTTCATTGGAACTACTTTCTACTGAAGATATAGTCCCTATACGAACCCTGTTCACAATGAGGTCTGTGGATTATCCAGGGTAATGGCAACACTGTTTCAGAAAACAGTTTCAGTGCCACCATGGCAAGCTTAACCTGTTATGGCAACCCCAAGACAAAATTTAGCTGCTTGGTACCCAATAATCCCCATTCCCTACAATTTCTGTGCAATGCATATAAGTTTCCAAGTCGGAATACTACCTCTGTTCTGACACAGGAACCAAGGCCTCAAGATCCAGGACCTACCTTAAAGGTGAACTGTTTTGTTTTGTTTCCAGGTCTTGGGGAGTAATACTGCATATGTGGGAAAACTTGTATAAAGCCATTGGTGGGAAACTGTGTGAAATCTAATAAATTGCACCTCATGTCATTTGAGTCAGCGTCAGTTGGGGCTGAAGATTACAAGTTTGAAAATTAAACAAATCGGGGGGTGTGGAGTTAGAAAGAAGCGAGGTTACCAGACCTCTGTAGCTCTGCTGGACGCTAGCAGCTCCAGCATACATTAGCCACTGCTAGCATAACACATGTGAATCTGCAACTGAGCTGTTAGCAGTCAGCTTGCATTGTTGGTTATGTAGGTGCCAAGTTTTGACAAGGAAGAAGGATGGAATCAAAAAGATGGTGTCTCTGATTCTGCTGTATCAATTTTTATTTATTTTTCAATTGTGACTCTGACAATGTTATAGGAGTGCTACTCAGTCCAGTTAACATTATCATCCATCACCTTATAAAGTTGTAAGTTCATTGTTCACTCATTTAGCTCTATTTTGTTCTCCACCAACACCTGTGAAAAATATCTGGCTTTTTCACTGAATTCAGCTGCCTGCTGCTGCTGGAAACAAAGTTGATGAGAACAGAGAGAGTGAACCCAAATAGTAACATTACAGAGCTGAAAGATGCTTTTAAAAATGCTCTGTAGATCTGTGTTCATTACAACGAGTGACTTTCAAATTACATGCAGTCATTTGATGAAATGGCAGGATTAGTATTATGTCAGCTGATACTCTGCTTTGGTGGTGCATTCTCTGAAATTTTCAATAAATCAGTTAACATACAGTAAGCTTGGAGCTTTATGGGCCCCCAGAGTTTCAGGGACCTGGGATAATTGCCTGCATTGCCAGCCTTGGCACCACAAACAGAATTCCATTCACTTCCATTGTATTGGAATAGAGGCAGAAATCCCACAGATGGATATCTCAGAATCTGAACAAATTAAACCACAACTATCTGCCTGGCTACAACACTAGTAAGTGAGAAAACATGTTTTTTTTGTAACTCGGGTGAACTGACCCTTTAACCTTCTGGTGACCTCAGGATAACAGCAATCATAGCCAATCACATGAATAGCATCTGTAATACTGACACTCCTTTTTATCAGGAAGTTGTCTCTTTAGTCTTTGAGCGGACTCAGTCATGTGGGTTGAACCTTTGTTGGCTGCTTTAAAAATGTTTCTCCTCAGCTGTTTACCATCCGAACTCCCTGCTTGCATTTCCATCAGAAGCATGTTGAACAATGATAAGATACCTCCCCTTAATATCAACATCACTCAGTTGGAATCATCTCCTCAAATTGAATCTACAACAGCCCGACAAAAAATCGGCATGTTGTCAGGGACCGTCCAGTGAAAACAAAGAGAAGAATGACAGAGCTAATGTGGAGCTGGGCCTGCGCAGGGTTGGGTTTCAGTCTAATTGGGATCATACGCTGCATGTGCAGTTTTGGCACATACGTTAGATTAATCAGGGGCTCTTTAATCGTGGAGAAATTCTCCTGTGCGTGGCTGGGCGGACGCTCGGCCCCCAGACCCCCAGCCTGGGCTCTGTCTAAGCACGGACCTTTTGACTCCATAAACACCCGCTCTCCAAAATTGGGGTCAACCTCTCATTGCTCGCACCAGAGCGCTATCATGCCACCACAAAGGGTCCCCTTAATGATTAAATTGCATTGAGTATGGATGTTGCGAATCTGCAGATTCCTGGCGGCTGACTCTTCCTCCTGATTGTAATTTATGTCGGAAGTCATTGCTGTCCAACACTCGGCCGCTTCAAAGCCCAGGAGAGAAAATGTGCACGTGGATGAAGCCTGCATCATCCACCCTGCTGCAGCTTTAATCTGCATTGTGAGGTACAGCTGACCTCACATATTCACCTTGTACCATTTACAAATTGACAATAGTAATAAATGCACTCCTAAAATCATGTTTTTCTTTCTTGCTGGGACTCTTTTGCCAACCTCTGCTCTGTTGTTTAGGTTAACCTGCCATTAATCTGCATATGATTAAGTCTTGACATAAATTTGACAGTCTGGGCAAGGACTGATTAGCCATTTGCTTAGATGATGATGATGGTGGTGGTGGTGGTGGTGTGTGTGTGTGTGTGTGTGTGTGTGTGTGTATGTGTGTGTGGTGGGGACTTACAGATGTCCATGTCAGCTGTGAATCTTTAGGTGAAACTGAGAACTATTATACAAGACCACCAAGTAAAGGAAAGGTGCACTTTAAAAAGAAAAGATATTTTGGATGATTAGCAGGAATTTTAAGAATCTGGATTCCATAATTTGTAAAGAGCCGCCAGTGAAAATGAATATAGTTTACAAAGCCTCGGAGCGATCATTGCACTTCATCTGGATGGAACTAATATAAATATTATGAACTGCATTTCATAATTTAGACTATATGGTTATTTCATCCATGCAGTAATTCAAAATATGTAGCTTGTTCGTCATAGTGAAAATTCCCTACTTTGAATGCATTATAGCCATGAATAAATGGTTTTGTCTTCACATAATAATGACTCTCAGGTTACTAAAGTGAGTGCTTAAACTCACTGATGAAAGCAAGTCTTTGAAATATAAAGAGCTGGTAATTTCACATTAAAGGGAGAATACAAAAAACAGCCTCTTTATAAATAATTTGAGAAAAAATAAGAAGACACGGTAATTAAAAAAACTATAGTCTGTGTTGATGCAGATTAAAACTTGGGGAATTTTGAAAGACCAAATTGTGTGTTTTGAGCCTGAACTGAGAGATTCAAACGTCTAATTTTCAAATTTAAGACGGTGTTTAAGACCTGTTTCCTCTGAAGTAAATGATCTGGCTTTGTTCTTTTGTTTACAGCACTTTATACATACAGACGTGAACGCTGATGTTTGCCACATTATGTTCCCAACTGGTTATTGATCCCACACACTTGCAGCTTCAAGGACAACACCTTAACCTCAAGGTCATCAGGCCTAAAATAAAGCTTTTGGAAAACGTAACTTAAACACAGGAGCAAATACAGAAGAACAGATGTTGAACTGCAAAGTCTTTTAAACCCTTTTATTTCCAGTGTTAGAAGATTTAGGCTGACAGTAAATCCACTGAATCAGATGTAAAAACAGTTTGACTGCACAAGCTTTAAACTGCAGTTTTGTGGATGCTTCCTCATCCAAACACATAAATGTCATATTTCTGATTGCATGAGCTGTTTGGTGATTAAGGCAAATGTATGCAATTTCATGCTTACAAAACACACTTTCAAATCATTTCAACCCACAATGTCTCTTGATTTAGCATAATTTGTCATTATGGATATCATTTTTTTAATTATTGGTAAAGGTTTTGGTCAAACATTTGCCTAAACTTGTTCACTGTGTCAGTAAAATTTGACTTAATATTTTAAATATGTTTATTTTATTTTATTATTTTACCCCATACTGTCCAATAGCCTACAGGTTTTAACACTCTGTCATAGCAGGTGAAATGTGTGAGAAACACTGCCGTGGTCGTTGTTGTATTTCCATGCCTGCTTCTCTATTTATTACAACAGCCAAATGACTTTATAGTTTTATTGTTTGAATGATTTTTGTTTTTAGCTGCAGGACGGAAGAATAAACAGGTGTGCGTTAATTCTCTCAATCTGTATGACATAAATATAACAATAATAATAGATTTCAGATTTTATTGTGTGTGAAATATATAATATGAGATGTTAACTGTCTGCAAAAAGGCAATCAATTCAAACACAGTGTTTGGTTTTCGGCACCAAACTCACTTTAAATCAATATGAAATATTTTTGCAGTGTGGTTTTTCGTTAGCGTTTGCTAACAGCTGTGTCAGTTTTATTCATTCGCACAATCAATTGGGGTTTTCTATCTTCATGAAAAGCATGACTAAACCTAAAATTAAACTCGAGTGTGTGCCGCTGAACTGTGTGACTTCTTTCATTGGGGTTTCTTATAGGATTTCTTTTTAACACATGCAGAAATGCCATGTTTGGTTGCAGAAAAGTCACACAGTGACGTTGAGGGTCCGGAAATAGAAGCTTGATAATATGACGTTTTATTAGAGAGCTGAGTATCTAACCAGCCAGCTCAATTTAGTCGTGAAATTGAATCTATAGATTCGTGTACATGGACAAGAATTTTCCTTTTTTTTTTCGTGACACTCAGCACGACTTTCAAAGAGCCTGTGAAGTGGCGCAGTTGAGATGACGTCTATATAAGGTGACACATGTCCACAAAAAGTGGACTCAAGTGGACTTTGCTGCAGGAGACAGCTGCTCGCTTCCAACCAGGCTTCAAGTGATCATTTGAACCTAAACCATGATCTTTCCCTAACCAGACCTTACCCTCAGCGCTCACACCATGACACTGCGTCATTTTTAACGAAAAAAATGGAAAATCTATAGATTCAATTTCGTGACTATTTCACAAACTGCTGTGAATCTAGTGATGAGTGTCGGACTTTAAGGCTACTCTGCATCATTTTTCCATGAAAGGGAAAATTGTGCTCTCTCATGGTCCCACGCATTCAAGACTTTATCATATTTAATGATATTGTTTAAATACGTAGACCTGCACTACAGTGGGTTTCTAGTGACCTCATTATAATAGAATTATCCCGCCTTTGTTGCCATGATATTTAGCAGACTGTATCCTTTTAGACAATAGCTACTTTTAGAAGGATAAGGTCTGCATGCACCATCATTCTTAGATGGAGCAATTTTAGTGAGCTGATGTTTAAATATTCCAGAGAAAATATTATTTTACAAAATATAAAATAGTTTTAAAATGCTACAAAGCATGAAAAGGTTTTTTTTTTTTTAAATAATAATCTTTCCATATCACAATCGCATTTGCGGGCCGTTTTTAACTACAAACACTGAGCCAGAAACCAAAAATCTCCCGATGTCTATAACAAATGTTATTAAATCAAAGCATCGCATGGTTCCGCTTTCTTTCCATTTTATGATGTTCGACCTCAATGCTCTGACTTTGATCAGCTTCAATTAACAGCTCATTAAACCTTCAGTCTGCAGACTCCAGTTTCAAAGCTTTGTGTTTCACAATTGAGCCGTTTGGATGTTGAGAAGGCATTTTCAGTCAACAAGATGTGTTGACTGAGAACCATCAGTCCATGTGTGTTTATTTCATACTGTGCGTGAGAAGATGTTTTATCATATTTCTGGGAAAAGACACTGAGTGGTATACACAAGAAAAACAACTCATAAATCTCCCTGGCTCCTGTAAAAAAAAAAAAAAGTGCGTCAATATTTTTCCTCAATACAGGATAAATATGTTGTTTAAACTGCGGTTTGGCGACGTACGTATATCTTAAGCCTCTATTGCACTTCTCATTGAATTGACACAAAGTAATGTGAAAGCTTTTGATCAAAACCAATGCATCTAATAACAAAACACACCTTTCAAATGTTTTTTTTTCCTCTTAACTCTGGACACATTGCAGTGACAGTAAATACCGCGCACACAGAATCATACCCAACCTGAATATTGAGAATAATTAGATTCAGCAACAATAGACGGTTTGTTATTAATGACTTTACATTCAGCCTTGTTTACACAGCCTGGACGCATCAGTACCGTTCAACCTCTTTCTGCAGCTAAGATCGACAGTTAATAAAAAAATTGTAAATGGTAATAATAATAACTTTTTAAAAAATCTTTAAAGTAAAATATATTTTTCCAGTGCAAACCCTGCGACCATCTCACACTGTTTAAACACCGAAGCAATAACCTCAAATATAGGCTTGGATAAGGCTGCCAATATCACATCAATGCTTTAAAATGACTGGTTATAAAATAAATAGATAAAATGATAATAATAGGTAGTGTCAGCTGGCTCACTGATACACAACACGCAGCCTGCCAACACTGATTATTTCTGTTCTCCAGTCAACCAGCCACTAATAAACTTCTATGACTATAATAATGTGAATATAACATTTAATGAGCTGTTGATATGAATTAGTAAAGAAAAAGTGTTGAAGTGAAATGAGAGCTAAGCTGTGACTTTATAGTCTGTTTCCACAATAACATTGTTCTCACTTCCATAAATATGAACTACTTGATAACATCTGGCCTTCCTAAAAAATCGTTAAGCAAATGAACCAAATGTTGCCACACCTCATGTAAATCTTCAACATTTGTTGTTTTTTTTTCCCCACCTGAAGCAGGAATGAAAATGATTTTCGGAATAATTTAGGAGGAAAGAAAATAAGATAAATAGTTTATCTGCTCTGTTTTTCATTAACTCTTAACACAAGCCGCCATCACTTCCTCTCAGACAAGAACATGATGAGCAGCAGTTCCGATTGCATGTGTGAATCCACAATCTTAACTAGAAACGCATGGCTGCTGCTAAATCAGATAATATCAACATAAATACTGAAATATTCACTCGGATTGTTTGATTTTCCTGCTTTTACGCGAGCTAAGATAAACCTGGATGGATAATCTCTCTCTGTGTTATTTTCAGTGTGTGGTATATGACTTCATGCCCAGCTAAAGATGTCAGGAATCAATGAGACGTTTGCTTATTGTGAAGGTATGTAACCATATTAGGCCCTGAGCCATGTGAACAGACTATCATCATCACTTATGCTCTACACACACACTGGATTAAAAGCTTATCATACGCCTACATCCTTAATAATAAATGGAGAACAGTATTAGTGAAAATATATTTAATAATTAAACATAGCATAGTTACACAAAAGGAATGCAAAACAGATGAGTGAGAGTGGATCCGTAGAATATAAAGGGTAAGACCTACTGCAAAGGTTTGAGTTCCCTCCTCAACAGCGGCAAGTTCATCATGAGGGAATGCATGGTAGGGCTACTGACAAAAACACATGGCTGTTGGAGGATGTGGACTCGTACAGTTAAGGCTCCCTGCAGGACCTGCAAGTCTTTGGTTTTGCATGAGGAGACTGCACCAGACGGTCCAGCTTCCGGAAGGGAGCAGCACACACATCTTCTCCCTGCCATTTTTTTGGATTCTGGCCCTGTCCAGAAAGATGCACATAGAGCGTCCCAGAGGTTCTGCGTTTAGAGTCAGAGTATGTGCAGACTGTGGCCCGGGTCATTCCTCCTGAGTGTTCTCTGAGTGGGAGCTAGAGCCTTCGGACTGGCGATCAGCGTCAGAAGTAGATCTTTCTTGTTCAGAGAGCTGCTCGCTGCTGGGTATGGAGTTCTTCTTCGGACGACCTTTTGGTTTAGTCGGTGACTCCAGGCCTCCTCCCTGCAACACCTGCAGGTCAAACATGAGCTCTGGTTTAGGTTCAATTGTGGTGAATTACAAAAAAAAAAAAAAAAGCTGACCTCTATGACCACAAATCATTATAGTAGTAGAATTATTTTATTGTGCTGTTGTTTTTTCATCTAAATACTCCACAATTTACATTCCATATAATACACACATTCATAAAAAGGTGGTAGATTCAGTTCCCTGCTAATAACAAGGATAACACAATAACACAGGCAACTGTTCATCTAATTTGGCCCTTATGCATGCAGGGTGAAGTATAGATTTCAGTATTAGTCAGTGCTATTCCATCCCATCCCACCAACATCTGTCAAAATAATACAAAGAAAAAAGATCCTATTCATTATCCTATTCATATATATACATATATATATATTTAAAAAATATATCATCATCATCATCATGTGGAAGTGAAACTTACTATTTTCTTCCATTTCATCCTTCTGTTCTGGTACCATGTTTTCACCTGCAGTTGACTGAGACCCAGAGATTCAGCAAGATCTATCCTGTGAGGAATGAACACAACAATAAATCAGTACATTTTTCAGACTTTAGTTTGTTTAAATCAATTCAAGAATTTGCCACTAAAACCTTAATTTTTCTGTTTAGAGGCATATAATATGCTTCTAATATCAGCTGCTCCAAGAATTAAAGTCATCAAAGCTTATAAAGTAGAGACTTATGTCATTTATCAATTATATCAATGAACAGCTAAAACTCATCAGTTTATATCAGCTCTCACTGTGACTGAATGATCTCCACACTTACCTATCAGGCGTGGACAGATACTTCTGCTTCTCGAAGCGCTTCTCCAGGCCCATCAGCTGCAGCTCAGTGAACACCGTGCGGCTCCGGCGGCCCTTCTTGGTCTTGCTGCTTCCGTCCCCTCCGTGCTCCAGCTTTCCGCGGAGGTGGAGGTCCAGCGGCAAGTGGTGAGACGCCGCACCGACCTGCAGGCCCGGAGCCGCGGACAAGAGCGGGGAGCCGAGCGGGGATCCCAGCGAGCAGGACAGCGGGGATAAGGGGAACTTGAGGAGGCTCGTCTGGTCGGCCTTCAGTACTGTGGGGGGACCGAGAGGGAACAAAGACACACACGGAGGGATTTGGTTTAGAAAATACTTTTAGGTTACATATTGTTTTTGTTGGTCGAAGCTAGTTAAGGCTGGTTTAGATGTACTGTAGCCTACAAGAAGCAGACAGATTAATGGGCCCTGGGGCGCTGCAGGGGTCAATGAAGAGGCTCCCAGCATATGAAAAATAACTATTTCACTAACAAGACGGAGGTTCATAAACTCTGAACTGTAGCTGTAAACATAAAGAACAAGGAAGCATCATAAGGCCTTTTTAATAAATATGAATATTCTGACTAATAAACAACACATATTAAACAATAACACCGAGGCCGTGTCAACGTCACGGAGCTGAAACGTTCAAAGACATCTGCATAATCATGTGATTAGTAACGCTATTTCATCTACATTTATGAACATGTTCTATTCAAATATTAAAACTAGATTCTCATTTATGATGATATCATGACTTCAAATGGCCCAGTCGCTCTAATGTCAACCTGATTTCATCATGAAAGAAATCAAAGCATGTTCTGTAGCCTGTTACAGTACGCCTTCTCACAGACACTCAAATAGATGTTAAAGATAATCTATCTCTAACATAAACACCTTCATTAAGTCTAATTATATTTTAAAGCGAGACTCAAATAAATAAATCCAGGCTATCCTGTTCTGGTTCTGTGTGAATAAGGTCTTTTTTTTTTTTTTTTTTTTTTTTTTTTTAAACGACTCACAGCTTTTGCACAACTGCATTTTGAAGGTGGACAAGATTTAGACACATAAACTATTAGGTTTTTGTTTTTAAAACACTGGGAGACAATTAAATAATTTGACATCTTCCACTCAGGATTTATTTTCATTTCATCCAAGAAGCGTTTTGGCAACACTGTAAAACCTCAAAGACAGTCGTGATTTTACGCACACACTTTCAAATATTAAAGACGCATCGGTCAACTTGTTTTGAACAGTTTTGCAGTATTTTTCATCCTAAAATAAGAACATACACTTTATACTACAAAACAAATTTATGCATTCTAATTATTTCCTTTATATTTTACTCTGTTGCACATCTGATTTTTGCTGTGTTACTGCAAATTATTAGCTTAGTGTTACTAGAGTCTCAAAAACAAATATTGCGGTGTTAATTAGTTAATTATTTAACACTGCAAGTTAATTATCATGCCTAAAAAACTTTTATTTTGAAATTCTATATGGTGCAACACGCTCCCTGTAATATTTGCAATTAATTATGAATCAAAATTTTGAATAAATATTATTATAATTAGTAGTAGTACCTAGTAATAATAGTTTTTGTATTATTATCTATTATCTTCGGTGCCTGCCGTTTTGCAGTATGAAAGCACTGTGACACAGCCGCCTCTTACCCAGCTGGTTATGGAAAGGCCGGGCGGACAGGAGAGCATGCACCCCGAATTTGAGGAGCTCCCCTGCCGGAGCCGACGCTTTGTGCTCCGGGTGGTCGGTCAGGATCTCCTCTATCATGAAACTCCTGTAGCGATGAGTTCTGTGATCCGGGTGAACTTCCGGAGGATAGTAATGCGCCCCCATGTCCAAAGGATGCTGCATAATCTGGCTTTGCGGTCACCTTTAAAGACACCAAGCGCGCACACCGATGATCAGTCCCTCAGTGGCCCAAACCAGCTCTCATATTCCCCCTGCGGTGCCTCTTTAGTCCGGAGATCAACACTGTGGATCAAAGTTATCCTCAGAGTCTGAATCGAACAAAAAATGTCAAACGCAGGTAGCCGACTTCTCTGCGCGTCTGTGCGTCCTCTTCGGGTTTTACGCGTTACTTAAGGCCCGATTTGATTCTGTTTGTAAAGAAAATCAGGAACCAAGAGCGAACATTTGACCAGAAACTCCCGAACCCGGTCGTGCTCATGCCCACTCGCTGTGTTGTGAGCCGCGGAGGTCGGAGCTATTTGTCAGCCGCCGAGCGCGTCACCTTGGCAGTGAGTTGAGGAATAAGCTTTGGGTTTTATGAGTCTCGTCATAGCTCCACCTCTTCTCAGGGTCTGTCTGCTCGTTGCCTGCACCGAGCCAAAGTTACATGCAGAGCCGCACCAGTCCTGCATGGATTTATATGCGAAAGGGGAGAAAATAAGGATCTGAAAGGACGGACATATATGCAGGTGACTTTACAAGTTATAGGGCATTAGTCTGATGATGATGATGATGATGATGATGATGATGATGATGATGGTGAGGAAGCTCAGAATAGAACATATGTTTAATAATATTAAGGCTTGCCGTACATGGCTTATATATATGAATTTACAGGTACAACGTGCGTCTGTTTTTGCAAAGAAATTACTCAAGAAATCATCTTTTTTCCTATATTTTGTGTCTGTTTGATAACCCAACACGTAATGTAACATGACGTAATTATGCCTGGACATGTAATGGTGTATGATGATATTAGGGACTAATTAAACCTCAGCTGATGGTTTCAGTGTTTCACTCCGTGCTGTCAGGCCCAATGAAGCCACTGAGGCAGTTAGAGGAAATATATCATTGTAGAGGTCACAAGACCTACTCCTGAACACCCCTGGGATTTTTTTTTCTTTGCGGTTATTTGGCCCAAAAAATTGTGAAATATCCCCCATAGCGTATTTTTAGTATTTCTCAGGGCTGCTTTGAGAAAAGCTCTGGCCTTTAAAAAAAAGTCAAGTCTGTGGCTGAAAACCTGAAAGAACCCTTGAAAGGTTTAAAAGTTGTTGTCTGTTCAGATTTTATCTGATTAAATCTTATTTTGTTTTGACCTTTTTCTTTAAAATATGTATGACATGACACATATTCAACACAACTCACAACACAATAAGAACACAATTCAGAACAGGATACTGGGTGCAGTAATACCTTACTCAATCTTTATTGTAACACACCAGTGAAAAATATACCTATACATCTCAAAAATGGTACCAAATAAAAGCAGTATAAAATGCCGTGATGTAAGGGGGCAAATTACAAGAGGAATATTGCAGTTTTAAATGTGTAGGAAGGTGTGAGCTAAATGCTGAATGATAAAATATAATTGTGACATAGTAGAGGGTTTCACAGGAGTGAAATCTGGAGAACACAACTTCATCAGAAGGAGTATTTTCCCATGGAAAGCACAAATATGACTGACTTTTTACACTAACATAACAACCACTAAGTACCAATAGAATAGGAGAATTATGGGATTAGAGTCATAGTTTCCAATATTTCAAACTGTTTTCTTAGCTTAGCTTTTAATATAATCCCATAATGCTAAATGCAGTTTTGAATCTGTGGAGGCATGTTTAGGTATGTTTGAATGGTATGTAAAACCATGAGTCCTCCAAAAGAAATTATATTGTGTAATAATGTTTCACACAAAGTGAAGTTTGTGAGACAAACACGACAAACCAAAATAAAGTTTAAAGCAAATTGAGCTCTTGCAATATTCAAACAAAGCATCTTTAGTCATATATAAAAATGATAAATGAACTAGGTCATGTGAATTTGCATAAAGTCGCTCGTCACAGCTTTTTAAAAAGGTATTTAAGAGGCTCTTTCCATCCCACAGGCCACCTCACAGTCTGACAAGTCAATCACATATTCTGCCCTAAAAATGTGAAAAACTAATCTTGTCTTTAGGATCAACTGCTGAGTTACAGTAATGGATTTGCTCAAGTTGTTCAAACATGATGTACATGTTGCCAGAAGTGTGTTTTCAGCTCCAGTTGAATTAGCAGGCATTGTTGGAACATATCTTCCTCTGGTGGTTACTTCTGAGAATGCAAGGAGAGTGAAGCTTCCCCGCCAGAAGATGAAATACACAATACTCAAGTGGTAATACATGCTACATTTGACAGAATATGTATTATCAATTTTTATTGGCCATTCTTTCAGTGCTTTCCCACTCACCATAGATTGGGAATAAAGACTGGGATCACCTGCCACTTCCACAATTTATTTCCTTTACCCTCCTGATCTGCCACTTGCAAACACTACGTATGTAATTTGCACATTGTGGATATTTTACGGCAAGCACCGATTTCACTGCTCCAGTCTTTTAAAATTCATGATATATTTGCACACTATGTACTGTACATTTAACACATTTCACATATTCTTACTTTTCCTTTTGTACACAGTCTATTTGTTTTTTTTATTATGTTACATATTTATCATTTTTTGTTATTACACTTTTCATTTTTTTTTTACCTTGTTACCTGATGTATCTTTTTTGTTTGTCTTATTGTTCTGACATGGAACAAAACAAATTTCTTGTGTGCATGTACTTGATGAATAATGTTTTGTGCATATTAGCCTAATCTTCCATATTCTTCTGAATATAGAATAATCCCAAGACAGTACAAGTATACTGTATGCATGATTTTTGACTGGCATCAATATGTATCACAAAAATGGAGATGGATATTATTATTATATTTCGATGTTTGCATTAGGGGTGTGCCTGAATACAAATACGTTATTCGGCAAAGCACAAATAGTGTTTTGTTTTTGTTTTTTTACGAATATTTGTTTCATACAAATATTTCAAAAATTATTTGATTTCAGGAAGAAAAATAAAACATGTCAAAGACCAGCGTGCAGGTCGGTTGCTTCGCTATCTCAGTGTCTCTCCTCTGCTCCGCTGTGACGTATCAGTAGGTCTCAGTGAGGGGAGTCACATCCACCTGCTACATGACGCATATTTCCTAATTTGGACATCAGTCCCAGAGTTGGGAGTGTTGCCCAGAGATAAAGCTGAACTACTGACACACGCTTCATGAACAAGCTTCATGAACACTTATTGTAACACTTTAATTTTCTAAAATTAAAAGCATAATAAAAACAAAAACAGGATTTTTAAGCCTCTGTCCACTTTTATTCAAATACAAATACAAATAATTTTGCTGCCTCAACAAATACAGATACAAATACAAATACTGGGCTCTCTGCACATCACTAGTTTGCATGTGTTCTGATTGAGGCTCAGCACTAAAGCATACAGTTTAACGCAGATCATAACGCAATGCATGTTATCTAGCATGCATAATTCAACCAAACAAACAAATTTGTTACTGCAATCCAAAATGCCTTACAGATGACTGTCAAGCTGATAATAAGTCAGTACAAATATAAACAGTAAAACAAATGCACACAAGAAATAAAAATGATGACAACAGGCCTGCAAAAATGAGAATCAGCTGTTTGGACAAGTGACCACACAGTTGTGGGCTTGTTTGATTTCTTGCGGTAAAGTCAGAGAACTCTCATGTCAGTACGGAGCGGTTCTGTAGGTCTGAACCTCCGACAGAGAACACAAGGGGAAAATCACTTGAACAAAACTTTGACAAACATTTTAAATGTATTAAGTTTGCCTGATTCTGTGACATCCTCAAAGGCAGTGTGTAGACTGTTCCTTCATTTTGTCATTTTGACGAATAAACAAGAAACGTTGCTGTCACTTCACACAGAGACTAAGGGCCCCCTGCGTGACCTCTGGGCTCCTGGGTCTGTTAGCTGTCTTATCCAATCATCAGCACCCTTAATTCACAGTCTTTAGTGATTAGTCATTGCTTGAGGAAAACCTGTCCTGCATGTGACTTTAATGCAAAAGTGTAATTTGTAAAAAAAATAAAAATAAATAAATAAAAAAGAAGAAGAAGAAGAAAGAAAAAAAAATCACATCTTGTCTGTATTTATCACTTGGCAAGAATGACTGCTGTCTGTGCGCCACTCTTCCTACACCACAGTCTGTCCGAATGAAGGAAAACACTTTGATTATTTGTCTTTTGCCTCTCATACAGTAGTGACTGTGCACACCTTTGTTCATGTGGATGCCATTTACATTTCAGCATGTTTCATATGGAATCCAGTCAGTGCCATTGATGACTTAAAGTACTATATTACAATACGGAGAAGTATTACAGCCCTTACACAACTATGGTCACTCACACAGGTGTTTCCATTTATTTTGCCGGGTGACACCTCTTCTCTCACTTTCTTGTTAGTTTTGTTGAACGCATCACGGTAGAACAAATGACACCTTTATCATTCTTATAAGTGTATAGGGTTCTGTAACATCATGTATATTCCAGCATAGCGCTGCACGATGTTAACCTGTGCAAAGGTCTAATCAACATCAAGTGAAAACACCTGTGTAGGTGTGCAGGGCCTTTAGATAGTAACTAACTTATTGTTATTTTACAGCTGTGTCATGATGAGCAAAAAGTCTAATCAAAATAAACACTAATTCTATTACAGATAAAGCTTTTTAAAAGGATATATCGACTGTTTCTGAAAGGTTATGTCAATGTTAAAGACAGCAAATGTGTAAAACATGTAAATAAAGAGGTCACTACATCATGCTTAAATTTCCGCTTGATGTCCAAGAGGAATTCTGTAAATGTGTCCATCTTGTCACCAGATCCACACTGGTAAATTATCTGATTTGCAACACTGATTGTTCATGAATGCAGCCTGTATTTCACTCAGTGTAACAGAATCAATGTAACAGCTTATTTTAGTTTGATACAGAGGAAAATTTACAGCCTGCTGATACTGATTACAAGCTTATTACAGTTCTTCAAATTGCATTTTGTAAGCAAACATTTTCAGATGTTTGAATGATCAATGTGGTCCACACTTGTCTGTCAGCCATTGTTGTTTTTCAGTTTTCTGTTCCATAGCCTCCAGATAGTCATTTATAATTCAACTCAACGGCAGTATTTGAATCAGCAGCCACTAGGCTGCACCAGAGGACCTCATAATAAAGAAATACCATCACGCAACAGTCCTCTTTTTTCTGGGACCTGTCAGCCAGTTGTAGCAGAAGCAGTGTTTTAGTTACAGGCTGAGCACTGTTTACTACATGGGTTTGGAGGAGAGCCTTTTCTTTCAGACATATTACCTCAGCAGAGAATTCAATCATACACACAAACAACAGTGAAAAGCAAACTTTATATATTTCATAATGTGTTAGGATGATAATTGGACAAGTCAACACAAGGACAAAAACAAAGTGCATAAAATAAAATGCCGTTAAGCACAAAAAGACGATGATCATTATTAGATGATTATTATTAGGTCATTATAAAGTCAAGAGACTCAGTCTCTGCAAGAGTATGTAACTACAGTACCACAGTATTCCTTAATCTTGGATTACTAGGATTTTACAGTCATTTGAGGAACACAAACAAACAAAATAATTGAAAACAAAGTATAAGAATTAAAATTTAGAGATGAATTAATAACTAAAAACTAATCATGAATCACTTTTTAAAATACAAATACAGATAGAGTTGTTGCACAGAGACCCAAAAAGTTTTGTTTTCACTGTCCTGTTAAAACTATATCAATGTAATTTTAATCATGCACAAAGGTTCAGTATTTTTTGATGACTAAATCCAAACTATCAGCAGACGATAGTAAAAATGTGCATACGGAGCGATGTGTTTGGTCACGTGACGTAACGGCACCGTTCTACATGACAACATGTCAGGTTGCTAAGTTAGCTAGTGAGCTAGCTTCACTTAGCTGACCAAATGATGTGGCTAGAGGAAAAAACCGCTTTGCTACGTGCCAACGATAAAACAAGCATGGCTTCAGAGAGATGAATTGACTATGTCAGAAATTCTAGACAAAGCCCTGGACTCAGAGGACAGGAAAACGGTAAGTTAGGCCTTTTTTAAAGCTACTATGCTAGCTTTACTTAACACAGTACTGTAAGCTAATTAGCCTTAAGTCTGCAGCTTGCAGCATCAGCACCAGACACCCTGCTGCAGGGCTAACGTTAATGTTACACAACCTAACGTTATTCTCTCCCTGCATAAAGAAATGTTGCGACTTTAAAACCAACGAGATGTGAACTAAGATATGACATAAATAACGTTACGCAAAAAACTGACATGAAGCCACTAAGAGAAAAACCTGCTTATTAGCTGAGTGAACTGGACAAACGTTGATGTGGAAAATAAGAAGAGAGGAACCAGTATCAAGCAACCTATGACAGCATCAATCTCTCTGCTATACAGCAGACACTGTCAGGTTATTAGGAGCAGCGTTATGATGATATTATCACGTTTTTACCTGCAGTCAGAGGAGGTGATAGAGTATGTGGAGCGTCATTATAAAGAGGGCTATTCATGCCGAGCAGTGACTGTAATATTATTCTTCAGTATCAGCAAAATGTGACATAGATACTGGGATTTAAAAGAATGGACTTTTACCTCTGTTGATGCATGCACCAGTTCTCCGTCACCATCATCTGGATTACTTGCATTAAAATATGAAGTTTGGTATCTAAGATTTCGTAATAGTTTTGCTCCTATTTAGACCTCTGTCATATCGAAAGCACAGATGTACCTGATAACTTTAGTGAGGGCTATTACCCATTTAAGTGTTCCAGTCAGGCATGTCAATAAGTCAACATGAACAGTACCTAGTCTTTGAACTGGCGCACTTAAATGTAGCTATGATCTGCTATGACAAATCCTAGGCTCTGTCCAAAATCACTCCCTGTTTACTATATAGTGCACTTTATTTGCTTATTGTTTATTGTGCCCTTACAGGACAGGTCTACAACTTTTCAAGTCTGTCTTAAAACAATAGCCAGGAGCCCAAATGAACATTGAAATATGTTTTTCTTGCCATAATCATTCCTCCTGTACATACAGACCATTATAAGATCCCTTCATAATGCACTTATAATGTAAGTGATGGGGACCAAAATTCGCTGTCCTTCTGTGCAAAAATGTATTGAAAAGTTTATCTGAAGCTAATATGAAACTTCCATGACTTGTCCAAATCAAATCAAGTAGATATCTGTCAACATTAGTCTTTGATGATGACGCAAAATGATGGTGACTGTTAAAAGTCCAAAGTGGTCACTATAGAACGGAGTCTATTATATGGGGAATAGTGAGTGATCAAAGGATTATAGTCACATATCTGCTGTTTAAGATTCCTCTAGTTTGACTGGCTGTTAATTCTAATGTTTTGTCTGCTGAGTTTTTATTTTCTTCATTCCGCATTTAGTGTATGTCATGTGAGAGTTATTGCAATTACAATTACAATTGATTAGAACTTAAAGGTGCTATATGTACGAATTTTAGTTCAAAACACTCCAAAATTAACTAAAATTATCAACAGAATGTGAAGAAATAACAGTTTTGACACTATGTCGAAGACGTCTGTGCATTGTGTTGCAGAGATATACTGTTATATAAGTTAGCATGCTAATCAGCTAGCCACGGACCATCCTGTCTCTTAATACCACTGAGTACATCAAGAGGCGATATTATTCACTGTAGCGTCCAGTCTGCCCTCAGTCTAACATGAGAGTATGAAGTAATGCAGCCCTGAGGGTGTATTCTAACCTCTTGTCGGTCATCACACCAACCAGAAGCGACGGTGGAGATTTTTAGCCAGGCTAAGCTGTTGTCATTTTCATTCTAGGACCATTATTACATCACTTTATTAAGTTCGAATATTTTTTCAAGCGAGAAAGTAAGCAATTAAAATCCAGATATGTGGTCAGTTTATCCAAATAACACCTGTTTGTCAATCTGCTCAATCGTGTGTCCTGATTTTCAACTGCAGCTGTTAAGGTTGCTAGGAGACAAGAGTGGCGCTTTGTGACGGAAGGGTAAGGGTGGAAACAGCTGGTGACGCAAATAAGAAATCCTCTGTAGACCAGACTGTCTCATTTACCAATGTTCGGTTTGGCCTCTGCGGTCTACGAAGGACACGCCTTTGTAGACCGCGTCCTTCAAAGCATGCGGCCCCTGAATTGGGACAGAGCTATTATTTGCTCTGTTCACTTGATTAGCTATTGAGAACATCTGTTCCTTACCTGTAACTAGTATCCCTCGTAAAACATTTGCTTACTTTACACTGAACAAAATCCACGAGTGAAACATTTGCAATCAACCCTTTCTGCACTATCTGCACAAATGTCCTGTCATTTCTAAATCATGCTTTCTAGATATTTCAACTCAGCACAAACATTTAAAAACAAACGGACTTATGCACCTGGTTTTAAGGGCGATATATATTTGATCTCATCACTTTGTGTGATGTTCGATGCTACCAGGTGGTGAGGGGAATTGATTGTCAAATGATTATCAAAACACACCACTAGACCTCTGCTGGATTTAGGCTAGTTTTAGCATTCTTGCTGAATGAACACCTGGGAGAACAATTAACAAGCTCATTAGCCACAGAATAAATACCAGCACTACTCAGCATCCCACTCCCCATTTACTGTGTTAAGAGTGGGATTCTACGCATGCCACTGTGACTGATAGCCTTGCTGTAGTGTCATGAAGACCATTTATTTGGCTGGTATGCTTTCTGTCTCACTAGAATTCTTTCAAACACATTGTCACAGCTTAAACATAGTGTGAAAAGCACCATCTCGTTGGCCATATTTCTTTATTAGCACACTCAGTGGAAATGCCTCTCACATCCCACACTCATTAGTTACATCTCTGAAAGATATCTCAGCCTTCACACCATTTTCTCATATCCACCAACACTCTGGCTTCCCAGTGGAAACAACACAAGCTTATGGATCTACCACAAATATGTAAAGCATTTAAGTTAATTTAATTTGGTCTTAGTATGCGGCTGAAGGGATTTATTTTTGGTCACTGCAATTAGCTCGCTTTCATGTAATTGTTAATATTTGATGTGCATACGTCACATTGGTCATGAAGAACACCTTCTCTTTCACCACCTTGTTACCAAGAGCTTCCTATAAACACTGCCAAATGGTGTCAGGCTCCAGTTGAACTGATTGGATAGGTGTCTTTCCGGCCACAATATTGGAAGCACTTCAGCTGCTGTTATACTATGTTTTGGTGCCATATCAGTTTGTAACAAGAAGTGTGGATTACAATGTAAAAGAAGTCTAAAAACAGTTGTGGATGGAAAACACAGGTTCTTACTTTACACCATCAATTATTCATAGACTACAGGAGCCTGACTCTGTAGTACATTGTGACCTAAACGTGACCTGTCTCTGAAATTGCAGAAAATGCTGTTAAATGACAACTTTTGTCCAAGCAACAGACCAAAATCCCCAAATACTGAATGTACTTTAATGCTAGACAAGGAAAATCAGCCATTTCTCCCATTTAAGAAGCTGGAACCATCAAATGTTTGACACTTTTGCTTGAAAAATGACTTAAATGATTAATTGTTTATCAAAATAGTTGCAGATTAATTTTCTGTTGATCGACTAATTGATTAATCGACTAATTACTGCAGCCTTAACTTTGATTTATGAGCAAATACCTGCAAAAACATTAGCATGTTAGCATTGTCATTGTGAGCATGTTAGCATGCTGAGAGAAGCATTTAGCTCAAAGCACTGCTGTGCCTATGTGTAGCCTCAGAGAGCTGCTAGCATAGCTGTAGACTCCAAGACTTGTTTTATAAATGACTTCAACAAGTAAATGATTATCAAAATCATATTTTCTGTCTGTTGACTTATCATTTAATCAGGCAGTAGTTTCAACACTAGTTTAATGCAACAGATGCCCCGACTAAATATACAGTATTTTCCTAGCAGGCACACAAGAACATGAACCAAGCATTAGCATAGTTTTGTAAGGTTTGCACATTCACAGTGCAGAAGGGTTAGAGTCTCACCTTGTGAGTCAAGGTGAAACTGTGATTTGTGACATGAAATTGCTACATACAGGTATACATAAGAGTAGAGAGGAAAATGAGGGTAAAAAATACTTAAATGTAAATAATCATTGAGATTTTTGATAAGTTAGGAAAAGTGCTAATGCTATCAGTTTGTGAAACTGTCTGAATGCAATCAAGTACAAGTGATCATGCAGACTCCTTTCGCTTTGTTGACACCATAAACAGTTTTATCAAAGAGGAAGGAGAAGGCAAAGGTCAAGGAATCATTTGCCCATCAAAAAGTTAGCATGTGGAGATCCTGCTCAATTGTTAATGGGTCACAGTGAGGCAGAGAGCTGTAAAGGTGCAGAGTTTCACTCCTGCAACACCAGTCAGCACAGGTGATGAAGCCCATTAGGGCTGTGGGTGAAACGTGAGAAACACGTCCCCAGAGTTAAATTGACACTCTGGGTGATCTGTGACACAACTCTGATATCAGGCTACATAAATCAGATGCGCAAGTCAAGAAGTATTGCTCTGCAGTTACACAATAGCAGGTGGATGTGTTCATCTGAATAATTGATACATGTGGCATCAGTCTCTTAAAAATGCAGGAATTAGCCTAATAAAAAAACTAGCCTATAGCAGTTTAAGATATTACTATAGACAACAACTGATGAAATATGCAGGTAGACCTCCAGGCTCAGTGTGAAGGGGAGCTAATGAGGCTGTGCATGCTCATCTTGAAGCCTCTCCACTTGCCTCGTGTGGGTGATGCTGAAGTCAGTGCCGTTTGTAACTCAGCACCTTGGATCTCGAATGTGCTCCTCGCTCCCACTGTTGTCCCCAGGCCACGCCCAGCTGCTCCCAGAGGTGCGGCGGTCAGACTGACACATGAGCTGCTGACATGGTGGCTCAGTTTGCACATTTCCCTTTCTCTCCTGGGTTATCCTGCCAGGCAACACCACTCACGCTCCTCATATCTCATTTGTGTTGTGCACCTTGTGACTGTTTGCGCTATCAGCACAACCCTAGCTTGTGCTTGTAAGCTGATTTTTTTTTTTTTTTTTTTTTTCATCTGCCTTTGACACAATGTTTATCCACACCTCTCAGCCCCTACCATGGCAGCTGGTGTCAGCATACTGAGTGACCTGCCTTACTCCATGAGTGGAGCCCACAGTGGAGAGATGGAGACAGGTAGGAGAGCTCTGCAACACATACACACAACACAAAACTGCAGTTTTTATTTGCAAAGCACAGGATTATAGACTTGAAATGGTTTAATTCAGTGAAGTTTTGTCACCTGTTCATATGATGATGATGTTGAAATGAAACAGAAGTCAGACAAGATTTTATTTTATTTGGAATCATGAGCTGGCAATTTGCAGGGCAGCTTTGTCATCGAGACAAAACTTGTAGGTGAAACAAACCATACATGTTATCTCAGATTTTATGCACAAAACTGATTTATTTATTATGGTATGTAAGGTCCACAAAATTGATATTGTATACTAATGAATTAAAAGTGGTCCGCAGGTCTATTATCTCATTAGAATGGTTGCTAAGATATGTAATAATAACTACAGCAGTTTACAGGTTAAGAAAACCTTTTCACTTATATTACATCAAATAATATAACCAGCAGTATCTTGTCAGTATTGATAGTGGTTACCAGTGCTCAGTGAATGAAACATCTGTTATGTATGTGATGAATAAAACAGACACAGTCATGTATTATTGCATGCCATCATTGGCTATCCTAATTGAGATTGAATATGTTAATATTGCATTCTGGGAAAAATTTGTATAATTGATAGATTTAAAATCTTTTCAGTGTGGTTAGTCTCCACTGGAACCAATTGACTGGTTGACCATCTTTAAAACTGGTGCTTAGTGGAGGGTAACAATAAAACACAACATATCTCTTGTTATATGTTGTATTTTAATTGACACATTTGACTAATAAACAAAAGAAAACCCAATCATGATTTCTTAAATATCGTACTATATACTTGACGTTGACGTCCTTTCTAAAATATTCTAATATTCATTTTTTATAAGACGGTTCAGATAACCCGCTAACAGATTGAAAAAATGCAAACTGAACATTGTATTGTTGCTGATCTTCTATGTATTCTATGATCATAGCTTGTGCAGCCAGTCATCTCCTTTCTGTCTCGTCTCTCGTCTTTGCTTTTAGTCAGTCTGCCTGCTGCTCCCACACACTGAGAGCCGCAGTGAGTCAAGAGTATCGTTTCACCTTTTGGCTTCAGTTTGATGGACTGGCTGCTGAGTTGTTGAGCTAGCTTCGAACACAATATCAGCGTTACAATTACATGTCTTAACCCGGCGGGTACAAGTCCTCCTGTTGTTACAGCTCCTCTGTCGTTGACATTCAAGTACAGAAATGAATCTATGCATGTATGTAATAAGATAATGACTGTAATTATTACTGTTTATTGTTACAGTTGAAGTAGTAGCAACTAAAAGTAGTAGTATTTTAATGTTGGTGTTGAAACAACAAGCATATAATTTAGTTCAGTGGATCAGTAGAAGAATGACTATAAGAATTGATTTACTGTTAAAGTCAGTTATCAAGTAAAATAACAAATATTTACTTGTTCTGCCTTTTCAAAATATGTCTGTTTTCTTACTTTTCTTAATTTTATTTTGTTAGCTCATCATTTAATTGACTATTGGGCTGACAAAACAATCATTTTTATAATAAATCACTTTAAATCATTGTTCACAAAAAGAAAAGAATGAATCAAACATAATATCAATATCTTATAATAAAAAGATAACTTCAGGCCTAGAAAATTACAAGCAGTTTTCAAAATGGTGTTTTACATAAACATAGATAATAGTATTATTCACATCTATGTGCATTTTGTGTTACATAAACTATCTGTCTACTGTTGCTAATCTAAAGCAGAAGGTGTTTGATTGTGTGTTGGAGGCTGTTCACCACCAGATGTACATCCTTTTAAGCAAGCAGCCACGACATTTTCCTCTTTCAGTTACAAGCCACCTGCCTCAGATCTGTGCGATGTGTGTGTGTGTGTGTGCGCAACATTCGCCCCCATCTACCTCCCACTGACGACTTTGGAGATGGTTGTCATGGTGACACTTCAAATGCTGCTGATGAACTGATAGGTTGTATTTGCCCCTGTTTGCCAAGGGGTGATTGTTGTGATGATTCACTATGGGCACAGAGCTGTGGAGTCTTTGTTAGGACAGAGATGCTCGCACTGCATGCAGCAGCAGCAGCAGCAGCACAGCACGGACTGTAAGATGCAGCAGCAGCGAGGCCGGCACTCCTTAGCCGGGGAGATGACAAGCAGCGCGAGGAGGCACGACCGCAGGCACTCTGCCTCGGACATCCTGCTGAAGGTCCTGCAGCGCAGACGGAGTTCTGCCCTGGAGATCCTCTCCTCCTCCTCCCAGAGAGTGATGGTGGCTGTCAGCGTGAACCAGACTCAGCCTCTCACTGAACGCAAGACCAGGAGATGTAACAACACTGAGGAAATAACTAGTGTTTTAGCATAGAGAATTTTCAGCTGCTAATGTTTGGATCAAGCATTGATGTCTGCTTGTTTTTTCATTAGCTTGTTTTATTTTTCCACAGCCAACACGAGGATCCCTACAGCAAAGTACACCAAGATGGGGGAGACCTTGAGGCATGTCATCCCGGGTCACATGCAGTGCTCCATGGCCTGTGGAGGGAAAGCTTGTAAATATGAGAACCCCTCTCGCTGGAGTGATGAGGAGCAAGCCATCAAAGGACTGTACTCGTCCTGGTACGTTGGGCTCCACTGCCTTTCATACAGCCCTCAGTGCTCATGTTCTTTTCCCCTCAGCGCTGTGCTGTATCAATGCGGGTCACTGACGTCCACATCAATAGTTCCATGACAAGTCAATAGTCCTGGTTTTTGCTTTGCACTATGATCATGTCACTGATTTTAAAATGGAATAATTGATGGAAAATGGAAAATAAGTGAGATTTGTAGTTTAAGAGCATCAGTATGTTTGCAGGGTGTTTGGATGTCTCTCCTGGTATCTTGAGCTCTTGAAAATCATGTTTTTACTTTGTGATAAAGTAAAAGCACAGAAATTGCCTTCTCTTGCTAAACAGCCCTAATCAAACACTTACCTATGTTTATGATTTTGCTCAACTGTCTAATTTTTAATATCCTCCACTTACAGGATTACTGACAACTTGCTAGCTATGGCAAGGCCTTCCACTGAAATCATAGAGAAATATAATATAATTGAACAATTTCAAAGGTACAGTAGTCTCCTTCTTTCATGTGTGTTTGAATTCAGATGTATTGTCATGTGATTCTTTATTAACATTTAGATTGAAATGAGTGAAATGGAGATTGGGTGAATGGTTTGCTCCAGCTGTCAGATGTCAGTGGATATTATGGTCTGTTGCGTTAACACTGACTGGGGCATGTTGCTGTGCTCAGGTGTGGTTTGAAGACGGTCATTAACCTGCAGCGGCCAGGAGAACACGCCAGCTGTGGCAACCCACTGGAGCAGGAGAGCGGTTTCACTTATCGACCTGAAACTTTCATGGAAGCAGGCAGTGAGTGTCATCAAACAGTGAAACACACCAGTGTGGATACACTGTATGTAGTGGTAATTTGATTTACAGACAAGGTTACATCAAAGTTCAGAAAAAAAAAAAGAAAATCCTGGTTGTCTTTGGTGATGTAAACATGAAGCAATGGAGATATAAATTGTGAAAATGAATTTTAATGCAATTATGTATAGTGTCACATTTCCATTTTTCAAAACACTAGTGCTAGTTGTATCACTCATACTAGTTCTTAGAGCTTAGTTGTTACCTAATGTTTACCTACTGCTAGATGTAACTGTTGCTTAGGTGACTGGTACCCAGTAAACAAAATTAGCTTACTACAAAAAATCTGGCTGAGTAAGTGAGTAGAAGATTAGATAATGGAGTGACAGATAATGGACTGACATTTTTACCTGACCAAAATGCAGCATGAAAAAACAATGGTGTAAAAATTGAATTCATTATGTAAGTTGGTCCCACTGCTTATAAAACTTATATCATTATAGCCTTAAATCTGCTCTAATCAATGTTTCTTTTTTATTAACAATGGATCAAATGACTGAGGATAATGTGAAAAAGGTCACTCTACAGTCCTCCTCAGGTTTACAGAGCCTATTTTGGATCATTGTTTTAGTGTTTCTGGACCTGTAACTTTGCTTTCATCGACCTCATTTCCAGCAGCAGCAGGCAGCGCTTTTCAGCAAAAAAAAAGCTCCGACTGCATATTGTACACTGCATCCCCAACAACAAATGGCAGACAGAGTTAGCGACTAACTGGTGAACATAGTGGAGCGTTTAGCAGATATTTCCCTCAGGATATTGGTGGAGACCAAAGCAAAGCTAAAGAGAGTGAATATTGGACTTATATTCACCAGGTGGACCAAAACACAACTCCAAATGAATGATAATGTTGCTCCATGGCTGCTGGATATGTTAATTGTTGCAAATGCAGTCATTTTAATAACTTAACAAGATGTTAATAACAGTTTTTCACCACCTCTCTGACTAAACAGACCTAAGATAATACTTCTAAACCCGGGGAGAAATATTTGTTATGTACCATTAAAGAAAGTAACACAATAATTTGGCTCAACTGAACAGCTAGCACTAAGGAGATAGCAGATGAACTTGTCCATTAATGCCTCTGGTTCCATTAAAACCATTATTTTGGATGTTTTGTTCCATGTTGCAATATTGTGGTGACTTTGTGTTACCACAGATATTTTTAGAAACAGAGTTACATATTAGTAAAGCAGTCATGAGCTGAAACCTTCCTTTGCAGTAGGAAGCACTGAAAAAGTAGTGAGGACATAAAGGTAGAGTCAGTCATTCTGGAGGAAGATATTTGTGTGATTTAAACAGCTGTCTGCTCATATTACACTTCACTAAACACAACAGAAACAGACTCGGAGTATAAAAGAAACACACGGTTTGAGACTTTCTATGTGAATTGGCCACGGCCTCTCTCTCACTCCAGTTCACCAGCCCTCCCCCACCATTCAATGTCCTCTCATGTCCTCACACAGACAGCTGCTCCAATGAATTCCTCCTGTCCTGTGCACGAGCATGAACACTTGCTGCTGATTGGCTGGAATAGTGTCGTGTGGCTCGCTCAGAGCAGTGTTTACATGCCCATTTACAGAGCCAGTGCTGTGTATGAACACCGGATTTTTTTTCAGCGCAGACACAGAACAGACAGCTAGCGCACCGTCAGGAGATATTCACAGAATTTGACAAAAAGTGTATTGGATTAGAATTGCTGACTCTACCTTTAATATTTAAACTAAATTATGGATTTATTTATAGATATGTGGTGCAACTCTGATCTGTATTAGGGAGATCTCAGAGCTACACACATTTGTACAAGGTGTAGAGGAGACAGCATGACTAGAGAACAGTGGTAGAAAATGAATCTCTGTATAACACATTTCATCTGTTGCACATGTTGCCCCCCAGTATCTCAGCATTCTGAATGAGAGTGGTAGCAGGTGTTAGATGAGACTAAGGTAGGTTGAACATTTTCCTCAGCACCATCAGTGTTATATTTTTGCCTTCATCCGGAATGTGATGTGGTTCCTAGTAACCAAGTAATTACTGAGGGATTCCATATATGTCTTCGGAGGATCAGGCTTGATTCCTCCTCCTAACAAGCTCTCCTGAGATCTTTACCCAAGTCACCTCATCAGAGCATCAGCTGCATTTTGAACACTGTTGAACCTCCAGTATCAACACAGGCTGCTTATCTCGCTGTAGGTGTTGCTCAATTCATGTCCAGCTTAGGTCATTTTAAACAAACAACTTCGTAATTCAGTGTTAAATAGTATTTTTCTGAATTTGTGTATTTCAGTCTATTACTACAACTTTGGTTGGAAGGACTATGGTGTGGCATCTCTTACTACAATCCTCGACATGGTGAAAGTCATGTCATTCGCTGTCCAAGAGGGGAAAATGGCTGTCCACTGCCATGCCGGTCTTGGAAGAACAGGTTTGTAACTCCAGCAATGAATCAGTTACTAAACACCATCCCCCAACAGCATTTGTTCATTCATAGCTTATCAACTGTAACAAGGTACAACAGTTCTGTCAAGCTTTACATGTTGATGTGTACACGGGTGAAGCATCTGAACAGGGTTATGTTACAATGAAACAGTCTTCAGGTATCACAATACTAAGTCTAACTAGCTCTACTCTGAAATACAAGAACAATGCTGTTGCTAATTTCCACGTCGTCTACCTGGATCATCTGCTGGTGATGATGCTGACTTTTTGCCTTGAACAAGCAGCTTTAGCCTCAGTCTTTTAGTATCATATCCATCCTATCCAAATTGCATAGTTAAGACCCACAGTGGTGTTAAACAGAGTTGGACACAGTCTCTAACTGACTCGTTTAGAGGTTTAATACTGTATAAGCCTGAACAGAACACTTGACAGGCTCAGATCCTCATTCATGCTTGTAAAAATATCATCATTTTGTGTTTTTCCCCATGCAGGCGTGTTGTTGGCGTGTTACTTGGTCTTCACGTCCCGGATGAGCGCTGACCAAGCCATCCTGTTTGTGCGAGCCAAGAGGCCCAACTCCATCCAGACTAGAGGCCAGCTGCTGTGTGTCAGGGAGTTCGCTCAGTTCCTGGTTCCTCTCAGAAGTGTTTTCTCCTGCGCAGAACCCAAAGCGAGCGCCGTCACCTTGTCTCAGTACCTTACCCGGCAGCGCCACCTGCTGCACGGCTACGAGGCGCGGCAGATGAAGAATGTGCCAAAGATTGTCCAGCTGGTGTGCAGGCTCCTCGTCGACATCGCAGCGAACCGACAGATGGTGATCGAGGACGAATGGCTGGAGATCCCCGACCTCACAGCCGAAGTGGAGAAGACTGTGTCTCAGCAGGCCCTTCAGCAGCTTGGGAAGGAGATGAGAGGGAAGGGGATCCCTGTGCCACCTTGTTCATCTAATCCTCTCAGCCCACCAGCTCTACAGTCCAGACCTCCTCACGATCAACCTCTTGCCAGTGACAATGACCTCGACCCACTCTGGAGGCAGCAGGATGCAGAAAGCCATCTGAGATCTTCTCTGTCCAACAACAAGCGCCTCAGTTACAGCGACTCTGTCCTTCACAAACTCGGAGCACGGCAGCACCATTTGGCAAGTCTGATGAGCAACAAACTGCCAATCAACTGCCTGATTAAACGTTCCTTGTCTCATAGCAGCCTTACAGCTCGTAACGCACCCAGGTTTTGTGACCTCTTTCCTCAGGATATTTTCAGCAGCATTCAGGACCCGATTTCAGAAGCAAAACAAGACACCAGATCCTCAATTTTAATAAAGCAGCTTCATAAGGGGCATCAGAGTTTGTCTCTTGATCTGTCTGAGCAGGGGAGAAAAGCTCATTGTAATGCCACACTGCCAGCTTTGTCAACCAAGAGCAAACTGGTAGCCAGAGAGGAGCAGCCGGACGCGGATGTGTCAGCAGGTGGAGGAGCAGGCGGAGGGCAGATCACAGAGGTTCCCTTCTTTACCCTTCAGTCTGAGCTCTCCCCAGAGTGCAGACGCCTGCTGGTGGCCAAAGCTCTGGTCATGGACCTGGCAGACAAGGACCTCCCCTCCAAAGTCTCAATGTGGCAGGTAGGCTGCTCAGATAATACACAAAGTTATATATCTAAAATATATCTGATCCACTCTACTCTTGTGTGGACTAGTACTACACCTACCTGCAGTGTTAAGATTTGATGTCTTATTTTATCTTGCTTTGCTCATATTCAGGGTTTTCATTTTTTTATCCACAGTTCAATGTGAGCATGAGTATGTTCAAGTTTACACCATACAACATTAATTTAGAGCTCCAATTTACAAAAACAAACATGAACAGACCATTGTGTTCATTTTTTATCAATGGACTGTGTAACAGAAAGAACCATGATTGCAGGACATTTTCAGTCCATTGTTTAGTCCTGATGGAAACCTGTATTTTTTTGCTTATTGCTACTTCATTTCAATCAGTTCATTGTCAGAGTGCTCTTTGTTATGAACCACAGACAGAGCTCAACTCCAGAGAGGGTGCGTGGGAGAGGCTGTATATGGAGAGAGATCCGCTGGTTCTATCCAGTCTGATGTGGTCGTGGCTGGAGCAGCTGAAGGATCCCGTCATCAGCAGCGAGGATGTGAAAGCCCTCAGTGAGAGGAACGTTAACCCACAGAACGCCCTCGACTCATTGGAAAAGGTAGCTGTGTTCAGTCGTCAAATCAGCCAAAACATCATCTACATGGTCAGTCACAGCTTTGTTTCAGCCAGCTGTTTAGTTTGGTGTACAGTAACACTGCTAGTTGTAAAAGGGCTGCGTGATTGTGGCACAAATCATAAGAGCACAACTGACAATTTACAATTAAGTTTTGAAAAAAACTGGAAAAGTTTTAAATGACTTCATTCTGCCAGAAGAGACAGTAGGAAAATATTCAGTCTGCTATCCAAATACATCATTACAAGCAATCAGTTATCCAGTTAATGAACTGTCCTCCTATTCAAATGACTCATGTGATACTGTTATTGTTACCAAAGGAAACATCCAAATACTGTTAAAAGTTAAGCTAAAATGTGATGTAATCTGATAGCATCATACTTCCCGACAGGGTCATCGGCTCACTTTGTTGTGTATCCTCGACTGTGCTGCTCATCTCCTGCCAATGCCTGAAGACGTGGAGACTAGTTTCTTGAACCAAACAATAAAAGTGTTTACTAAGGTGAGTATTCACAGAAGATGTATATTGAATATATTAAGATGTGCATTTTTAACCCATGATTGCTTTTTTTTTCTTTCCTCTCAAGATCGACCCTGCCTCAGAGAAGTCTTTGTACACGACACTGAAAGCAATCCTGACTCTAATTCTTCATGAGCTGCATGACAAAGCTGTGGAGGAGAATGAAGACTCCTGATCCAGTCTGACAAGAAGAAGAGTCACAAACAGGGATCCACATTCATTTTTGGGCATTATTGTGTTTTAAGCCAGTTTCTAACATCAGATATTGCTGAGATCTGCCAATCTTTAGTCTTTCAAGATATTTGAAGACTACGTAATATGAAGGTTTAGCATTTCATTTTTCTTTCAAGCTCTTAATAGCCTCTAAGCACTGCCATTCTCTGTTTATGTGCCACTGTGCTCAGTTTGTCTGTTCCACTGTAATATTTGTGAAGGACTAGATGTCGCTTTTATTAGCTAACTGTTAGTAGGAAAATGACTGAGAAACTTTCTCATGATGTAAATGTTATTTAAATGTGTAAGTCAGCTGTTTAAGCTGTTGGGAGGGGGGGTCTTATTTAAACCAAAAGATGTTTTTACACTGTGCAGGTGCTACAATGTGTCTTATTTATTCCATTTTTTTTTATTTGAAATGCAGCAATTCATATGTTAACTCTTAACTCTGATGAGAAGTTGCAAGGTGGCTTTGTTCCTGTAGAATGTACAATGTTTTCTTAGAGTGAAATGCAAACTGTGGCTATTTATTACGGCAATGCAAATACAGCAGGCCACAGTGCATTTGCTTTTCCAATCAATTTATGTCCTTAATACTGTGTGCACCAAAAACCTTTCACTGTACTATTCTGTTGTACATGCATATATGTAAAACATCAATCTGCCTCCACTGTTGCATTTAGCAAAATGCTGTTTGCCTCAACTGAAATGGCCTGTGTGTGTATCACGCCGCTGTGTGTAACGTCGCCCTGCCTGTGTAGCTGTTGAGACGAGTCAGTGCCCGCCTCTCACCTCATATGTCTCATATAAGGACACAATGTAATGTAGATCTGCTGACACATGGTGAATGTGGTACACTGATGATAATAATAATACGAAGGACATGAGACGTACTGTGGGGAATTTTCAACAAGCACTATTTTTTCATTGTTACAATGGGCTACTTCTTACAGAATTAAACACACTTACTGCAAACTGTGTGAACTGAGTTCTTCTCTGGACAGAAGTTACACAATGAGTATTTCATTTCTGGTGCACCCCGGTAGCCTACTGGTTAAGATGCATGCCATAGAACCACAACATCTGCGGTTTGAATCCAGCTCCAGGCCTATTGTTGCATGTCACCCCCCCATCTTTCTCTCCCTTCAATTCCTGTCATCTCGCCACTGTCCCTGTAATAACAACCATTCCAGTAAATATTTATATATGCACAGACGGGTGACAAATTAAAGTTATGAGGGGATCTGGTGGTCCCCTTAGAGGGAAGGGTCACTACAAACCAATACAAAGTTGTTCTGAGTCATGATGATATGATAAAACATTTCTATCCTGATGGGAGTGGTCTCTTCCAGGATGACAATGCCCCAATTCACAGGGCACGAGGAGTCACTGAATGGTTTGACAAGTGTGACAGTCTCCAGATCTCAACCCAGTTGAACATATATGGGAGATTTTGGACTGACATGTTAGACAGCGCTCTCCACCACCATCATCAAAACACCCAATGAGGGGATATCGTTTTGAAGAAAGGTGTTCCTCAGCCTTGGCATTGATTCTACAAATGTCTAGAACTCTTCTGGAGGGATATATGTATATAAACGTCATCTCAGCATAGAGCGCCTCCTGGTGATGTTTCAGTAGTCTAACATCTAAATATGTTTCACTCCAACAAGAGGATTTGACAGCTAAATCTCAAATGTGCAAAATAGCTTTTTTGGGATCAAAGGATGTCTTCTTCAGACCTTTACTCACAAAATAGAGTTTGTGCATTATTGTAATTGATGAAAGTAAAAGGCAATACATTGAGTCATTAACAGAGACATCATTTTGACATGAAGACCTCACTTGAAGATGTAACTTTGGAATGAATTGGCTTTTAGAAATGAGAAACTTGTGTGTGATTGTGTGTTTATGATGTCGTCCATTAAGTAAGTAGAAAACATCAGTTGTAATGTATAATGATCATCACCACCTAATCCTCTATAACTCCAAGATTGTTGGTTTCATTTCACCTATGTTATTGTCATTTCTTGGTTATAACATCTCAGCTCATTAGATAAATTCATGATTGACATCCATTAGAATCATAGCATGGCCAATTTGTGTTTTTCAGTAACATTTTCCTCATATCAGGACATTTTACAGTTGTTAGTGCACGCTTGTTGAAAATCAACAATCACTGTTTCTTAACTAGTCAAAAATATCTGGCATTTCAGTACTGCGGTGTCTTGTCACTTATAAGCTGATATACAGTATATACTAATACTCTTATGTCTGTGAGAAGCTAATATTGGCTGATATTGTATTGTTTGGCAGATTTATTGGTCTCGATCTACTGCAAGGTGCTTTTGCATCACAAGCATTTCTTTGTTTCATCCAGTCCCCTACCCCTATGAGAAGATTAAATCACTGAAATTAGATTTAGAATTAGAATTTTTAAAAAAAAATTGAATCTGTTAACTAATTGTTATGGGATTTAAGTTATTAACATGAAACAGATTATGGGGGAAAATCCAACATCCCTATATAAACACTGTCAAGAGGACAATACATTCACTGCAGGAATTATCAAATAAAAGGGGGGTGTAATGAGATGAGCTTCATCATGTGAAAGAAAACATCACAAAATCAAGCAAGTGAATTTAAAATTAATCTGGATGAAGTGCATGTGGATATGGTCTGTATTTATTATGAAATAATTAGTTAAGTCCCCTGTTTCTCAAAAATATCTTTTTCTTCTTGTTCCTACAGTTGGATGTTTGAGCTTCACTGTGCAGAATGATGTATGTGCAGAGTTTGACACAAGAAGGTTGTTTTAACATTCATCTGCTGAAAGTGAAAAGCTTCTCTGTGCTCATTGAAAATATGATTTTAAGGGGCGGGCCTATAAGCATGATTTGTGACATCAGAACTGGTTTGGAGCCAATCCTGGTCCAGTATTCAACTTACACAAGTGTGGTGTGTAAACTTGATGCCTCCAGTGCACAAACACTGAGAATGAACTTTACAGTGAAGTAGGAGACATATTGTATCTAGAAGTTAAACTTTTGAAATGAAATATAGTTCCATATTTATGGATTCTGGAATTTTAAATGAGGGAGAAGAACTAGATGCCATTTTTAAGATTTTTAAGTGGTATTTAACTGTTTTTTGTTGGTACCTGTTTTGTGGAAAAACTTATCAGACACATTTTATTGTTCCAAGCAGAGTTTTTTATATATATATATCTTAATAGAAGTCTGGAGGCGTTATTGCTGTAGTTTACACCCCGGACAGCAGGGGGCGGTGATGCGCCTTTAAGCTCCTTGTAAGCTGCGGCAGCAACCCAGGACGAAGACGCAGTCAGAGGGTGGAGGAGAATTTCGACATGGCAGACAGGTGGGTACACTGTATTAATGACACATTTTTTTATTGAATTGACTTTAATGCCGGTACATGTAACGTTTAAAACACTCCACAATGACACCTGGTGTTATTCTGTAGCGGGGAGCCGACTGCTGCACTTTTATCCGACGCTTGCTTGTCTGGACAACCATGCTGGAACGTGCTGCTAGCTAGCTGTTAGCTCGATTGCGTTGGCTAGCAAGTTGTAAGGAGTGGTTAACTGACGTAGCTGGCACAGTGCGGTGCGACGGTGAGGGCACTTACATGCTTATAATTACTACATTTAATGAAACCTTCACACGGGTATGAACATCCAGTTAGCTAGTTAGCTAGTTATTTATGCCCAGTCATGTTGGTTGATTATAAGTAAGTTACTAGCTAGCAAGCTAGCGCCCATTCCCTGTAGAAGGAGTGTCGTTGTGACTCGTCCAGCTCCGAGTGTGAAGAACTGTTGACTTTCTATCTGAATTTAAGAGTTGCTGATGTCATATTTTACTCTAGACCCACCCTAAGTAAAGAGCTCGTCAAACTATCTTGGTAACAGAACAGCCTCACATATAAAAGAGTATTTCTAGTGTTCTAGGACAACAATGGACAGACAGCTTTCTGGGTTTGAGGGTTGCTTCCTCTCAAACGGACATTTGAGGAACATCTGGGTTTGCTTGGACGTTACAGGAGTCTGGGTGGAGGATACAGGAGTCTGGGTGGAGGTTACAGGAGGTTGGATGGAGGTTACAGGAGAGAGTGTGGAGGTAACAGGAGGTTGGGTGGAGGTTACAGGAGAGTATGTGGAGGTTACAGGGTGTTGGATGGAGTTTACAGGAGAGTGTGTGTAGGTTGCAGAATGTTGGGTGGAGGTTGCAGGAGGTTGGGTGGAGGCTACAGGAGAGTGTGTGGAGGATACAGGAGAGTGTGTAGAGGTTACAGGATGTTGGGTGGAGGTTACAGTTGAGTGTATGGAGGTTTCAGGAGGCTGAGTGGAGGTTACAGGAGGTTGGGTGGAGGTTACAGGAGAGTGTGTGGAGGTTACAGGATGTTGGGTGGAGCTTACAGGTGTGTGTGTGTGTAGGTTGCAGAATGTTGGGTGGAGGTTACAGGAGGCTGAGTGGAGGTTACAGGATGTTGGGTGGAGGTTACAGGAGAGTGTGTGGAGGATACAGGAGGGTGGGTGGAGGTGGTTGGAGGCAGAGAGAATGTGGGAAGCTGGCCTACCTGCTGCCAGCTGTAAAAGCAGTCTTTACTGTCAGAGTGGGTTTAGTAATAACAGGGAACGCAGGAACAGACTTGTTCCTTTAGTTTAAAGCTTGTGGCTGATGTTGTATTAGAACTCGGTCCAAAATAAGAAGTTTCTCATTGCTCAAGCAAATATTTGCTTTTAGTACTGAATCAATCAGTCAGATTAGAAAATCCACTAAACATCAATCTACACATTACTATACACAATCATTTTGATTCAGTTAAAATCAATGAATTGTTAAAAGGCTAAACATGATCTAGTTCCAGGCTCTCAAACGTTAGGAGTGTTTTTATATCATTACATATTGAATATATTTTGGTTTTAGATTAGTGGACAGACAAATAACCTGTTTGAAAAGTCATCGTTGGCTTTGGGAAATTTGACATTTCATAGCGGAAATGATTGACAGATTGCCTTCATTGATATATGAAAAAAATTACTCTCAATTTTAGTCCCCATCACCAGCTGAGCTGAATCAGAGAGATCCTTATCAATGTAGTTATTAAATGACAATTTAATCATAACTTCAATAATGAAATCTGTGGTCTTTGCTGTGTGATGTAGCGCCACTGCTTCTTTTCCCTGAAACATAATAAGCCTAATATCATATATCATCAAATGTAATAATTACAGTTCCAGCTAAATCTTTACAGTTGAAACAAGTCAATAAAGTGAAGACTGTTCCCAGATATGAATGAGTTTAGGTCCAGTCACTGAATGGAACATTCACTTCTTCTTTTCAATATCATTTGTTCATCTTTGTAGTTATCAGAAAGGACATTATCTAACATGATCAAGGTATTAAGAACATTTGAAATTCATCAAATGTTTGAACCAGTTGTCTCCAACCATACACCATTAACTCTGGGTGCACATTTTAATATATGTTCAGTAATCTTTGACAAGAAAAGGTGTTGACAAGAGCAGCAACGAAGAATCAATTAGTCAATGGACAGAAAAGTAAGTAATCAGAAAGGATTTTGCTAATTGTTGTCATTTCACAATTTATTGAGCAAAAATGGCAAAAAAAATGAATAAATAAATCACTGGTTCCAGCCTTCATAATGTAAATATTTCCTTGTTGTTATTTTCCTCTATAATAATAAACAGAATATCTTTGGGTTTTGGGACAAAACAAGACATTTTGGAGAATATCTCTGAAAACTTTGGATGGACATTCTTTACGGACACAAATTATCGCTTAAACTAGAAAAATGTTAAGTGGTAGAATAATGATAATGAAAATAATCGTTAGATGCAGCCTAAGTGTGGACAGCTGAGGTAAACATAGCGTTTTGTCTGGATGTCTTTAAAGTGTTTTCGCAGCATAATAACGCTCCGCTGCCAGCTGCTGTCCGTGGTACTGAACTGCCCAACATTTAACCGCCTGCTCTCCATCCTGCTGCTCTTACAGTCTTGTATGAACTTAAACTGGCTTGGAACAGACTACAGTTTATTCAGTCTTACAGTTTTTGTCACCATCTGTATCTTTATTCACATAAAACTAAATTCTTGTTGGCTCAGATCACAGTAACTTCTTACTCATAACAAACAGGACCACAGTTGTCTTGGAAGAGGACTCAGAGCAGTGCTGGATATCATCCACATTTTTTGATACTAGTTCCAGTTTTGGCACTGAATCATGACTTTTTTTCAAATGCTACTTCACTGCTCAATTTCATCTCATGCAAAATGAATAATCTGATCACACAAGTGCACATCAGTCCATCTCTATCAGAGTGTTTCTTTGAGGCATCTATTCAGTTGTATTTTTCCCACTTAACACCTAAGAGTTGGAAATTGCTGCTTTTATACCTGTTGTGAATTTTCCTCATGTGTTAAATTTCTTCCATCCATCTCTCTCCACAGTGTGAGGCCTCAGCATTTGGTCCTGTCAGGAGATCTGGATTCAGCTGGTGCTTTTCTGTGGTGTTGAGGAGGCTCTTCATCATTAAATGGGCCTGCTCTTTCACTGCAGCTCAACAGCTCAGTTTGCACTGTGGGATGAGGTAGTAGGTTGTATAGTTTTAGGGTCACACCCGCACTGGGAGATAACTATTCAGCCTACTGTCTTTCTCAAAGTGACAAAGACGCGTCTCTGTCGCCCCTCCATGCTTCCTTAATTCCAGTTTTCTCACATCAGTGTTTTCCGGATCCAGAAGTGTCTTTATACAGCAGTTTAATCTAGCTGTTCATGCAGTGTGAGGTAGTAGATTGTATAGTTGTAGGGTAGTGATTTTGCCCTGTTTCGGTGATAACTATACAATCTATTGCCTTCCCTGAGGAGCAGCATCTCTTCTCTTTCTTTCTAATAAATGTTATTCATACAGACCAGATGTTCAGACCTTTTTTTTAAAGATGTCCAGGATGTAACTGACAACTGCATGTTTCCTCTGTGATCACTAAACATGTTGTGTATCAGTTTTATGGAAGTTCTTATTCTATAGTACATATTGTGGTTCATAAATGGAATCTGCTATGATGTAAATGTTGTTTTTCTTTTTTACATTTTGTCAGTGTAAACATAAACTTACTTGCCTCTTTTTGCACTCTCTTGAGCTGTATAATAAAATCTGATATAATATGGAAAACTCATAGTTGATTAGCTTTATACTGAATTACTAACATTCAGATCCTCTTATATATTATAATAGATTTTTTATCTCTGATGCATCAATGTGTAAGCAACATTTTAACACTACCTGATCAAACTGCAGCTAATCGTAAGTTTTTTGTTGGATAGTCCTCTGTAAAGCAATCCATGGTATTATAAACAACAACAATATGAAACTTGACTAAACCCTCAAGTAAACCTCTTTCAGGTTTCTGACATGTAAACAAACGAATCAGTCACACTTTATGTCTTGGCTCTGTAATTTTCCAGATAGGGGTTATATGTATTTTAAAACTAACTATACAGAAAATATAAGCAAATGAATTTGTTGCTTGTTTAACCTTGAGTCTTAGTGATGAGTAGGTCAGCTGAACACAAAAATCTGAAACATGTCTACATGTGCAAGCAAACAAATCTATAACAAAGTTTCCAACAATAAGTGAATACATGCGTAGGTTTAAACAGAGCTTTTCTTTCAAGTAGAGTTCCATTTCCCACATGATTACAACCAGATTACATCATTCTTTCCAGGAAACAACCCCGGAAATGACTGACTCAAAAAGTAAAGCATTACAAATATATTTAGCAGAGCAACAAGTATATTTCCATCTGAAATGTAGTGAAGTAGAAATATAAAGTAGTATGACATGGAAATACTCAAACAACATGGTCTGAGCTCTGTTCTGTTCAGCTGTACTAATAAAGCTGTAATTAGTCCCGCCCCATCAGAAGCAACATCACCTGACTGGAAAACAACAAAGATGTCACACTCAGTCTGCTCAGACCCTGGATGAATAAATGTGAGTGGTTACTTTCCATCACTGTGAATATCACACTTCTGGCTAAACTTATAATGTAAAATAATATCATGTCCTATTCAAGTTATGATCAGGATCATTTTATAACTGTTCAGTTGTAGCTCAGTCAAAATCCACAATGTCACAGCAGTAAAATCATAAGAAAAAAATGGTTTCATAATCTGTCATTGATGGATCTGATTTTCTCTTATGATGTATTCAGCATATTATGAAGTAGAGTATGTAGGCTATCATTGGTTAGTGAATGTCCTGAAAGTATGAAAATTCCTTAATGAATATGACTTTTAGTGTAAATCTTACCCTACACACAGGATGGATCACCAACTGGGCAAAACAACTGCTCCGAGATCCCAGTAGTCCCAGATTCACTGTGTCAGTTGCTTTTTGATAAGATGATTGATTTGCTTGGTTATGTGTATTAAAGTATAATATCAACTAGATCCTGCATTATTACATAATCTTGTACTAGTGTCTAATAGAGGGACCACACAACATGTACTTGGTTTATATTGTGCTCACATGGAGCGTTTTCCTCAACAATGTTGTGTTTCATCAAATTACCACAAACCAATTGTCAGAAAGAAAAGCTGGAGCCTGGTTGTATTATTCCAGCACAACTTGTTGGTTTCTGACCGTCTGTGTAAAATATATTAAAGCTGATATCTACAGTATTTGTACTGATGGCTGTATGGAGACAGCAGGGGCCCTGTAGACAGGTGAATGCAGCCATGCAGTTCAGACAGATGATAGCAGCTACACAGCTGTGCCAGCAGATGGTGTTATAGTCCTTTGACAAGTCTAATCATCTTCCCAACAGAAGACCACCATGGAGTCTGTAAATCACCGAAGAATTATTAGTCATAAATGATGAGAAAATCTGATCCAGACTAATAGCTGTGCAGCTGTTTCGTGCTGTAAGCTGCTTATTATACCTGTTATTGTTGGGCTGGATTTACAGTAATTAAACAAATAAAGCTAGACTCATTTTTTCCCTTTGTGATGTGCTGCTCTGGTGAAATATGATTAAACCAGATTGTATTCAATAGTCCGCTTGATTTTTTTTTCTACATTCTTTTCGTTTGTGAAGTTTGTATTTTCCATTCTAATTAGCATTTATTGATTTAAAGTCTCTTGAGTTAATGACATTTGGCAGACAACATGTGCACCAGCTTGTCGAAAACACACATGGATGGAAAATGTGAATTAAGATGCGGATCTGTTATGCAGTGAGAGAAGAAGTACTCAGAACCTTTATAGACTGTAGTGAGTAAGTAAAAATACTATCAACAAAATGAGCTCAAAACATTAAAAGTAAAATGACTCATTATGCAGAATGGCCCCTATTATTTGATTATAATGTTGGATTATGTTGCTATAACAGTATTAAATCGTATTTCATAAGATGATGACATGTATAGTATGACTCTTTCTGTAAAGTAACTATACTAGATGAATATTAAGTAATAAGAACAATATTTTCACTGTGATGTAAAAGTACCATAAAATAGAAATACTCTAGTAAAGTACAAGTACCTCAAACTTGTCCTTCAGCTCAGTACTTGGGTAAATGTACTTAGCTTCTTGTTGTGTTAATAGTTTGAGATTTGAGGCGCAAATCTCAGCAAATGAAACGTGATCTGACGGAGATGGGGCTCTAGAAGTGCCAAGATAAACATGGATCGGTGGGAGGAGCGTTTATTGTTGGAAAATAAATAAAAAGTGCCGGTGGGTGGTTGTCTGTCAGACAGGCTACCGTTCAGTGGCCGGGAGGACATGCAAGTGAGCGCTGAATGATGCAGGGAAGTGTCCGGGAGGTGACTTGCTCTCTCAGTAACATGTAACAAGTATGAAGATCTGACTGGATTGTTACTTGAGCTGTGAGCGTGTGTGCGTCAGATACACGGACAGATGAGCTGAGCGTGTACCTGCAGGCTGAGAGAGTGTGTGAGCAGCTCAGAGGCAGATCCTCCGCAGAACACGCCCTGATAGAAAAGGTAGACACACACACTCACACACATACACATACACATACACATACACACACATACATACACACACACTCATATACTCACTCAGCGTGATCAGTGAGGAGCCGAGCTGCTTACCTGGAAACAACAGCCCCAATGCTCCACCACAGGCTCACACCATCGGACACCTACCAAATGAAATCAGGACGAAGGCATTTCCACAAACTCTGGTTCTTCCCGAGGAGCTTTATCCACCCCTGCAGCCCGGAACACCTGGAGATCCCGCGGGACTCGATAGAGAAATAAAGCTGCTTGTTGCAACAGCAGAGCATTCATCCAGCGGCTGGGTTTAGCACCATGAGTAGGAAGACACGGCGGTGGATTTTACATTTTTTCCTGTGCCTTGGAATAGTCTATTTGAAAATCGGGTGAGTTATTAGGATGGCCTGCTGGTTATCTGCACTTTATCACACAGAGGTGTTTAAGATTTTGAGGTCAATGTAGGAAAAATGTTGCTGAAATTAAGAAATTGGGGCTTTTAATAAAGATTCTTCAGACCTGTAGACAAATGAGGGGCCCCCAAAGTGAAGTCTGTGTTCCACTGCAAGTGGGGTATACATCAATTGCCCTTTTAAAAAAAATGCATTCAGTATAAGTAAGTCTAACTATAAAGCCCATCAGCACACCTGCAGATATTTAAATATGTCTAAAGTCAGATTATCTCCTCCAATGGAGGGTGTATGTAGAAACACCTGCAGAACTTCCATAGAAAAATGCCATATTTTAATCTCTCGCTTCCACCGCAGGGGTTTGTCGTCAGTGGTTGCGCTGGGAGCGAGCATCATATGCAATAAAATCCCCGGCTTGGCCCCCCGTCAGAGGACTATCTGTCAGAGCCGACCCGACGCGATCATAGTGATCGGAGAGGGAGTTCAGATGGGGATCAATGAGTGCCAGTTCCAGTTCAGACACGGACGATGGAACTGCTCGGCCCTGGGAGAGAGGACCGTGTTCGGGAAAGAGCTCAGAGTGGGTAAGTTGTACTTAGATTTTAATTTTAACATGTTGTACACCTGTAATAAGATTAGATCGGTAATAAGTCTGAAAAAATCTACATATGGTATTGAATCACTGGTGTGTTTAGTGCAGGCATTTTTGTTGTATTCCTTCAGTATTCTATGGGGTTCTGTGATGGGCCTGTTACTGAGTTTAAAGTGATCTTATTGCATTACTCTCAGCATTGTATGTAGATTCATATTTCTATAGTAGTTCATACCTTTCTACTGACACTTGTAATATATGAAAATGTTGTTTTCAAAGGTTAATAATATACTGAAAGCTTCCTAAAGTGAGAGCTTTACTTCATCTTAGAAATTGTTGAAACATTTCAGCATGCCTTATCGTCATAGTTACAGTCCTCACAAGATTTTAACTTAAAGTTAAAAAACCTTATATTAAAAATAAAGCGTTTTATTTTTTTGATTGCTGCACTACATTACACCAGCAACTTGATAAAGGTGCACACAGCATGCTTTAAGATGTATTTAAGAGTTGTATGTTAACTTCACTGTTTACAGTATCTAAGCAAGTGAATGAAAAAACTGGACAACGAGCTACAATGTGTCCAAAAATAGTTTTAAAAAAAGATATTCCTCTGAGGTACTCGACCTCTGACACTTTGACAAATGTCTGCGAATCTGAAGCTCAGACTCTGTGCATCTGCTCTTGGTGGGAAAATAAGCCGCAGATTTTATCCTGTATGTGGAATAAGGCTGGAGGCGATGCTTGCTCTAGAGACAGGACTGCGGAAATAAAGGGAGAATCATATTTAAAACGCCAGTTTTCCAATGTCTTGTCCGTGAAGTTCACCCTGTCATCTCAGAGACATGCAGAAATGCACAGCTTGGGTGTCAGTTTTCACTTCAGGTGTCATGAAGGATTACAGCTCACATCTTGTTGAAGCCTTTAATTTACTTTGATTGCTGCATTGTACATGAAGGCTTTATATTATATTATATTGCCAGAAATGTTTGTGGTGTAAGCTGCAATGAAAATGAGCACAGGCTAATCAGACTGACATGTTTGCTTTGTCAGTCTGATTAAATGTGATGCACATAGTTGTTAACAGCTGCAATATGAATAGTTTGATGTATGAATGAGTGGGCCAGTGCCTGATAGGTCAGTATGAACACTGATATCGCTCCCCATCTTCACAATTTATTAAATGAGCTCTGATTGTGATGATTGAGACGAGACATAAAAATCTCTAGTCAAGTATGCTTGTAACATCCAGATCTCCATCTACTTTCAGCCAAACCATCATGTATGTTCATAAAATATTTTCCCCCCAGAAGCTTCAAGTTCAGACAACTACTTTCTTCTAGGTTTATAAATTTACCTCCAGGTTTTGCAGCTTTAGCAGAAGATGATTTATGTAGAATGATTTTAAAACGCTGCTTCAGTGAAGCAACTACACTTTTTATTGCATATCATCAGATTTAAACAAGACTCAGACAGAGGTGTTTATATGCCTTTCATTAACACAAGACATTTCAGAATTTTAGAATCCAAATTTTAACCAAATGTCGACCAGAAGGCTGAATTCCAGGAGACAGCAGGTTGGCTGGAGTGGTCCAGCTGCCCTGCACAGAGTCTGTCTGAACCCATTGTTTTGTTTCAGCAGACTGGAACACTGATAACTGACAGAATACATAAATTTGGGATTATTGTTGGCAGGGATGCAGCAATGTACAGTATTTTGGCATTAGGATCAAGTATCCTCCCCACCCACCAAGTTGGCTACTTGAAGTAACTCACTGCAGGTACTGGTGTCTTCTGTACTGGTTGTAAAGGCAAATCAGAGTGTTTGAATTAGCAAATTATGTAATAGTTAATATGTTCAGTTTACAAATGGGGTGCCAGAATGCTGCTTTAAATTGTCCTCCAGGTCCACGTGTTCCAGCGAGGCTCTACATTCGCCCATAAATTTCAGTGGATGAAGGAGAACATTGACCTTAAATGTCGAAAATGTTTCTGTGGGTTTAATTGTTAAAGATGATGACTTTATTGGAGCCTTTTTGTAACTTATGGTCAATTTTGGATGGTTTCCACTTGCGCTCCGACTGGCATTATCTCCATTTTAATTAAAAAACGCAGTTGACCTGAAGCACTCAGATTTATGGGGTGGAAATCCGTCCATGTAGGGAGGCTCTGCATGCCTCTCAGATTCACCTCCACAGGGTGGATCCCAGGATGACGGCAGCTGGGACAAGGGCCAGAATGATGCCGCAATGTCTCCCACTGGATCATCTCAAACATACATTGTTACCAATCACATCTATTCAGTATATTAACTGTTGTGAGATTTGAAGACTAGTCAGCCACCTGAAGGTTCTTTGATCATAAATCATCATAAAGACAATGAAACTGCTTTTCTAGACTTAGTTTCCTGTAGTAGAGCTTTCTCCTGTTCCAAACTGCTCCATCATATTTTCTGCAAGATGCAGAGCTTTTTCCTGAAGTTTATCAGTTTTAAGAGAGCTTGATTAATGTATTCTACTTGGCTTGACCCATGTATTTTATGATTTGGTTTGAGGCAGCTATGCCAGGTATGTAAGGAGGCTTGACAGTGCCTGAAACACTGAATCCTGTTGTCGGTAATTGTGATTAAAAATGTCTTTTCTCTATCGCAGGCAGTAAGGAGGCTGCGTTCACCTATGCTATCATTGCTGCCGGCATTGCCCATGCAGTCACTGCGGCCTGCACCCAGGGAAGCCTGAGCGGCTGCAGCTGTGACAAGGAGAAACAGGGTTTCTACAACCAGGAGGAGGGCTGGAAGTGGGGTGGCTGCTCTGCAGACATACACTACGGCCTGGGCTTCTCCAAAGTGTTTGTGGATGCACGGGAGATTAAGCAGAATGCCAGGACTCTCATGAATCTACACAACAATGAAGTGGGACGCAAGGTATGTTTGTGTAATTTTAAAGTCTATTGTTAAACTCAAGCCCATTGCACTATTATGTCATAATCACCTGAAAATAAGTCATTTACAGTAGGTGCTCAGGGTCAGAAAAAATGGAGCACTCGGTGACAGAATCTAATGAATTCATATGTAATGATTTATCCTCTACATTTAGAACCACTCACCAACTCGTGGTCTCTAACCAGTTTGACTTCTATCAAACCACCTGCTGTAAGAGTGCACTGCACACTATATTTCTCCTTATGTGAGACTGTTAGCAGTTTAAAATCCAGTATACATAAAGAAACAAATGAACAGAGAAACATAGAAAGCGTAGCTGTTGAAGAAGTGCTTGAAAGCATTTTAATTATGAACGTTCAGGTTAACTGTGTATGGAGCTTTGCAAGAATGAGTGGTAAAAAAATCTAGACAAATCAGGTAGTATCCAGAAATCCATGCATGCATAAATCTATAAATCTATCTATTAATCTTATGATGAAGGGTTGCAGGGCTGTTCCAGCATACACAAGGACAAGTCAGATCATTTTAAGTTGCAATAATTTGGGCATATTCATTTGCTTTGGAGGATGCTGTTGCAGAAATATGGTTTCACTGCGACTGTTTAATTAAGCACCAGTACAGAGCAAAAGTTATTTTGCTAAATTGAGGTCTAAAGCAACATTATTTAAATTTTGAAAGTACAAATAATGTTGTGTTCTCCTTTTAAAAATGAAAAGTTAAATTTATGAGCAATCAAACCTCTTTCCAATTCACTTTATACAGCCTTACTTGGTCTGGTATGACCAATAGCTTATGATGGTTAATGTTAGCTACTGTTAGCAATCTTTAGATAGATGATGCTGTATAACAGACGTTACTGGGTCAGTTTGCTAACTTTATGACTCTTCTCTGCTTGTGCTACTTTTGCACTATGTTTAGTATGGACCCCACTGTACTGTACCTCATCTCAACTACTAATATTATGCATCCCTTACCAACCTCAACTCATTGTCCACTTGCATGCTTGTTCTGGAGCTTTTGACCATACACACAGTCCTCATCAGCTGATTGAGTTTGCTCATAGAACTGTAGATGTTCAAACTTTCCATGATTCTGGCTACCTCTAGGACTAAAGCTAAAAAACTAAATGTTCTAAATGACCTGTCAAGCTCAACTGAATAATTCTAGTTAAATTGAGGTAATGCTATATATATTCTTTTTTAACTCTGAGGCATTTATCGTTTTTGCATATGAGACAGCTTTAAATACACTGACAATGACACAGTGAGAGAGTACTGTACATCAACTGGGCAAATGAGAGTTAATTAAAGGATGAGTTGAAGTACAGTGACATCAGGAGCCAGTGAGGACAAAGTGTGGTCAAGGCAAGATCCTACAGTCATTTAGAGAACACAAACAATGTAGAGTCGAGAGCTAACAGTGCCTGACAAGATGCGCAGTGAGGTGAACTTGGAACCATGACCATCTGGGAGTGCATTAGCCAGACTCTGATGTTGTTTACCCATGGCAAGATGTAGGGAACCAAATGACAGATCAATAGAAAGTACAGGACTAGTCACAAAATGGCCCCACAAGAAAGCAATCTGTTGGAAAAGCAACTGATAGATCAGTGGAAGTCCGAGGTAATCTTACTACACTAATCCTTGATAACACTAAGTGTAATGATTTGCTGGCTGAAAGTAAAAGAGTCAGATTTTAAATGTTAATGTACACATATCTGCAGTTCATGTGTCCTGAATATTAAATTATGTACACGTTGTTAAATAGCACAGCTTCTTATATCATTCCATGAATTGTCATGTATATGGTGATGACTTTTAATCTAGCGCCATCAAGTAGAAATTGTAACTTGTCAAATACCTTGGTTTATATCTGCAAAACTAATGGCATTCCCATCAGTTAGTACTAATTAGCACATGTTAGCATGCTTACTGGCTCAATTAAGATTAGAAATATTATACCTGCTGTAACCGAGCGCCCTGGGTCCACCTAACTGTGTAAACTTAATAAGATGTTATAGCACGTCCAGCAGCAAACACTCTAAGGCAGGAGGATGTGAAGAAAGGAGGAATGGCAAGAACAGTCTGTGCAGGCAGTGGCAGAGTGGGTGCTGGTTTAGAGCGTCAGCGTTTTTATGGTGGAAGCCATACTTATGAACCATGACCCAGTCAAATGGGTCCAGCTCCAAAATCCACCTACTGCTCTGTCCAGTGGGGTCATTATGAATAGCCATGTGCCTGAAGTCCAGCAAAGGGCGATGGTCTGTTATGATGGAGAATGTAGATAGTCCAACATAGTGTTTGAATTTGCGCACAGCCCACATTACAGCCCATAGCTCTCATTCTACGACAGAGGCTATGACCTCTTCTAGTCCCTCACCATCCTGTGCCAACACCAACCCAACTGAGTCCTTAGAAGCGTCAGTGTAGATCATGAAAGGGAGTGTAAAGTTGGGCAGCATAACCACCGGAGAGGAGATGAGCACCTTGAGGTAAGTGAAAGCTGCCTCACACTCAGCCGTCCACTCAAAGGGCACCTTTTTCCATACCAAATGATTCAGTGGCCAGAGAATTTGTTAGACCCATAGGCATGGCTCGCCACTGGTACAAGCTCCTTCCTGTCGTAAAGGCCGTTTTCTCTCGGTCCTCCTTGGCCACTTCCACCTGCCAGTAGCCATTTGAAAAGTCAAGTTTGCTGAACCAGGATGAGCCAGCCAGGGCATCAAGGCCCCAGCCAGGGTATCACCCCCTCCCATGAGTCATCCACTTATTGGTGGTGTAAATCCTTGATTGTCACGAGGGGTCGAGACCAAGACAGTCAATGCAGAATCTCCACTTCCCCCTTTCTTTCTAACTGACACCACCAGGGATGCCCAGGGCCCACACCTCTTCTCCACAATCCCATCAGTTAGCAGACCAGCCACCTGATGTTCAATCTCAGCTTGTTTCTCAGGAGATGCATGGTTTGCACATGGCCTGGTAGGGGGATGGTCACCAGTCCTAATCTGATGCTTAACTAGTTTGTGCCTGCCTGTATTTCTGTCCGACAGGTTGAAAACACTAGTAAACCTCTGCAGCAGTTCTGACAACTCTGCCTTCTGCTGCACTATGATAGGTAAGCCGTCCATAATGACAGGAACTGCAGCAGCTGGCGGTGTGGCTACATCCACACCAGTGGGACAGGGGGGTGCTATAATGTCAGTTCCTCCAACTGGGTAAAATTCACCCAGGAGCAACCCCCTTTTGAGCTCAACTACCTCCCCTGTGGGATTGAGGATGCGATCTAATGACACCGTTTTTCACACTATTAATGTATGAGCAACCACCAGTTCCCTTGTCTCCAGAATGTTAGGTTCCAGATAGGCCTCAGAGTCTGCGGCAGGCAAGCCAGCACCACCAGGCGAAAAAACATTCACTGGCACAAGGGCCTCACTCAGAGGGGGAATGGTCATGACATCAGCAAGGGACACATTACAGCATTCAGGAACCAACTACAGCATTCAGGAACCAACTCACCACCCCGAAGCAGGAGCAAAGTAATGTCCGATAACTGTAACACGTCTAGCCCTAAGTCCAGCAGTGCATGGCCGAGCAGAACACTCTGGGTGGATTCCCTCAGCACATGGAAAGTGTGCTGCCAGCAGGTGGGGCCTACGCCAGGGTAACCGGTGCCCAACGTATCCAACATTTTTCCATTTACTGCACGGAACTCAATAAAGTTCTTTCTCAGGGGCCAGTTCAGCAGGGTGGGGACTGACATTGTCCTGCTGCAGTGATAGGAAATGCACACTGTGCTTCCTTGGCTCCTCACATCGGGCATGCCAGCCTGGAATAGGGTCCTACCTCCTGGCAGCTTAGAGGTGGTGGATATACCTGGGTCTGGGCGATGGCCTTGTAACAGGTGGCCCCACCGAGGTGGAAACTACCCACGATCAGGAGAGCAACCATGGTGTACATCACAGGAACCCCTTCACTGGCATCCCATCTCAGCACAGTTGTAGCTACAGCGCCCTCCAGAGGGCAAGTGGAATCCTCGCTCCCCCCATCAGTGTTCCACGCCCTCAGTCTCCGGTTTTCACCATACATCTTTTTGCAGAGATGGATTCTCACCCAGTTAGGCACCTGCGCATGTACTCACACAGCCTCTTTGCAAAGCTACCCTGGCATTCTCACATCGCTCCACCACGGTCAAAGCCTCCTCCAGGTCACACCCTGTGTGGCACCTTGCTCCAGACACTTGGCCTTTAATGTCGGGTCCAGGCCGACAAGAAAGTGCTGAAACTTCTCCTCCCTCTGCGCAATGTCCCCGTAGTCTGGGTGTGCCTCCACAACCAGCCGGCTCACGTCAGTGGCATACACCTCCAAGCTCTTACCAGGAGTGCACATGTGAGGAAGGCTGGCCCTGAAGTGGTCCATAAACTGTCTCTGTCTAAACACCACTCCAACTCTCTCTTTAACAGCAGCATAATCTGATTTGACTGCAACAGGACAGCTGTCCCATAGCAGATAAGCAGAATTGCTGAGGCGAGTAGGAAGAATCTTCACCAGCTTACTACTACAGTCGCTGCCACCTCCCATAATTGCACTGATGACCACCTCTAAATGCCTCCTCCAACTGCCTCACCCAGCTGAGGAAACTCTTGCTCCCATCACCAGTGAAGGAGGCAGGCAAGTCAACCTTGATGTCCCTGCCGGGCGAGCATTTGTCGAACCTCCCTGTGTCAGGTTTAAAAGGGTTCTCGTCTCCACAACACATGTAACGTAGTTGTGCACAGTCTTTGAAGCTCCGCACAGGTTTAGCTAGCTAGCTATAGTGGGAAAGCTAAATCAACAGCGCGGATAATAGCTCGACACCAACAAAGAAAAGAACTGACAGAGGCCCGTAGAAGAACATCGATGCCACCAATGTAACCGAGCATACTGGGTTCGTCTAACTGTGTAAACTTAATGAGAAAACAATAAACAGGACGTTAGCCATTATCAAACCAACCATATCCTGCCTTACGGCAACTCAGAGGGACACAGTACCTCACATACAGAAGCACATAGTAAAACATAGAACAGTCTATTACACCACTTGCTAAACATCAGCATGTTGCATTATCAATGTGAATATGTCAGCATACTGATGGTAACATTTAGCTAAAAACACTGTTGTGCTGTTGTATTGTGTCACAGAGTTGCTAGCATGGCTGTAGACTCTTGTGCAGTGTTCCAATTCCAAACTAAATACTACTTGTATACAGTTTTTTACTATCTACTTCATAGTATGCATTTTTTTGCAGTAGATAAATCAACATATATTACATTGTTGTGTAGTAGCAAAAATTATGAAATCCATACACTATGTAAAGGCAGTCAAACTGTGGCTTCAAAATGCTACCACCAACTAAACCTAAAACAAATTAATTATCGTTGGTTTTCTGAAGATGTTCCTGGAGCTGTTTCATCATCATCCACAACCACTTACTTTTCACTTTTAGATTGACAGTTTCCTTCGTGCATGGCGTTGCGGGACAGCAGTGTCCATCAACAGCACACCCAAAAACCAAGAGCTTTTTAGTATGCATACCAACTTTCCAAGTTTAATTTTCACACAGTGTGTGTGTTTTTTTTGTTTTGGACTGTTGGCCAGATAAAGCAAGGAAACTTAAGATGTTGTCTTGGCTTCTGGGAAATTGTGATGTGCATTGTCAGTATTTTCTGACATTTTATAGACTAAACAATCAATCGTAACCTTTAACAGATGTACATGTACATAATGATGTGGAAACCCTCGTTTCCTTGTAGTAATTATAGAACTACCAGTTCTTGCAGTACCTATCATTATGCCAGATATGTTAGATGTCTCAGGTTTGACAGCCTGAAAAATATCTTCTGTAATTTCTCAGTGTGCACTTCTTTTTATTAGATGAATATATGTGTAAAAATTGAGAGGCTGGGAAGTTACTCTGCTCAGACAGATGTCATGTAAGTGTCATAGCGTCAGGTCGTGTGTGGTTCTTTCATCTCTCTGGACTAGGCTTTGGGGGGAGGAGGCTTCATATTTGAGGTCTGGCATCAGTCACAATGTGATACAGTGTGTGAATCTCTTAATATGCACTTACTAAAGCAATACCTCTGTAATTATTGTAGTAAGGCTTTCATGTTTAATTGGAGATGATGTCAGTGTGTGTTTTGAGTGCCAACCTTCAAATTTCTTGAGAAGAATAAACAATAGTATAAAAGGTGCCACGGGAGGCTTAGAGGGGGTTCTGTTAGACAAACAATGGCAGCGTCGTTGGCATTTCACTTGACTGAACTCCATGAATTAAATGTTTGTCAGGTCTTGGGGGCATGACCACACTAAGCTGTATGCATCCAAGGCTTCTGACAATTACCCCACGAGACTCCAGAAAGTCTGAGGCCATATCAGAGTGGAATAATTAAAAAGCTGGGTGAGGCTTCTCTAATGCCAGCAAGGGTTCCCACTCAGTGAGGAAGAAGGAGGGTTAGCTGATGTCATTCAGCCCAAGGCACGGAGAGAATACCCAGGCTGCTTTGCCAAACTCACCGAAAAGTTCCACTCTAACCATGAAAAGGCCTTTCACTGCTGCCAGTCAGTTCACTATAAATGCCTGGATCTGGTGACTCTTTAGTCACTGCATGCGCTTAAATTAATCCAGCTTCTATCTGAATTCATCAACGTAACAGATTGATTTTATTCTAACCACAGATGTAGGGTGGTTTCGAGTTCACAGTGCTTGGTCTCTATTTTTGTTGTTAATCCAGTTTGTCAAGATGATCCATGAAACAAAAAAACATCATTCTGTAGAGGCAATATTTAGGCATCACTATCAGTTTTTTTTATCTATTTTTTGGGGCATGTTGCCTTTAATTTAATAGTAGGGACATGTTGTCCATGTGGTATGCATCCAAACCCACTTTTTTAAATAGGATTTAAAAAAAATCTTTTTTAAAAATGCTTTTTAAATAAATTTTTAATAAAGGGTCTGCTCATGAAATCAGACCTTTCAGTTACTACAGTATAAGCGTTTTCTGAGTGATGCTAATTACAACATGACCTTGTTCACTGTAAACTACAGCGATCAGTCTTTTTGCAGCAGGAATATTTATAATATTTGTTGTGGTTTCACTGCACCCTGTGAAAAATGTAATCTATTTATATGAACAATCTGCCCTTTTTCTAAACAAACTTCATGATCTGCCTATTCAGAATATTTGTTACGTCTTCTATGGATGCTGTTGCAGTGAGTCTTGCGCTCCTTGTTGCTACTAACATTTGTAGTGCAGGAATTAAAAGGTATTTCATTTAATTTATGAAACACAAATGTAAGGCACCTCCCAAAACTTGTGTGAAACGAGTGTATGAAGTTAGAGATGGTCCACATTTTTGTGGGAGTGTGTTTTGAGGCTCATGCTGTCTTGTAAAAGAATGGTACATACAGAGCTACTAGCCACAGGGTGACATACTGTAGCAGCTCTGAGATCTCTGGAATGCTTACATTCATTTGGAATGCTAGAAAACGTTTGTCTCAACCTGTTGAACTATTCATGCAATATGTTAGACTGAGTATTTCTGTGAACTCATCTTTTTTTAGCTGCTCATTATAAGAAGACAGCAACAAACAAACTGTTGGGAATTGTGTGCAATGTTAGAACTTCTTAGCTTTTAGTTTTTAACAGTGAAATTAAGTGAATGAATGAAGTTATGAAGGTGTTAACAGTGAATGAAGGTGTGATAGACATTTGATCTAAAAGAAATTAAATGAATGAATCTGATTGGATTTCAGTTGAGCAGTTGTAGCTCTATACACCTTTCAGTTTAAAACTTTGAAACCTTGTTCTATCTTAACTTTTCCTCCATGTTGCAGGTCCTGGAAAAAGGCATGCACCTGGAGTGCAAGTGTCATGGCGTGTCGGGATCCTGCACCACTAAGACCTGCTGGACAACGCTGCCCAAGTTTCGCCAGCTGGGATACATCCTCAAGGACAAGTACAACCATGCCGTGCACGTGGAGCCGGTGCGAGCCAGCCGCAACAAGCGCCCAACCTTCCTAAAGATCAAGAAACCCCACTCCTACCGCAAGCCCATGGACACAGAGCTGGTCTACATCGAGAGATCGCCTAACTACTGCGAGGCCGACGCTCTGACCGGAAGCATGGGAACGCAGGGCCGCTTGTGCAACAAAACAGCTCAGCAACCCAACAGCTGTGATCTGATGTGCTGCGGTCGAGGATATAACACACACCAGTACTCGCGCGTTTGGCAGTGCAACTGCAAGTTCCTGTGGTGCTGCTACGTCAAATGCAACACCTGCAGTGAGAGGACAGAGGTGTATACCTGTAAATAGATATATTTATTGGACATGTTTTTAGACACACAGCTAGACTGGACTGTTTGCGAGTGTGTGTTGGTGTTAATGTGTTTCAGAATAAGGATTCTCTGTGGCTGATACAAACATGTGGAGTGACTGCCTTGCTGCATTCACAATCACAACAACTGGTTTCTCCACCTTGTGTTGTTTATACTGATGCCAATGGACATCTGCCATGACACTGGACAACCTATGGGCTCATAAATTTTATTTTTATCTTTTAAGTTGAACGCCATTTCATGCCCCGGGCTTTCTCTGCAGGTCTAGTTTATTGGCATGACTCACCTCAAACAGTGGTTGATTTTTTTCTTTTTCTACATTAATAATTTATTCTATGAGAAAACTACTGATGATTTTGAGAATTCACTGTTAACTAAATCCAGTAAGGTTGGTGTAAGATGCCTGGCATTTTAGTTAAATCTTCAAGTGCACTTAAAAGCAAAAAGCATTTTCTTGTGACTATCCTTTTTTTTTGACAAGACTTTAACACTGGAGCTGAAAACTGACACTGATTTGAGTCTGTCTGAACACAGTAAACCCAGTCCCAACAGTCTGAAATTACAGCAGGTCAAAACTGAACTCGACTGAATGACATACTGTTTTTGGGACCCTGCAGCTTCTGTTCCTAAGCCTAGCAGAAGAACATTAAACTACTGATACTGGGCTCGGTATGATAGTATTGTTTCCTTCTTGTTCCTGTCCCACTTGCCCTCCAGTTTGCTGCTAGTTGTCTGGAAAGTCATGGAGTTTGTGACCGAGCAGCCATATTGACTCTTCAAGCTAATTCAACACCAGCAGGAGCAAACGCAAGCTTCCAGACATAAATTCCCCTTAATGTTGGTTGATAGAATATATTTTGTAAGAGATTATTTTTATATAAATATTTTTTATTTATTTTCTATCTCATTATGTAAGATATTCTCCCTCTTTAGCATTTCTAAATGTTCAGTCACTGAACTTAGCAAAATGAAATGACCCACTGAAACACTGTTTGGAAAATGTGCCTTGTTCCTCAGTAGCAGAATATAATAATGTTATACTGAAATGTGCAGTATTGTGATTTATTACTTTCAGGAAACATGATCCAACCTTAGAGAATTAAAGTCCTGGCATCACCTGCAGGCTAGCTGCTGTACCATTAATGTTCTGTAACTCAATGCTATCTCTGGTAGAGGGTTGCTTTCATCTGTTTCTCAAAAAGCAAACTGTGTTTTGGGGGTTTATTGGCATTAGAATTTGAACCTTTATTAATTTTAACCAAGTTAAACAGGGTTTCATTTGTTAGCAGACAGAAACTATTTTCTAACTACATTTTTAACAGAACTTTACACCTGTGGTACTTTTTTTTTTTTTTTTTTTTTTTTACCAGTAATATGTCATTGTAACTGTTGGTTTCTCCCTTATTTACAATATCCATCCAAAGTCATCTCTCTTGGTCATCTTTCCCTCTTTTTAGCTGTGGTTGTCCAAAAAATGCTGTTTGGTCCTCCCCATGCTGTTTGGTTAGCCATGACTAGCGAAGCCACTCGACTGTTCTCTCCTGTTGAGTTTGAGATGTTTAAGCCAGAAAAGTCTTATGGGAAATGATGTTTGTTAAAGGCTGCTGAGAACAGAAATAATAAATAAATATGTACAATTATCAGATTACAATTTCCATCTATTTACGCATATTGAACAGCATGACATACTGTTGACTATGGCTACATTTTTAGAAATTTGCATTACTTCAAATGTGATGCAAATGAGGTATTATTACTTCAAGGAGAACCTAAAGTTATAGTTTCACTTTGGCTCTCTATAAGATTAACTAGTGATTCACAGATATACAGTTTGTGCAAGTCTATCACTAACACAAAGGGCTGGGTATCATAAGATATAAATATTTTATGCCTAATAGACAGTCCAAAGATGACAGGAAATGAGGGGCAAGATAGATGAGGAATGACCCTGGATGTATAAAGAGAACTGGATATGTTGCCGCCACTCAGCCTTGCTGCCAAATTTTCCTAGTGGTCACTCACAGTATTGCAGCAAAAATATCCTCCGCGGCCTGAAAAGCATTTTCCCCATATACTACCTATAGACCTCTATAAAACTGTTGGTAGGACACCTCAAACTGCAAATAAGGTCAATTATGATGCCTTGTATTACGAATTTTTAATCCATGAAGGTTTTATATTTGTAAAACTCTTTTCAAGCCTTTTGTGACGTCATCTTAATGTAAAGTCTATGGGCCGGACAGGAACGTGTAGGTGGGGCCAGTTGGAGAAACACTACTGCGCACATTCAGTGGGCTGCACAATACGGAAACAAACCCTGAAGCTAGAAATATTTTAGTCTTATGTGCCAGGTGAGCAATTTTCATTCGATTGAATAGATGCCTTCTTTGAGTCTGGTATCCAGTTCCTACAATATATCCCAGGGAATGACATGCAACAGGTCCTGAGTGGACACAAACCAGGGACAGTTTATGGTTGGCACCTTAACTCCTAAGTCACCAGAACACCAAGCTGGGTATCATATTTCACGTTTTCCGATATGCTGAAAATATCATACCTGAGTTTTGTTACTAATACAAAAACAAAAATAAATAATGAATTAAATTAAAGTTTTGAAGATATCTGATCTAAGCATAAGTAGAAAAGATTAAGAATCTGACTGAGCATTCAATCCCAAATTTCAGTATTTGACAAGTTTATACACTTTGTTTTTAAAAAACATTTCTGTCGGTACTCAATAAGTACTAAGGTTTGATACCCAGCCCTAATGCTTAAATGTAAAACAATCAGAGGTACCTTAAAAGGGACACTAGAGACCAGTCTTGATAGTACAGTATCATGAAAGGTTGATAATAGATAGAAGGAGGGTGAATTACATGGCTATTGTTGCAGAGGCCATGCGTTTTTTCACAGTTTTGTTATTATTAAGAGTTTCTAGTGAAGTGCCAGTCAGTACTTACTCAGTCCTCATTAAAGGTTGTTCTTGTATGTGACTGAACTTATATCACCCAACTGCTGTAGTGCTCTTAAATCAGAGGTCATTGTTGACTTGTTTCATGTAAAACCACATTGTCTTTTCATTCTTTTTTGGTTAATAAATGTTGCCTCTGAATTGACAGATTGTTTTTTGTTTAATACACATTTTTGCAGTTTGGTTGTTATATGAGGACACATCACAGTCAAATAGGCGTGATTGAGGGTCGTGGTGCAGAGTGTGTCACAGCAGTGTGTGTTCCTCAGTGAACAGTGGGAGTCTGGAGCTGCCGGCTGATGGATTACTCTGACATCTGCTTCATTCACTCCTCACTAACGTTGCTACAACAACCACACTGTGCCCCCCAAAAATTCTCCTCGTCTCATCGAGAGGCCAGACTGCCCATTAACAAAATGGTAACCATGCAAAACCCAGATAAAATTTGGATGCTATTTATTTTGTGGAAATGGCAAATGGGAAGAAAGCGGGGAGGGGCCTTTACAATTGGAAGGGGAGGATGTCAAGAAGGATTTCAATCTGAGCAATAGAAAAGGTCTTAACTCCCGGAATAATCGGCACAAAACATTCCTCGGCTAAACTTTGCCTCAATAGAGTGACGCTTTCAAAAGGCAGCTGGCCAAACAGCCTCGGTTAGAGTAACACCAAGGCTCTGTCACTGAGAACTCAACAACATTATCTGAGTCTCACAGAGTGCACTTCCCTATTCACATCTCCAATGATGTGGCTTCCAACTTACTCTGTCAACATGAAATAAGACACAGTCACAGACAGAGAAATGATATCTAAACATACTTATTACCTATTATCTTATCCTTCATTCTATCAATCTATCATTATCAATCTTATCTTTCCTTCTGCTCACTCACTTATAAACCTCTTTAAATATACGCTTTATGTATCCAACTGTAGTTCCACTTTCTAATAAGGCACACTTCATAAAAACTTAATTAATTTCATTTCATTTTTTGGTTGCTGGGTTTTAAAAATCACTGCAATGATACGGCACAGCTGGCCTTCTTCTGGCCCAGACAAAATGGATGTGAGCCTGAAATGGCCCACATGTAAAATAGCAACTATGGTCCAAATATCCCAAATCAAATGTGGGTCTATTTTGGTAAAGATGTGATGCTCTCAGTTATGTGTATTCTGGATGTGGGCCAGTTCTAGTTTATCTGGTTTGTTCTTTGGTGACATACAGCTTGCTTGTGGCCCAGATCTGGGAAACAGGAGCGGACTGCCCAGGTGCCATCATTCCATTCGATATGTGGGTAAAAGTGCCAAAAGTGTTGGGTGTGGGCCGGATCTGGGCCACAGCAATTTTGCTATCTGGGACAGCATGAAACTTGTTCTCAATTTTCGTCAGTCACTTAACTTATCAGGAAGACCACTTCAATTGATTATTTGCCATCAACAGCATCACTTACCTCCAGGAAAAGACCTACAGAGCATCTGGACAACAATTCATTCATTAACAACTTATTAACATTTACGATTGCAGACGTGATGGATTGTTGTGAAGAACCTTCATTAATAACTCATTAAGCTACAGTTAATTACAACTTGGATTTTATTTTGTAGCTCTGGCCATCAGTTCTATGGGTTACGATAGTTATGATATGTACTCATTGAAGTAATGGCTGTGATCTGGGAACATGATGATATATGACTAAAAATAAGTTACTTATCTTCTTCTTCGTGGCTGATAATCTATTCAGTGAGATACCTACGCATGAATTTGAGAATACATTATTCACTAAATCTGGTAAGAACCCAAAAACCCCAAGTTGTTATAAGTGTAGTTTGCTTACTTACTTACCTTTGCTGATGGCCCATGAATACTCATGTATAACTGGCAGTGCTAGGCAACCACTGAATCGAGTGTCCTTAGCCTAACCATTATTTTGTTGTGGAGTAATCTCACAGATATGTACCTTTTACTTTGGTAAAGTCATATATCTGCAGGTATCCAGCAACAGCCACTACTAGTTTGTCCTCCATGATTGTTAGCTCCACTTGTTGTCATCACCACCACAGAAGACGTGCCTCTGGATTAATCTGATTGGACAGTGGGAATAAATGGTTGTTCATGCACCTGATTTGAATATTGAATTAAACCATGCACTTTGTAAAATTGGCTGTAACTGACTACAAAGGAGCACTGCAGTTATAAGTCAAAGCAACAGACTGACTCATCCTCCCCAGGGCTCCCTCTGTCAAAAACCACATGCCAGGTGGGCATCATTGAAGCACTAATGAACTACTTCATGATATTTTCCCTATAAACCAACCCGATCTTCAATCTGTGCACAATGCGTGCAGATGATAGGCCAATCCTTCCAAGGGAAGTGACATCAATATAATGTGACTTTCTTTTATTTTATAAGGTGATTTTTGGATTATTAGAAGGAGGCAGGGGGATGACTAGATAATTTGTTGGCAAAAAGTTGCAAAAGCAGCAGGAAAGCATTGTTCAAGACCACCAACCAGACATCTTCAACGTCATGTCGAGCGATTTAACCAGAGATTTTAAACGTCATGTCAAGCATTTTAGCTCGAGATTTTTAGCATCACCTTGGTCATTTTAACCAGAGATTCTTAGTGTCATGTCAGGACATTTTTACCGCATTTTACTGTTTTAACCCAAACTATGATCTTTCCCTAACCAAGTGTTTTTGTGCCTAAATCTAACCAATGGCATTAAATGAGATGCGAAAAAGTTACAAATGCAGCGTAAGATTGACGTATCACCTGCACACAAAATTGGACTTTGGCGTATGCACTGCATGCAGTTTGAAAGTGTAAAGTCATGTTATTTGTACGCAGATTGTTAGACTGAGTTATATAAACACTAGTGCGTCACTGCCAAGGCCAAGGTGTTCAATGCCTCTGCTTGTTCAAGGGGTCTGGAACTGCTGGTGCCAGGCCAGCCTCTGTGTGTCTTTCTGCATGCATTGCACCTGTGAACACCTGCATTGAGGTGCTAGTCCAAGATTTATGACTGCCAGTCTGCTGCCTGAGCTGGCTGTTATTGCTGCGACTACTTCATCTCCGCATCTGTTCCTGGAGCTGCTCATGCGAGTTGCCTTCCAGATACTCCATGTTGTCATCCAAAGTGGATATTTCATTTGTGCAGAGCTTAATTCTTTAATATTGACCTTTGTTTTTTTCAGATCATGAAAAACTGACAGGTTGGTGCTGCACTGCAAATGGCACTAGCTTGTGCAGGAGAGATTCTTTTGTGCAGGAGAGATTCTTTTGTGCAGGAGAGATTCTCAGAACGCTGATTATTTAAGACAGGGGCTGTTTAATAACTATCATTATGGCAGTACCTTCAGAGCGAGGGCCAATCAGGGTCCAAACAGAAATCTCCTCTGCCAACAATGACGTCGTAGCTGAAGAATGAGCCAAAAACAAGGTACACATACTTTGGAACACCAAAGGGTGTTATGAAGATTTTAATTGAAGGATGCATAAATCAAACATTTCATATCACATTCTTTAAACACTGCATCTACAATAAATCATAATTTGGCATACAAGTGACTGAATAATGGATGATGTGTTATTTGTTGGTTAAAACAGGTTGAGGTTGGAGCATGCCAGATAATGATAAATCTATAGCCCTAAGCTACACTTCTGGTGGCTGGTTGTAAAATGTTTTCAGTGTTGAAATGGACTCACTGTTAAAGCACAGGCAATTAAACTGTTAAACTGTATCAGTGCTTTGCATCAATAGTCTATCAAATTCTCCCACAGATTATGGAATTTTAGAATTTATTGCATTCATCTTGATCCTTTGATTTCAAGGGTATGATCATCAAATTACAAAATGATCTCTAGTGGTTATTGAATAGTGCAGATAATTTAGTTTTTAATTTGATCAGGTTTTGAGATATCTATCTCTGAGATTGCTGTCTCCACCCCAAAACAACAGAGATGAATGTAATTTTGCTTGTGGTTCTCACAACTTTTGAAAACAACATAAACCCCCCCCCAAAAACTCTTTTCAGAATTTGTTGTGTAGAATGTAGGGGGGGGGGGGGGGGGGGGGGCTTTTAACAGCTATAAGCACTTTTGACATCTCATGTGGTTGGACAACATATCACATGATGAAGTGGTTGTTTTGGAGTATTCCTCTGCCTTAGGAGAAACAGCTGGGTTCCTGGCACACACACAAAGAACTGGCATTTGTTGTTGGCTAGATAGACCTGGTGACTCTACTGTTAGCTGCTATGGCCAAGTTTTATCGAATAAACATGGACTAAAAAAACTTAAGTTGTTTTATTTTATTTCTTCCTTAATGATAAAACATGAGCTTTCAGAAACTCCCGTAGGTTGAACTGGGCTTCCTGACACACTATGAACAGACTTGAAGTAACTTGCTAGCAGGGCCGTAGGGATCCCCGCAGCCATGGTCCATGGAAGCCTGCAATCCATAACGATCCATAAGCCAAGCAGCACTAAGGATAAACAACCCATAATGCAACACTCTTTGTAGGAAACACTCTTTCCATTCAAAAAGAATATTTGATGTTGTAAATGTGCGTAATTGTCTTGTCATCAAGGGTGTAGGTTTGTTTTGGAAAGTGGTGGGGACATAAATTTAACAAGGGAAAACTTAGGGAAAGGAAACATTTTTTCATTGCATTTCCTGCAATTTTACACAATATACTATGAGTATATAGTACTTTCTTGAACACAATAAAAGGTGAGAAATTATCACTATAATCACAGCATTTTAACTTTTAAACAGTTAAATTCATAATATAACTGCCGTTGATGCAAACACATCACTTGGCTTTGATAAATTTGTGTCATGACCATTTTATTTTTTCTACCAGATGGAAAAGCAACAGCACCATGAAGTTTTACTCTATACAGCAGCTTTAAATCAACACACATTTCTTTGTCTACCTCAACAAGGCCCCATGTCTCTGTCTTCTTTCCCCTCCTATATTATTACATGCACCCACAAGTTCATGTGTATGACTCAAATACATGTCTTCGCCTTTCAGTGATAGACACACATTGTCTACATATTGCCTTGAGATCTAGTTTGTCTATCATGTCCCTATGTACATGGCACACTGCAGCATGGTTTAGACACTCTTGTGACACAGTCGATCTCAACCATGTTTTTAGCCTTCTCAAAGCATTAAAGCTCCTTTCTGCTTCTGTGGATGACACTGGTACTACTAGCAGCAGCCTGACCAAGGCCTCTACCTGGTCAAATAACCCCCTCACCTCTACCGACATCCCTCTTAGAATAACAGCTGCATCGCTACTGGATTTGATCATATGTTTCGAGAGTAACATTTGGAGTTGGACCCTTAAACCATCCCCATCCAGCTCAGGGTATGGCTCCATGACTTCTGTCACATTGCCTGTGAGGAGGACAGTCTCTTGTTTGTGGAGAGTTCCCACCAGGCTAAAATGCTCTTTAAACTGCTGATTCAGTGTCTAGCACTTTGGTGCAAGGTCTGTAATACTCTGCTCCACTGCAGTATCTCTTTAGTGGCTTTCTTTGATGTGGCATTTGGATTGTCTCAATGCCAAATGAGTTGACCATTGCCTCAGTGCCGTCTGCAGAGGCTTTCCTCGTTCCTTTTGGATTGGAGAGAAGCTCTGACATACTCAATAGCTTCTCGTATTCCAGAAACAGTTTCTGTCTGTTTTTGAAGTGACTTATTTAGACAAACCAGTTCACCTATTACCTCAGAAGCTAATGTAAACCAAATTATAGTCTTCCCTTTGTTAAATCTCTCTAGCAGACCATAAGCCCTTGTGCCACTATCCGATCTATTAGAAGATGCTACTTCTTCTAAAGTTGTCAACACATTTTCATACTGCCTGAGTACAGCACAGATTGCCTTGTCACAAACTGTCCATCGGGTAGGACACAGTGGTTTTAGGGCTGTGTTAGGTTGTGGTCCTGCATTTGCCTTTGACATTGCCTTGAACTTTCCAGACTGATGCTTAGACATCCTAGCTCATTGATCCAAAACAAAGACTCATGGATTATGGGTGAAGCATTACAAGGAGACTGTGCAATGAGATGTGAACAGTGTGCCCCACAGTGCACATAGAACGCCAATGGTTGGCATTTCTTCACCCGGCCTGTGCTCCAGGAAACTTAGCAGCCATATTCACTACACCATCATAAGTTTGACCATGCAATAATTATGTCTTCCCCTGTGGTTCCTGAGACCTCATATACTACCACAAGAACTTCATGGGGAACCAAATCATGGTCTACATATCTAACGCATACGGACACCTGTTCTTTCCCAGTTATGTCTTGGATGCTATCAGTGATTATGCTGTACTGCAGAACTGATTGAGATTTTATTGAAGTTGTGAACTTGTGAAAAATGCTGGGTCTACACTCTTTGCCAATTTGCTGTTTTTGACCACATATGCTTTAACACAATCAAAGCAAAGCAAAGATGAGCAGTAGTGAAGAAAGGGATAGAGCTGGTACCACTTTGCTTGAAAATGTCGCACTCTATTTGACAGTACCTGAGGCCCTATGTGTTTTGGGTCTGGTTGGTTTGGTTTGTTACCATAACACTTTCTTTGCCCTCATGCTCCCTGACACCATTGCTCTCACTGTCTCTGGTCCCGTCGCTAACAACATCTTCTCTATGTGGGCCAATCTCCTACAAACAAAGATGTAATGCAGCATGTTTAGTTGTACTAACCAAGCAGGAATTTGACCACAATACGGAGACTCTGAGTATGTCTTACTAAGCCCTTTTAAGTCCTAACCTTCAACCCTGTGCGTTGGTCTGCCTTTATTGTGTCTGAGGTGCTTGTACTTGGTGGTGTTCCCACATCAACCTGACAAAACAACCATCTGATGTGTACCATATGAAAAGCCAATGCCCGTTTCCTTGGTATATCATACAATATCAGCCGATGATCCTAAAATACATCAACAAAAAATCGCAATACTTTTTATGATGCACATATATATAGTAAATCATAAATGTGCTCTATAAACATTTAAATATGTCATGACATTAACTACAAGAACCTATTATGATTTATTAATCATGTTTTTAATGTTTTATAAATATCAGAGGGAGAAATACACTCTCAACACGACAACACTAAAGATCACAGTTGAACTGCTTATCTGGTCACCTCTTTCTCCTCTCTCTCTGTCTGTCTCTATCGCTCTCTGATGCATGTATAGACAACCACTATGTAATACACTGTCACTGACAGCTATATTTGTCTAGTTTTGGTCTTGCACATGGGATAAATTGTTTTTTTAACAATTACATCAGAAGGATGTGCTCATTGAGATAACATTACAGCACACAGGTCGGTCTCTCTCTCTTATCTGTATTGACAACCACTAAGTGATACACCTTAACTGAAAAAAGGGCACTCTGGGGAAGACAGAATAGCAAAGTAGTAGTCCTGGAAAAATTACTAATGCTCCTCTTGTTTGGCCAACAACATGAGAACATGAGAAGAACAAGAACAGTTAATGTTAGCCAAGTCAAAAGTAATAGTAACAACATTTAGTTTGCTAGCTAACTACGTTATCTGTTAATGTTAGCTAAGTATACCAGTTACCAGTACTACGTGAATATGTCTAACTATTTTTGTTTGTACAGTGCTAACCCTAGCAAGACTATTACAATTCCTGGTCTGTAGTGAGTTAGCCAGCCCAGGACAGCTGTGTCTTTCATATCACTGAACAATCAGCATGTTTAATTTGATACCAGTACCATAACATTATGATCACAGAAAGCAAAGACAGCCTAGATTATCTTGTGTTCTACCCTCAAGCTCTCCCCTCTGACTAAGCGCAGTGCTGTTTCTGATTCATCCAAAAGGCACTCCAGCAATCACATCGCTGCATGTAAGGGAGGCGGGAACAAAGTGAACAAACACCAATAGAAACTATTTCTCATCCAGGGGGAACATGAGGGAGTTAACCCTTTATAGAGCCGATGGAAATTATACTTGATTTAAATGCATATGCAATTAATATCATATTAGTGGTGGGGACAATTTTAGGTAATCAGAAAAGTGGTAGGGACATATCTCCACTGTCCCTACTATGAACTATACACATGCTTGACATTGCAATGCAGTATATATATAGTAAACTACTGAGCAGGCCGTGGCATTATGATGATATTGCCTGTCAAGCCAGTAGGGCCAGCCACAGTAGTTTAATAGATATAAGGCTGGGTCAAGCCTCTGAGTATCTGCTCCTTGCTTGGATGAGAGTGAGATGTAAAGGCAGCTTAAAGATAAGTTAGGTCAGGGATAGAGAATGGTGTTGCCTGTCATGAGATTTATGACGGCACAGCCTGACACCCACCATTACAATGGTAATAGTGATAGGTCAAACCTAATTTAACAAGAATGCCAGGCTTCCTTTGGAATACTCACTCAAATTTTGGCACATTTAACTGTGTATTGAAAACTGTAAAAGGCCTCTTTGTCAAATGTAATATCCCCCCCAAATTATTATTATCATTACATATTATTATATTCAGGTCAATATGGTATTTTTAGAATGAGGTCATGCAGCACCACGTTTTTTTCATACATGCACACATGCTCACAATCCATGGATATGAAAGAAAAAAAAGATCAAACTGGGGGAAAAAACATTGCTCAGGTATGTGTTGTAATTAATCTACTACTCATACGCATCCCTAGAATAGAGCCAGGGAAAAGTTCAGTTAGAGCACACAGAATAGGGTAATTCCAGCAACACATCTATGTTTCACTACAGCTCGACAGTGTCCCTCTGCTGCGCTCCAGCAAGGAAACACTGGCGAAACACAAACAGGGAATTTTGGTGTAAACTGTAACCTTGAAAGATACCCACTTGATTTGGCTGACTAATACTGGTGAAGCCTCATATCAGCTTTGATTCAACAAGCATGGACAGGAGGAATTATTACAGTCACCAATAACTCTTTGTGTTATAAGTATTGTGTTAAAGACAGACTGGAAAAGATCTGAACCTATCCTCTAACTCTGCTGTCATTCACTTTTTTTTATTTTACAGTTAATCTTACCTGAGTGAAGGTGTCACAATGTGGACACAATGTTCTCATGATATTCGTGACAAAAACACTTTTTGTAAATAGTACACGCAACTCTATATTTAAAGGATTATACAGGTTTCCAATGTTGCAGTCATGCCAACAACCTGCTTTTTCCATCTCAGTCCAAACAGAGATCAATGTGTGGAGCAGGTAGAGATCTCCTGCCATCGGCACTGAGGCGTCATGTAGTTGTGCTGTGGTTACGTACTGAGACATGAAGCCATGCAGGAGGTCCCTGGCCCCCTTTGTTTCCTGCAGTGATTGACAGTCGGCTTAATCCCAGTGAAGCCAAAGGAAATAACATCAAGATGCACTTAATTACACTTTTTTTCTCCTGCAGGCCTTTCTACCACATGTGTGGCGTGTATCTGAAATTACATTCCACGTATGAAAAGGATTAGAAATGATTCTCATGCTTGTGTTAGCTTGCAGTTCATACCAATTTGTGGAGTATATAGAAGAGTATCATGCTGTTATTAGAGCTTACAGCACGGGGGGAACTAAATTATGAGTTGTCCCTACAAAGGTTTACATCAGACGCTACACCCTATGCTCCTTTGACTGTAAAAATGTGTGAAGAATGCAATAATGACACATGGTGTGCACCGTATGAACCACTGTACTGACAGCACATGGGAGGTATGTCCCTGTGGCCATGCTGACATGAAAACCAAATAAGCAAGCATCAGCTACACAAACGACTTCCTGCTTCACGCCCAGCAAGCTATAATTTTTCCCTAAATAAAGGGATGTAAAAAGTTCTTGAAGCATATTGGGCCATTAAATGATGAGAAAACTCTGATGTCTAGGGCCTGAAGCAGAGCGTGGGTGGAGAGGTTGAATCAACAACTAATACAAATCCTGTATCCTGTTTCAGTTTACTGCCTAAACAACTCTGACTAATCATAGCAGAGATCATTATTTATAGAGATAGCAAGTACGCTTTAAGTGACACATAAATTCCTATGTAGAAGTTACTGGTTCTCAACGGTTTCATCACCTTGCACCATTCACACTTGATTTAGGCCGAGGAATGTGGTGGATCATCCCGCAGCAGAGGGGGCAGCTGGAGGAACCTGAAAACAGTTGTGACAGTCAAGCTAAAATAAGTTTGAGTAATGAACAGCATGGTGACAGACAAATACTATATCAATATATCCAAAACAATTGTGCCCTCTTCAAATGCTTAGCATGATGAATGAGAAGTAACTTCTAATACACAATCACAGAGCTTACATTAAAGCGATAACTGGTTATATCTTCTGTCAATCCATCTCCATGTTGCTCTGCTCTATTTGTAAAATGAATGTGTTTTAAATTATACTTGCTATATTTACTTAAAGCTGCACTATACAATATTTTACTGTTTTTACATTAACAATGGAAAAAATGACAACATGTCATCTAAAAGATGGCACTTGTAATAACAGACTCACCACCCAACTCTGAAATTGGGTGGTGAGGAGCATTTTAGTGTCTTTTAGCTCATTGTTTTGGTTTTAAAACTTTACTGTTTAGTTCACTCTCACCGCTCTAATCAACCTTGTTCCATGCAGCAGCGGGGGGCTATATTCGCTGGAAAAGCTCTGATAAACTCACTGTACACTACCTGCACAGTATGAGATGGCAGACTAAGCAACTAGCTGATGAACACATTGGAGCACTTAGAAGCGTAAGAGCTTCTTTCCCTCTGGAGCTGGTGGAGACCAAAACAGAGATAAAAGGAGAGGGAATATTGGATTTATATTTTTTGGATTAACAAAAACACAAATGAAAATGAATGCAAATGTTGCTCTGTGTTTGCTGAATGTGTAAATACGCAACAGTTGCTGACATATTCTCTTTATAAGGTGAAAATATGTCAGAGTTGTGTTTACACATTGTTCCGCTGCCCCCGAGTGGCCAAACCAAACCACATAATTCTTTATTAGGTTACTGCAGTTTAAGTTTCTTTGGTGTGTGTGAGGGAGTTTCTGTTTAAGGGTCAAAGGTTTCATATCTTGATCAGATTGTGAAATGATCCACTGATTTTGGGCAAAATAAGTACATTTGATTTGACTTTGCTTAAAATATGCTGCCAATTTTGTCTTAAAAATCTTGCAGATTCCCAATGTTACTGGTGATCAATTTTGACAGTGGTGGTTCAACCCAGAAGCAAGGCTTTCCTTTCACAGCCACAGACACCAGACCAGACTCAGTCACATACTGTATGGCAGATCACGTTTTGAAAAACCTGCAAGGCCTCAGTGGACTTTTTGTCACCTCTGTTACGTCTGCTACACACTCCTGAGAATCAGCAGCAGACAGGAAACCTGAGCTTTGTTTTCCTCTCTGAGTTCTGGGTGTGCTTACACTACCTGCGCAGGACCTCGCCGCATGTTATCTTTACGTCCAATCACCTGTCTGTTTTCACGTATGCATTGCTTCAGTTAGGAAACTATTCTGCTCACATTCATCAAGCACATATCTTTATGAGCTTCATGAGGAATTACTGAGATAAGGCACGCTCATATTGTAAATGTGCATGACTCTGGAGTTTGCACCAAAACTGCATGCTTCAACAGCCTCTGTGATAGAGCTCTTAATCACTGTGGAAGGAAGTTTTTTTCTGCCCTGATATTGAATGCTGAAGCAATCTTTTTTTCACATTCAGAACCTGCTCTGCATAAAAAGTCTTTTGATTTGTCAGTTTTGAGGTTCACCATAAGGTCACTACAATGGCACAGCCTTATAAACTTTAGAAACTAGGAGATTAGCACAATAATGATGACTGCAAGGCTTAGTCATTCACGCTGGCAACATTAGCCCAGGATTTGATCAGTGAACTTGGAGCTCTCTGTTGTGTTGCTTTAAAACGACAAGTTTCAACAAGCGACAAGACATGGATTCTAAAAGGAAAAAAAGACATCAGCTCACTTCTGTGCCAAATGTCATGCTTTGAAAGTCGAGGCAGCCCTGACTACTAGTTGTCTGTGAACATTGTGCAGTTCTTGTGTTGGTCCGTGTGACATATTAAAAGCCAGATTGCATGTCAGCTGTCAGGGTAATGATACTGTAGGGAAGACAATAGCGACAACACTACTGTACCTGTGGGTTTGGTGACCTTTCATCTTTCTGCAGCCTCTGATGTTCAGACAAAGTCTGGCAGCGGTAAAAAGGGAGACAGACATCAAAACCCTCTGAAGATCTGTAATGCAATTATACTCTGCAACTTTTTTCAGGCTGAAAGAGATTCCCTTGTGGGCCTCTGTCCTTGAAACCTGCAACTAGTGCTGGTGGGATGCAGACCTGTCAACTCTTCTGTTTTTCCCGGGTTTCTCCCGTATTTTCCCCCTCTCCCACTGTGCTCCTGTTTCGTAATTTTCCTGTAAATATCCTGTATTTCCCTTTTTTATTTTTACAGTTATACACAGGGCCATAGTGGAGACTAAACGCATGTAAACACCACTTAACCACCTCTCAAATTCTGAAACAGCACTTATGCAAACTCGCAACACTCTACAGCTATTAGTGACTCAGACCGGCTTCCCTCTTTTCTAGGAGCACTCTTTTTTTTTTGATTGAAAAGATTGATTGAAAGAAAAAGTTTAAGGAGGAAAAAGAAATGTATAGAAGCAGCCCAGGTATCAGGTGATGGAGAGACATGAACACATTCAAAGCAGGAAAACTGTAAGGAACTTACACCTGTATCTAGATAAATTACTGTTCTGGTAAATATTTTTGAAGGCACAATCTCTTATCCAAATGTAAACTAAAGGGCATCCCCACTAACAAAAGCCAAAGCACAAGATTGAAACCTGCTATAAAAGGATTTGCAGAGCTTTTAATACAAGTACTAACACTACACAACAACTCTAGCCAACAAAAAATAACAATAATAAAATTTCTGTGTAAATATTTACATACCTGGGAGACTATTTTCTCATTCCTGACAAATGCATGTTAGGAATCAACCACGCGTTTTGCAAGGTGTGTAGGTGGACTTTAGTGTTTGTCATGGTGGGAAAAACAATGTTAGCCGGCACGCTAGGACTGTTAAACATAAGTGTGCCCAAGAAGCCACAAAGAACACATCAACCGTCCACCCGATTACAGCAGGGCAGGCAGTAAAGGCACCTGGTGATTAGATCTCTGGAGCTGAGAGAGGAAACCCTTTATAATGTAAAAACTATGGTCAGATGGGGACCTGGAAAATCTGCCTTCTTTTCAAAGCCCAATGTTGACAGGTATGGTGGGTGTACTGTTTGTAATTGTTTAAAGAGCAATTACATAAATCTTTTAAGGGGAGCAGGAAGTTTTTACTATTTAACCCACCAACTGGATTTTTCAGCCCAGTATCCCTGGGAATGATGTCCTTGTCCGACAATTCTGTACCTCACAGTTTACAACTACAGACTGTGTATAAATATGGACGACATGTCTCCACCTCCTAATGCTATGCAAAAGTGAAGCCAAAATATCTCCTTCCGGGAGCTACCATTTTGCTTGTGTGATGTTATTTGGAGCAGAGTCAGGCAGCCTGTGACAGCCTGTGGGACACGCCCCCTCAGCCGTCCCGCCACCTGACGGAGGTTTGAGAGCGGCTGTCACAGCTGTCAAACATGATATTGTCAAATAACTAATTAAAAACAAACATATCACAAAGATGAGCACTTGAGCAAACGTCAGCGTGATAAGAACAACTTAAAATGACAGAAACCGTCTTTAGTAAAAATGTATTTGATGTGTACTTTGATATTTTAGTTTGGCTCATGTCCCATCAACATGGTGAGGGCAGGACTTATGACCTATACTGCAGCCAGCCACTGGGGGGATGTTTTGGCTTCACTTTTGGGGGGCTGTCATGACATCCATATTTATATACAGTCAAAGTTTAGCAGCGCAGGCAATCGTGTGTCCTTTATGTAGTGAGTGGGAAAGTAAGTGTGGAGGGGGTAGTGGATGGGTGTATAGTGTGCCTGACTTTCATACAGGTGAGTGGAGTTTGTATCCTGTCACAGACCTGCAATTGACAAGTGTTTTTGTAGCCAAAACCTAACCATAGTTTGTCACAACCATGATCTTTCCCTAATCTCAACCATAATGTAGTTTCTATGCATAGAATTAATTAAAGGCATACTATGCAGGATTTGTTGGTCACTGTTTGTAAACACAACATTCAAAGTTGGCCCCTCCTCCCTGGCTCAACGTCTGTCCTCTGCTCTCTGTGCCTTTATGCACGAGGGCGAGGCTGAGCACACACACACACACACACACACACACACACACACATACACATACATGCACACAGCGGACAACAGTCTGCTGCAGAGCACAGAGTCCACAGCGGACAGAATGAAACAGACTTTACTCAAGTCAACTATGACAGTAAGGGAGACAGTACAAGCACTTTATTAAACAACTGTTGAACAAGCAGAACATCAGTGCTGTGTCTGCCATTTTCGTAGCTTACTCTTGTATGCGCGCTTACGATCTGGTACCTGGCCACTGCCTTTTTACACACTCACACCCTGCGTGTTGTTATTGGCTGGGAGCTACACACCCACAGCCCAAAGGTTGCAGCCCAGAAGCATCCTGAACACAGCACAATACAGTGGAAACTGCTTATAGTGATCATGTCTGTCCGGGTCAAATTGGTCACTAGAAGCAGATGATTATTATAACCAATTGTTTTCTTTTTCTTTATTTCTCATGCAGATTACTATCTGATTGACATTTGTATATTACTGCTGGCAATCAGACTGATTAGAGCTGTAACCCTGTCATCAGGGGGGACAAAAACATTACTAGAAAGAGGGGAGGACTATTGTCTCCGTTTGATTATGTTAAAAGTAAAGTTAGGCTTTGATGTCGGCTTCCTGACTCGTTTTAAAATAGATGAGCAAGAGAGAGAGAGAAGCAGTGGTCGAGAGGGCTAGAGAGTGGATGAGAAGAGCGAGCAGTGGTAGTGAGAAAGCTGGTGAATGAGAGGAATACAACGTTATTTGGTGATTGCTTCACAGCAGTTACAAATAAACATGTCCACAACCACACCCCGCACCTCCACACAAACCTGTGGAGGTGTGCTGCAATACCTGATAATGGTGCTGCAGCTGCTAAGTACATATCATACGTGTATCATGGGAGTAAGATAAAAAAAAATAGAATTACTGTAGTTTTAAAATGTTTTTCTATATGTTGTCATGTATGAAAAGACCCAAAATGAACACTGTAAGCGGACTACTTGATTACTATAAGCAAATTATTTAAACAGCATTTGTATAGGAATGATTCTGTCCCGAGTTTTTTGATTTATATAAACAGTTGATCACTGTAAGCGGTTTTCACTGTAATAAGAAAATACAGACAGAGGGCAGAGTCTCTGTAGATAAATACCTCGCCACACACTTCTAGTGGGTCATAAGTGATGATTGAGAGGGATTATTTTTGTATGAGTCTATACATTGTTTTTTTTTTTAGGAAAATCTTGCATAGTACACCTTTAAAAAGTTGGCAACAGATGTTAAAAAAAGGTTATTGATTTGATCCTTTTGCAGAATTGTCCATTATCGATGTTCTTGTCTGGCAATGGAGTTAAGATTTTTAGAACAGGACAGCCAAAAAATAGAGGCACAAACAATAGTCGGCACTGTATGTATTTGATAAAAGATTTAAATACAGAATCCTGCTTTTAGGAGGTTAATTCCGATAAGATTTTAATGAAAGTCAGGTGTTGACTCACTTGCACTGTTGACAGAAACTTGGCAGCTGTCAATATTGTACAGTATCTAAATTTTACTGTGGGTTGTAGGAATGTGTACATGTAAATAAAATAATGTAGTGCAAAGTAAGAAGTGTTAGTTAGTGAAGTTACTTGAAAAATGTAATTACTTACACTTACTCAACAGCAAAAGTAATTATTGACATTACTCTGTCCCAGTGCCAGAGGAAAGTAACTGGCCAGGCATTTAAGAAAAAAAACAAACAAAACAAAACAAAATTTTTCCCCTGAGCCATTGGCCCTTTCACTTCATTGGACCTTGGGCCCGGTAAGCCTATGATTTCCCCTGGGAGGGCGAAATTCCTGGATGGACGGGCCTGGCCACTGGGGCCTGCCCATAACGCGGGACTGACATTACTCCTTACTTCACTTTTGTTGCTCAGCTGTCATAAGTGCCTTTAAAAAACTTCAAAGCTTACACACCCACATGTTCCATCTTCTGTGTTTAACACGTGTAGAAGAGGAAAAAGGAGACGTAGTTTAACAAGCAGTCAGCCGACAGTTTGGAGGTATTTACTGACCATCAACAGCTAGCTTAATGTTAGCAACAGTGACTGCATGAAATCCCGCCCATCTGATTCATGAATGTAGCCTTACCAGTGGCTAACATTAGCCAGCCGAAAATGTCCTCTTTTGGTGGTGGCCAACAGCGTCCCTGCACCTCCAGCCCTTGTACCAAGCAAGCACGCACCGTCGAGTCTGTCCACTGAATGCACAGAGACCAAATTGATATTAATCCTCCATCAAACTACTGGTAAGACAGTAAACAACCGGACCCCCAAACTGTCAAAGTAATGGAGTGTTACTTGGATAAGTAACTGTATTGTAATCTCTGAATTACACTACTTGTTACTGAAAAAAGTAATGAAATGCATTACTGCCTAACATATTGGTGTAGCTCTGCACCTGGCAGTTCTAAAAAGTTAAACAAACATGTGGGATCTAAGTTCATATTTCTCAGAATTAGAAAAATAAAGGCTATTTCTTCCTTCTGCTTCCTGAGATGTGCATTCTGCTTTCCCATGGCTGCCTCATGTTGCTTGTTGCTGTCCCCCCTCTATCATTGTTTAGACAGCTTGAGGCTTCCTCAAGAAGGGAAAGTTGATATTTATGTTGAGGCTTTTGGACTGACCATATAAGCAGTAGGAGCTTTTGCCCAGGCTCAGGCAGCCTGCCATTGATACAAGCTTATATTCATGGCTTTTTGGGAATAACTGGACAGGTTCAGACAGTGGCCCTCAGATTTAACAGGTGAGGTGTTCTCTGTGTCTTTTGTATCACACAAGTGCTGGCAGGCTGCATCACCAACCTCTGCACTAACACACATTTTCCACAGAGCTCCTCTGGATGCTCCTCTTTTTTTCCAATTGATCTGGAAAGATGTTCCACCTCCATTTAGCCCTTGAGTGTGCTCAAGTGATAGCTAACTGCAGGAGCGGATCTCTGCCGCTGCCTGATTGGCTGAGAGTGTAGTTCAGCACAAGGTCAGAGGTGTCGTTCGGTGTCATCCTCCACTCAGAAAAACACAGCTGGCCAGACTAGTGATGTCAGACCAAGGATGATAATTAAATAACTGATGCCGGCCAGGCTGATTGACGTGGAGCTAATATGCTGTAAGGACACAGAGGATGAGCATGAAGAAATGTATGATGACAGTAATACGGTGAATCGGTGGCAATCACAAATGAATCTAATTTATCAATAATTAAGTATGTGTGGTATCTCTCAGATGCCTTCATGTCTTTTATAATGAGTTGATTACAACTTGAGTGTCATTTTATTAGTTTTGGCCGTGGTTTTTATTTTCATTTTACAGTTTGCCTTTGTTTTCTCTATCAGATGAGTCTGGCTAACCTTTGTTAAAAACCTGCCTTGATTGTATGACTGTCTGTGTCTCTTGTTTTAACTTCTTTTTAGCAATGTTGCCGTGTCCTGAGATTTTAGCAATTAACTTATGGAGTACAATGTTATTATTAGGAATGATGGCCAAAATTACAGAAATTAGACTAAGTTGTAATTAAATGGAATCCTTTAAAATAACTATTTAGAAACTTAAAGGGCACATATTATGCTTTTGCTGGTTTTCTGTTATTTACATACTATTATGATGTCAGATATCTATGTTGTATTATGGTCAAAGTTCCAAAACTTGAGGTGAACATGTGTAGAAATGCAACCTGCAAGTCAAAAGCCAGGGCTTCAACCTGCTCTGAATACCTTGCAGATGAGCTGACATCAGCTCATCGCACATCCCCATAAATGGCTGTCTGTTCCATAGCCTTGGTTGCTAAGATTGTTGCTAAGGTTTTTCCATGTGTTTGCGTTGTTGACTCATATTTTGGATCATATTTCAGCTCAAACATGTACAGATGTATTTGAGAAGCTGACAAGAACGAGAAAAAGAAGTGAAGTCATGCCACTACTGTTTGTTCACGTAGCCTTTATGAGCCACCGGAAGTCGGCTGAGACATAGCTCCCGGAAGCTGGCCAATCAGAACAGAGGGGGGCTTTAAAGACACAGCCTGTTTCAGACAGATGCCAAACTGAGGGGCTGTGTAAAGGGTCAGTATGAGTTAAATAAGGAGTTTTTTAACTGTAAATCATACAAAGTTCTTCGAGCAGAGCCCCAGATTAAAAATATAGGTCTATAAATATGCATAATATGTCCCCTTTAAACCTGCAATAAATTATTTTTGTCAATTGCTGTGGCACAACGAGCTGTAAACACAACGATGACATATAGAGTATAAACCTAATATGGTGAACGTGTCTGCAAATGGTTGCATATTTGCACATCCGGCAGACACAGCATTAACTTCAGCATTAATGTACATACAATTAATAAATAAAAATACAGTAAACATCATTTGTGTCTGGCCACCTGACAAATATAAGTGTCTGTTTTTGTTCCTACCAAAAGTAGAGCTAGCTGGTCCTGCGTAGGTAGTGTACAGTGGGGTTTTCGCTGAAAACGGCTGCCTGCTACAGCTGGTAATGGGGATGATGAGAGCAGTGAGACTGAACATAAAACCAAAACAATGACTCAGCTTTGTAGAGCTGAAGGGAACTGCAAAGAGGGGTAATAATTCTCTGTGGGCTTGTTAATAAGAGTGACTCCTTACATTACACATAGTAATCTTATCCATTGCTTGTATAAAAATGTGATTAGAGCAGCTTTAATCTTTACTATATTTCATTTCAAATTTACACAAAAACATTTTCTCATTTACTTCTGGTGCTATCTAAACATGCACATAGTTTTGGATTGTTCAGATTTTGAGATATTCATCTCTTAAGATTTCTGCCTCCACCCCATTTGTAGGTGAATGTAATTTTTATTTTGGTACTATTTCTTCAGTAGAAAGTAGTTCCAGTTAAATGTGGTATCAGTAGGTAAGTGAATTACTGCTATCAGTGTGATTACATACCACAGGAGTGAAGTGAGAAAATACATTTTTTGTATTTTGGGTGAGCCATCCCTTTAATAATGTATACTACTGTGTACAGTAGATTATTATACTTCTGCAGCAATGCCAGCTAATCAAAGGTTGTCCTTTAAATTGCCTTATATACACACATCTGTACTTCTTTGGGAGATTAAAGCCACAGCGAATAGATTCATAAAACAGAATCGTACACATGTAAGACTGTACTCCCATTGTGCACCTGACTTGAAAGAGAAAATCAGATCAAATCCACCTATTTGCAACTCGTCCTTAATTTCTGGGCTACATGATAGGCTGACCCAGCAGAGACACAATGGCCATTCCTCTCCCTGGAATAATGTAGCGCTCCTCTGGAATGCTTAGCAGGTTCCTGGAGGCCATTCCCCATTCAGCAAACAATCACTGCCAGGTAATAAAAGAAGCATTTGTGTGATATGTCAGCAGTGTGCATGAGGCTTAAAAGCAGAGTGATGGTGTGGCAAGATTGCATTCACTTTTTCTCCCAGAGGGGAAAGCTATACTATTATTACCAGTAGCCATTGACACAGCTACAGTACTTCTTTGAAATAAAATGTGGCAAAGGCACTGTTAGACGATACTGGTGCGATCACAACTGCCATAAATTGCAGTTACTGAGGTCCAATGATCTCTGGTTTCAGCTGACTACAGCAGGCTTGTCCTGTCGAAATCCGCCAGGTGTCTAAGAGGAAAAATTATACAGGAAAAATATTACAGATTGCCACTGTAGACTGGTTTTTATGGAGCTCCACATGGGTTATATGGTGGAAAAAAATACTGATGTGGAAATCCATGCGAAGGGATTAATAAATCCATTTAGAATTGGTGAGCAGGATTGCAAAATTGAGAGCACGAATTCACAAACCATGCACGTTTGACTTCTGAGACAGTCAATTAAACTTATGTTCAGTCCCTCCTGTTCGCTGTATTCATCTATATTGCATTTTAAGGCTTCGCAATATAGTTGTTCTCATTTACATATTTTTTTTGTTTCTGTTGTCAGATAACAGAACCAATCTGAAATTAGATTGCGGCTCAAAAATACTAAACCATGTTGACCAGCAGTCATTACCAAGCTGCAAAGTGCAGATAAAGTTAATGACAATGGCTGTGCTGTGAGATATGCTATATTGACATTTAAAATACGATAAGTGATAAAAGTTCCGGCAACTGATGCTTTGCGGCTGTACTTGTATATGACCACATTTTGTAGCTTCTAACTTTCTCTGCGATCACTATTTTACATGTCAATAGAGCCGATCACTCACTGCTGCTCAGCTATATGGTGAATTAGCTGCATTAAAACACATTATAAGGGACGACAGAGAGAAACCATATATATACCACATATGTCTGTTTTTTTCTCTTACCACTAGCTCAAAAGAATTCATCAAGTCCAGTGAAAATAAATAATAATAATAAAATAAATCCCATTTATGAAATGATAAATGGGATTTGTATAAATTTAGTATAAAATATCTTTTTTTCTTTATCTTTGATGCTGAGTGTTTATTGCTATGGTGTTTTCTGTTGCACTTCCCAGAAATCAGTTATTTTTATAGTTTGGGCTGAGTTGTGACATTTTTCCCCCTCTGGTTTTCCGTGGATAAAGTTTGAGTTTTTGTAGGTGCCGCTTTTATCTATTCAGCCCTGGAGGCTGTTTCTGTTAATGAACATGTTGCTAACGTGTGTTTCAAAGATTTCTACTCTACTCTACACTGGTCTGATTTGGTATTAATATATATAATATAAAATGTCAGCGAAATTCTGAAAACAATCTTTTAACTTCATCAGATTGTGTGACAGTATTTGTGAGTGCACAGACTTGAGCTCCATCAGAGGTCTATAAGACAGGGTGCCAGAGAACCATAAAGCTAGTCTGTACATGTGTGTTTTCTGCATGCTTCTTAAAACACATAGAAACACACAGGTTTGTTTTGTCTCATCTGCCTGTGGTGTAACCGTGAGCTACAGACTTATTAAACCCATTCATCATTTCAGCCAGCGCAGAATGTCACAGCAGTGTGGTAGCTGGAGGACAGCTTGAACAAAGTATGTGGTTTGGAACAATCAGCATTTGTTGATATTTTCTTTCATTTGGTTTGGGTGAACTTTACACTCATTATACTGACTTTTCTCCAGAAACTGCTCTCATATATGACCTTATCCTGCTATATAGATGTCTGAAACCACACTGTTTCCAATGTCTGGTGCTTAACTTGGATGTATAGTATATAAAATACAGTTAAACATTTTGGATCAAGCTTTTGGTCGAGGGAACATTTCACCTCAGCAACACGTGGTTTATGTATACATAGTTATATTTGTCCATTACGTTGCAATTTACTACTGAGCCCCCACATCTGGACCATAAGTAACTCCAGGTTAACTAGTGACCTCATCATTCTGTCAGTACAATTATGTCTTTGGCAGATCGATGAGTACATGGACATAGTCCCAATAACAAACTCATGCTTTCCTTTATAATTAAGTCAGACAAGGCTGTTGTGAGGCTCATACATTGATGTCAGTGGAACAACCACATGCAGTAAGTTTAAAGCTGCACCCAACCTATGACGCAAAGACGTCAAAAAAGACATGCTGTGTCATAATGTGTGGAGAGTCGAGCTATTTTTATATAATCTCACCAGGATTCCTCACAGAAAATGAAAAAGTTTACATCAGAGAGCTTATTAAACAGTGGGGATTTCTTCCTGTGGGGAAGACTGTCTGGTGATTTACGGTTAAAGGGTTCTATATGAATGAATCTATGCGCCTGTCGACTGCTGGATTGTTAAAGTTAATCCTCTTAGCTCCAACGCAGTGTTACACTGACAATGAGGCCCCATGATGTGGCTATCAGGAGCAATCTCATGGCTGTGGAGATGCTAAACAGCCTGGTGTGTTGGGTTAGGCCCCCAAAAAGCAGAATGCGCCTTGAAAAAGGCAATATTTTTCAAATTGTCTGGCTGGTGAGCAATGATAGAGCTGCCTGTCACATTTTTCTCCCTGACTACAGGGGCTCCCTTTCAGAGGAGCTCTCAGGCCCTCCGATGTGACACACAAGCACCCTTCCGGCCTTGTTTGCATTCAAATGTGATAAAACTAAGAGGTGACTTTCCCCCACAGCTGGGCAGAAAACGGATTAGGTCAAAGTGACAGGCTTCTTGGAGATCCTGCCTCAGCGGCTCGTCACACTGAGGAAGAAAAGAGGCCTCACTAAGCTTAGCTTTGGAAGCCAATTGAGGGGCTTTGCTATCCCTTTCACACTTCCAGTGTTCCCAATGGCAGCTAGCCAGCCATGGTGACCAGCTCACAGACAAGGTTAGTCATTTAGCACAATCTCCTCCTAATGCCAGGCTGCAAACCCTCACTGCAGTATTATAACAAATGTCAACAGTATATAGGTTTCCCATTCATGTGTATGTTTTGCCACATCCAGAATATATTATCTGATATGGGTAATCTGGGTATATATATATATATATATATATGTATATACATATATATGAATGGGGTCAAAGTCATTCAAGTGAATGGGAAAGTGGTCTCAGATATATAGACTTTTTGTTTTTAAAAAAAATCCATTAAGATAGCTGCTGTTGTATTCTCCTAACATTAAACTAATTATGTCAAATGGAAAGCAAATAAAGGTGAAGTTAGAAGACAACATCTGGCTGGAGAAGAACTTTTGGTTCACATGCAGTTAGTGTGCCATTATGAAACTGTGACACTACATAACTGTCTTATTTAAAGCCATGCATTATATTTGTCAGAGCAGTAGCCTATGTATAATATGTTTAAATAAAAACAGAGCCTATGACCTGGTGAATAGAAGGCAAACCTGCAGTAGAACAGACATCACCACATTGTGAAAGTTTTATGAACTGTAAAAGCATGGGTTTAGTCTTTTCACACCGGTTTAGGTTTTGGTCCATAACTCCTGAACTGTGAGGTGTCAAATCTAAACTATTTTATTCAGATCAGTTGTTTCAAGACAAATCTATCTACAAATACACAGATTTTCTGCTATTCTCATTTTTTCTCACCATCCCTCCAGTGTTTGGTGCGTATTTTGACTACCCTGAAAAAAGGTTTTCATTTCAAGGTGTTGGTGAGGTGCTAAAATGTTGTAAACCTTTGTGACATAATTCATGAATGCACTGTGCAATTTCAAACACATTTAGATAATACATGCACATATCCAGTCAATATGATGAATTCAAATGGCCATAACTCACAGATCATAAATTTGATTGATTTGAAATAATTGTTTATCATAATACAGATTTTAAAAAATGTCTAAAAAATGTTATTCAAATAATAAATATGGAGTCTTGAACAACCTCCTCTGAGAATGTTTCTATTTTTAGAGAACTATTTTTTTTTTTCTATTTTTAGTCAATGCTTGTTTGCTTATTAGAAAGACAAGTTTCACTCCAAGATGTATGTCATGTTGCATTGAAGTATTTATTTTCAAACAGACCCCTACTCTGGTTGTTGGCCCCAGATTACAAGCAATTGACTGTCCCTAAAGCACAGTTTGTTTAAAGCTCAGCTCTCTGTTGACACAGGCTTAATCCACTGCAAGACACAGGATGCTTCTATTAGTAAACAAGCAAACACCGTTCCATTTACATGCTACAAGTCAGAAGTTCACATTGCCACATGTTCATGGTTGTTTTTGTAAAATATGTAAAATATGATGAAACATTTGAGGCCAGTAACAATTTCTGAGAGAAAAGACACTCTGATGATTTTAATAGGACCTAAGAATAATCTCAAACTGCCTCTGATGATTGATTGAATATGGATTAATCATGGCTCTTTATTCCGAGCATATCTTTGTGCATACAAGCTGCTCAACACTTGGATTGATTATCAGAGGGTTCAGGAACTGGGGCGCCATCTGCAGGTTCACACTGACAGAGTGCTGAACTCCCATTATTCACAGGGCTCATATCCAGGGTGTGTGCATTCTCACACACACACACTGATGTACTGCACAAAACCAAAAGGAACTACAAAAAATGTGACAAGTTGTGTAAGTGAATAACCAGAATGAACTGAATGTTTTATGCTGATAAAATTTTGTTTTACTGAATCCTACATAACAAAGATCGTCATATTAAATAGATATGACAGTGATTAGGAAGTGGCTCTTAAAGCTGTAATTTTAAAAATAACTTCATAATGTAAGGATTTGAAGGGAATTCTAATTTAAAATGTCAATTGCAGTTAGACATTTCTTTATATTTCATGCCAATTCATACTATTAGTTTTATCATGTAAATTGTTTTAAAATATGTCATCGATGTAGTTGTGTTCAGTTGTTAACACAATTAATAATGAGTTACAATATCAAACCAAAGGATTACAAGTGATAACAGTATTCATGTTCAGCAAAATTAGGAAATATATCATGATGTGTAATGTGATGTGTCTCTTTGATAAAGCTTCAAAAAGCTAATTAGATATGACATTATTATTGTTGGAGAAGATGATATTTTAGGCTCAGTGAGTAAACTTGTAAAACTGTTTCATAAGCTAAAGCTCTTTGAGGTGCTTCAGACAAAATATCTGAGAATGGATATCCCCTCAAAGCTGGAGTGTCAAACTGCCAACTAGGCAGCTGTGTGTATCTCTGTCATCACTCACACATTACCTGTCTACACCTTAGACACACACACACACACACACACACACACACACACACACACACACACACACACACACACACACACACACACACACACCAAAAGTAATTCAGTCTTTTGCACATAGATCACTTAAAACACACAAAAGATTAAATTAAGTGTATTATTATTTTATTAGTGCTGCAATGAAATGAAGATGTCTGTATACATATTTAAAGGATAAGGCTGGTGATTTTCTATATTTGTCTTATTGTCAAAAAAAATCTCATGTGCAGAACCAAACCAATAATAAACTCATCCTACTAAGTATTGTGTGTGTATCCAAAGCCTGATATATCTTATTCCCCTGTGCTGTAGACCTCCATTGTTGTCCAAAAACTATTAAAAACACGTCACTGAACCACACCACTGCATTGAGCGACATGTTCCTTTGCCATGAAAATTACAGTCACAGTAGTTTGTTTAGAAACAGCTCCAAAGACTAATAACTGCTATCACGTTTTCAGTCTCTGGAGAGTAGTTCTGTGTATGGCAGATAACACTGCACTGCATGTGGAACGTGGTTCTGTTTACAGAGCTTCACTAGCTTGTTGTGGTACATATCACAACCTCTTGACTTAACTACAATGTAAATTTCTCAAAAACTTTGGTAGTTTTTAATAGTTGCCATGTTATGCTTGTGCATTGTCGGATGTTGTAGGCAGCAGAATTCTGTTATAAATGAGAAGGACGTTTACTGTGAGAAGCACTCACAATGGTAATTAATTAAGGTTTAGCCAGCTAAATAAATTTAAAAAATGCTCCCGTAAGTAGCCTGTGAGAGAACTGAGAACTCTGTTGACATCATTAACTTTCAACTGAGAGCTGTTATCAATGCTTTAATGAACACTGGTGTAACGGACACCACTGTCTGAATGACAAAAAGCAAACAGATGAAGCCAGCAATGTTACACGGTCCATGTCTGAAACAGGCTTATTTATTTTTCTGCCACCTGCTCACTTGGCTAAGTTGTTGAGACTATAGCTTTATAGATTTTCCATTTAAAAATGGATTCTATTTTAGTCAACTCTCTTTTTAGTCACAGCTTTTGCTTAATTAAGTCTGGTTAGTCTCATCAACACGCCATGGAAAAAGGTTGCTAGCAAATATATTTCATCACAGTTTTCATTTTTTCTCTGTAGAGGCAGTGCACAGCATTAGCATAACTGGCAAATAACTTTGTAGCTTGCAACTTCACACAAACATGGCCCCTTTTTTTTCTGCAGTGCTAACGTTGGTGTGAAAGCCCCCTTACTTCCAAGCAGGTGAACACTGTTAGGAAGGTACAAAGAAATCCACACTGCTTAGTGGGGCAAACACATTAGCTTCTTACAGTTTCTTTCAGGAACAATACCACGACCCTCACTAAATTCAGTCACCTGTGCCTCACTAATTCAATCATCCGTGCATACCTATATAAGCGTGTCTAACCCCTTTCTCTCCCGTTCGTCTCAGTTCTCACACGACCTACGACACGCTTGTATTGCAAAGGCTTACCTCTCTCCCGGTTCCGTGATCCACGTTCCTCAGCAACATACCGCCCTCGACTAGATCCAGCGGGACCAACAAGATATCTCCCTCACCACCACATCCACATGGAACCCTTCTCCTCCAGGCGCTGCGCTTCTGATCAGCTGGGATCCAGACGCTCCACACGCATCCACGCAATGGCCCACTCGGACGCGGCTCTTTTCCAAGCGATTAACATCTTCAACCAGATCACCTCAAGGAGACGGTCGTCCCACTCCTATGAAATGATGATTAAGACAAACTTTCCAACTCTATGCAGACTCTACTTCCATCCACTCTCTCGTCTGCAGCTCAAATCCTCCCGCTCTTTCGGGTTCATTTCCCGCCGCCGGGCCGCCGCACACCGCACACTGATGACGTCACAACGCTGCCTACTACAACAGAGCCCAGACTTCTTCAGCCCCGGCTGAAGGCCAGGCTGAACTCCAGATACAAATCCCGTTTTGCTGAACCGACAACAAAGCCAGGTTCTTCCTGCTCCTCTCTGCCTCCACCTCCACCACCGCTCCGGACGGCTGCTCACTTCCTCAGAGATGATGGACATTTCACAGGAGACTTCTTGGACAAAAACCTGATACAGTTCTGCTTCCTCAACCATATCCACGTAATTGCTTAATAAAAGGCATACTTCAGGGTATACTGTATATGAAACACTGGTGTTAATGCAGGGTATACTGTATATGAAACAATGGTGTTAATGAGAAACATTCATGCAGTTATAGAGAATCTGTTTGCTAAGCTTGCTGAACATACACATCACAACGCAGTGCATGTCATATCATCTTCAGATCATATCAGTTACAGACACATCACAGTCTAGGTGTGCACTCAGAGTTTATTTTCAACAGGTGGAAATAATCCCATATCACTTCCTAGTAGCAGGGATTGTTAAGATACATTATTCATTTTTAATGTGGACAGTGCAGTGTGGACCGACTGCAACCATTTTAATTGGATATCAATTGTCATGGATGAACTGGATGAGGTTGTTAACATGGAATACACACCAAACACAAACCTTTGAATTTCCCTTTGGGGATCAATAAAGTTCTTGTAGTAAATATCTATCTATCTATCTATCTATCTATCTATCTATCTATCTATCTATCTATCTATCTATCTAAATAAGACCAAGGCCTGCCCAAGGGATGTGTGGAGGACGCCCCATTCTCATGTTCTGCATTCCACAACTCCATGGAGCAGCTGAGGACAAACTTCAGCCTTTTCTGCCAGAGGAGGTTGCTGTTTGCAAGGAGGAGTGCACCCCAAAAGGGCGGTACCCCTGTCATGAAACTGCTTTTGAGCTCTACATTCTGGTTTTGGATGAAAATAGTTTGAATGCTCCTCTGGATGCATAAACTGCAGCGGAACTGTATTCACTATTAAGAAAAGAGATACTTGAAAATGTTTAAATTAGCCTTCACAATGTGCACATTGTTTTTGTTTTACCAGGAAAAGACAGACGAATATGAGGTCACTGAGAGGCTGCCGTAATATGACAACCTCTACAGAACCTTTGGCAGGTCTGTCCTTATAAATATGGTACACACATTGCACAATATTTGAACACATGTCATTTATTTTACATTCTAGCCAAAATCTATATTATTCCAAATACATCTTGGTTTCATGGGACTGTGTATTAAGTATTTTTCACATGGTAAAAGGATAGAGAAATGAAAACAATGCCACGTGTGTTTAATTGGAGTTTGATATCAAGTGCAGGGTATTCGTTGCATAGGTTGAACAGTCCAATTGTATTAATCTTTTTCTGTGAGCTCCCTAAAGCTCAACATAAGAACAATGGAATCTTGATTATTAAAACTGTTGCTGTAACTGTTGCCTAACCAGTTTTATTTATTCTGTTCAAAATCTTTATCGAGTTGCTGTGACATTAGCAATGACCTTATTTTTATGCCTCAGCGGATCTGCCAGAGTAAGAGGTGGAAGAAGTAGTCACATCCTTTACTTTTTTTCAACAAAGCATCTCTCACTCCCAGCCAGTCAGTGGCTGGGGAACAATGCACTGTGGTCGGGGAGTAACTGGCTGTGGCTGGGGAACAATGCGCTGTGGTTTTGTTGTGAAATGTGTGCTTATTACAACCTTTGGACTACCAACAGGAAAAACAAAAGGGGTAAGCTATATTCTGCTAACACTCTGGAGCTTGTTTTCTACTACTTTGTTGAGGAAATAATGTTGTTTTAGCTGTGTGTGCTCGGAAGTGGGTGACTTGTCATTGTGGGGGTGTTTTGTTGTGAAAGGTGTAGTGGTGTAGTCAATGGAGGCAGCTAGCTGTTTCATTAGCTGGAGAGTTAATATCTGCAGGGTGTTTCTAGTTGGATAGCACAGTTTTGTCATGTTGTTGTGTTGTTATGCCGGTTGTTTGTTGACGTTGGCGGGAGAGAGGCAAGGCACTCGGGAGCGCGCAAAAATGTCACTTCCATAGGATTTTCTTGGAAAATCCAGCTCGGGTCCTTCACATAGAAATCAGTCCACAGACTATTACAGACAACCAAGAAAGTTGAGGAAGGTCTCATTTTTTATGTAACATTACTACCCATTCACTCATTGGCAATTAAAAAGCATTAATACATGTAAATTGCTTCACAATTCTACATATAGAACCTTTAAGTAAAAATAGGCATTATCAGAAAAATGTACTTTAATTATCACGTGTGCTCATGGTGCATAAAAAGGCCCCCTGTGAGTTGTTATGCAATATTTCCCTTTGGATTGATGTGGAGTTGAAGTATAAAGTGGCATGAAATGGAAATTCCTACATTCATAGCTGTCAAGCACTTCTAGAAGGTCATCAACATCAACAGAAATAAAATCATCTAAAGCATGCCTGAGGACATCTTGCTCTTGGGAGCTCACAAACTGAAGAAAACTTGTCTTCAGGTCAATGTGCCCTGCCCCAAAAAACATTTCCTCAAGAAAAGGTGGGGCAAGCTTGATTGGCAAGTACTGGCAATCTTGAAATCCTTTCTCCCAATTGCTTTTCATGTAGCAGCATAGAAATCATGCCTAAGAGAGGGCATTTTCAAAGTTGCTCCAAGGGTACAAAGTTCAGAAAACTCTGCCCAGACGCTACCATAGACATCTCTGACTACACCAAACCTGCTGACCTTTTCTATTGAGTTTCAGGAAGTAGACGTCTCACATTCAATGTTTTGTTCAAAATTCTAGGGTCAGAAAATGCCTCTATCATCTCACCAAAGCTGTGTGAGTGGTGCAAGACCAAAGTTATTTCAGGCAAAATATTAAGAGGGCTTTGAGGGAACTCATCAGATCGATAGATCAGTGTGTCACTGAGGGAGTCAACATTCACTGTTTGCCGTGCACCAAAAATGATCTCAGGGTCAGAGGTGTCTGCACATATTGCATCCTCTAAAATAGCATAGTTGGTATCCTGAGAGAAAGCCATGGATCACTGATGACATTGAGAAGTGTTCTTGTTTCTCGACTTGAGCTTGCAGGGTTTTCTCTGGTTACTGAAGATTGTGAGGATTTCGTCAGAAACAATTAACACCTCTGGAAAGGAGTCATGGGGCTCATCTGTTGAATCTTGTTGATAATTTCTGTCCATTGTCATGTGTCGATTGTTCATCATCTGGTGCTAAATCAGGCTCAGAGACATAACCATCACAGCCAGGGTCATCATCAGACTCTTCACCCAGCACTGGTTTTGACCGAGTTCCCAAACATCAAATTCAAAATCAGATTTGTAACCTTTGCTAGATTGTCTATCTGGAAAGAATAGTGTCTTTCCCTGTTTTGGTATCTCATCAAAACCTTCCTGAATGTTAAATGTGAGCTTTCTCGTCCCCCTGCCTGGCTTTGCTCTGACGTGTTTTGTTACTTTGTCATCAGTGTGAACCCATTCTATTTCAATACTTCTTGTGGACGGTTTTGCTTTACTTTTTGTTTTGTTGGATGTTTCTGGCTCCTCCGCCCCCTTGTAATTTTCCTGTCTAAGTTTGAGCCTCTCCCTTAGCTTTTCAAAAAGACCCTGCTCTCACTTTGAGTGTGTTTGGCGCTTGCGAAAACTGAACAAAGCAATCCTGTCTCTAATATGATGGAAGATAATTGCCAGTTGAGCATCTTCCATTAGCAGGATGACCACTCTGTCAATCTGAAATAGGGAAGACACATCTCTGTTAACTTAAGATGTAAGAGAACAATAAGTGCCTTATCAAAGTGAAAGTAAAAACAAGATGACTAAAGAAAAAGTCCAAAAATAAACCACTTGTCACTTGTGCTTTATTCTATATATCAGGCAGATGGTTTTACCTTAAGTAACAAATGTTACACAAGAAGATAAACAAACAGAGATGTTCAGTCAATAATAAAACATATCAGTAGCAAAGTGTCATACTCAAACACATCAGCAGCTAAGCTGTTAGTTTAAAAAAAAAGTACTGCACTATTGTACTGGAAACTGTCTGTTTCATGAGATTGACTTAAAAATAAAAACAATACAAATACATGACAACGCCTGCATGTTAATAGCTATCAAAGAGGAACTAAACTGAAAATTAAGAAAAGGATGAGCTGACATGCATAAATTGTTGTAAAGAAGATTTAACCTCCACTCTATTAAATATCTTGGTTACTAATTATGGCCAAGAGAAAATTTAATTCTAAAGATCCCTTTCAGAGTTACATAGGAAACTAATTAATTGACTGGTTCACCTTATATTCATAATAGTACCTTTAGCTCTTCAATCCAGTGATTGTTTCCTCTGAGACACCACAACCTGTCAGGAAAGTCACAGTTTCTGACAGTTTCTCTGCCATCATGGACCTGTGGAGTAAACTAGACAGTGAGGCAGCTTAATTTCAATGAACTCAGGAGTCACAGATGAGAAGAATGAGAAGAATAAGCAGGAAAGTACTATGAAAAATGGATATGTAGAGATGCCCTGTATAAGAATTATGAAGACTCACAGTACATAAATTACAAAAATTTAATTTCAATATGAAAAAATCAGAGTACTTGGACATATCTTTTCATTGTTGCTAGCACTTAAGAATATATGTTGACTTATTAAAAGGTGAAACTTGGTTCCTATGGAAAATTGTGTTTGCATTTCTAGTGGGCTTATGTATGTATGTAAATATCCACAGCCTGCATTGGTAACATTGTTGAGTAAAGCTATTGACTCTTGTTTTGAGCTTCTGGTACCCCCAGGTGCTGCCAGGAGGCCTGCCATGACTGCCCTTCATCGTCAGGCCTGTTTACGCTGGTTTCGGCAACACGTGCACTGGAACCTGAACATGTGGAGGAACGTTATGTTCAGCGATGAGTCCAGATTCTGCCTACAGCAGTTGGATCGTAGGTTCAAAGACGCGGAGAACACAATGCTGATTACTGCACTGATAGAGTAACATCTTTTGGTGGAGGCAGTGTGATGGTGTGGGGCGGCATCTCCCTCACTGGAAAAACGAGACTTGTCATCGTTGGAGGCAATCTCAATGCAGAAAGATATCGAGATGAGATTCTGCAACCAGTGCCAATCCCATATCTCCACAATCTGAGACCGAACTCTATCCTCCAAGATGACAATGCTCACCCTCACAGAGCAGGGTTTATCAGAGATAACCTCCAGAATTTGGGAGTGGAGAGGATGGAATGGCCTGCCAGCAGTCCTCACCTCAACCCCAGTGAACACTTGTGGGATCAGCTTGGGCGTGCTGTTCATGCCAGAGTGACCAACACAACCACGTTGGCTGACTTGCGACAAATGCTGGTTGAAGAATGGGATACCATCCTACAGCAGTGTGTGACCAGGCTGGTGACCAGCATGAGGTCGAGGTGCCAGGCTGTTGTGGCTGTGTATGGTTCTTCCACACGCTACTGAGGCTCCTGTTTGTTAAATGAATAAATTGTTAAATTGCCAATAAATCTTGTTTCTTCAAACTTCAATCAACCAATCCACCAAACACCAAACAAGAGTCAATGGCAGAATAAGCTGTTTGGCATTGGCAGAGAAGATTTGGCAAATTTTTCATGGACGCAAGCCACATACTCAGCTTACAAATGTGGCACCATTTAAAAGGGAACTAAACAAGCTTTCCAATGGTCTAAGATTTACTGCCAAGAAGCATTGTTACAACAAAGAAATAATCTACCAAACACAAATTTCCTTACTTTTTGTGCTATGTTTATATGCACTATGTTAACAAAGTGATACTTTCAGTAGGTCAATACCAGACATACTTTGATGATATACTGAATGATTTGGAAAATATTGCCACTGTATATCAAACCAGCATATTTCACCTAATGCATACTTGTTGCAATGCAGGTCTTCCTTTGGCACTTATTAGCAGTTGCCATGTAGCTCAAGGTGCATACAGCCACCACTGGAAACAGGACAAGAGGTATTAATTCAGTTTATCTCAATGTATGACATATTGTAAAATATTAATTTGTTTAATTCTATTGTCCTGTGAACAAGCATCTTACTTAGCTACCATTGGCCAACAAACATTCACAAAACAAAGCTAAGCTAAAAACTAAGTCTCAAAAACCTCAATCTGGAAACAAAACAGTCTCTGTCCATCTGGTCTGCTGTTGTCCTAGTGTCTTCTGGATGCTTAGGCTCCGGGTACTAAAGACAAACAAATCTGTTATGTGTTCCCTTGCCTGGGAGAGAGCAAGAGTCAGAGACTACTGCTAACAGCCTAAAATTGAGTGAGTCATGCTAAAAGACTGTACCCTTAATCTGAACAAAGTATTGTGATGTAATGTACAAGAATGGCAAGACAAAATTCACATACCTAAGCCTACTGTGGATCATGGACCAGATCATTAGGACAAGCAATAACGACAAATGTAGACCATAGCCCCAGTTAATGCCTCACATCATATACATGCAATACAGTTCTATTAGGCCTACATGACAGGATGTTGTTGACTTTGCTAGCGTTAACCCATTAAGAAAGTTAGAAATCATCTCATGCAGCATTAAATAATAAGGAAACAGTAAGCCTGTTCGCTCAGCAAGCAAAACTGTATTTATCAAATGTTTAACGACAAATTGTTTAATATGTTACCTGTTGACTCAGGCATGTCACCTGAGACAAACAATGGCTGCTGGGCTGCTACATTTGGTTGAGCTGGTAGCCTAATAATAACCCTTGACAACTCTATTAACTCTATTAAGCTTTTTTCTCATACAATAACAACTTTATTCTCATAATTCTACAACTTTATTGTCATAATAAAAAAAAAAGATTAATTTAAAAAAATAAAAAATTCTCTTTGGCCCTAAAACTCATAGTGTAATAAGGCAACAGGCTGAAAATCCTCATAGACTTGAGGAGAAAAAGAGAGATGAACATTCTTTGTGAATGCACAGAGCTTGTTGGACAGGTTTTCTGCCTTCACACCAAAATAGCTTCCAGACCCTCAAGGCTCCACATCCATCTGTGAGAGGCACTGTGGAAGTACAGGAGCTAGCAGGCACAGCAGCAGATACCTCCCTAGTTTAACCTCTAAATCTGCCATTCAAAATCACTCTCTAGATCTACAAAGACAGCTGCTTCCTACCAAAGACCTGTCTGAATCCTTATCTTTTTGTATCCTCATCTCTCTCCTGGGTAATTCTGAATGTAAGTAAGTAGTGTTCTTATAATGCATTGTGAATAATAGCGGAAGGCACAGCTTAAATTTAAGTTTCTTCACTTGTGAGTAAATTTTTAGTGTGGAAGTTACTGAAAAGCATTTCTGGAGACAGTTGTTATATTTTTTAAAATCTAGTTTGGTCATGGAGTATTGTCAGCCATAAAAATTTGATACATTTTTGAATACAACTGTATTTTGTAAGTGAACGGGGGGGATAACTCACATCCACAACAGACAACTACAACTTTTTCACACAAATACAAGCAAGGCAGTGTAAGTGAATTTTCCACACCAGCAACATGGCTGGGTGCCCTGTATTCCCACACTTATCCATTAATAACATGTTCATGTTGTCAGGAAAACATCACCTGGAGATATAACTAATTTATTCCACATGTCTGAGTCCAACCTGTCAGGACCTCTCTGGAAACCCTCTCACAGAAAACATGATTAATAGAAGTCATGTTCAACTAATCATCACCAGTGTTAACACCACTTCAAACATTATTATCTTTATCCAATCTTGTCTTCTCCAAATTAGGTCTATACACTACCAATTTGTAATGCCAAATACATTTTGAGGAAATAGGTCATTGCTGCTTGGATTATGTCCCATGACAACCTTTTTCAAGTGACGGAAGTGCAACGCTTGTGACCACACAGAATTTGGTCGGAGGTTGTTTGGGTGGATTGTGGGCATACAAAGTGCAGGACTGGGACACCAGAGAGCCAGTTTGTATCCTGAGTCTCACAAGTGCTTAGGTTTAGGCAAGAAAAGCAGTTTGGTTAAGGCTAGTAAAAGATTGTGGCTTCAGTTAAATGTTAATAAAGTATACATGACATGTCCCATGCTTCAAATCACTGTTTCGAAAGACCACAATCTTTCCCTAGCCTGCTATACATGGAAAACAGACAGACAACCCACTCCGTCAAACATTTAAAATAAAATGCAGTGTAAAAACATATCACTCGAGCCTCATACTTCCACAAATAACGTAGTCACTGCTTGAGTAGCTGTTTGTCTTGGCCTGCCATACTTCATCGAAGATCATGTTGGTGATGACACAAAGGTGGTGGCTGTATATTGAAGCCACGAAGGCTGAGAAGTAACGAGTGGCAGTGTGTGGTCAACTTTGAGTTACTCTGAAAAGGGAACATGAAAAAATATAGAACACGAAAACTGTTTCAGCACCTTGGAGAGAGACAAACTCTACCACAGGAGGCTAAACTGGCCAAATGCGAAGACGTAGAAATTCGAAATGGTCAGTTTTAGATGTTCAGTGGACAGAGGGATTTTTGTCCACTCAGCAGCCATAAACCATACAAACTGGGATAGACACATACCCAGCAGCCCTGGGATCCACGCTTTTCTCCCCTCTCAGGGTCTCCTTGGACATCCGGGAGGATCAGTGTGAGAGAAGAACATGATGTTTCTTCATAGTCCATACCAGGGAATGTCATAGTTTTTTCATTGATGCTTTTGGGGTGAATTATATTTGGAGTTTAATGAATTTTCACCTGACAACAACGACTATGTATTACATCAAATATTTTGGAATTTGCATTCAATCAGCAGTCCCGATTACAAGCTGTTGAAAACTAGCTATTTGGGCGCTGTTGCTCTGTACAGAGTTAACAAATAAAAGAGCAAATTTTGTGTTGTTTCACTGTCTGAGGCCATCTAAAAGCAAATATTACTCTACTACAAATACACGTCTGACTAAAAATCTTACAGTTGTTTGGGAGTGAGATGATAGTGAAGTTGGTAGAGGACTGTTACAAGAGATCAAGGTCACAGTTGCACCTGGTGGCCTTAATGACATAAATTATATGAATTATAGGGCAAGTGTTTTATCTATTCTATCATCACCTGCATATAGCTGCACTTTGGAGCTAAATTGATGTCTTTATATTGAATGTGCTGAGAGAAGTAACCTTGCAGGTGAACACACTGACAAAGGAGTGATGCACCGAATAAAGTGCTTCCAAACGTCTAATCTACAACAATGAGATGTGCCTCCACACCTGCTTTTCAAAGAGAATCCTTAAGTCTCATGAAGTTATAAAGTGAAATGTTTGTGGTTAGTTTTACAGTCTAAACCAAACGGAGCTTGCCCTTCGTCTCAAAGCAATGAAACTAATTATGTCTTCACATACTCTGATGACTCAGACAGCAGGGAAATTACTAAGCTGTCCACATCAGTCAAAGTGCCTGACTGGGGAGGAACAGTACATCATGGCAAACTGAGATAGATGTGAAGCACAGGCCCTCCTCCTATTTCCTGCCAGGGGGTCGATGGAAGAACTGTCACTTTCCTGAAGCCTCTGGTAGCACAGTGACTGAAAGATAAGTGAAATCATAGACAGTAAGATAGAACTGGATGGTACTCAGTTATACTTTCCATCTACTCTAAAGTTCACACAGACAGCAGAGGAGATGAAGGCCAACAGCTGAGCACAATCATCAGACAGTTACAGGCAGGTAGAGGTGCTTTCAACAGCAAGCAGACATGAAAACAGAATTAGTATCAAGAAGACGTGGAAGGGTAATAATTAATAGGGGTGGAATACCATGCCTGGCATCACGTCAAGCAGTGGTTCACCACAAATTAGCACCAAAACAGTTAAGAGTGGCTTTGGAAATCATTGAGACTGACAATACTGTATGTTGAAATTAAAGCACAGTGGCAGTGAGGAAGAATAGTTTGACATTAAAGACTATATCTAGTTGAGTGTCAGTGCCAGTAATAAGTGGCTGATTATGGCTTCTGCTGTTGCCAAAAAGTTGGTTTTCTGTAAATGGAGAGAATGCAGCTCCATTGATTCAAGAGAGACTCTGTGCACTGTTTAAAATAAATAAACTTGAAAGTCATTTACATTAAAAAGGTTTCTCTGGATATGTCACCCCTCTTAGCATTCATGTCCTGCAAATGGAAAGATGGTAAAGGTGTGTGTATCCATTTGGAGCACTTTTCTGACTTTCTAAGACTAACCCTTTTTGGTTTAATTTATTTAGTTTTTCAATTGTTTGATTGAACATCTGTTAGACAAACAGTTTCAAGAGCATCACCAACACCCTCTGGACTGGAGTAGATCCATATGTGTACATGGAAGTATATTACTGTAAGTCACATCTGGATTGTATCTGGATACAGGACACTTGCAATGATGAACAACCTTTTTTTTTGGTAATTTGAAGGACTTAAGGATGTTTACATAAGATTGTGTATTTCAGCTTAAAAGTTGTCATAGCTCTACCCTCGGCTGGAAACAGCGAACCTGGAGCAGGTATTTGTGGGTAATGAGAGGGAGGGTGACAGCCCTTTCACAAGCATGCTGAATATCTGTATTCAGGAAGTTTAACACCTGGTCCATACAGTTGATTGTCACAGTGACCGCATGCAGATTGTCTCTTTAAATTATCATGTCTTCATAGACGTCCTCTCACTGATCTTACCTACATATTAAGTCATCAAGTTCTCAACCTCTCCCATGCAGGTTATTAATAGACATAATTTGGACTTAATTGCGGGTTTATAACTCACCACTAATGATAGGAAGCACTGAGCTTCTCTTTGAAGTGAGATCCCAATCTTCTGGAAGATGGATAAGCACCAGTCCTGCAGATCAAACTGATACCCTCATGTCAACAGTCTTAGGAGTCATAAGGAGAAAGGTTTATTAATTTGTAAAACACACTGTTGGGCTTCATTGCAGCAAGTATACAGTTGTGCTGCAGTGGAAGTAAAACAAATATACTGCATGCACCACTTTTATGTGTTTTGAGGGGTCATTAGTTGAGGAATTTGAAGCCCTTGGCATGTGCAGAGCTCTAAATGTACACGCCCTTTTTGAACAATACCTGTGATGGATAATTCAAACTTAGGAGTTTTGTTTTTTGCATGTTTCAAACAGCAAGACCTTTAGGACATTTTCCTTTGAACCTTGAAGTTAGTTTATGACTATTTCAAAATTTCCATTTGATTATATGAACTAATAATGAAAACTGTGTTTATAGGGATACATACAGGACATATTGAAGCACCAACTTTTCACTGTATTTACAGTACCAGTCAAAAGTTTGGACACACTGAGAAAGTGTCCAAACTTTTGACTGGTACTTGGACACACTGAGAAAGTGTCCAAACTTTTGACTGGTACTGTATGTAAAAGTGAACATGCAGCACAAAACAAGCTGTCCCGATGCTGAAAAAAATAATACCTCTGAATTTAAGGGAAGTTCACATTAGCTGAATTTCTACTGTCATTGTTTCATGTATAAATGCAGATATACAATATGAGTGGCTGATTCGGAGGTGGCCTATTTTGAACAATGTTCCCTTTATGTGTCCCCTCCTGTGATCGTCTGTCAGCTCCTTCTTCACCCTCCCTCCCATTTGGGTTTCCCAGCAGTCAGACAGCTCCAGGTCAGTCTGTCAGGTAAGTTTTACCTGCAGCTGAACTCTGCACCACCTCCTGCTGTAGCCGGCAGCACCGGCAGTGCTCTCTTATCCACTAAACAAACGGTGAATTCCAGGTCCGTGCCCTGAGGCTGTGATACTTCCACCACACATAGGCCTAATATGTTTTTACATGAAGCTTCTATTTGCAAAAAGGAGGATTTGCTCCTGTGCTGCAGCTCAAATCTAGGAAAGGATCGTGTTCCTGGTTGTCAGAACATTTTCCTGCTTCAAATGACATTTACATTCATCATTTTACTTTGAAGGATGAATTCAGCTTGATGAATTATTTGCTAATTATTGCATTCTTCTGCAGTTTTAACACAACTGCAAATCAACTGTCTCAGTTGCTCAAATAAAATGTTATGAAACAATCACAAAGATTTGAATCTCTGTTTAATGTCCTTGAAAACTGAAATCTTAAGTATGTAATATTCATGACTAAATAAGTGACAAAGTAAAAAAAAACAAGAGATATAACCATAATTATAACCACAATATACTATTTGCTGATTATACACTGTTCAATGATGTTAATATGCTATAATACACTGTACTTTAGTGCAAGTCAGGTGGATATTGCTATGGTAGTAAGGTGATGGCATGATTGTCCATGGATGTTATAATTAATTGTACATTGAAACATGAATAATTACAAAAGTATATACATATGTATCTATATACAGACAGTACTTGAAAAATTATATACAGATGAATCTGAAATATAACAGATGTGATAGATAATGTAATAAATAAATAAAAGTCCAGGTGAGCCATCTGTCTTCACTGTCAGAGTAGCTCCTCTCTCAACATAGAGGATATGTTGAACTGCTTCTTCAAGACTGTTTAGGAAAGGTTGGATCTGATTGACAGAGACAAAAGAATCCATCACTGTCATCAGATTCCGATTCAAAGGATTCAAATCCTGATTGATGCAAAGAATGTAAAATCACTTTTTCCAATTGAGGATCCAAATACTAAAATTTAGTGGCAAAAATGCTTGTAAATTAAATATCTAAGTTAGCTAAAGTAACCAAGGGTCAAATTATTTTCTAAGCGTGTCCAACCACTGTTCTTTGCTGATATGCTCAGAGTTTGGAAAACAATAAATCTTTCATTTGTACTGACTATGGTCAATCTCTTGTGCATGAAACTGGCCACATTTCCTACTAGTGTTGTACATGACAGTCGATGGTGCTGTTGTTTTGTGGGTGCAGTTTTGTCACTTAATGCTGTCAATGGCTGCCCCAATGAGGACAGATGTGGGAAAGGGTAAAACGACACAAGAGGGCTGGGGGCACTGGGTTCATGCATGGGACAGGGGAGCATTGCTGCTGTTGGCTTGGGGTAAATCACTCTGAACCCCTCTTTTGCACATTTGTGAAAGGAAGTAGTTGGAGGCTGGAAAGAATAGGCTGTGGCTGGATCCGTGAGTCTGAAGGTGGAGAACTGATTGCTGTGTGGCGGCAAAAGTACAGTGTCCTCTGGCCCCTTTAACTGCTGGTTATGCCACTGGGTGAGGTTGGTCTGGTTTACTTCAATCAGCTGAAGGGTTGTTTGCTGCATCACAATGCCATTGCCCAAAATTAGCCGCACATTTTTATGTAGTCTTGTAGAATGCAAGATAACCCTGACATGCTATGTTTTCCCGACTTTTCTGGACCTCTGTGAATGTTACACAGCCTGAAAAAGATGGTCTCCATCAGACAGCAGGAGTCTGATCACTGAGCAACTCGAACCCAGATCACATCTCTTTGTGCTCTCTACACCATGAGTGAAAACAGCCTTCTTTTTTGGTGACCTAAAGCGACCTGTCAGCAGCCTGTCCTGATGCCGAGCAGTGTACACCCCCTAGTCCTTATCAGATTGCTCCTGCAGGTTCTGCCACAGACTAACAATGATGCTGGCCTGCTGGTTGGTCAGTATTGGGCTTGTCTTTGTGCGTAGCTCAACCAGGAACTCTGCCAACTCATCCACGCGGTCCATTCCAGGAATATTATGCTCATCCACAGCCTGGAAACATACAACTGAAGAGTAAAACTGAGTACACAGATTCATTTCTTTGTGTTTGACTAGAATTCAATTAAAACTAAATATTTTAGTGAAATGACTTGCATCGTTGTATTTGTGTTTGTGCTGATTATGCACACACAGCTACTGATCTTACAAGAGAAAGCAGTCAATGATCACTTACTGAGTCATGCCAGGTGTGGTCCTATGATAGGTTGGGCTTGTACAGACTGCCATGTGTCAGGTACCGTCACAGCTGGCCCAGATTAAAGAGGTGTGCTTTGCAGTCATTAGGAGGTGCAAGGCAGCTTTTTGTTTTTGGAAATGGAAATTCACTCTCCATGCCAAAATGAAAAACAATCAACTGTCCAACTGTGGGCAGAGATTATCATCGCTGACACAGACTGACGATGACTCCTCCACCAGAGGGGCACTTCTATTGACTGTGCATTTAGTTAATTCAATTACTAAAGACAAAAAAGGAAAATAATTGTCCTTTTAACATTATTATGACACGGTAAATACATACATAAGAACAAAATACACATAATAATGTATGTTGTGTTTATTTAGGCATCTTTCACAGTTTGGAGCCAGTCATGGTCCAGTGTGTAACTTATATATGTGATGTGGAAACTTGAAACCTCCAGTGCATACACACTGAGAATGGTGAAATAGGAGACATGTTGTGTAGTTAAACTTCTGAAATGAACAATATTTGCATATTCAATGTGGATTTTTCAGTGAGGGAGCAGAGGTCATTTTAAGGTGAGGTATTTTTTAAGGTTTCCGGTAATTGATTTTATTGGGGGAATAACATACAAGATACAAATTATTATTCAAAGTGCCACAGTGTTTCATAAATGGAAGTATAGTAAGAGCTCTCTCATACTTTGCATAGAAAGGTTTTCTGCTTGGCACACATTCAGATATTTATAGCCACAGGAACAAAACACCAAGTCACAGGCAGCGGCATAAAAACAAGATAGGATTATGTCAGCTTCTGCCAACTTTGAGGCCTGTGAACCCCAGTTTACCTGATCTTTCTTTGATTGGGATTCAAGAATGGAATGCCCCATGATCTTCAAACAAACATCTAAACAGGTCTGTTCTGGGGATAATTTGAATCTAGAATATGTCTTTACCACATACAATATGTCAGGCAGATATGCAAAGCAAACTATGTGCTGAGAGCTAGCTGTTGGATCAGCCAGGCAGTGATGTTTCAGGAGTGTAGAGAGTGGATCCGGTGGTGCAGCTGTGCAGCAGTTAGGAGTTGAGGAGGAGGTGTCTGAGGATTGGTAAGACTTTGGCAGCTGAGTCAAAGTCTATAAAATGAACATCTTCTTCTTCTGAACTTTTCTCTAGCTTTTTACAGTGTGGTACAGCTATTTGTGCCAGTTTATCACTTCAGTAGCGTTCGCGTTCATATAAAAATATAACTTAAACATACCTGAAACCCACAAAATGACCACGGTTTATGAGAATTCAATGCAGCATTTTCATTGAATTGACTGATTTGTTCAGTTAATTTAAAGAGCCATTCCAACAATTTTACACATCAAGATCATTTGACTTATCATGGGGAGTGCTACTCAGTCTGTGATAACGATTGTATAATGTTTTCTGTGGTTCTGGAGGAGCTTTGTCAAGTTTAAAAAAAATAGTCCCCTGATGATGTCACAGTGATGTCATCAGTGGTGTCAGTGGTTATCTCACATTTGGCTTGGAGACAACAATGTTTTTCATCAAGTCTGGGTCACAAATTGGGGGCATAGAGTTTCGCAGACATGGGCATCGCACACGTCCTCAATGTTTGTAGAAATACAATACTAAATTCCTAGCATATCCCTTGAGTCATACAGTGATAAGAACAGAGACAACAACACTATCCACGTGATCCAATAAATGCTCTGTACCAATGTTTTAGCATACACAGCACAGTAGAGTGTTCAACAAACTCTGATTCACAATGTACAATCACGGATGGATGTAATCATTCTCCAGGAACAGTTATTGTCAATGTCTATCAATGAAGTAATTGCATGGTAAAACATAAAGTAAGATGGACAGTGACTGCAGAATCGTTCCCTTTGAATTAAGTATACAATGTGAAGAAATGAATCAATTGCCTAAACTGTGCATTAAAGGGTAATTCCTGTTTATTACATAGGTGAGCAAAGTGTTATCATAACTGATAGATACATCAAACCATGTAAAAATAAGACATTGATTCACAGATATACTAACAAATTATTTGCTACCGTCTCTATACCTTTGTATCAATGAATATTTTTCATGTTTGGGCATATATCTCAGAAACACACCATATTTATTTAAGGTGCACATTCAAAGAACACGATTTTGGTAAAATATCAACCTGAAGAGGTTGATCATGTTTTTTAAAGACCACCATCCCTTACAGGATAAAACTACTAGACTGATTGACACATACAGTATATAATGTATAATGAGGTACATATTGTTATATCCCATAATCATCAGTTTACAAAGAACACCAAATGCCAAATGGAAATAGTGTACACCTCTGAAAAGTACACAGTACTACCTAACACTCTTGGCGCTTGCATAAGGAGTCTTTCACATGGATCCATTGTTAAACATAACTGTACAGTGTACAGGTTGAAATTGCTCAGAATGGGCTGTGACCACAAAGCGTAGGGTTACAGTTCTGACACATTTACCCAACGTGCCACACACAATGACAGGGTTCAACGTATTTTCTCAGACAGGGTGGCATGAGTATGAAAGGAGACCAGGAATAATTGTCTTTTGTAATAATCCTCACAAATGATCAAACAGGTCACGATGGTGCAACAGAATGAATACATAATACTGTCAGATTAAAAAGTCTTCTAACTTGGAATCTTTAAGAAAAGCAGTTTCTTTCTACAAACTCTGACCTTTAAGAGCAACATTTCATCATAATTGTGCTGAATCATCAGCATTGTATCATCAAACTGCTCCTGCAAAGCCTCCACATCCTCGTAAACAACTCCAGCAGTTGCATGAATGCAGCAGGGCGTTGCTTTTTGTCCTGATTTATTCAGCCCAAGTGAAGAACACCTAGTGATGTGTTCATGTGACAGGTGGAAAAAAAGGAGGCACTTGTGCTTTGCAGGCTCCTACCACAGACAATTAAACACATGGCTGTTTGGAGTAGAGCACACAAGCAGGTTTTACTAGTGAGGACAGGACTGTGCTGGAATTCCTGAGGTGTGCACTAAGTCGGCAGTAAAAACACTCCACGTATCTATCCAGGACTCCCACACACAGGCAGCCCAGTGTAAAGTGGTCATGCATCCCGACGGATCTGTCACCAGATGCTTAGTGTGTCCCACAGTTGCTGACGGCCCTGGCCCAGCTCTTTGTCTGCCTGACTGCTGCACAACAGAGCAGATTCACATTCCCCACATCCACAGGCAGCACTCGACACTGCTTCTGTGGGAGAATACTTTATGATGACCTGACACACATTTTGTCTCCTCAATTTGTCATCCAGTGAAAGGATGTTCATTAGCTGTGGATGGGAGCTATTTCCAATCTGAAAAGCAGAAGCAGAGAGCATCTGGCCTTTGTGGCGTTGCAGACTGCAGCCAGAAACACCGTTCAGTGTCGGGTCAGGCTACATTTAGCCTACAGTGTGTGTTCATTTAGAGGGATTGTCTGCTGTGCTGTCGCTGGGAGCGGGTGAGGTGTAAATCAAACAGGGGCTTCCTGCTCTAATTCACAGTGAGTCAGAGCTATCAGCACAGCCTGAAACCCCGATAAGATTCCACACTAAAGAGGGAAAATGCCTTTTGTCATAACAAATACTCCAAGAGAACTCAATACTCCAGAAACATTGTTTCTCTCAAGGCAAGGCCCAACTCTTCATCAATATGAAGGTCTGTCCATTACTTGGCTTTCGAAAATTTATTGGCCCTAAATCCATTTGCAAGAGACAACACACATTCCTGAGCTGATTTGTTACTCAGGGCAACAACAACTCACTAGAAAGCATAGAGGAATGGCCAGCTGAGAGGAAAATAGAGATACATACAGATAGAGAGGGAGGACGTGGTATTCACAATACACAACTGCTAAAATCTTAAGGTTGCTATTGATAATTAGGATGATTCTTGTGACCATAATTTCTATTATTAATAATAACATGGTATCCATCAGAGTTATTCTGGGAATGCTAAAAAGAAGACTGGACAAGCAACACAAGCAGTCAGACAATCATACAGATATTTGAAAGAAAAAGAACAAACATTAACGTTAAAAAATGTTAAGCCAGGCCACACCATAGTACAGAGAAGTTTAGCCATGTGAAATAGGTGGTGCTAAAAGCTTGGTGAAGCAGTGACTATTTGCTGGTTGGTGGACTACTACAGCTGGCAAGATAACTGCTAATGAGCTAGCCAGCAGGGAGCCTGCTAGCTACTGATCATCAGTCACAATAGCTCTCTGTACTAACTCAGTTAGCAAAAGGCCCTCTCTAGAGCCAGTATTTGTTCATTCAGGGCTACTGTAGAAACATGGTGGTGCAAAATGGCTAAAGTGGAAGAGGACCTGCTCCCTATGTATATATAGAGGGCTCATTCTAAGGTGATGAAAACACAACAATTCTTATTTTCAGGTGATTACACACTAATTGAGAAATACGCATGAATATTATTTTTGATTTCTGCCAAGTCCCTTCCGCTAGATGCCACTAAATTCTACACACTGCACCTCTAAATCAAAGTGCATGATGTAATAGCTAATAAGCTATGATAGAGTCCTCTGTTTTCAACTGTCTGGATCTGCGTTCCCTCACAGGTCAGCTATCAAGATGCTACCCTTGCCATTGGTCAAGGGTGTGTATACACAGGTCAAAAGTTCAAAATTGAATTCGAAGCAGTAGATTGGTGTTGATTCACTTGTTGTGTGAGTGAATACGCAGATCGCAGAGATTCCGTTGAAATTGACTGATATTTCCACAAAATTTTGTGGTTTTTACAAAGTTTTAAATACTGCTTCAACTGGGCCTTTACCCAAAATGTCTGCTGTAAACATCCATTAGTTTGCACCAACTTGGTGCAATACTATAGTTGTACTATTTTAACTCACGTTTTACAGAACAGAACTGTCGGCTTGTTGACAACCTGTCTAATGGCTCTCATCTGTTGTAATGATGTCAGCAATGATTTTGTTTTTTACAGTATTATCATAACCGATACAATGGCCAAAAATACAAAAATAAGACCCAAGTTGCAATAAAATGGAATCTGCCTTTATGGCAATAGGATCTACATGATGGCTACAGCATATGCTTGAATAGCAGTAACGGTGATGAAGGCTATATTGTATTTCCAAAAATAATAATAATACTGAAAACAACATTAATTTTATTTATAACTCACAATATGTTTGTAAATGGTTCAATATATATTGAAAGGGACCAAAACTGTGTATAAAAAGAAATATATTTTTGGACATTTTAATATGCTTAGTATGGAAACATAACTATGGAGCTTAGCTTTAGTTCAGGCAGAGCACTGAATTCGCGTTTGTTTCAGTTGATCGGTCTCAGCTGTTTATATGCTTCTCAATGACTGGTAACATCCAATCACATCCATCTAGGCGTACACTGCAGACATTTCAACCTGATCATGTCACGAAATCTAACTGCATAACCATTTCCTATAAATGGTCATTCCTTGATGTAAGTGTCTCTGACTGAAAAACATTTTTTCTGAATGTACGGCCCTCAGTTCCTGACGTGAGAAACATGACAAATCACACAGAGATTTTTTTATAATGATTCAAAGGACCAAAAAAGCATTCTGGGACTATGAGTAACCCTGCTTGCCTTTGCTTGCTGGTTTTACTTGTGCATGTATGCACTTGGATAAAACCCTGTGAGCGTGATTCACTTGTATCCAGTGCAGTCTGGTGGAAGTCTTTTCACAGCGTAAATAAATCACCTTGAAACTGAGCTGGTCTTGGCAAAGCCAAACAAGTAGTTTTGATTGAGGTCTAAAGTAATGTCGCAGTGTGTGTGTGTGTGTGTGTATGTCACAGCAGCAGCACAGAAGCAGACTGCATGCCACACAGTGAGACAGCACTGGGATCCGTCATCAGAACCATTATCCTTTGTTGTAGCCAGACCCACCTACGTCAGGCGATGAAAGTTCAGGTTAAAGTGCACTCGGCTGAGAAAAGCTCTCTGCTCTCTGCTTGCTCAAATCCCCAAATTAATTTGGCTTGATGGGACGGAAATGTTTGCATCCAATACAAGACTGCATGTCTCACTGTGCCGGGACCTTGAAGAAGAGCTGTTTTAAATGCTTGATTACAAGAGAGCACAAGTTCATTTCCAATGACTTACATAGCATAGTTTTGCATTCTTATGTAGAAAATAGTTTTAAGCAAAAGGCACTAACTATCATCAGCTAAAACACTGCACCTATTACCACTGTCTGTACCACTATTATGTAATTCCTATTTCTCTGTGTAATTCACTCCATGGTCTCAGATATTCAGATTCATGATTTTAAGTTATGTAGATCATTCTTTCCCTTTCTAAAATTATTAAAATTATTTTTCTCTTTACTTTAAAATGAAAGTGGAGAAAGTTTAAAACAGTTCCTATTCATTAGTTTTATAGCTTCATTTTAAGTATACTATTTAGTATTTATTTCAAGAGGTAGCAGTATTTTTTATGAAAGCAAATAAGTGAGCTTTGTGGTTATGGTTCAACCTAACTTTTGAAAGCATTAAAGTTCATTCATGGCTTTGGAAAAAGGAGCTTGACCAAAATAAATTAATGAATAAATAAATACATTAAATGAATCTTTATGAATGAGGAGATAACTACGCACAAAAAATCTGTAGATTCAGAGTTTACACTCCTTCCATTGATGAAGACTGAGATATGTGATTGAAAGCCTTGAGTTCATCCGCTCTTCCTCATGAAAGACGCAGTGCTAGAGTCATGGTGAAGGGACTACTCACAAGGCTAGTTGGTGAACTACTGTAGCAGGCTAGCACAGTTAGCACTGGGCAGTTACAATAGCACTCTGAGCTCCTTTCTTTGTTTCTCTGTACCTTGCTGTTTACGCTCTCTTGTCAATTTGTTCTTAGGATTGGGCATTTCATTCAATAAAGAGTTAAGGGTTAAATAAGCTCAGAGTTTGCTAACTTATAGTTAGCTCTGTATCCCGCTTGTAACTTCACATTCCCAAAGCAGAGAAGTGCCTGAGGAGGAGCCTGAGATGAAGTGAGGGATTATTGGTCAAGTGTGCAGAAGATACAACAGCAGGATACAGATTCACACAAGGCTACAGTTAATTCCTTCCAAGCATCATAGCCAAACCACAAACACAGGAGAGACCACCCACAAAAATGTTTCTCATAACAGCTCCAATCTCCACTGATAAGCTGAGAGCCAAGATAAATAAGAACACACTCCTCTGCCAGCCTCGTATTTTACACTGTAAATACTGCAAAGGAGTGCAAGGCAGTTGGTCCTCTTTTAAGTATGCCACAGCCCAACTAGCATTACATATCCTCAGCTGTGGGCTCGTCACAGCCAGGGTAAAAATCCACTTCTTGAAGCTTTCCGGAAATCTGGTCCAGGGATCAGTTGAAAGTGCCCTGAGATAACTTCTGTTGTGATTTGGTGCTATATAAATAAAAAATTTACTTGACTTGACTTGACTTGAAACAACTCCTGTGTATGACCCTGCTCTTTACACTGATGCATTGTTTGTTCAGTAGGTACATTCTTAGACCACATCTACACTAGTTAATATGTTTTCATTTTAAAACCACATTTTAAAACAAAAACAATCTCCGTCCACACAAGCGTTTTAGTACCATTTCAGAAATAATTTCCATCCATACTAACACGCCTGAAATCATGTAAGTGGGCATGCGCGTACTGGTGTAGACAGGAAGCAGATTGTCTACCCTGTGGTTGGTTGCTTAGTTGCAGACAATACTACGGAGGAAAAACAGCAATAGCGAAAAGTAAGACCAGAGATTTCTTTGCTTGGACCGACAACAAGGTGGAACTCTTACTGAAAGTAACACATGAATATAAGTCATGAATGATAAGACTCAATCAGGAAGTGAACGTGGGTGCCTGTGTCATCGTTTTCCGCCTGTACAGACTAAAACGCAATCCCAGAATTTTTAAACTGAAATGGGATCAACAGCATTTTCAAAGTCTCCATTTTAGGGGTTATGCAACTTATGCATTTCAAAATGTAAACACTCTAACTTCCCAGCACTAGTTTGGTGGCTTGTTCAACAAGCTAACGTGCAGGACAAGACGTGTGTTCATGTTTGTAAGTTAGATAAGAAGGAGAGTTTAGTGGGAAAGCTAATCTGGGTTGTTGTTGTTTTGTGTAGTAGGATGCTATCGGGCTCAGTGTGACTGTCTGCCCATGATAGAATGCTGATGATACGGCTTCATGCAAATATGGTTTAAAATGAAGAAATTTGATTAGTTGTATGGAAATAAATGAAAGGTAGGGGGCACAATCATGGAACAAAAAAGTATAAAATATTCATTTCTCCATTGTGGAGAACACGGGACATATGATTTATAGAGCAGATATGTATGATGTAGTAGATTTTTTTTTTTATTTCAGTTGTTTCACATTAACTGGTGACAGTCACCTGAATGCGTCAGTTGTTGCTTGTAGTGACAGCAGCTTCTGAGAACATTAAGAGAAAATGTAGCTGTGTGTGTCAATGCTTTACTAGTCCTACTTTAATATTTCAATAGGTTCTCATATCCCTCACTTCATCTGCAAGACTGAATCAAAACAAAGTTTCACATTAGAAGTCAGCAAGTGAGTCAGACAGTGTAGAGAAATAGGGTTCCATGTGAAGTACAGGAATATTTTGCTTAACTGAACCACTGACTTTAAGAGCAAATGTTGATCACGATATTACATGTCATTTTCATTTGTGTAAAAAACAGTTAAACAAATACCTTAGAAGTTAAGAAACCCAAGCCAAGAGGTGCCCTGCAAGAAGACTGAGTCCTTATAGAAAGAGCTGCACACCCAGACTGAAGAGCTGAGGAAAACACAGAAGGCAGTGACAGCAGAGACGAACATTTACAAAAGTGAGACTGAAAAATTGGGGAAAGAATTAGCAGCTGTGAAAAACAGAGAAACAGTCTGAGAGCAGCCAAGAAGACAAAAAGGGTCAAGCTGCCGTCTAAAGACAAATCAAGCCAGTCCCACCCCTTCCCTATCTCCCCAAGGCTCCAGCTGAAGACTGGAGACAAATCAAAGCAGTTCCAGCTGCCACCAATATCCAGTGAGGAGAGGATATCGCTCTTTCTTCCAAGATTTCTTCCCCATATCCTTACATGCCAAAGATTTGGGGAGTTTTTCATTGTCTTTTAGAGAGCTTGGGTTGGTTCTTTGGTGTAAAGTCCATTAAGACATTATGGGTTATGCAAATAAATAAAATAAAAGTTATATTCATCAAATTCTTTGTGATTTTTGTCAGTGTAACAACATATATTGATAAAGTTTTAAAAAGCATGTTGCCTTTTTATTCATATATACTCCAGTAAGTATTATTTGTGAATTATATAAATATGACGTGCATGGAATGAATTGAAGAAGAAAATCCCCAAATATTATGAACCTTCATTTGTAAGATGATGTATTTTATTAAAAAATGCTTTTTTAAAAATGTATTCAAATGCTACTTACATATTGCAGGGATATACCACTATAAATTGGGTTTATTGGATTACTTTGATGTGTTATATCGGTCTGAAGGTGTTCTGGTTTGTTGGCATGCGCATTCTTTACAAGCCATATAAATTGATGGGGATTTCTGATTTTTGTTTTTTTAAATCAGTCAAAAATACCTATCAGTCAACCCCCACACGCTCTAGCCTGGATGCAGACCTGTCAATTGTGAACATGTCAGATTTTTTTTCAAGGATTCAAGTAGCTCTGGAGCGCATTGATGGTTGTTATATTGCAGATGCTTTCAGGTAAAATAAGAATTTGGGGTAGTCTAACACGCGAAAGGTCAAACCATGGCCAAAGTATGACTGTTTTACATCTAACATAGAAATATGTCAGCTTTCAAAATAGCCATACATAATTCTCTTAAACCCATTTTCTTCTTGAATCTTGAATTTAGGTGTTTGAACTGTCTGTGCACATGCTAAACCCCTAAATTCATTATCACCTCAGATGTGTACATGTTGAATGGATGAAACAGATCCTTGAACCCTTTTTGTTTATCAAACAGAGAGCTTGGTAAAATATCTGTCACTTCAGAGGGGAAAAACCGTCTAGCCATTCTTGAAGGGGAATTAACAGGAAACACAAAGTCTTGTGTCGAAAGACAACTGATGGAACGGAAGCAGAGTTGTGCTTTGTTGGCCGGTCAGGTGTCATCTCTCCTCTGACCCCAGTGAAAGCTGGAGCTTTAAGACAGCTCACACACCTTCCATGAGAAACAGCTATAGTCATTCTGATCTCTTTTTTTAAAATAATTCAATACAAATGTTTCTGTCATTATCTTATGATGGAAGCTCTGCTTCTACCAGCAACATTATGCTTGAAAACCTGAAATGAAATAGCTTTCTATGCACATTTTGTGTGTTGTGTTGTATTCTAAACTTTCATCATTCTGTGAATAGTTTATTTGAACTACTTTAAACTGTTAACAGTGATGTATCACACAATATCTGGAAAGACATGTTGCTGTTGAAAGTTTTGAATGCAATTTTACAGTGCCGAGTGGCCACCAAAAACTAAATCCCAACTACCTTCACTGTATTAAGGTTTTTGTAATTTAGTTTTTTGGGTTAACTCGTAAACTGACCCTTTAAAAAGTTGCTTAAAGGAGTTTTGGACCTTTAGTAGTGCTATGGGGCAGTGTTTTAATGAGAGAGTCACCGTCTTGTTTCTATTGTGCATGAGGATGCACATGCACATGAGCACAATTCACATCCAGCTATCACTTTTCCACTGATTCACAGTTGCTGGCAGTAAAGCGCCAACAAACGTATTAATGTGCCCACAAAGGCAGTGAAGAACAAGACATGGATATAAACAATGCACAATTTTTGGCTTTGCAGATGTTTTATTTGGAAAGAAATGAATTCAGCATGTTTGTTATACGATATGGGCTACACGATGTGCAAACATAACTTTTCTTTGTTTACAAGAAAAATCCACAGTGTACCTTTAACTCTTAAATTTCAGTGGTTTCAGTCAAGAGGTTTTCATGTTTTTCATGTCCTATCATGATCTACATGATGTTTTCAGGGTACAAATCTGTGGAAAATTCTAATTGCATATAATTTGGGGCTTTTAAGCATACTGAATATAAATCCTTTAATTTCTGAAACACTAAATCATTGATTGAATTGTTGGCTAGCTTAAAAGTAATTGCATTTAAATACACGTATATTGAGTCTGTAAATTATTTTGTTCTGGAATCAGCCTATAAAATACCCATCATACCCATAAAGTTTTTAAATTACATTATGTAACACCTCCCAGGTGACTAACAACTCCAAATTCCCAGAAAAAATACAGAGGACCTGACCAATGGTAGCTACAGCCCTGCTGAACATTAGTTCCAGATATCAGCTGTTAGCCACATCAAACCAAAAATATCAGTATGGGATGTAAAAACCCTGTCTTGGATCAGTTCTAATAAGAATCAAACCTGAAGTTTAAATCCCGGCAGGAGGATTACAGTATTATTTTAGTGATATTACAAGTGATGAAATACAGTATGTTTAAGTGCAGTGAGGTTGTACAGACTAGACTTGTATTGACAAATGAGTATGACTGGTGCTGTATATGGTAAAATAGCATATACAGTGTATATAATATGATATTAGGAATTTGTGTAATGCCAAATAGTATGAAACACTGGATCTCTTACTCTAACAATTTTTAGTGTGTGTATACATACTGTACTGTATGTGTACATCTGACAGTGTTGTCTCCTGTGGCATTCTTCATGCATGACTATCTTCAGGGTTGTATTCCCCTACTGTGATTATCGCTACTTTGCTGGAAGCCTCAAGCTTAATACTGTTGTTAATAGTCTCACCTCCTGAGAATGTACAGGATGAGACACTGCAGGACCAGCAGACTGAGGTTTTGTCAATGGGAAACGTGGGAATTCCCTGCAGTGCTGCTGATGCTGAGGCATTGTGTTTTGTTGTTGGCTAATTGACTCATAAAAGCAAAGGCCTCTGAATAATGATTATTACCCATATACCAAGACAATGAGCAATTTCCACCATAATGTGGATTATAAGAGGAGAGCATCCATGACTTTTCACCTTCAAGCACTGTCTTGAGACAAATGACAGTATCATGAAATAAAACGACGATTACTTACAAGGTCATATATATCACACATTCTCTCTCACAAATCTCTGCAGTCATTTATATGTTCTCGGTGATGTTGCTGAAAGGTAAAAATTACTTTTTGGAACAACTTTTTGATAACTTTTTGGTTTTGGTAATGCACTGACTTTTCATCCAGTGCTGCCAGTCCACTTGTTCCACTCGCTAGCTTCAGTCATATTTTGAAAGTGAAATTGCCAACACAGGAGCTCCAGCAAAACAAGGCAGGGTCGTCTGGCCATAAAGTTGAACCTGGTTCACCATTTGCTGCAATGCAACACAGCGTCATGCGGCAAGACACTGTGTTAGCCAGTCACAAACATGCAAGCGCACATTCCTGGTGGACAACTTTCGACTTCCTGGATCATATTTCATAGGGTACATCTCAAGTCTCTTATTTGATATTTTCTCGCTCCTTGCTTGAACCGGAAGTTGTTCTGGTCTGCCATCTTGAAGGCTGTCTCAAAGCTCTTATTTCTGCTTTGAGGAGCGAGGAACAAGGAGGATCTCTGAGGAGCCATGAGCGAGGACACACGAGAACAGCCTTCACGGAAGTCTTTTACTGACAGACACACCCCCTTATTGGATATCAGTTATTGATTGGACACTGCAGCTGATCGTACTGATCTGATACATCAAAACATCACAGCAGTTTCATAATGGAGTGAAGATGGAGTGTTATTTCCCCCATTAACTCTTATTATGGATAAAATCAAAGTAAGGGAGAGTAGGAGAGTTTGTCGGCAAGAAACACATTTATATTTTACATCATTTATCATCATTGCCATTCAATTATGTGAAAATTCCTGAGCATCGGGTTTGTTATGAGTTACATAATTTCCTTTTTCCCCGAAGCATTTTGCCTAATAAATCATTTCCAGTGCTCAAAAGACACTCTGATCATATTCTGGTTTATTAAATAATGTATTCACAATCAGAATATCAATACATACAGAGGCAAATAAGTAATATAAACGCATTCTGTCAGTAGAAATGGCTCATGTGCCTCTGACCAGGACACAGTATAAATACTGAATGCAGGGTTTTATTCATGTGCAGGTGTTTGTCAAACAGGTAACAGGCTACAGAGAGAAAACAGCTTCTCTGGCAGTGATAACTGCAGCTTTATTAGTATTAGCACAGCAATATTAGCATATGTTATTGTGCTTACTGTATGTAATTTAAAGTCCCCCTCTACTCAAAAATATGTTTTTCTTCTTGTACCTTTAGTTGGATGTTTGAGCTTCATTGTGCAGAATGATGTATGTGCAGAGTTTGTTTTCAAATTCATCTACTGAAGGAGGAAAGTTTCTCTGTGATCACTGAAAACCTTTGAAATTAAAAATATTTGCACATGCATAGATTTTGAATTTTTAAATTAGGGAGGAGTAGATGTGATTTTACAACTGATTTAGCTATTTTAAGGGGATTTATACACTGTTTCATGTTACATATTTAGGCCCTTTCATTGGTGTGACAAGGCAAGCAGTTGGGTTGCCATTTCAGAATAAGAGATTTTTCTGTCTTTTCCTTGCTGGCATTGTGTGAATGCAGCACAACATGCTAACTGTGAGAAATACTAGCATGTCAACGTCTCCAATAGTTGTTACATATTGCATGTGAATACCAGAATGTTATCATGAATGCAGCATAGTAATATGTTGACAACAGTCGACAGCATGTTGGTGTAATACGCTAACTATAAGCATGATATCATGTTAGCCTCTCCAAGATTTATTATGTATTTAAAATACATGTCTATGTTAATGTTAGAATGAATACAGCTAGCATGGTAATATACTGACATTTTGCTAGCGTTAGTGTAGTATGCTAACTGTAAGCATGTAGCTTATAGATTATCTGAAATAACCACTGCACAGAGTTAAATTAAGTAGCAACTTTCTTCTTCTGGTGCCACCCTCAGGACAAACTTGCCCCTCAAGTGACAACAATCTTATCTGGGGAGTGTGCAAGATTATGAGATCACCCACAGGTTTACTGGGAAATAAATACGTCAAAGTATCAAAATGAAATCAATTTTATCTCACACACATAATAGTGCCAAAGTACTTCACCATGATAAATAGCTCCAAATTCTCCCTAAGAGGCCATATTTGCATCCTAACGCCAACAAGCACCAGCAGGAGCAAAGTCTTACATAAATCAGCCTTTCATCTTTTCTGTACCTCCAGATAGTGATCTACAGCATCTACTGTGTGCTTCGCATCAACGCAATAATGAGCACCGGGAATGCCCAGACAGTTCAACACAGCACCAGGCTTACAATAAGAATCAATATAAAGCTAAGTTTCTATATGGTCTGCAGCTCAGTACCTGTTTATCCCCCATCACATAGCAGAGTTCCTTTCATGATGGGACCCCTACCTTTTTGTCAGGTTGCAACTCGAGCACTTCACTTGTGTCGTGTTTCACAACCACTTAAAGAATGCAGAATGCTGACAAATCAGTTAGTTTCACAGATGCACTGGCATGATAAATGACATTTGTAATTGCTTAAACTGTAATATCATTTTAATGTTTAGTCAAAAAACAACACCGTTCATCCCTTTCCTATTTCTTTCAGACACAAGGAATGCTAAAGAAAAAATTCTTTATATTGAACCATTAATGGCTGAGAAATAAGTTGTTTTTTGCAAGTATGGGATATTGTTGATAAAAATGTCTTTTAAAGAAAAAGTAACAGCTAGCACCCACATGTGCACACAATATGTACACACAGCTCTACTGCAGACAAGTAAAACAGAGATGAGATAGGCTCAACCCGCTGGGATATGAATGAGTGCACAACAAAAGCTAGAGGTACAGTATCTGGATATAATGTGTGCATTCCATGTATTTGTTGGTGTGTGGTGAGTCGGCAACAGAGACCAGAATATCCTGCATTTATTCTGTAGCAACAAATTTTCTAGTGTAGGAGGTGTAATACATATTACCTTGTGTTTTCAAGTCACTACTTTTTAAACAGTTAATCAAGGCAACAGCCTTAACAACCTTAAATCTTTGCTTATCAGTGTTTTTATATTAACAATGGATCAAATGACAAATGAATTATAACCTGACTCTGCAGTTCCTCTCAGCTCTATTTAGCGTTTTAGCCTCTTTTAGTTCTTTGTTTTGGTTTTCTGCAACTTTCTGCCTGCAATTTTACTGTGTTTGTTTGGTCTCACTCAGTCAACACTGTTTCTAGCAGCAGCAAGGCATAGTCTGTTTTCAGTGAAAAAAGCTGTGATAAACCCACTATACACTTACCCAGCACCAACAGACAAAATTAGCAGCTAGCTGGTGAAAGTATTTTAGCACTGAGCAGCTAAACAGTGGAATATCTCCTTCAGTAGCTGATCTAGACCACAACAGAGCTAAAAGGACAGTGAATATTGGACTCACATTCATCAAGTGGACACAAACACAACTCCAAATGAATGCTAATGCTTCTCATTACACAGATCAACTTTCTAATGTGATTAAATGTCTGTACAGTGTGTTCTGTTGCCCTTAAGTGGCTGAAAAATCAATGAATACTGCTTTAACTAAGTGCTTTGAGTTGTCAAAACATAACAATAAAAATATTAATCATGCTTTTGTTGCCATGAGTGGATACTGTAGGGAAAAGAAATAAAATACGTTGAACTTTAAGTATGAATATTGTGCAACTTTGCGGGTCTGTTGATAAAAATCATAATATGGACAGTATTATGTTTCTTTCAAAAAACGAGTAGTTATTAGTAATTAGTAGTATATAAACCGTCAAACACATTTTCTCATTCAAGGGAATGGGAAGATGTGTCCAAATTTTTGACTGGTACTGTATATATAGCCTATATACTACTATACTGTATATACACCACTATACTGGTCTGGATTAGGCCTCAATCCACAGAGCCTGGGTCATAATACTGTAAGGTCAGAAGCCCACACATAATTCGGACTACAAATAGACAAGATATGGTGTTTCTCCTTCTATTTATACCATATTAGGGATAGAACTGGTGCTAGTAGCAGGTGATGGATTTTCCAGACTCTGCTTTGGAACAGCGCTGACTGAGGGCCTGGGAACAACACATTTCTCTGAAAAATAACAAACCACCTCCCATAAGGGACAACCTACACCTTCCTGAAACACTTTGTTATCTCATTTATCAGAAATGCCAGCCTCTTAGAGGTGTCTCAGTGCCGGGAAATTTGCATATATATAAGGTTTCAATCTTGCACTCACACAGCATCTTAGGATAGGATAGCAAGAGTGATTTTCCTTTCTTTTTATAATCAAATTCCAATCCAACTGAATCCACTGAAACTTAATTATTGAACTGCTATAAACTTACCATGCCTACCCCACCCTGAGGAGTGCTGTCTTGATGTCATAACATGACCAACAGAAAACTGTTACTGTACTGAGCAGTGTGTTTATGGTCAATCATTCTCAAATGGGTCACTCATGAAGCCTAAGGCATGAACCATATATTTACATACTGCTGCTCTGTCATTGATGGACACTGATTGATATTTACACATGATAAGGGCATGGACCAAATGAGTTTCTCACCAGGAAAAGATACAAGATCATTCATCATAACAGTTGGAAAAACTAGGTCATAACACGGGACTGTTAATCACATGTATGCTGTATTTTGTATCCTTACCAAGTTACACATCTGCACAGAGATTTGAGATCAAAAACAGTTTATAGTTTTTCAGAATTTCATGTCTTATGCACATCTTCAGCCACCTGTGAAAGATTTTACCGAATAAACTATTTAGATGTAATGATCACATGGCTTTCAAACCTCTGCAGATTGACGAGGGTGTTCAGAAAAGAAATTCCCGGCTGTAATCATCACAGCAAACTCATTATATGTACGAGCTTTTGGAAGGAGAGCAGAGGGAATTACCACAGTGCCCCAGGGGCTGAGACAGAGCTGATAATAGCTGTACTGCACTCATCATGGCATGCAGTGAGTAATTAACAAGCTACCTGTAGTTTCTTGCTGCCTTACAAAAAAATGTGACCACCTCTGAAGGTCAAGGTGGAGAATCATTTTCCACTTTCTGTCATAAAATCATGTACTTTTGATACGTTCTGCATATAGTTTGATAAATGAGATTAAATCACTGTGTTTGTGTTAATAACAGATTAGGAAATGAACCTGATTTAAAGCTACCCTAATAATGTTTTTTGCATTAACAATGGGTCAAATGACCATGTGAAAATGGGTCACATGTGACCCAAATACTATATACTTATCACCAAACAGCAGTTCCCCTCAGATCTGCAGTGCTTTTAGCTTCTTCTACTGAATTGTTTTGGTTTTCTGACACATCTACTGTGTGGTTCAGTCTCACCACTCATCAACCCTGCTTCAGCAGCAGCAAGGAGTTGTTTGTAAAATAAAAAATGGTCTTGCTACCTAGGTAGCACTACACTACACTCCAGATATTACACATATTTTTCTTCAAAACATAGGATAAGAAAGATATAAGCCCCCACTTTAGTCTCTCAGGTCTATCCATTTAGAATCTGTATCTGCATAAATTATCAGCTTGTTGATTTCTTGTTGAATGCGTTTGGTTCAAACAGATGATGATCAGTGTGTTCATGGACAATCCATGAAAAGTGCTGCCTTAACCTTGTCACACTCT